>NC_137555.1:2933233-3533233 GCF_963082525.1 Nesoenas mayeri | reverse complement strand
TTTTATTAAATTTAAGAATTTCTTAATGAAATCACGGGTCTTAGACCCTCACTTAATACAATTAATCCAGCCCAGAACATGTCTTAGAATCCTCCCGCACTCAAACCTGGCAATAAGAAAGTTGGGTAATACAGGACCCCAAAAAGCAGGTGATTAAATCTGTGTGTGAGAAATGAGAAAAATAACAAGAATATTGCCCTGTCCCCCCCACAAAGCAGCCAAAACCCAAGTCCTGAAAGAATAGGACGTCCCTTGCGCTCTAGGCTGAGCCTGCTTAACCGCTTAAGCCCTTTAAGCCCCAGCGCCAGGACTAAAGCGCCGTTGTCAAGTCCTCCTTCCACTTCCATAAGCTTCGTTATTATGATTATTAATATTCCTGTTAATTTTGGAGCTGGGCTACGTGCCTGGAAGGCTTCAGGCTCTTGAAGCTTAAGTGCTGTTCGCGTAAGAGGGGATGAAATGGGTGAGAAACCGGGAACCCGCCTCCACTCTCACGCTTTGCTCCACAGCCTCAAACTTAAAATGCCTAAAAACCCCCAAATTCACACTAAATGCAACGAGCCAGACGGCAGCAAAGGGAGTTTGCTGGAAATACCCCTCTTGGGTAGGACTTTCAGATGGATTTATAAAAAAAGGGGGATTTGTAATTTTGCAGGAGGGGTTTGCAAATCCTCAACTCAATCGTTGTTGCTCCCAACACTCAGTGATGTTTTTTGGTCCTGAAGATTTGATCAAGCACCTAAATTAACCCCAGGAAGCAGCAGGTACTCGCTTGAGAGGATTTAGCGTATAGCGGCGCCCAGGGTTTGGCACCTCCGGGGAACAGAAGAGTAAAACTGCAACGACACTGGCCAAAAACCACAAAGCCACCCTAAAATTAGCACCTATTTCTTGCAAGACAGGTGCCCCGAGTGGGTTTGTAGCTCCCTGAGGCAGGTTTTATGCTGAGAAAACACTCCTGGGCTGCGATTCCTGCTTTACAGCCACCGAACCTCCGCTGGGATTTCAGCCACGGTGGATCCGAATGGAGCGTAAACGCTACTGATAATATAGGATGATTTTACATACACAAAAACTTACATTTCTGTGGGTAATCGGACAGGACAGACCGGTTACACTGAGTTAAACCTCCTTTAATTCGAGGTGCACGGAGCCCGTTGCACCGCAGCTTTGATCCAGCAGTAAAACCTCGCCTAGAGATGCTCTTCCAAACTGCAAATCCCGCTCTGGCTTTAGATGCAATAAAAAAGGGGTCGGGGGAACGCGACGCTGCTTGGGTTTGCAGACTAAATCTTATTTAAGGCTCCAGCACATTAACCATCCACTGTCAGGGCCCTCTAGACATCAACAGCCTTTTCTGGGGGTTTTGGGGGTCAGGAAGGTCCCTTCCCCCCCAAAAAAAAGAGGAGATGGGGTGTACATCCCATAGGATTAGATGCTCCACTCCTGTTCAATAAACCCCCAGGTTTGCGAGACATTTCTCCTCCCAAAAATCCTATTTTCTGCCTCCCCGCTGCTGGGGAGCAGCAGAAGCTGATACAATCTCCCCTGTCCCCTTTATATTTTTGGGGTGAGTTTTAAAGCTCAGTGCCCTAAGCTCAGCCCAAGTTGTTTTTGCAAAGCAAAAGCAAAGCTGCAAAAAAATGGAGCCTTTTTTACCCACACCACAGACACCAAAGAGCGATGGAAATAATAACCTACCTGGAATAATTTCCATATTGTCCCCCATTTCTTCCCGGCTAAACCAAACCTTCGCTGCGCGGTAGAAAAAAAATCAACTCCCAAACTTCCTTTCTTTATCCACTCAGGCTTGTTAAACTCCCCAGGCTTAAGGAGCAGATTATAGGGAATATAAAGCACTTTCCTCTCCCTCGGGCTCTCATGACGGGAAGTTACCAAATCAAACGGGCCGCGTGGCGAGAGGTGAGCGTTTGGTGGCAGCGGGACGGAGCGAGAAAGGGGAGGGAAGGAGACGTGGGAGGACGGAAATCCAAGATTTAGGTTTATTTGGGGGTGAATTTCTCTTTCCCACTTGGCGTGAGGTGGGAAAAACCCCACCAAGTCATGGCGGAGAGGTTTGTTTGGGGAAAAACACCCACATGATGGAGTTTTCCTGGGGGAATGCGGAGTTTGGAATGGTTTTCCTGCATCAAATGACTTTGTCACATCAAAACCAGCGCAGTGTTACATTGTGGTGGTATTTACTGCAGAAAGGGGGGGGACAAGGTCCCACTCGCGCCACCACCAAAGGTACAAATGAGCTGCAAGCGAAGCCACCGCAAATAAAAACCTTCCCATGTTATAAAATAAAAGGAAAACCTTCCCCTCCATAGGGAAAAGCAAAGCAGAGCACCTGAGCTCTGCTGAGCCGCGACGTGGCAGCTCGACAGAAAACCGGATAATTTCTATAGGGGGAGTGAAGAAAAACCAAACAAACGCAAACCCTAAGAGATCGACAGCTGCTTTGCTGTGCAAAATGTTAATCCCCGCTAAGGAGATTTAACGAGACTGGGCAAAGCCTCGGGCAAAAGCCTCTGGGGAACAAGGTGTGATGCCCAGGGGTGTCTGCACCCTCGGGACCCCGCGGTACCTGGATTTGCTCGGTCGCCACCTCCCGAGGGCAAGGACATAATAAAAGAAATATTATAAATTAAAGAACAATCTCTTTTTAGCTCACCCATCACCTCGTCACCCTCAAATCCCACTTCGCACCCTGTGTCCAGCTCTCAGAGATGTCCACAGGGACAAATAAACCTGGGAAGCATCGGGAAAAGCCAAACGCAAACACCAGACCAAGCAATGCGGCTAAGCACATATGAGGCGATATAAGCCTGGCTTAAATGCCACAAAACTCCTCCCAGGACTCACTGGTCCTGCTGGCGTTGTCGTTGCCGCTCTCGTAGCAGCCGTGGCCGCCGTCGTCGGTGTCGGAGCGATCGTGGCGCTCGTAGTGCCGCTCGCTCTCGCTCGCCCGGTCCCGGCTGGACGCCGATCTTCGCCGACGCCGTTTCCGCCGGTAGCCCCGCGGCACCGGCACCCCAATGTAGATGGAGTGATAATCTAGAGGAGGGAGAAAAAACACTTTAGAGAGCAGATCTGGGTGTTTTTTGAAAAAAAATAAAAGCCAGGGAGATATTTGACTTATAGAATCATTGGAAGAGACCCTCAGGATCATTGAGTCCAACCATAACCCAACTCTAGGACTAACCCAAGTCCCTGAGAACCTTGTCTGAACACATTTTAAACCCCTCCAGGGATGGTGACTCCACCACTGCCCTGGGCAGCCTGTTCCAGTGCCCCACAGCCCTTTCCATGCTGAGCTTTTTCCTAATGTCCAATCCCATCAGGCTTAAAATACCCACAAGAGCACTTTGCATGTTTTACGCGGGATGTGCCGAGCCGAGCGCCCGGATACCCGACGCATCAGGCGACGCCTTTGGGGCATCCCCAAGGTTTCACTCACCTTCCTCATCGTCGTATCTCCTCCTGGAGCTGCTGAGCCCCCTCTCGCTCATCCCATCCTCATCCTCCAGCATGGTCCTGCCGCTCGCAGAGAGCTGGGCCAAAAGAGAGAGATTTTAAAGGGTGTTGGGGATGCAAACGGGCTCTTCACACACCCGCCGGGTGCTCCTCGCTATGAAAATCCATCACGCGTGGCCCTGGTGAAGGCACAAGGTATTTCCCAGGTGGGTGAGGACACAGTGGGAGTCGGGACATTCCCTGCGGATGCTCTGGGGACCCGGGCGAGCTCTTGGTTCACAAAATCTGGATAAATTTCACCCAGGTTACATCTCCGCTCTCCTATTCCTGCTGCTCAAAGGAAGGCGTAAGCGAAGCGTGAGAGATTATTACACAGGTTTGCTGATACAATTACAGACATAAGCTCAGTTAACAGAGGTTGCTCACTGGCAACAAACACCTGTTTAATTTTCAGGTGTGACCTACAGAGATAAAAGGGGTTTTGCAGACACACAGTTCATTTTCCCCCATCTCCTAAGCACAGATTTTCCACCCTACATACGCGACCGCTTCTAGGTACCTTCCTTCCAACCAGATGTTTTATTCCCCATAGGAGTTTCGTTGGATTTTGCCACGGATGCTAATTAATCGCTTAATTATCTGACCTCCAGTGATTGCCTTTCACACTTGACTTGGACAGGGGAACGGTTACTATTCGTGGCAGCCCGGTCGATGCTGCCCAAAGTCACTTTGAGAGCGGCGGCAGAGCCACCCTCGCCATGTCCACAGCAATATCCTCCCATTTTCCATCTATTTTAGGGAAAAAAAATCTCAATTCAAGCCAAATAAGTTAAAAATCTAAAGCTAACGGGGTATGAACACTCCAGGGCGGCTCTGCTTGTTTTGCCCAATTATTGACCCATTTTCCCCCAAGGCCAAGAGCATTTTTAGCCCAATAGCTCCAGCCTTAACCCTGTTGCTATTTGAAGAAAACTCTTGATTTAACCAATTTGGGATATTTTGTTTTGCCCACGTTAACCCAACACTTTTTACCCAGGTGCAAGAACCAATTTATTTTAGGGATAAACACCTCTGGATGGACAACAATGCCCTAAACCTGGGATAACAACAGTCACAAGCTTCCTGAAAATAACATCCTGGGGCTAATTCTGAGGATTTTAGGAAGCTGATGCTGGCAGGAAAAGCAGCAAAATGCCCAGCCAGCTGCAAAAATAACTCTTTTTGCCCTAAAAACAACCCGGTACCTTCACAAACCTCCCCAAAAGATTTCCCCACGAGCTTCAGTGCTGGGTTGGGGTCCCCAGGTGATGGATGGGGATACAAAACCCTCCAGCTGGGTCTATGTTGGGAAGAAATGTGACTTTTTTTGGCAATCTAGTGAGATTGCCTGAATAAACCCATCTAATAAATCCACTAATAAATGAAAGGTCCAGATTGATGGCGTCTGATTTATGAGAGTCGTATAGCCTGGGATTTTTTTCCTCTAATTTTTTTTATATAAAGCTTTTTCTCCCCAAAAATCCTCGCACGCAAACGCAAGCACGACGCAGACTAGAGCGGTTTGAAAGCACGACCGCAAGCACGCTAGAAATAAGGGGAGGAAAAGAAAAGCGTCGTTATCTTTGCCAATTAAACCCCACCAGCTCTCAGTTCCGCTATTTTACCGTTAATAAACTCACCTCGAGCTCCCCAAATAACGCTCAGGAACTGGAGGATGAGGCTACGGAGTAAAATCACGGGTGCCGGTGGGTGCGGAAGCCTTGAGATAAAGCTGCTCTCGCCACCATCGTATCGACGCCTAATGCCAAACGCTCCGTAGCTCCCAGGTTCAAATGTATTTTGGGCGACGCCAATTGACTTTGGGAGCAGAAAAGCATCACGGGATGCAATGAAACCTCCGGAGGGGACGGGATGTTCTCGGCAGCGCAGATCTGGTCTTGCGCAGTGACGGTTTCTGGATATCGGACCATCGGAAAATTCAAGTTGTGCGTCCCCAACTTGTGGGGTTGTGTTTTCTGGGGGGTTTTTTGAAGCATTTTTGGCTCGATCACGAGCGGTTTGGGAGGGAAACCACATTGATTTTTTTCCTTTGTGCAATATTATCTACATCTGATCATAAGGGATGGAAGAGAATTCTTTAGGGAGGCGCAGAGAAGCATCACCACGGGCAAAAAGGCTCCTAAAACCCCTGGTGACAATGGGATCAACCCCTGGGCCACCAAGCAGTTTGGGGGCGGATTTTGATGAGAGTTGCACACCTAATTATTTTAAAACGTCCACGTTTTCACTTGTAAGATGTCGAACATTTATCAATTTGATTTCCCAACGAGGAAGCTCCCGAGGTGTCGGCTCCTATTTAACGCCTGGCTTGCTCATCTGCGCTCAGCCTTTTAAAACAGGGGTATCGATAAATCCGCATCAAAGCGGCGCCCGGCACTTCGTCACAGCTGGTGTCATCGTTAAGAAAAATAATAACAAGGGCTGGGAAATCAAACTTTGCGCTTTGAGGTCATCGGGGATCGGGGCTTCTCGGTGGCGTGATCCGGAGCCTCAGCAGAAACAAAGCAGAACCTGCTTGATGCTTTGTCCCTATTCCATTTTCTTCCCGGTTTTATTAAATATGCTCATCCGTGTGTAGCAGGGTCAGGTCTAGAGTGAGGCAGCGATGCAAAATTTAGGGTGAATTAGGGAATATTATTGGCATCCCTTTTATTTCAAGTTACAAGCTACATTTATAAGCTTTTGCAAAGCACGCTTAGGATTTCACGCCCTTGCTTAAATCTACGTTTCCCGTTTTCCAGGCATTTGCAGACCCAATTTCCATGTGTCCTGGTTTTGTTATAAAACAAGTTTCTCTGGTAGTGAATTTGCCTGTTAGCTAAAGCTTCATATTAGCTGCATTTTCCTGGAGAACCAGATACATGTTTTGGTAACATAGCAATGGAATGAGAAGTTATTGATAAGCATGGATGGACATCTGGCGAGAGGGGCAACGAGAAACAGGTGACCAAGAAACCGACCAACTGTGTATAACATCCCATTCATGTGATACTTCATATAAAAGTGGGAGATCATGAAGATCTCGTCCCTTTTCGCTTCTCCTTTTCCTTTTTTCCCTTTTCCTTATGGCGACATTAGGAGAGGACCTTGCGAGTCGTCCCTGTGAACTGAGGCCTAGAGAGTAACTGAATCCAGCTCCGGTTGGCTGCAGAGTCCAGTCCAGGACTTTGGGTGCCGGTTCTGCAGTTGCTGAGACTTTCAAGATTGGTTTTGTATATTTTGTATTATTTTCTCTATTCTTATTAGTAGCATTAGTAAAACAGCTTCTCTCTGTCCTTCTTTCCCTCCCAATCGCCTCTTCTTAGTGGGAAGGGAGGAGAGGGAGGGGTAAAAGGGGGAGAGGAGGTTAACAATACATCTGCCAGGGTTTTATTGTCACCCCGCAATCTAAACCCTCGACACCATGGAAATAAGGGAGCTGAGTGCTCAATGTGATGCATGAATTGAGTTTGCCCCATCTCACATCACTCACCGTCTGTCAAAAACCAGAATTAATCCACAAAAATCCTGCATCCGACCCATTCCGCGGTGCAGTATCAGCCAGGAAAATGGTATAAAGGTGTTGGCGGCTCCTGTAATAAAGAGAAATAAAAAGAAAAATGAAGTTTCTTTCTCCAAATACGTGGAAATACAAAGAGGTTGAATTTATGGGCTTTGGTTTCTTAAAGTTTTACTAAACATCTCCTAGGGAAGAAAAGCAAAATCCATTAAGCCCATGAGCTGCCTTGTTATTCTATAAATAATTGTGCTCACCCCATTTCCCTGCACGTTTTACATTCTCCACTTGCAAAAAACAACCCCAAACCCACAACCCAATTTTGGCCAAAAAAAGTTCAATAACTCAACTCTTGTGTTTCACAGCTTTATTTTCAATGTGATTTCTGGAATAAAGAAGGTTCAAAAAGAGTTTTTTCAGGCCTGTGTTGCGGATTGCTTCTTGTTTAGTTAAAATATAAAGCTTGGGAATAGTCAGAAGAGGGAGACAGAGCCCAGCAGTCGCACACCAGCACTCACCCGCCTTCCCTTGCTTGGGCATCCGAATAAATGAACCAAAAAACCTTCATTAATAAAAAGTGCCACTAATAAACCCAGCGTTTCCTTGGCCGAGCTGTGCTGCAGACACATCGCTCTGTTGAAAAATAGATTTTTGGGGTTTTTTTTCTTTGCATTTCGCTTTTGAGACGATTCCTCTTGTTTGATGGATGCAGCGATTACAGCCGCCCTGGGGCACCCGCAGGATTTGGGTACATTTGGACAGAAAACAGGTCCCTGATCTACGCACTCGTCTCTGCGTTTGATTTACGGCTGCTGGGGGAGGCTTTGCCATCGGTATTTTATTGTTCAGGCAGCCCAGGGAGCTCTGCAGAAGGTTTCACTGTTGTTTTTTGGGGTTTTTTGAGAAAAACACATTAATATTTTTGCAATTCATCTTGCTTGAGGTTTCCCTGTGAGCCCGTTTCCCAATGCGGCTCGATTTATTGGTTGGATGCAACACACACTGGTTATTTAATTGATACATCCTGAGCGATGCGGGAGGGAATCGCTGCTTTGATCACCCCGTTGTAGTGCTAAAAATTAAGAATTATAAAGGGTCATTCCTTACGTGGTCATTAGAGATCGGTGTCCAGCAGAGGGGGGTTATCACCATCCCAGAGGCAGCGCGTTGCCAAAATAAACCCATCTTCTCTTCTAAAATCGCCGAGTTCTCCTTTTCCTTGCCTGAGGATAAAAACTGAAGCCACAGGTCACAGGGAAGAGCTGGAAAACTTCAGATATTGGGTTTTCCTTGTCCAAACAACCATCTTGCTGCAGGTTGTGCCTCCCTGGGGATTTTAACCCTGGAAAAGTTCTTTGGAAAAGCTCTGCAGAGCAATCTGCTCCGGTTTTTGCCTTTAGTTGTGATTTTCTGGGGGCTGGGCACATTTGGGGATCTACCATAAAATGACAATTTTTCAGGAGATCGGGCTAAATATAATTATAAAGATACCTCAAAGCGCAATGACAATGGTGCTACTTCCCTCCCCATGGTCTGACTGGCACGCAGCAAGCAGAAGCAACTTTGCAAAACACAACATAATTCACATTTATTCCGTAAAAAAACCCAAACTAAGAAGATGTACAAACACTTCAAAATGTCAAAATAGCACAAAAGAGCCCAGGGAGCTCATGTGCCCGCACAGTACGTTGTATTTTTCCTAACCCTTCCAGTGTCACTTTGCAGTTTCCCCCAAAGTACCTCCTGACCCTGAGAAGATAAATCATGTTATTTCCATGTTCGACGCCCTAAGAGATTCGCTCCAAGCTGCTTTTCGGTCCTTCTCACACTTTGCTGCGGTGGGCGGTCCCTTCCTCTTCATCCTCCTCATCGTCGGCGCTGACGGGGACGTAACCCCCTTCCCTGGGCAGGCACCAGCACCAGCCCGCGCCGCTCAGGTCCAGCGCCCCAAAACTCAAATCCCGCGTCTCCAGGATCCTGAAGTCGACGGCGTCCAGCTTGGCGTAGATCTCATTGAGCTTCTGCCAATACAGCCAAGCCATCACGAGGCCGATCGCCTGCAAAATAACGATTAAAAGCGTTATTGGTCACGTCATCCCGTCCCCAAGGGCTTTTCACAGCTGTGAGCTCAACTTCCAAATGTGGCTCCGAGAAAAGAGAGCGAGAATCAGTAAAAATTTGCCAAAGCAACAGGCTCGTTGCTAAACTCACTAATGCTCACGTCCGTCTGGTGATTTGTCACATCAGCCCGGACAGCGAGACGTGGATTAGTTGGGCATCACCACGAGCATCGTGAAGAGAGAGGCGGAGATCTGGGCTCTGCTAAAATTAGGGTATTGCTGCAAGCGCGGTGCCACGCGGGTTATCGCCCATCGCCCTGCTGCCCGTCGGGGAATTAAAAATAAGCTTTAAATCTTCAGCAGAACTAAAAAAAAAGGCATTTTCACCAGCAAAAGATGTCAAGCGCGTTGCTTTGATTTCAGCTGACGTCTCCTTCGCGGCGGCTACAACGATGAGGTGATAAAGGCATCGTCAGGAGCTACTCACAGACCAGGCGCTGATGAGGGATGTGGTGGCAATCAGAGCACTGGTGACAATCAGGGCGTTGGGATGATGATAATCAGAGCATTGGGACGGCGACAATCAGAACACTTTCAGCACAAGCTACATATTTTGTACTAACCCTTTACCCAGCTTGACTCTGATCCTTAAAAGTCAGGTTTATAAGCCCCAGATGCTTCGGGATATTGTGGCGTTGGCACCGGGATACAAACCGCAGCTTTATGGATATTTTCAATGCATGAGAGGGGATGGAGAAGGATGAGAGCATCTTGAGCCTTGGGGCTTTTCCTATCATTTCTGAGGCTCATAGTTAATGTTTTTTTTCTGTATATTCTTTCCTTGCAACAAAAAGTCAATAACTAACTCAGCTGCACCTGTACCATCCATCAGCTGGAACCTCCCGTGCTGTTGCGGCACATTGGTTTTAAAGCTGAAAAATACTATTAATCATTTCTCTAGGTCCTAATCGATCCATTAAGCGAAAGATATATGGGGGTAAGAGCAAAGGGTTGTAATGCACCTTAAATTAGGGACTATTTTATCCCAGAGTGGAAAGTGTTTGCTCAGCAGAGGCTGCAGGAAACAGAGGCAAAAACTCCATAGGGAAAAAGCAAATCAGATAAATTTGCTGAAAGCAAACGGGCAAACACAAATATCACCGGGTTTGTTAATTTGCTTTTTGGAGTTGAAGAAAGTCGCTGCCATCCCCACGAGCAGCCTGTGCCTCACACAGAACCTGCCCCAAACCAGCTTGATATTTATATTTCCTTCTCAAATTAACCCAGAGGTGGGTCCTGAGGGGACCCCCCAGATCAACAAGGCAGAAGGAGCAGAAAATCACGTCCCAACATGGAGAACCCTTCCCTGAACTCCTCAGTTGGGGCTTGTTCCCATCCCACCTTCCCGATTTCACCCACCGATCTGCAAAGAGCATCCCGCTCATTTGGTGTTCCAGCTAATTACTGATAATCGGACTAATCACCTAAAGAACAAATGAGGGAGCAGCGTGGTTACGGCCACTGGGGCTTTCCTGTTCGCGGGAATTACAGAAATGCTGGATTCGCGTCGTTAGGGAAAGATGACTATGGATGCTGAAAGAAAAATCAAGTTCTGGAAACATCTCAGCATCTCCTTTTGTTATAAAATGACCCAAAAATCAGGTTGTCTGACAGCCCCGGTAACTTCGGCGTCTGTATCTGCCCTCAGAATATTCCCTGCTGTGCTGCGGATCATTGAAGCATCTCAGCGGGCAGCTCCTTCCCCAGCACTTGGAAAACTATTTCATTCTGTATACGGAGACGCATTCATCTCTGATTCAACCTGCGCGAGACATGTTCGCTCCCTGAGAATGTGCACGATGCCAAAATAAGACTCAGTTGTGTTCGGCGGAGATGCAAAAAATAACAAAATCAAAGATTTTTTCACGGAAATGCCAAAGAATCACACAATCACAGAATGTCGGGGGTTGGAAGGGACCTGGAAAGCTCATCCAGTGCAATCCCCCCATGGAGCAGGAACACCCAGATGAGGTTACACAGGAAGGTGTCCAGGCAGGTTGGAATGTCTGCACAGAAGGAGACTCCACAACCCCCCTGGGCAGCCTGGGCCAGGCTCTGACACCCTCACCCCAAACAAGTTTCTTCTCAAATTTAAGTGGAACCTCCTGTGTTCCAGTTTGCACCCATTACCCCTTGTCCTATCACTGGTTGTCACCGAGAAGAGCCTGGCTCCATCCTCCTGACACTCCCCCTTTAGATATCTGTAACCATGAATGAGTCCCCCCTCAGTGTCCTCTTGTCCAGCTCCAGAGCCCCAGCTCCCTCAGCCTTTCCTCACCCGGGAGATGCTCCACTCCCTGCAGCATCTTTGTTGCCCTGCGCTGGACTCTCTGCAGCAGTTCCCTGTCCTGCTGGAACTGAGGGGCCACAGCTGGCCACAAGATTCCAGGTGTGGTCTCCCCAGGGCAGAGCAGAGGGGCAGGAGAACCTCTCTGACCTACTGACCACCCCCTTCTAACCCACCCCAGGTACCATTGGCTTCCTGGCCACAAGGGCCCAGTGCTGGCTCATGGCCAGTGGGGTCCTGCTTTCTTACCCCAAACCTGCCCCCTCTTTGGTCCCCAAAAGCTGGGATGCAGGAGGACAAGTGTGGTGGGATGATGCTGCGAGACGCCTCTGTCTTTCCATGAACATCAGAGTGTCCCCCCGATGCCCATCTCGATAAGAAGATTGTGCTAATCCATATTCAAGAGCAAAGCCTTGAAGTATTTAAAAGTTTTTAAATACTATTTAAACGCATGTCAAGCTTTAGCATTATTTGCTTCTATCAGGATGTCATCACTGGGCAGATTAAAATCCCGCTGGCTGAAAGGACCAAGAGCACCAAAGCCTTTGAAATGACAATTTTTCAGGTAATCTTGCTATTTTTTCCTCCCTAAATCAAAGGGGAATTCAGAACAGATTTGTGTTTACAATCAAGGGAATGCAAATAGATCTAATTCTGCAAAACCAGCTGGGTTCAGGGACATCGTCCCTCCTGCTCCTCATAATGCAGCATCCGCGTTAAATTGGGAATTTCTCGAATGGAATAAAATTACCCTGAGTCCTTCGCTCTCCTCTGAGTTATGAACCACCTTCCATTCCAGCTCGCCTCGAAATTTCCTCTTTCACTTAATGAAAACAGAACAAGCTGTCAGGAATATAGATGCATTCAATATCTGCAGCACCAAGGGCACCATGTTTTCCCGAAGAAAAGAGGCTCCTAACGCGATTGCTGATTTTACTGCAGCGTGATATGAAGGAAGGCGTTATTGCAGAGGAGCATGTTCACAAAACGTAACAAACCGGAGGCAAAATATACTTAAAAGCTGCTTTTCTCCCTGCTTTCCACCCCCTCGTGATGGTATCACCGGCGAGCAAGGGGGGAACTGCTTAGGAGTTACTACTTGTGCCCATTTAAAGTTAGAAAATTGCCTTTATTCTTATTTCTGGCTGGTGTTGAGGGTTCCGTTCTGCTGCTTTCTGAGCTGTTTGCCGTGGGATTGAACTGCACAGGGTTTACACGGGGGTATGAGATCATCCCGTAGCCATTTTTACAGCATGCAAGAGCAGTTGTGTGCAGCAAATAAATCCTTTGAGTACCGAGGGAATCGATAAAGCATCCAAGGGAAATCACAATACGTTTTTATCTATCCATATAAAGATATTTTTGCAATGATAGCAAAACAGCAATTGGACTATTTGGGTTGCATTTTGCTTTGCTACTGTAATTTGGTGGCCCCCAAAGCCCTGCAGATGATATTATTTGGGAATCAGCATGCAACGTTGCACCAGGAAAGAGATAACCTGTTGCTTTGTTGTTTTTTTAAAGCAGAATATCTAAATGTACAGCAAAATAAAAAGTGTCTGCTGCCATTTCCCACCTCTCCAGCTCCTCCCAGTAGCAGCTCGAAATAAACTGGTATTTTGCACTGAAGACCAACTGCAGCTCCAGAGCTTGATCTCCAGCTCTCCCTGGAAAAGCCCGGCTTAATCACAGAATCCCAGGATGTCAGGGGTTGGAAGGGACCTGGAAAGCTCATCCAGTGCAATCCCCCCATGGAGCAGGAACACCCAGATGAGGTTACACAGGAAGGTGTCCAGGTAGGTTGGAATGTCTGCACAGAAGGAGACTCCACAACCCCCCTGGGCAGCCTGGGCCAGGCTCTGCCACCCTCACCAGGAACAGGTTTCTTCTCAAATTTAAGTGGAACCTCCTGTGTTCCAGTTTGCACCCATTGCCCCTTGTCCTGTCACTGGTTGTCACCAGAAGAGCCTGGCTCCATCCTCCTGACACTCCCCCTTTAGATATCTGTAAACATGAATGAGTCCCCCCTCAGTCTCCTCTTGTCCAGCTCCAGAGCCCCAGCTCCCTCAGCCTTTCCTCACCCGGGAGATGCTCCACTCCCTTCAGCATCTTTGTTGCCCTGCGCTGGACTCTCTGCAGCAGTTCCCTGTCCTGCTGGAACTGAGGGGCCACAACTGGACACAAGATTCCAGGTGTGGTCTCCCCAGGGCAGAGCAGAGGGGCAGGAGAACCTCTCTGACCTACTGACCACCCCCTTCTAACCCACCCCAGGTCCCATTGGCTTCCTGGCCACAAGGGCACAGTGCTGGATCATGGATTAAGTCAGGCCCAAACCTACCACATTTAGGGTAAAGAGCTTCTACGTCTTCATTTTCAGACCAGGGATGTCTGTGAGAACCAGCCACGAATTCTCCCCATCAACCCACTCAAGCACCTACAGAAAATATATGTCTATCAGACAGAAAATAAAATATCAGCACTCCACAGCAAAAACTCGCGGGGATTTCACCTCAGACTCCCAGGGGCTGCACGATGCTTTTGAGCCACCCGGGAGGACAAGGAAATAAAACCCATTAATCACTCACAGCTTTTCAAACCATCACTTTATCAAATATTTCATCTGTTTTTCTCCCGTCCCTACCCCAGCAAAACCACGCGGGGACACGCGATCAGGCAAAGGCAATCTGATTAGTTTTTGGTTTAAGCCCCAATTATAAATGCTCATTCAATCCTAGAAGGCTCCCAGGGGTGTCTACAAGTCCCTGCTACTGGAAGCCCCTTGAGTTTTCTCTATATAAAAGCTCAAAAAGCAAATTAAACCCTCACTTAGTTAGTTCCTGAACCTGCGATTCCTTCTAGCCAATTTAGAACAGTGACACTAATTAGAGCCGGGTGCTGCGTCGTTATTAAGCTACAGGTGTTGGCCGTATATTTAATATGGGAATTTGGGCCTCTTTAATGCAACTAATGGTTATTTCCTTCTCTTCTAGCACTTGAGGAAGTTAAATACATACAATATATAAAAATATATCCAAGTATTTGGGGCTGCGCTCCAATTTCTGTGGTTCTGGTGCAGCGTAGAACCTTCTGCCAGACACAAACCATCTATTTCTGTCTCTCACGGAGCTGCTGTAACCTTTATTCCGAGGCCTTTTAGTGCTCAGCTCCATCCTTACCAAGCCCGGCTTTGCTCACTGTCTTGTAGCAGCTCCGCTTGTTTTTTTGCATTTAATGCTTTTGCATTAGGAACAGATCTCACCGGGGCTGATCTGGCGGAGATTTAATTGCAATATCCTCGTTGCTTGTTGATTGACGGCTCGTCTGGCAAAAGGAAACACGCTCGGAGTCAGGAATATTTTTGGAAGCAAAGAATTAAAGGGCTCAAATGTTCATTTTCACATGATTATATAAGAAAAAGGTCTGGGAAAAGCGATTTTCCCTTAGAGATGTGTCTATGCATGTGTGGATGTGACCGGCGGCTCGGTTTGGGGCCTTAGAGAGCACACAAAAGGAGCTCAGCTCCTTAAGTCGCATTTTCCTGGGCAAACAAACCTGCAACGCTCCGTTGGGTTTTTGCTTAAACAAAGGCAAAAATTGCAAGATGGAAAATAGCAACGAAACGATGCTCGAGAGCCTTCGCGGGGAACCATCAGCCCAACGAGGGTCTTGTGCAAGCAAAACTTTCTGCAAATAAAACCCCTTCTTGCAAAAGTCCCGTGCGCCCGGTTCCAAAGGCCTCTGCCCATTTGCGTGGCTGTAAAGTTGGATTCTGCTCAACGCAAGAGCTGAATCATTTCAAGCTTTCCCTGAGCTAATCAAGTAAAAGGCAAGTATTTAACTTTTATTGGCTTTTCTTGCCATAAATTGATATTTATAGAGCAGTCTCGGAGAGGTCGTGGACTGTAGATGGAAAAACCTTTTATTCTTTTCTACTACATTAAGTGCACGTCGGCTGCTGGAGAATAAACCACCTTCCAGCCCCTGGAGCAACGCGGGTATTAAAAAGGGAACAAAACACAAATTAATCTTGCAAGGAAAAGGGAAACTTTGGCAACACGAAGCTTTTTATGCAAGGAAACGTTTAACGCGACTGTCAGCGATAGATGAAAATGCCAACCCGCAAAATGCACCTTGCGCGTCTAATGTCGCGGGTTTGAGGATTGAAATAGTTGATTTTCGGGATTTATACTCTTAGGAGGGAACATCGACGTCTACAATGATGCCGTGTTACTTCAGCTGCTCCCAATGTAGAGCTTTGGAGATGAAATATTCATGTGAAATGGAGGCAGCAATAATTTACCGCAGAGCTGACAGATACTAACCCTTGAGAGTGACCTTTCCAAGACTTTTTTTCCTTTTAAATTGGACTTGTGCCGATTTCTGCTTCTTTAGGATGGAGACAAAGGGCTTGAAGAGCTTTTTTAGTACTTGTTTCTACCTGATTACAGCGGCTACACCTTCACTTTGCTCAAGAGGACAAAATCCCATTGGAAAATGGGATGAAATCCCATCTGCAAGGACACAGAGACGGAGAAATCGGAGATATTTTCCCTGAAGTCAATACAAAAGTTGCTGTGTGGGCACGGCAAAGGGGAAAGAGCAACACTTGAGGTTATTTGGCTTATTTTAACTATAAAACCATGATGTAACTCCTCGGATAATCTTCCTAGAGGCAGAGAAGGGAGGGATGCAGCCCGTATAAAACAAATTGATGTGCTTTGCTGCGCCTGCTGAAAGATCTGGGGTTGCTCCATAATTAAACACAACCGGTACGAGGCCACGACGTGAATTTGCCATTGAGTGCCAGCAACTAAATTAAAACGTCTTCTCGAGAGTGATAGGAAATGCATCACAGCTTGGCCTCGGTCGGCAGCTTGGCTGAGGAGAAGGGCGAGGAGATGGAATTATTACCGGAGAATGAAACATACGGGGGAAAAAAGAGAATTAAAAGGTACTCTGCAAAGGCAGGAAAATAATTGAGTCGGCGCGTTTACGCTTTGCTCTGAATGAAGTAAAGACAAATGAACACAATTGCTTCCCCGCTCCTAAAATGGCATTATGATTATTTTTTTTCCCCATTGCTTGATGGCTTATTGAAAAAAAAAGGCAGAGACGTTAATGATTTAAGAGCAACTGTAAAATGATAAGCTCCCTCTGCCTCGCACCGGTGGGGAAGGAGGTTGGTTGCCACGTGGGGATGTACCTGGGCAGGATTCTTCCCTGTCTCTTCACTTGTTAAATCAGTTTGAGACCCACCAGGATGCAGCGGATTTAGAGCTTTCCCCAAACGTGATCAGACAGACGACTGTAGACGTGAGGACGCAAAGCTGAGCAGCCCGTCCTGCGTGATGGCCAGACAAAATTTGATGGTTTCTCACATCTGAGCATGATGGAAAGAGAGAAATAATCAGCCGCTCACTGCAAACGCTGTAAAACAGCCCAAACTTTTGTTGCGTCCTTGTCTCTGCACTAGAGAGCCGGTTGCTCACCCCAGATCCAAGCACAAATAGAATCAGAGAATCATTTGGTTGGAAAAGCCCCTCCAGATCATCAAGTCCAACCATAACTCACCCCTGTCCCTGCCCCATGTCCTGAGAACCTCATGTCCGTCTGTCCAACCCTCCAGGGATGGTGACTCCAGCACTGCCCTGGGCAGCCTGTTCCAATGCCCCACAGCCCTTTGGGGAAGAAATTGTTCCCCACATCCAACCTCAACCTCCCCTGGTGCAACTTGAGGCCGTTTCCTCTGCTCCTGGGGAGCAGAGCCCGACTGCCCCTGCAGAGAGCAATAATAGAATCATAAATAATAGAACAATCTCAGGCACTTGGATGACAAACACCAGCTGAGCTCAAATCCTGACCTTTGAGCCCCCGAGCTGCTCATCATCATATCCAAGGCTGAAGTTTGATCCTAAGGAAAAACAAACAACACATTGAGGAAAACTGGGCAAAACCCAAAGCTGGACTCAGGACACAGACCACGGTCCCAACCTTCTCCCCAGAACCCTTCAAGTTTCCAACCGAGGTGGTTTGCAGCTCCAAGGAGAAGAACAAGTGCAGGACATGACAAATTGGGCCTAAGACGGGACAGGTTAATATGTTCACTCTTCCTAAAATTCAAAGAATTATCACCTCCCCATGTCAACAGTGCCAACTCTTTTCCCTTGGCTCAGCAATTGAGGGACAATATTCTCACTCATTCTGCTGGCAGATGCTGGGGACGAAGCTGTTTCTGGGCTGACAGCTCCTGGCAACGCAGACGGCCATTTAGAACCTAATTCCCTCCCAAACTTGCCAGAATCAAAACCGATTTATATTTAAAACCTGGAAAGCGTGAGCAGATGGGAAGAATGAGCTTCTTCATCTGAAGAGCGTTAACGGCACGCCGGAAAAATCACAATGCTCAAAAGCACTTGATATTCATCAAGGCTCAGCAACCCTCCTCGCCAGCACTGGTTTTGCTCCTCGTCCTTCCCAGCTAAGAGCATCACGTTGGGTTAATGGGTAACGCAACAGGCAGCTCCCGTAATGGGCTCTCGACACCCTGCGAGGCAGATGGAAGCGGTTGTGTCTCTTACGGCACCTTCTCACCCCTCTTTTGTGCCTGTTCCTGGTGGGAACACAGCAGAAAGGCTTTGGAAAAGCATCACAAACTGCTCCCCCGTTTTGGTTTTACATTTGGACCATCTGAGAGCTCAAAAGGAAAGTCCAGCCTTTGAAAAACCAGCTCAATGCACCACATATTACCCCAGCAGCTTCTGCTTTATTTGGCCACTATTTTCCCTTTCACTGCAAGCGGAAACACATCAAAAAATACATATAATTTCACTCCCGTTTAGATAAAACCCCATATCTGGAAAGCATCAGCACATGCCTCCAGCAGCAAACCCAGTGTTAGACCAAATGAGATAAAAAGAAGGCTCCTGTTTGCGAGTCTCAAAAGGAATTAAAAAACCCAATCAAATCAATCGTAAATCTCCGAAGTTTTGTGAAAAATGATGCTGGAAAGCTCTAAGGGAGATATTCAGCTCCAGTGCTGACTGTGTTGCAAAGGGGCAGCCCCAGCTGCAACCCAAAATTTCTCTCCGTATCGAGCATCTGTGATGGAGACTTTAATTACTTGTGCCAGAACATCACTTGGATCCTCAGGCATCATCAATTGGAAATGGATTTTATGAGGCAGAGCAAATCCTGCTAAGTTTAAGATTATGGTAGGTTTTTTTTAGTTAATATTTATGCTCTATTTGAAGAGAGCTGTAAAAACAAATATAAAAGGATTCGCCATGCTAACGCATGCATGACTTGCTTTTAGACGCTATTACTTGATCAATAATTAGATTTCAGGAGCGAGTTACGAGCCAGCCAGCACCACAGTCATAAACTTAATTCTGCTACGGAAACGCTCTGACTTTTCCGACGCAAGACACAGATCTCTAAGTGCAAATGGAAGGGGAAAACCATTAAAAATGAATTATTTTCCTCCTCCAGCGCAGCGAGAGATGCTGAGAGGGATCCGCCACGTACCTGTGGAAGCAGCAGGGAGCAAACGATGCCCAGAGTGGCCTCGAAGTTGTCTTTGAGCCACAGCCCCACGGCGTGGATGCAGCCACGCACGTGGATCACATCGAGCAGCTCCAGGCGCTGGAACAGAGCGGAGAGAAGTGTCACAGTTTTCATTGACATATTGGGTTTTTGGGGGAGATGTTATTTCTTGCGTTCGCACCTCCTTGCAAGTGGAGTTGCAAGAGAAGTGTTTGGGAATTGATTTGTTGGATTGGAGCTTTCCCTGGGTTTTTTAGCCAAGAAAACGTCGCTGGGAGCTACGGGCCATATGCACAGAGATACTGCGGCTCGGCTGCGACACAGCCCCGCGGTCACCCCCAAAAGCCTCAAAGCACCTTCTGTCCCACCCACGAGCCTCAAAACACAGCTCAGGACCAGAATTTCCTGGGTGTGATCTAGAAAAGCCACATCAAAGCCTGCAGGGACCACCCAGACTTGTCACAACACACTGAGATGCCAGCAAAAAGCAATACAAATGAATTTATATCCAGCTGCAGTAACAGCTGGCCTTGAGAGGGAAGAGTTTATCTGCAGATAACATGTTCATTTGAGGGGGTTTGGGGAAGGAGAAGCAAAATCTTGTGCGTACGAAGGAAACAGCCGACGTTACCTCTTTGTTGAGCGTCCGGTATCCACATAGGGTGTTAATGACCCCTCCAGTGACCTGCGGACAGAGAATTGGCAAATAGACTTAACTCAGAGGAAGCCGAAGGGTTTAAGGTGTAAGAAATAAGAATAAAAAGGAAAGAAAGAAAAGAGCCCACCCGGACATCTTGATTCAAACCTCACTTTGCTACCGCAGGCTCCTTTTTGCCCAAACGCGATGCTGAAACCACGCATGTCAGCAAAATATTGTGGTTTTTCAATTACTTTTTAAAAGAACCTTTTCTCTTTGGTTTATGCTGTTTCAGAGGACGCTCAGGTGCCCCCAAGGCTTTTGCAGTGATTTGAGCCAGGACCAGTTTCATGTCCTGTGAGCATCGAGCAAAACGTTCCCTTGATTTGCTCCTCATTTCATTCCATCCACCTTTTTTACACCTTTAGTCATGTCCCTGCTTGATAATACGCGGAATCAAATGTATTGGGCTCTCCAGAAATCAAGGGGGAATCTCCTCAAAGTATCCCAGCCCTTTGGGGAGAAACATGAGGATTTTAGACATTCCCAAAGCGTAGATCTTTGCTAACCAACAAAAACGTTTCAAGAGCTACTGCTAATGAGAGAAATTCAGGCCGAACGTTGTTATTCAGGACTTTTATAAAATAAAATAAACCAAAATCTAATTCCTTTGCTTCTGTCAGGATGGAATGCAGTACATTTTGGGTTATAAAACTGATTATTGCTCATCTTCCCCCAAAAAAAGCAAAGCCAGAGAGTAATGCCGGCACATCCTGGGAACTTTGCACCTCTTGGGATTGATCTTCTGATGGGTTTTTTGGGGTTTTTTGCCTTGTTTTATGGATCAAACAGCAGCTTCCACAACACCGTGTATTTCTAAAGGGGCCTTGTGCCCATAAAGTAATAACGTGCTGAAATGATGACGCTCTCAGAAAGATGTTTTTGATGAGCAGTAAAAGCTCCTGGCCAACAAAACAAAAACATCTTGTGCTTCGGAGGCACAGAGATGAAAAAGCGAGATGTTCACATTTAGGTGTCAATTATACTTTCCTGCAAGAAATGTGAAGCTCCAACCAGACTCCAGCATAAAGCTGCAGCTTGTTCCTCCTGTAATTGGCAGGGAAATTATTTCGGCGATACCCGACCAAGAGCTGCTGTACCTACCATGTTACTCACAGCGCTGCCGAAAATCCCATCGCTTCAAGACACTGTTTATGAACCGGACATTGTTAAGGAGATTAATTAGTCCCTGCGCATGTGAAACGTGGACATCGGCAGCAAAACACGTGTTGGCGTTGCTGAGATTTCAGCGAAATGGGAAATATTCAGTGTAACAGGAATTTGCAGCGTTCTTATGGTAAATGTTGTCACCTACAGCGGTGTAAAGGAAACTACATGACCAAGGATCTGTCTATTTGGTTTATGTTTTAAAATAAACCATTTTTCTTGTTAGCTTTCAGTTGTCCTTGCTTTTCAGACTTGCTTTTGTGAATATCGCTGGTGAAACACCATCATTTTCTATAGGGCTCATCGTTGGAATGCGTCTGACGGCACAAATTCATCACCATTCATTGCATTAAATAACCAAGAGTTTCTTGGTTGTCTCCAGTCATGTCCATCTGTTTGAATAATTCCCTTGTATTTGGGACAAGTGTGGAAGACAGAAAAGTTGAGGTTTTAGCCTTGATCAACTTTTGTCAAAGTCAAAGAAAAGAAGGTCAGAACTGAATTGAAATTTCTAACAGAAAACCAGAAGCCTTTATTCTTCCAGAATGCATTTTGATGCCTTCGGGGATCACAAAAGAGCCATTTAAAACCCACCGAGGGCACTTTTTATCCAACTAGCTGCTTTTTCTCCCCCAAAATCAGTGCCGAAAGCCAGCGGTGACACTTCACAAGCAGTTCGGAGCCGCTGTGGCTGCCCAGGAGGAAGCACAAGTGTCTTAAAAACATTTAGAAAAGCACCTAGAGATAAGAATCCAACCTCACACCCTCACGCTGGTGCATATTTGCCCATATTCCTTCTTCCTGGGGAGATTTTAAGGTCTATGACCTCGGAGATGAGACTCTTGAAACTATCCTAGGCATTTTTGGGGGACGTACGCTCTCATTAACACAACTCAGCCTGCCCTGGAAGATGGAACATAAAGTTCTTGGAGGCTTTTTTAACAGAAAAAGTCTTTTAGGTGTTTTTAATGACAAGTTGAAAACATCTTGCAACCAACCTCCTAATCCACGTTTCACGCTCCTTCCTTCAGCCAAGCTCGCTCCTATCGGCATCTTTTATTCTTTCCACAATATTACAGTTTCAAATGATATCTTCCAGCGTTTCTCTACCTAAATCTCAAAGGGTTTCTAAGAGAAAATGATGCTTCGCTCTCCTTCTTTCATCCACGGAGCCACAAGAAGAACACAAGAAGGGTTTCTTGCCAGTATTATAACTGATTGATATAATAAAAAGGTTATTAAGGGCAGAGAGACCATCGTGTTCACCTCTACCCAATGCAGAAATGCTCACACATGTGCCCGGGCAATCCCTGGTTGTTCCTCCAGCCGCACAGCCAACGCAAGATCTTCTATTCAGCCCTCGAGTAACGTATTTTGGTGGAAAAAGGGTTTTCGGTGGGACCTGCATGTCGCTAAGACCCAACCAGCTATGTCCAGAGCATCACACACAGGTACCTTCTTCATCCTGAGGTACTTTCCCACCTTCTCAGTCCACAAGGAAAACCCCCACGACAACTTGGCAATATCAGCAAATAGCTACAAACAGAGACGTGCTGGAGCTTGCACTAAATGCAGTTACAAGGGGTTTGCTCTTTTGTTTAAACTAAATTTGTATTAGTTTGTTTTATGTCGCAGGCAGCAGCACCCTCCCAAGGGAACTGGCTCTCCTAATCCGTTTCATGTACTATCAATATCACATCAGGATGATTTCTTAAGCAAAAGGGTCATGCCGTGCCAAAAATCACGTCTCTGAAGAACAAGGCTACATCTATTTACCTCATTACTGCTCTCCGCAAGAACGGGTTTCATTTCTCAGGGAGATTTAGATGCGTTTGGTGAGGTCTCACATCCCATAAAACCGCACTGGCTGTCACAACCATATTCGTGGGCTTTAACTCTTGAAAAGAATGTCAAGGATTTACTGTGGACTTTCCCTCTTGTCCTTCACTAGAGCATCCTCCAGATCCAGCTCTATGCAAAAAGTTGCCTTATTTCTTACCTTATTATATTAATCATCTGTGATTCTTGTATCTCCAGTACCGCCTGATGCACTTTTGTTTGCCAAATCGTCACCCAAAACCATGGGGAGTGTAAAAATACTAGAAAAAGCTCTTGACTCTCTCCAGCACATCCTCACTCATAACACAAGAGGACAACACATGAATTTCTAATTCCATCTTCAGGAGCTTTAAGATTCTTAATCAACACCCTGATTAGAGATGACAATTATTTTTGCGGCTGATTTGCAAGTCAGACTTCCATGATAATATAAAACACTGCAGATTTCCCTCTTTTTCCATTAAAAATCCACCAGCAATACCAGACTGATGAGGCCACACTGATGCTCTGGACCCCAAGGAGGTTTTGCTCCCAGGATTATGCTTAACAAACCCTTTTTAGCAGCGTTTACAGCATTTTTGGTGCAGCAACCAGGGATATTTGGGCTTTTTTTTCCCCTACCTTGGCCCAGCTTGTGGTGTTTTATCCACAGTGTGTGTCAGGTTGATTGAGATGAGGTGGATAGTTGTATTAAACAAGACAGTGTCAGAGTGCTTAGCTCAGTCTCAGCAGAATATTTCACATGTTAGGTGGAAAAACAGGAATTTGGCAGCTCTAACAACTCCTTGTCATGATACAAACATAATTAATAGCGCAGAGCTTTGGTATTTATTCAACGTTAAAAATACTAAACTATAGCGTAGCCCGTATATATGTGTATATATTCCCCCTCAGTTCAGGAAAGAGATTGAAGTGCTGGAGCGGGTCCAGAGAAGAGCAACAAGACTGGGGAAGGGACTGGAACACAAGCCCTATGGGGAGAGGCTGAGGGAGCTGGGCTTGTTTAGTCTGGAGAAGAGGAGGCTCAGAGCTGAGCTCAGCACTCTCTAGAACTACCTGAAGGGCAGTTCTGGCCAGGTGGGGATTGGGCTCTTCTCCCAGGCATCAGCAATAGGACAAGGGGCCATGGGCTTCAACTCTGCCAGGGGAAATTTAGGCTGGAGATTAGAAAGCAATTCTGTGCAGAGAGAGTGGTCAGGCATTGGAATGGCTGCCCAGGGAGGTGCTGGACTCAGTGGCCCTGGAGGTTTTTAAACTGAAATTGGACATGGCACTTAGTGCCATGATCTAGTAAACGGACTGGAGTTGGACCAAGGGTTGGACTTGATGATCTCTGAGGTCTTTTCCAACCCAGTCAATTCTGTGATTCTCTATGTATATATATTAGTTTCCTTAGTGTCTCACTTTGCAGGATGGCGACGCAGCATCCAAGAAACCCTATAGCGCAGAAATACGCAATAATAACCACGCACAAGAGGAGGTTTTGCTGAAATATTGAGTGAAATAAAGGCACTTTTTGTGGTTTGCTTGCCTTACCTTCCTGACGCAGCAGGTGTAGGGCACCCCGCACGCCAGCGGCCCGCTGCCGTTGCACCAGTGGTACTGGTTCACCGCCCAGTCCCGGTATTCATCGCCACCACAGCAAGAAAACTGCAAAAAGAAGCAGCAAAGACAATGAGATGAGCAGCTGAACCAACCTCGACACGTCCAGCTCCCCTCCAGCCTTGTCCTGAATCTCTTTAAAACACCAGCGCCGAGAACCCCGATTATTTTCTGCTTTCCACGACCCTAAAGAGAAGCTGAAGACACCACGTTAAAAAAGAAAAACAGGTGTTTAACCCCGTTTCGCCCCATTTTCGAGGCATGCGGCAGCAATGGATGCGCGCACATGTGTATCGGAGGCATCATTGCTTTCACGAGCCCGGGGAAGATGAGGCTCATTCAGGCTGCATTGATTTAATTACAGGTGATTAATCCATCCCGTTTGCAAGAGGCGGCTCTTCCTGCACCTCAAATTAATGTATTTCTTGGCTCTTGGTTCATCGGTGCCGTTCGACAAGATGCTAATAAGGCAGTGCAGTCTAAGAGGGATTTTTCTTCCCGTCAAGTTAAATTAGAGATCAAATGCTACAGCTACAAAGGAGAAAAAAACCTGCTTTTTTTCCCCCTTCTTTTCGCACAATGGGAAGAAAAAAATGTGTAATGAAAGTCATTTTCTGTTCTCAGCAGAACAAAAGTGGGCTTATTATATACCGACTCATCCCTTCTCTTGGTAAACAAGATTGAATCTTTATGTTTTTCACCCAGAAAGAAAAGCCCAAAGTGGGCAGGGGTGTTTGTGCTTGGGAAGACATAAAAAACCAGCTTTTCCCCTTTTTTTTAAGCACCGCACCTTCGAGAGGTGGTTTTGGGGAGAGGTTTAACCCCATGAGCATCTCTCACAGGTTTACAACCCACAGATTTACAACTATTTGCTAACTTCCTACCTTGAATTCCTCTATTGCTTTTAATCCTACCCCAGCAGTGAGGGGGAGCAAAAGTTGCCCAGAAATAGGAGAAAACCAGCCAAAGGGGTGTTGGTTGTTGCTACCGACTGGATATTCTCATGCTGCAAAGAAGTTTTCCATTTGCTTTTACAACCGTGCAAGAATTGGTACAAAATCCTTATAATGAGGGTTACTCACTGCCGGGAAGCCTCACTGGAGTGTTCTCTGCGGTTTAGCTCAAACTAATGTTGTGTCTGGACTTATTTCTCATAAGCTGAGACAGATTTCAGTGTAGGTTTTAATTTCACACGGGCTCCCAGGGCTCAGAGAAACATAACAAGCAGAAATACCAAAGAGAGCCCATGGAAAGAGGTCATATCCAAAGAGCTCTTGGTGTTGAGAACCGTCACCTGCAAGATGTGGGCTCATTACAGCTAAAACCATCGCCCCCGAAGCGACACGGTGCTGAAAACTGCCTTTCATCTTCGCCAAGAAGAAAGGAGAAGGTTTGCAAGCAAACCAAGCTCCCTCCCAGCCTTCCTTTGAGTTTGGAGCTACTCGGGTTTGAGCAGGAACCGCAGCTCTTTGAAATTCAAATCCTCCGCTTGGCAAAGCGGGTTGAACTTTCCTCTTCCACCTGCGCTCAGCAAATCATTAAAATAGATCCAGCGACTCAGTGGCTTGGGGCAAATCTGGGTTTTTCAGTCCTCGGTGGCTCCGGCCTCGTGTCCTGCAAAGGGCAGGAGTTCAGCAAAGCTGAGCAATAAAAACATATAAGTATTATTTTCTTTAGGGCAATTTCCTTCCATTTCTACTTGCTCACAGGCAGCCAGAGCAAATAGGTGTTGACAGGTAAAACCACGTAATTTGCACCCCTAGGTAATGTAAAATATGACACTTCGGACCGTAATTACTTGCTATTTTTACTGCGTGATCCTGGTTTAAGGGCGTGAAGGCAGTTGGCTGCAGTTTAAAGCAGGACTTGAGAAAGGGTTTAAGCAAAATTCAAATCCTAAGGGGCGTAGTGTGGTTTGGTCTGACCTAAATAAGCCACGTACCAGTTAGACGAGGTTTTTGATGGGGAAAATGGCAAGAAAAACCACTAATGATGACAGGCTGCTCTGAGCTTGTGCTTTATCAAAAACAAAGCAGGTCTGAGTGCAATCCATCCCAAGTTCTCATCATTCCAAAGTGAATCAGGCTGCTCAGGTCTCCAAAAAACCCAATTTCCCTTCTCTCCAAAGCTCCTGCACTCAAGACAAAGCGACTCTGCATTTCCAGTGCTGCCTTTGCTGCTGTTCTTGGTTTGGAAATTGGACGCGACTATAAAATCTCAGACCAATGAGCTGCATGTTCTTACAAAGCTTGAGATCAAATGTGCAGATGTTAAAGACTTGACAACGCTATAAATGGCCACAATTTCTTTTAGTACAGCGAGAAACTTTGAGATTATCATCTCCCCCTGAAAACTTTTAATAAGAAGCCAAGTGAAGAAGTAGACAGGGAAAAATGTCCTAAAAACAGGGTGAGATTATATGATAAGCCCCTGATCTTTGCTTGTTTGCAGATAGAGAAACATTTCCCGCAAATACATCTGATTTTCTGGAGATTTGTGGTTGTGATTGTGACCTCCTCGTTGGGGATGGATCCAGCATCCATTTATCATTCACACACACAGGTCTGAATTACAGCGTTGTCTTAGAGAGGTTGGGGTAAAACATCCTGATCTTTCTCAGAATCCGTCGTGTGTTGAGACCTTGCGAGGGCTCCCGGGCTTATTAATGCGCTCAGCTTAGTAACGATGACTCCAAGAGTCAAAACCAGGTATTTAAGCCAAGAAAGGGGAGCGTGGAGGGCACCACCGGCCTTAAATTCCAGCTACATCAAAGAAGGAGCTTCAGAGTCTCCTTTTCTTCAAAGGGAGAGATAAGATTCATGTATTTATGACGCTCCAATCCATGATGAAAAGAGAAACGAGGCTGAGGTGAGAACATTCAAAGTTCATCGGAGAGCAGCTCTGCTCTCCAAAAACAACCCAGATGTGAAATCACTGCGATTTCTCTCCTAAACCTCAAGTTTTGGGTTTTTTTTTCCACTTTTTAATTCAACAAATGCTTCGAGCCAATTACAATAACACAAATAACAGATAAACCAAAGAACCTCACTCAAAACACGAACAAACCTCCATCCCCCAAGCTCCCAGGAATGACTTCTCACCACTGCTGGAAAACCAAATGATAGATTAGAACCAAACAAGCTTTTCCAGACCAGCCACACACTTAATGATGTGGAAAATAACTTCAAATCCCCACTTTATTTGGCTTTTCCATGTACTTAGGGGGCGCATTGTTGCTTTGCTGAAGGGCAGAGGGACAAAGGGAAACTCATCTCGCCAGGGCTCAATGGCAGGAATTAGGAGAGTGTTTTAATTTAATTTAATATTTAGCACCTTAAACAAGCTATGTGGTGTATAATATACAAAGCAGTGTATCAAAAATTTGGTTAAAAAAGTTGCGAGGACGGTTTTATCGACCTGCAGGTTGGTTCAAGGACAGAGGACGGATCCTGCCAAGCCCTGGCAGGCTCTGAGCGTTAGATACGGCACAAAATATTCAACCACGCACCTAAAATAATTAAAGCAGGTTATGCCAAGGCTCATATTGGACTGGACGTAGCTCTTGCCAGTCCCAGGAGCAGCTTATCTACAATTTTCCTGTCGAGTTAAGGGCTTGGCCATCGACTGATGACACCTCAAGTGAAGGGACTTACCTAAGGGTCTTTGCAGCCCTGAAGAAGCTTTAACATGTTATTTTATTTCACCTGTGCAGGTTGGGGTAGTTATCAAAAGGTTTCCAGGCTTTAGGCACCTGTTTCCCATCAAGACTGGGAAATATAAATATTTCACGCCATGGTTTGGAGCAGAAAATGCGATTTGCAGAAAAACTCACGGCAAATTCCTGCTTGGAGAGCAGCACAACGCGAAACTGAGCAAAACGAGCAGGGCAAAGCAAGAAACATCGGGATATTCAAGATAGATCAAGAAAGGCATCCTAGGGATGGGGATAAACTCTGAAAATATGGGGAAAAGTAAAGCTGTTGTTTCAATGAGGCACAACGTTGTTCCCCAATACCACCACCCCCCCAAAACCGAACCTTTTCTTGTACAAAATCCAAGATGTTCTTGAAGTCCAGGTCATCGTAATAGTGTCTGATGCCCTCTTGGATGTTGGAGTGGAAAACGGCATTCATCTGGGGATGGGAAAAAAGATAAATCAGAGCTTCGACATGGAAAAGGCACCAGGAAAATATCGCAAAACATGAAGATTTTGTCATAGTGTTACCAGCTGTTACAAGAGTAAGAATCTAACCCGCATACCGGCACAAACCTATTTCTTAGGGCAAAATTCATTACTTTTGAGCTCCCAGCTGTTTCTTGCACGTACAAGCAGACTCATGCACCTTTAGCCACCCAATTTTTCCCACATGCTGTGCATTAAATTTAATTATTAGTATGACTTCTTCAAAAGCTCCCTCCAGCTCTCCAATATCGTGATTTTAACCCCTGGCAGGGGGGTTTCTGCTGCATTAGGAGGTGAAATATTCTGTGTTGCCAATACTGCGTGATTTATCAGCGGGATGAACCACAAACTGGAGCTGAGACCTCATCAGAGCCCCCAGTCACTCCTAATCCCAACAAATCACCCGGCAATTCCATCCTGACCCAAAAAGGGGACGGAGCGGCCCGGCTGGGGCTGCTCCCTCAGCTGTATCTCTGAGGACACTTTGACACTTTGCATTAAACACTAATTGAATTGAAAATGTATTTTACAGGCGCCTGGGAAGGTTATTAAGCGAGCGGAGGCTCAAAATGTCCTATGCAGAGCACGGCGCGGGTTTGCAGCTTCACTCCTGACAAACTGCCAGGGAGAAATATTAATGAAGGAAAAAGGAACTTTTTTCTGAGTTAGAAGCAGGGGGAAGGGGGGAAGAAAATGTTATTTTTCATAGTTCGCTCTGACATGAAAATTAGAGGTTGGGTAAACGGGGAGAAGAACGCGAAAGAAAGAGAAATGAAGGCGCGTCAGAGCGGCAAACAAAGGCTGCACCAGCGAGGGGGGTTGGAAAACCTCAAGGAATCGCTCGCGTGGAAGTTTATTTGAACGTTCATTCCCAGTTTGCCCAGCGCTAAGACCAACATGATGGGCAGCACTTGAATTTGACCCTTTTCTGCTTGTTTTCCCCCAGATCTTGTTGCCACCTGAGAAGATGCCGGCCTGGAGGCAGCCACTGGAGTTAAATCCTGATTTTAAGGGGGGAGATAAATGTCGTGGTGTTAAATCATTACATTCTGGTTATGAGACCTCTCCACTCCCTTCCCTTCAAAGACGCCAAACCCGTTATCTCTGATAACCTCCAAAAATCCATTTGCATATCAATAGAGCCTATTCTAATATTCAGTAGCTTCGAGGCCACTAAATTCGTTCCTCCTTCTTGCTTATTTAATACAAAATCCAATTAAATATGTTTTTAGCAAGTTTCATAAACAACCATTGTTCAAAATGCAGATTTGTGCCTCCAAACAATTTCAGGTCAAGTGGATTCACTGCTTGTCGGATCTCTCTTTTCTTTCTCCCTCATTGTTTGATTTTTAATTAGGTTTTGATGTCGCCCATTAAATTGAAATAAAGGGACAATTTAGGCATTAATGGTTTCTACTCATCTCCACGGTGCACTGTGTTTTTTGGAGATCGGAGGGTTTCGGAGATGGATGGAGTTGGTTGCAGCATCCAAAAGATGGTTTTGAGGCTCACCAAGCACATAACCCCAACCCCAACCTGGTTTTTGGGCTCACTGAACACATATCCCCAACCTCAACCTGGTTTTGGGGCTCACTGAGCACAGAACTCCAACCTCAACCTGTTTATGGGGCTCACCAAGCACATAATTCCAACCCCAACCTGTTTTGAGGTTCACTGAGCACACAACTCCAACCCAAACCTGATTTTAGGCCTCACTGAACATAGAACTCCAACCTGGTTTTGGGGCTCACCGAGCACAAAACTCCTACTTCAACCTGTTTATGGGGCTCACCGAGCACAAAACTCCAACCCAAACCTGATTTCGGGCCTCACTGAACATAGAACTCCAACCCCAACCTGTTTTCGGGGCTCACCGAGCACAAAACTCCAACCCCAAGGGGTCTGAAATGATCTCGCTGTTTTGCGTAGAGGGGAATCGATTTTTCGAAGGCGTAAGCAGGTATTTCAGACGCTGTTCTCCTGCCTTGTGCATTCATCAAGCCAGCAGAGATTGAGATTAGCTATTTAATCGTTTGATCGATCGCAAGGGTAAGATTAAATTGGAAACGGCAGGTTTCTTCAGCAGGGGAGGGAGGCCAGAAAGCACATTGTTGGCAGCATTTACCATCTCACCGGCTCAGCTATAACTCAAACCTGCCCTTGCAAATGCAAGCCAGCAGTTAACGTAATTGAGGCAAGGAGTTTAATGAGTCCTCAAGAATCAAAAGAAAAATACAATACAGCATGGTTTTGGCTGAGATTCTGCACGGGGAGATGCAGCAGGAGCTCTGGGGGGTGCTGGAGATCTGTCGTGGCTTTAGAGCATGATGGGCAGCACCAAAAGAGCAAGAACAATGAAAATCTGCTGTTTTCTGGCCTTATGCTAAGAGATACTTGCGGAGTTTTGTCCCCGATGACACGCGGGGCTGTGGTTTGTCCCCACGTGGCATCCAAAGGCTCCTGGTTGCACCCACCTTGTTTTCAAAGATGATTTCGATGAATATCAGCAGCAGCTCCGTGAGGAAGATCACCAGAAGGACCCAGAAGAACTGAAAAGAGAAAGGAAAGGATTAACTCCTGCTCCAAATCGGGCTGTGTCACCTGTCAATGAGGGAGACCTGGAAACCTGGAGCTGCTTTCAAACACTGAGAAATGAAATAATTCCATTCTGAGCTCCTCACGGAGCTGCAAACCTCTTCCAAAGGTCTCAGCCCTAAAAGCAAAAGCAGTTTGGTCCCTTGCAGAAAGGAAGGAAAGATGGATTGGAAAGAGAAACCAGATGCAATCTGGCAAAATTCTGCATGGGGAAAGAGGTTAAAAGGATGCAGGGGGTGCAAACGTTATCCCTGGGTGGGTACGGGTGTTCAGTATCTCTCTGCAATGGGCACTTGGTTGAACATTGACGTTTCCAAGCTGAGCGTCCAACGGAGGATCATCCATCCCCCAGAGTACAGACAAGAACTCACGTCTATGCCAGAATCGACTGTGGCAACAAATTTAGGCTGGAAATCCAAGTCCTGAGGGAGCAAATGACTTAAACAAGAAGCTTTGATGCTCTTGCAGGCAAAACCCATTGCTCTCCTGATGCTTTGGTCGCCAAGACGTCCCATCGGGCATCACGTCCAACGTTGCAGAGGATGGAGAGCAAAGCTCAGCTCAGCTCACATGTCCCCAAAGCTCCATCCATCAGCGACTTGGGAGATTCACCAGCAAAAGGAAGGTGGAAAATTACCATGGTAACCAGCTAAAAATCCAAAAGCATGTTAAAAAAAACGGGGGAGAGAGAGAATTTACGACTGCGATATTCCCTTGGACCATGGGTTTAGTAGAGCAGCCTGTTTGCAAAGGCAGGTAGCGCTGGGACCTGCATGCCCAGAAATTATTTCCCCCCCAAAAAAAGCACCGTTGCAGCAAAAACACCATTCATGCCCCAAAGTGTTGGGGTTTTTAGTCACCCACCAATTACCTTTGCACTGGGGTTCTTCGTTAAGAACCTGGTACGTGGTCCTGCTGGAGAAGCAGCGTCGTGCTCAACACCAGCTAAATCAGCTCAGAATGGGCTGGGTATAATTAGGCAGGGAATCCCATAATTAAGAAATACAATTAACGAAGCACCTGTTATCTGGTAGGCAGAGATGATCCGCAAAACGCTGCATGCATTTAAGCTGATAGAAAACAGGGCTGCTTTGGGAGAAGCCCAAGGAGGAGCAGTGTGAGGTTTTACAAAGCCAGGCCTAGACCTTGCAACGCTGCGGCGAAAAAGAGAAATTCAATTGTGGAAAGATTTTTGTTATTCAGCCTTAGTTAAAACCCAAGGATGTAAAAAATAAGCGTTTTGTTTGCTGTTTGCTGGGGAAAAGTACGATTTTTTTGTCAATTGTGCTGTGAGCAGAGAGAAAAGAGCGTGACCTGAGCCCAAGCGGGGACCAGCGCTGTGGTTGTGCACCAAAAAAAACCACCTAAAAATCAGCATGATGCTTCTTGCCAAATCAATGAGGCTCCTCTGAAAGCACCAACCCTGCAGCTCTTCCCAGAAACTGAGGATTTTACCCCAAAAGACTCACCGTGCAGGTTGCCGGGTGGATTTTCTGCTTTTCCTGACCATTACGCATCACGCATCAATTTTATCCACCACTCCATTTCCTTCTTTCTGGCTTAATTTGTGCCGTATGGCTTGTCGAGATCTAACAGACAAGGATTATGCGATACAACCCAGCTTGCTCCTTGCTTATTGAAATCAAGGTTGATATTTAATATCCAGGTTTGATATCAGATTTATAAACGAAGGCGGGTGCATCGTGCAAAGACCACGGGATGTTCATCATATGTGGTTGTTAGAGAAATAACTGAATGCGGCTTGAAATGAGGGTCACAGGTAGCAAAATGCACCGTTTCCAAGAGAACAAGCCCAAAAATGAGCTGAGTCCATGGGCTTTATTAATGAGGGGAAAAAGCCAGAATTAATTAGGAAGAAAGACACAGCAGGTGCTGATTGCAACTCCTTGCAGGAGGGAAACTCCAACTCAGCCCAGCTCCCCCGGACGCTGTATAATATGTAACATAACCTTAAAAAAAACCACAATTTCCCTTACAATTTATAGAGGATTTGCAAGAAAAGCAACTGCAAACCTGGGTCTCCAGCGCAGGTCGTGCAAGTGTATAGTTTGAGCAAAAAGCAGCTTTTCTTCCCCCAAATAAGGGCCGAATGGAGCAGGAAAACCCTCACCGGCTGCACGGGCACAGCAGAAAGTGGCAATTCTTGTTTTGTGTTCACTTGGATTGTTGTAATGCACGTTTAGGGGTGAAACTGCTGGCAATACTCCCGATCGTCCCTTTTAACTAATGGATTGCAGCCTGTTTGCCAGAGCATTCTGCATTCACACAAATAACCCCCCAATATTTTCTTTTCATCCATTTCTACAGCTCCAGTGAAGCAGCCGAATCAGCTTCATTGAAGCCAATGCAGACAAAGGGTTTGGACCTACGAATATAAAAGCTGCGACTTGTCATCAATCTGAATTTCCCTGCTCCCAAGGTGAAAAGAAACTCGTGTGATTTAATTTCTGCCCTTAAAAGGATGAATTCCCCCCATTTTGCACATGCGGGAGTTCATAGGTACCCGGGTCTTGCTGTATCTTTGTGCATCTGGAGCGGGAACTGCTCATTCCCTCTTGATAAATGGGAACAGATTGAACATACGATCAAAACATCTTTTACTTGACATGGGAAACCACTAAATCACCCGCCTGCTGCACTTCACGTGAGCACAGGAACACTAAGCCGGTCGCTTTTGTCCTCTAATTGAAACTTTTCGGTAACGCTTCTAAAAGAACCGTTTCTTCCTAACGCCACGTTGGAGGTTCCTCCCACGCCCAGTGGCCTTTTCTAAGGGTTTGATTTGCTCCTGAAAGTGAAAACTCAAAGAATTGTTTATTCCCACTTACAAACAGCTTTTGTAGTTGCTTTGAAGCAATAAAAACACCCCAACAAAATGTGTCAGGAATGTTTCCTACGCAGATTAAACGAGGACAACAAAGCCCAGATGAAGAGGCTTTGCAGAGCATCTTCTCCTTGAGTGATAACCCAGGATGCTGTTTTATTCATACAAATAGTGCTATTTTATTCATGCAAATAATGCTGTTTAATTTTAGGGGGCACACAACACAGCCCCCTGCTCATCCACCCAACATGGGGCTCGTAACGACCCCTCTTTGGGTTACTCGCCTGCATTTGCCAAGACTTAAATCAAAATACACGTCTCCTTTCTGCTTCAGGAACTAAATAACCAAAAACTCTGGTTTTAATCCCCAAAAAAGCCAGAAAAACCCCCAAAACCAAAGAAACAGGAGCCCTGGGCACACGGCGTAGTCCATTTCCCCAACCCAGATACTGGTGCTGCCACCACCATGTCCCACAGATCCCGACCAAATTTGCTCCCCAGAGTCATCAAAACCCCATTTTTTGCCTATTTTTGACTTTTATAGCCTGCGGTTGGGTGCATTTTTGGCTGTTATTAACCCTTCTGTGGCTACAGCCCCACTACCCTCCACTCCCAGCTCAAGACGAGGACAGATGCTGCAGCTAAAACAGGCTCATGTTCCCCAAAACCCCCCCAAAATGAAGTTTTTATGCACAGGGATGGATGTCGCCTCTTAATCCCACCCCCCATCTATTTCCATGAGTGACGGCTCCCTTCAAATCTGATTTATTTCAGAATTTGAGGGCCCAACAATCCCATTTCACCTCTTTTCAAAGATCTCGGTACCTGCTGCTTTCCCCTCAATCAGGAAAATTATTCCAGCGGCGCAATGGGCTCAATCCTTTAACGAGTGATTCATTGGAAACTCCTAACGCAGATTAAACCACTTGGATGATCTTAAGATCATGTCAGGCTTTGCAAAATCCTCTCCTGAGCTTTACTCAGGGGCTCATCAGCTTCTCTTCATCGTGCATCAACGTTGAGAGACGCTGGGGAATCAAAATGTAGCATGAGATACAACTTTTATCTATCAAAACTTCACATTAAGAAGGTAAATCACTCCAGAGATGATTTTTGGAAGGATTTTGTAGCATCAGCCCTTTCTTGGGTTTTCCAGAAGCTGTGAAGCTCCATTAATTCAGAGCAAGGGGGGTTGTTATTATTGCAACAATTAATTTAGTGATGATATTAAAAAATAAAGGGGTGAGGACCAAGAAATGCAACATGCCCGGAGTTTGCTGGCGACGCTCAACGTTTAAGGCTCGGAAAGAACAAAACATGCTTTTTCTTACTCACAAAACCTTCCCAAACTGCTCCTGGAAAGAGAGTGAATGGGGACGCCATGAGAAATTACACATGGAAGTGCCAATAATTAGCGTGGTAAGAAAAATGTCATTAATTCCCCAGGGCTCCAGCCCCATTTTCTCCATCAAAGCCAAACCTGGGCTGAGCAAAACTGTTTAAAGGCCATTGCGGTGATTAAAACCTCAGCCAAGAGGTGAACAACTCTTAACGGAGGAGATCAGACACAATTCCTACATTGTCTCTTATTATAAAATAATCATAATTAAAAAGGGTCGGAACGCACAGATTTAAAGGAGAACAAATGAGATGTGGAGGGCTGGGTAAAATGTGCCCCATGAGGTTTTTTCTCACTGTGTTTTGGGGGGATTTGGGTGTTGGGGGGATTTTGCATTTATCCACCTCCCCCCTGTGCGGCTAAACAGAAAAAACCCCAGAAAATGGCATTTTTGCAATCAGAGAGTGCTATATAATCAGCAGGCTTAGGAAGAAACAATTAAATATATGCAGATCGCTGAGTAAAACTCTGCAGGAAGGAGTTGCTTCCATCTTATTTTTAATCTTCTATTTGTGTGCTAATTTACTTTTTGGAGAGTTAAAGTGGCGCCATCGAAACCTGTTGATATTGGAATATTCAGCGTGAATTTACCCCAAGATCCTCCAGCCGCCGCGGTTGCCACGTTCAGGGGGTCACATTCAGCTTTTCCCGAGCCCTTAGGTTTGGAAATTTGCTTCTTTGCTGCAAATATCCAAGGTATTATTTCATTTTGCTGATCTGGATACCCCGTGCAAATCCTCTGCTCTCACCCAAGTGCTTTTGAAACACCACAAAACCACAATGAATTCACCCAAATCAAATATCCAAGTGGTTTAAGCGCCCACTAAGCATCAACTGTTTCAAACTATTTCACCCAATTGTTCCGAACGCAGAAGAAAAATAAGGAGAAGGTGCTACTTATAGGTTTTTTCACCTTAAAACTGATTTTAAGTGGGTAATAAACTAGCGCTGGGGATGTGGCACAGGGGTGGTTTATGTAATTGAGGTTTTCGGCGTAATTTTTGCCCTTTTCTCCACACAATGGCAAAATAAAACCCAGCTGCTTGGACCAGTTCAGCCCTCCAAGTGCTCCTTCTTCTGATTGCTTTTATTCTGGGTCCCCAAGCTTCAAATCACTGGAATCGTTGATTCTCTCCGAGAGGGGAGTTTATCTTCCCAATTCTCCATCGGCACAATAGCTCAGTGATTGCCAACCCATTTCCCCACCGTTCCCCTCTTCAAACCTGATATAGCTGCGATTTTCCAGCGTTTCAGTGCTCGATTGTCATGGGCAATCAGGGGCTGGAGAGGGAGGGGGAGGTTTAATTTAAGCCCGGCTCAGGGAGTTGCGTTGCGGGTCGAGCTTGAGCGTAAAAGAGCAAATAAAATCAATGGTAAAGGTGGTGGTGGTCGCAGGAGTTTGCTTTGCACGCCTTGCTGGTGCTATTTGGAAATAGATATAGATATGTAGAATATAGATATAAATATACATTTCTATATTTAGAAGTATTTTTATGTATATTTATATTGATTATATATATTTATATATATGTACATAAAAACAACCTGCAAAAGGCCAAAAGAGCTCCAGCAACAGCTGATCTCTCACTGTCACAACCCAAATTGGTGACAAATTTTGGCAGGAAAGGAAGAGCCTAAAACACCAAATAGAAAACTGGGAAAGTCGGATTTCTTGGTGCACCCAGTCCCTTATTTCTCTTCCATTCTGCATCAAATCAAACCGACTCTATCAAAACCAGCTCTGAAAATTCAGGGATTTACTGACTTTTTGGAAGGTGAAACATCCATGGGATGAACACGCGGGTCCCAAACCCCCAGGCAGGGGATGTTTAGGAAGATATGACACATTTTGAGCAAAAACAGCTCTAAAAGAGCCACAAAGTGGAGCCAGTTTGGGTAGATTCAACCGCAAAACCCGGCTGCTTGTCCCACTGCATTTCCAGATCCTAAACCAAACCATCCCAGCTCCTCCAGCCTCTAACCCAGCAATAAATATTGATTTTTATCATCTATTCACTAAATTACCCCTAAAAGCAAAGCCAAGACATCTCCATCAAACTATCCACAGTTCTTCAAGCTTTGCAAATGTCAATGGCGACAGAAGAAACTCTCAACCCATCTATGAACTACAAGTCTCAGTAACACCAATTACATCCGCCAGCAGCTAAAATCCCCAGGTTTTACCTGAAATTTGTCTAATAAACTCAATAATTGCAAGCAGGCATTGCGTTTATTGAATAAACTTTGCTCGGGTTATTAGAGAGGTCGTTAAAGACTCAATAATCTGGTTTACGCTCAGTAAGAGTCATGTGGTTGTGCACGACAATCACAGGTAACGACCAGAGAGAATAAGACTGAGAAGGAAAAGATTAAAACCCGAATTTGTGGTACCTTGCAGGGGGGATATTGGAATAATACGTCATATAGGAGGTGGGTGGTTTTCCTAAGAGAAATGTTGATTTTTCTCCAGGGGGTTAAAGAAAATAAAAACCCATCTGTTCAGCACTAAGTGACGGAGATAAATGAGGATTTAAGAAGCACCTACATCCACCGCATCTCAAGGAAAAACAAAACAAAGGTATCTAACGCCAAGCGCTGCCTGATGAATTATTGTAGGGATCGAAATGTTTTCTCTTAAACAGGGAGGAATTGATTGCCTGCTCTCCAGATTAATAAGCCATATTTTGAGATGAAAAGACAAGTCAGTTTTTGTTAGGGATTTGAATTTCAGGGTGTTTGTGCTCATTGTTAACTTGGGATCCCTGAAAATGCGTGTGCAGGTGTTGGAGCAGCTGCAGCACATCTGCACGCATTGATTTGCCATCAATATATGAATTTTTGGGGCTCACTGATCCCTCCTCTGTGGTCCCTGCGCCACCAAATTCTCCCTCAAGGTGAATGAAGCACAAAACCCACTAAAGCAAAACATATTTTCAAGAGTTTTCCCAGGAAAATTCAGCAGAAAACAGGCGTGAAACAACTTCTACAACCAAAAGTAACCCCTACTGTCCCACATCCCAAGGGGCTTCTACACCAGAGAGGACATCCCGCTGTGAAATTCCCCTAAAATTCCTTACAAGTGTCCACTTTGGGGTGATGGGTTGAAATTCTAATGCGTTTCACAGCCAATTCCAACATAAAACCAACAGAGAATTCACAATATGGCCCCGAGCCAGAGGTGGATGCACAAAGCCAGCTCGTGGTTCAGGCTCTTCGGGATGCTCTTTAAATCCATTTATTCATCTTCTAGGAGCTTGCAACGCTGCTAAAAAAATCCTATAAAGAAAATATCTGACAAGAAAAGGCAACATTATGGTTTTTGCCTCCACGCAGACCACAAACACCTTCTGTATTTGTGCAAACATCTTTACTTATCTCGGCGTTTCCAAACGGTCGCACTCTCCTCCTCGTGCTGTTCCCCATCAAGGTGAATATATCTATGGGGGGAACAGTGTTTCAGGTCGAAAACTGGGAATTGGGCCGGATCCACTATTAGAAAGCAGATAATTAATGCGGTATAAGTCAATTGTGCTGCTCAGCCAACAAAAGGCGGGTGATGAGCCTCAAGTAACCCTAAAAACCAATGTATTTCGACGCACAAGACGAACATCCCATTCTTATATCCTACCCAAAAAGGGATGCAAGTGTTATCGACCGGCTTTATTTATTCCCCGTGGCAGGCGTGAAGCTGTTTGCATCCACGGGGAGGAAAAGCCGACACAAACAAGCAGGATTATTTCTTTGTCTCAGCCGTGCCTGTTGTAGAATTGATTCGTCCGACAACCTGTGAAATGCAGTTAATGAGCTTGGGTTCCTGTCGCCCCGGGTTGCTTCACCGATGAGATTTTCTATCCTCTGATGTGTCAATTTTCCACTTCTGAATTCAGTCTGAGTTGCGGAAGCGGCGTATTAACTGTGATTCACGAGTATTAGCACAGAAAGAAAAATATTAGCAGAAATTTGAAGTATTTATCCTTCTTTGGAATAAGCCTTGATCGAATTAACACAATAGTAAATAGTTTGAAAAGCGGAGAAATTATAGAAATGAAATATCCTCCACAAGCAACATCACTATGGTTTTGGCAGGAAATATTTTCTAGGCTTAGATGGTAAAGAAATATGATGCTTTGATGGACAGGAAAAGAGGGTTGTATGTTTGAGGTATAACCGAGTCCAGGTGAATGCGCACTGGTTGAATTAGGCATCCAAAGAGCAAGAAAAAAGCCTGTTGATAGGCAATTAATTAAAAGATAATTTTTAAGCTATTTCAACACCACAAATATCACTTGGAGGGGACGTTTCTGGCCACTCAGGGAGAGCATCCTCCAAAGGGCTGGGGTGCGGGGGCAGCTCTCGAATGGAGCTCAGCTTCGACCCCAGCAACGCTTGAAAGTGCAACGCAAACACCCACCAGACGTATGGAAAAGCCACTAAAATTGCATCTGCAGAAGCAAAGACAATATTGGTTTTCTGATCTGGGCTCCCCTCTGGATTAATCGGAAATGCAAACGCTGAGCAATTTTTAAAAGCAATACTGTGATTTTTTAAAAGCACTAGCTACCCGGAGTGTTTGATTTTAATAAACCCATCAACCTGAAGCAGCGGGAGAGGAAGGCGCTATGCAAACCGTTGGCATGCGAGGCACGTGCGTGTCGCCGGGGAGGCTCCGCGGACCAGCGCGGATTATTCATCCGAAAGCATCTTCTTCACCGACGGAGCATCAGACGCAGCCGAAAAGCTGACAGAGCCGTCATGGAGCTCGTTGATTGACATTTGCCCTGGCTGAGCAGGATGGAAGAGCTTTGTCCCCATCTGAATGCAGGGAATGGCTCAAAATTGAGCTTATCCAACCTTGCAGCCTCCTGCTGGAGGCCGAGCTGTCACCCCAGAGCAGGGCAATGAGCAACGAACCCAAAAAACCCCTGGAAAGCAGATTAGGAGAGAAAAGCTTTGCCCTCATGTCCAGGATCTTGGCCACTTTGCACTTCAAAGGTAAATTTTCCCTCTAAGAACCCCCTTGCAAAAGGAAATGATGTTCTTTTCTATTGGCATTGCCAGGGCTAAAATGAACTTAACTGTGGAGACTTTGCTCCACAAGAGGTGGGAACTCAGCCCCAAAAATACCTCCCGTGTAAGCCTTGGTGGTGACTTGTTAAGATGCATTAATTTTGCCCCCTGACGTCACCGAGATCCATAGAACCATAGAAACATTTCAGTTGGAAGAGATCCTTAGGATCATCGAGTCCAACCATAACCCAACTCTAGCACTAACCCACGTCCCTGAGAACCTCATGTCCGTCTGTCCAACCCTCCAGGGCTGGTGACTCCAGCACTGCCCTGGGCAGCCTGTTCCAATGCCCCACAGCCCTTTGGGGAAGAAATTGTTCCTAAATCCAACCTCAACCTCCCCTGGCGCAACTTGAGGCCGTTTCCTCTGCTCCTGGCGCTTGTTCCTGGGGAGCAGAGCCCGACCCCCCTGGCTCCAAGCTCCTTTCAGGCAGTTCAGAGATCAGAAGGTCTCCCCTCAGCTCCTGTTCTCCAGCTGAACCCCCAGGTCCCTCAGCCGCTCCCATCACACTTGTGCTCCAGCCCCTCACCAGCTCCGTTCCCTTCTCTCAACTCGCTCCAGCACCTCAAGGGCTTTCATGAGGTGATCCCGCCACCCCTGGTGCCGCCATTTTGAGCCCTGAGGTGATTTTGGTGCTGCCATTTTGAGCCCTGAGCTGAGGGGCCCAGAACTGCCCCCAGGATTCGAGGTTTCTCCTCCCCAGGTCCCAGCACAGGGACGGTCGTTGCCCTGGGCCTGCTGGCCACACAGCGCTGGTACCAGCCAGGATGCTGGTGGCCTCTTGGCCACCTGGGCACACGCTGGCTCATGTTCAGCCGCTGTCACCAACACCCCCAGGGCCTTTTCCAGCCGCTCTTCCCCAGCTGCAGCGTTCATGGGGTTGTTGTGACCCAAGAGTAGGACCCGGCACTTGGCCTGTTGAACCTCAGACAATTGGCCTCGGCCCATCGATTCAGCCGGGCCAGATCCCTCTGTGGAGCCGCCTGCCCTCAGCAGATCAACACTCCACCCAACCCAGTGTCACCTGTGAAATTACTGAGGGTGCACTTGATCCCCTTGTCCAGACTGTTGATAAAGAGATTAAACAGAACCGGCCCCAATACTGAGCCCTGGGGACACCACTCATGTCCGGCCGCCAATTGGATTTGGCTCCGTTCACCACAACTCTTTGTGTCCAGCCCTCCATTCATCACAGATACACCAAACCACGAGCTGTAGCTTCTCCAGGAGAGCGCTGCGAGATACGGTGTCAAAGGCTTTACTGAAGTCCACACAACATCCACAGCCTTTCATTCATCTACAAAAGTTGGGTCACCTTGTCATAGAAGGAGATCAGGTGGCATCCCGAGGGCTGTCCGGAGAGCGCGGTCCCGGCCTTACCGTCTTGAGCAGCGTGCGGTTGTCCCTGAGGCTCCCCACCATGCCCACGAAGGAGACGCCGAACATGGTGAAACCCAGCAGGAGGAGGATGATGGCCGGGGCGAGGAAGATCCCTTCCAAGGTTTTGTGCTTTTGCCTCTCTGCTTCGGCGTAAATCCCCACGCACAGGATCACGAGGCCGAGGATCTGCAAGGGAAGCGCGAGACGGGATTAGGACGCCAACAGGGAGAAAAGCTGAGGTGCCGAGGGAGAGGTGGAGATGGAAATGTCTCAAATAGCCGCGGAAAACCCACCTAAACGGCGCCATCAGCGCTCAGCACGTCCCCTTTGCTCAAGGTTGAGTGAGAGATGGATAATTGCAAGGATCGGTGTAGCTGAACAGCTTTAAGCCAGGTTTTACTAGGCTTTTGTACTTTCACCCCTGTCTCTATCTTTACGTTCCACCTGGATGCTCAGCTTGGTCCTTGCTGTGGGTTTGACAGACCCAGAGGCCGATTGTCATTGACACCAGGACCCCCTGAGACAGCGCGATCCCCAAAATTGCTCATTTCACCCCAACATTTTTATACTGAGCTCAAGCACCGACTTGCACCCAAACCTCGCTCACTCTCCCTTTGCACACCAGCACCAACAATTAAAAACCAAACTAACAGCACCGTTATGAAGCGTTTTTGATCCCTGGATGAAAAGCACCATAAAGAAAAGCACCAGATTATTTATGACAACGTTTCCCCGCTGTCCCCCCTTCCAATGAAACAGCTCTAATTAAACAAGAGAGCCTAACAATGCCGGGATAAAGCCAGGCTTCAAAAAGCACCTTTTGCTCCTGGCCACAGATACCCGCACTCTAAACGCCAACATCTCCAAAAAAGATGAAAACCTCATTTTTTGGGCTCCTTGTCCATTACTTTCTCCTTTCCAAAAAGCTTCATTGTTCCTAATGAGTTTGTTGTGCTCATTCATGCCGACAATTAGAATGTCCCAAGCTGGAAAGGACCCACAAGGATCATCAAGTCCAAATTCAATCCTTATTTTCTTGCTTTTTTGGGAGGTGATTTCTTCCTTCGCTTTTTTGGGAGTTGAATTTTTCTCTCCTATTCCACTGGGCGCTATTTCTGGTGCATTTTAGTAGTTCGTTAACGTCCATCAATCACTGTCCACTTCCAGGCTCCATCTCATCTATCAAAGAACTGAAATCTCTCTGAAAATGAAATTGAGACTCGTGATGTTTTACAGACGTTTTAGTTATTTGAAACTAAACAGGCCTGTTTCTGATAACGGACTTTTAATCACGGTTTCATTTTTCGACTCTATTTTAAGCGTCAGGCTGGTGGGTTGGGATTTGGTTTGACTTCATGTTTATCTCTCAGGTGGTGTCCCGGGAAATACACTTGGATGTGAAGGCGGGGGGTAGATATTAACGCACATCACGCTAATCCTTGCAGCCTGCCAATCAGAACCACTTTCTTAATTAATTAATCCATCTGAGATACGAGAGAGGGAAGAGGAAAGTGCACGGAATGAACCTGGGAGAAACACCAAGAAGAGTTTTCAGGATGGACACGTGCGTTGCTTAAAAAGAGCTTTTATATGGCTGAAAGCATCAGCGAAACAGCAACCCAAGCCACGCCACGCAGCTTTTTTGGGGCTTCACGGCTTAGAAAAAGCCGCGTGTTTTGCTCAAGTGACTCAAATTAGTCCTTGGGATTAACAAGTCAACACTGAGCTGATCCCACCTGAATTTCTTGGCTCTCTCCTTGTTTAGTTCTAGTTGAAAAGGTCACCCGGCCCATTGCAAGCTGCTTTGCTACAGGTTGGTGCTGCAGGTGGGGCCTGGTGGCTAAAAAGCACCTTTTGATTGAAAAAAATAATAGAAAAGAGTTGTTGCTACTCAGCTTAAAGCATAAAAAAGCATCTTGCAAAGCAACACGCACCTTGTGGAAGGGATTTACTGGCACATCTCCCACATTGCGAAGGAAACTCGCTGGGATATAAGGAGTTTTGGAAGGACGAGCAGGGAGCGATGCTGCTGCAGGAAGGGATCTGGATGGAAAAGAGCCAGGGAGAAAGAGCAGAATTCCCTGAAAAGCGGCGTTTTTGTGAGAAAAATGATGGATTTGGAGCAAACCAAAGTATGTGTCAGGACCTGTGCAGCACCCAGCAAAACCGCAAGGCAAATAAATGTTTATTTCATCAAAAACCTGATTGTCCTGTCCCCCTTCAGCCGCAGACGAGCACTGAACGCTGTAGGAAAAGTTTGCGTCACCCTTCGCCAAGTCTGGCTGCTCCAGGTTCCATCACCGGGTTTCTCTGGGAGTTGTTTGTGCCGTAAGAATTCAATCAACATGGATATTTTCAATTCCTGGCATCACAACCCTTTTCTACCACCCACACTCGAGGACGTGGTAAAGCACATAATGAAGTTTGCTGGTAAATCATCTGTAGTTATGTATTAATTGCCCCGTGATCACCATAATACAGTGAACACCAGGACAGAGAGCAGCCGGTAATTACAGCTGCTCTGCAATGTGTTTAAGAGAAAAATGTGCACTTACCCTCTAAAGAGATGATCATTATCTCGTTTCTATATGATAATAACATGCGATCAAAGCGTCACCACAGGGAAAACCAAAGGGGTGGCTGTGACTCCACCAGACCCTGCGCCGAAGGCGTCCGGCATCAATTCTCCTTCAATAAGCTGGGAAGAAATCGCCTTTGGGTTTTAATTTTTGATTTTAATGCATCTTGGAGTTTGTAGGAGCTGAGTGGGCAGTGGATAGAGGGTAATGAGCAGCCATTGGGATGTCCAACCACTGTTTCCATCCCAAAAACAACCCCTGTGACTCGCTCTCCTCCCTCCGATACTCCTGGACAGATAAAATCATAAAGCTGAATTTCTCAGTTGCTCTGATCGACCCTTCCCCACCTTTGCAGCCCATTTCTAAAGCTGTTTCACTTCAACTTCGTATCGTCTTACAACAGAGATGCTGGTTTTCCTCTGCAGAAATTCCTCAATCTAATGGAAAGAAAGAGCTGGGAGGGAGTTGGGGACCTGGGATGGGGAAGAGCTAAAGGTGGAAATCACTAATCATAATATTATTTAGAGACCTGGAGGTCAAGAAGTGTGATGAAAGGCACTTATTGAACGGAAATTAATACAATGCATAGTTGTGGCAATGCTGGCAGGGTTTTTGGGGTACCAAATGGGTGGTTTGTGTCTCTGATGCTCATCGTCGCTTCTCCATCCTTGCATGGTTTAGTTTTGGCACAGAAGCAGCTACGATAGGAGACGTGCACGCTCCTACCAGCGCTAAAAAGAGACATGCACAGTCCTACCCTGTCCTAAAAATCCCATTTAACACCGAAGAGACGCCACATTCTGCTCGGCCAAGAACCAAAAGACCAAAGGAAAGAGGTTCCACGAACCCACGGGGACGTTCACCCAAATTCAGGCATGGCAGATACGGCTCGTTACGGGTTGAATGGCGTTAATTAGATGAGCCAAAGCGAGGCTTGAATTCCTCCTAGAACACCAAAAAGTCACAATGACAGTGGCTTCAAACCATGACAGTCACATTTATGTGAGTCTGGGAGGAGCAGAGTGAACGGGGCATCACCGCATCCTCCATCCAAGATCCATCTGCCTTCATATGAGCAGACAGGGCACCCCTGTTCCTCCTCAGGAGGTTTTATTGTAACGTGCAGGTGAGAAATCTCAATATAAAAAGTCCTGAATGCTCTTAATGATTCAAAGAATCACAGGATTAATTCATTCCATTACAGGAAAGGATCTAGAAGCACCAGATCCAGTTTTCTGCCGGCTGGGACAACTAAAAGCCCACGATCCATCTCACCCCAAACATCCTCAATCCTTCACGGTCAACCAACTCACGTTGTATTCCACCCAATTTTCACCCATGGGCTTAAATTTTCGAAGCCTTCACGCAACGCAAGAAGTTCCTAAACAATCATTTTTCTTTTAATCGAGCGTGTTTGGCAAAACGAGGCCCCGGTCACGTCTGCTTAACGAGGCTTTGAACGGTTCGGCAGCCCCGGTGAATTAATACGGCGACAAGTGCAAATGAGCCAGAAGTAGGTCAGCCCCGCGGCCTCTTAAAGGCGTCGGGGAAACCTCGAAACAAGCAAAACTCGGCTCTTTAGAGAAATCAAAACCACCTGGACGGGTTTTCCCAAAGATTAACTTTGTGAATAAAAACATCACGCTGTCCTTACCCAAAAAACTCAAACTGCAGCCACAAATGGGGTAAGAAATGCAGAGATTTTGGTCTCGCTGGTCACCCCACTCGGGATCCTGTCACAAGAAAACCAGTAAGATATTCAACAAAAAGACCCTTTTTTCTTATTCTTATTCGTGCCCTGGGGCAGGCACAAGTCATTTGGCACAGTGAGACAACGGGTTTCACCGCTGCCCTCCCAATGAGCTCATTCATTTGTAAAACAAAATAAATAAGGAAATAAAAAGTGTTTTCAAGCGCTGCTTGTTACCCTGTTTATCATTCACAGCCTGCCTGGGAACCCAAGCAGATAGTTCTGCAATTACACCGGCACAATGAGATCCACATACCGATACGCACGCCCCGCACACGGGGCAGAGAGGATTATTCAAACCTCAAAATGAAATATCTGTAAATACGGACTGGATTATGCATGACGAACCCCAGGAAGATGCTAAATTCGTATCTTGAGGATGCACAGACCCTAAAGGAACAGAGAATTTCTTGCTCCCCTGCTCCAACACGTGCTCCAGGTACTGGGGAAGCTTCGCACTGACCGATGGTTCGAAACTGCTTGAAAACAAGTTGTATTTTTGACTTTTAATATAAGCAATGTGGCTGAAATACCCACCACTCCGTGTCTGCTTTCATGCCTTGTCCTTATTGAATGATGTAAAGACAATGGACAAGATGAGCAAGGGGGAATCCGGCCTGTAACATCACCCCATGGATGCTTGCACGGTGAAAATGTGAAATTTCAACATTTATGCTCCAAATACCTCAAAACACGACTCGTTGGCACAAGAGATTTGCGAGAGAAGCTCTGGGGAAGGGTAACCACAGGGGGGTGGCTCTTAAATCCACCAAAAACACCGTTTCCCCTAAAATTACCCCCTTTTGGAGCCGGTTAACACCAAGCACAGGGGTTACGCAGCACGGGGGTTTTAACACAAGGATTTGACGCTTTGGGAGGGGAAATCTGGACATTGAAAAGGAAAATGCAGCCCCCAGGGGTGAGGGGAAGCAGCAGGAAGGACGGAAAAGCGAGCGGAGCACCTACCGAGAAGAGGGTGGCGTAGGTGGACAGAGCGAATTTGATGCTGTAGTAGTAAAGGTGGGAATTTCGGCACTCAGAGCCTTGAGGCATCGTTGTCGCTCCGGCCGGGGAGGCGAAAAAGCATCGACATGCACACAGAGAAGCCTTGAACTTGAACTGTTCGCTCCAGCTTCCGCCTGGCAGGAGCAGAGAGCAGCCAGAGGGAAGCGGCGGCGGCGCCGTTAACCCTTTCTTGAGCTCAACGCTTGGTTTTGCTCTAAAAATCACGCCCAAAAATCAGCGCGCAGTTGGACCTCTAGCAAATTTTTAACAGCAAATGCGTTGTAATCGGGATCTCCCACCCTCGCTGGTGTGCTGAACGAGTTCATCGCAATCCTGTAGCCGTCCCAGGAGCTCCACGGCAGCAAAGGGTGAAGCGGCAGCTGCAAATCCAGCAGAAGTGCCCCCCGAGTAGTTGCTTGGAGAACGACGTCCAGATTTACCTGTTGTAACTTGCTACTGTGTGTAAAACCTTCCTTTGGACACCACCTTCAGCTGCCCAGCGCCTGCAGGAATAGAAGGAAAGAGAAATTATTAGAGCCGGGCTCGGTGGGGTTTAACGCTTCAAAGTAAAGGTGTGGGGAGGAGGAAACCGGCACCGGGAGAGCAAATGGCTCTGGGAAGTGTTGGTGTGGCTGTACAAAAGTAATATTAGAGAGTGGAAAAGTGGGGTTTAATAAAATGGACAATAAGAGGAGCTTGGGAAAGATGGTGTCTGAAGATGCAGAGAAGCGTCCAGCAAAGGGGAGCACCTAGAATAAGGAGCACCCAGCAAAAGGGGAGCACCCAGCAAAAGGGGAGCACCCAGCAAAAGGGGAGCACCCTGAAAAAAGAGAGCACCCTGAAAAAAGAGAGCACCCTGAAAAGGGGGAGCCCCCAGAAAAAGGGAGCTCCCAGAAAAAGGGGAGCACCCAGAAAAAAGGGGAGCACCCAGAAAAAAGGGGGAGAACCTAGAAAAAGGGGAGCACGCAAAAAAAGGGGAGCACCAGCAAAAGGGGAGCCCCAGCAATGAGGAGCACCCAGCAATGGGGAGCACCCATTAAAGGGGAGCCCCCAGACAAAAGGCAGCACCTAGCAATGGGGAGCACCCCTTAAAGGGGAGCATCCATTAAAGGGGAGCACCCATTAAAGGGGAGCCCCAGCAAAGGGGAGCACCCAGTAATGTGGAGCCCCAGTAAAGGGGAGCACCCAGGAAAAAGGCAGCACCCAGCAATGAGGAGCATCCATTAAAGGGGAGCATCCAGCAAACAGAAGCACCCAGCAATGGAGAACACCCAGTAATGGGGAGCCTCAGTAAAGGGGAGCATCTGGCAAAAAGGAGCACCCAGAAAAAAGGCAGCACCCAGCAATGGGGAGCACCCAGTAATGTGAAGCCCCAGTAAAGGGGAGCACCCGGCAAAAAGGAGCACCCAGAAAAAGGGAAAACCCAGCAATAGGGAGTACCCAGCAATGGGCAGCACCCAGAAAAAGGGGGAGCACCCATCACTTCTGCAGCTTGAGCCGCTGCAGACCGCAGCACCACATGTGAACTGGGCGTTATTTCCATTCCCCTTCAAACTCCCCTAATTCAGACACATTTGCAAAAGCAGCAGCAGGTCCTGCACCACAAATTCCCTGTTTTCCCCATGACACCCAAACCCCTTCACTACAAGTCCAGAAGTTTTCAATATTACTTTTCTCTTTTTCCAAAATGAATAAAATCTAATCGGTGCTTTCTGTTCTGCAAAAGAGACGATAAAGAATAAACGTCCTTCTGGCGGCGCAAACGCACACGGACGCTTTGCTGTTTGCATCTCGGAGACGAACAGACAGGAGCTGCCCTTAAATCACCCATTTATTTTTCCTGCCATCTCCCTAATGGATAAATAACACCGGACACGAGGGATAATCGGGCATCGCTTTTAAAAAGCTTAACGATGAATTGAATAAGTTTTGCAGTGCGAATTTAAATTTGAATTTTTCTCTATTTAACGATGCTCTCAGAGCGATGGGAACAACGTGGGGTTGATTCCTGAATATATTTCCCCCTCTGGCAATGCTGGTGGAGCTGGGGGAAGGTCGTAGAGTCATTTTGCACGTGGGGAACGAACCAGCCCTTAATTAGGGTTTTAATCATTAACGTGACCCCGGTTCTGGCAGCATCATGCGTAGACAATCATTAACCGCAGGAAGAAATGACTCAGGCAGTGTTTCATGCTCGGGACCAACAGGGTCGTTCAAATCACTCAATATCACCCAGCAGTCAAAATTTGGGGGGTTGCAGCCAAAATTTGGGGGTTTGCAGTCAAAATTTGGGGGTTGGCAGTCAAATTTTAGGAGTTCACAGCCAAAATTTGGGGGTTTGCAGTCAAAATTTGGGGGTTCGCAGCCAAATTTTAGGAGTTCGCAGCCAAAATTTGGGGGTTTGCAGTCAAAATTTGGAGGTTCACAGCCAAAATTTGGGGGTTTGCAGCCAAAATTTGGGGGTTTGCAGCCAAAATTTGGGGCATTGCAGGCAAATTTTAGGAGTTTGCAGCCAAAGTTTGGGAGTTCACAGCCAAAATTTGGGGCTTTGCAGCCATTTAAGGGGGTGATGCTGCTGCCGGAGGGGGATTTTCCACCTGCAGAGCACCATCAGGATGGGGATCCCCTTCCCAGCCCACAAATCACCCCAAGCTTTACAGGCAGAAAGTTTCCTGTGATAATCTAATACAATCCAATCCCAAAGCTGCAGGAAAACACGTTAAACCCTCTGAGGGAGCGAGCGCCTCAATAAAGATGTGACTTATTCCCCCGAGTGGGCAAGTAAATTAATTAGCGTTCCTGTAATAACAAAGCTCTGCCTTAGTTGATCCCTCTACCCCAAAATCTCCTGGGTTTGGCTCTTTTCTAAGCACTTGAGGCCCTGAAGCAGGAAACACAGGAATGCACTGAGTGCAGGTTAACAGCCAGCTCCAATTTCTCTACAGTAAATGCATATTATTTTTAATAATCCCTTGGTTGCTTCCTTAGATGTGTCAGTCACACCACAAGATATTTTCAGGCTGAGCAGGAAGAAATTTGGACTGTTGAGCTTATCGCTAGAAATAGTCGGAATCCCTTCAATGTCACCTTCCTGCACTGGCTCCACGGAGGGAAAAACCCCCCAAATTGCACTAATTTGCTATTTTTAAACTATTTTTGCAGCGTGGACAAGTGTAATTGGGCTGTTTGCTGGCAGCAGGTTCCCAATGCAGAGTGAGGAGGAGAGAAGCGTTCAGTCCCCATTCCACTTCCATTGGGTGTGCAGAGAGTCTGTGCCGGAAAATAGCGCAGGAGCAATGAAATCAGGCAAAACCCAATAAAAATAAAGCACTATCGATCCTATTGACAACAGGATTCAGGACAAGCCCTGAATCTTCCACACTTGTCGGATCGGGAGCACGTGGGGCTGCAAGACTCTTAAGCTTTACTCCTTCCCTTAACACTCAAATATCACCCAGATTGGAATTTCAGCCTCTAAATATTCAACTTTAAGATGTTTAATATTAATCTTTAAGATTTTTTTTTCCTCTTACACCCCAAAACACTTGCAGCAGCTGCTTTAGCAGCAGTTTCACTGCTCTGCTGAGCGATGCTCACTTGATGGACATAAATACAGACCCAGAGCAGCTGGGGAAATACGGACTAAATAACTTGCAGATAAAGCTTTGGAAATATTGACTATCCCAGGCAGAAATGCTGAACAGGAAACAAGTCGCTCAAGCAGCCTTTGCACCATTATCCCCCAGTGCAACCCAATACAAATCCATAGCATCCACACCAAGAGCTGTCTCCTCTATATGGGCTCTTTAATAATAATTTTAAAAGGTTTTATAAATCCCTGATTGTTGCACAAGCCAAGAGACATCAAATCCTGACAAACCTCTGGAAAGTGTGTGTTTAGTCATATTGCCCAATAATAAATCCCCTATTAGAAGAAAAGTGGGTTCTAGATAGAAAAAAAATACCACTTAGCGTTAAATAGCGGTTTATCTGGTGGGTAATACCAACAAAGGGTGAGTATTAATTGCCATTAATGACCAGCTGGATGAAAACTGCAGCTACTCAGATTAATTAGAGCTGCAAGTCATCTTCGTTAGCGCTAAATGAACCTCGCTGGAGAAAAAACAGGCGCTGAGTTCTGTAGTGTGTGTGTGTACAAGACATCTGGCATGACAAAAACCTCTTTTTTCCACCAAAAAAATAAGAATTAGCAGTAATTTTAGCATCCCTACCTAATCCTGAATGGGTGCTGGATCAGGTGGTCCAGCAGTTGTTTCCTTTACGATGATAGTGTAGAGTCTTGCATCTGGGCAGGAACAACCCCAGGGTCCAGTGTAAGTTGGGGAATGACCTATTAGAGAGCAGCGCAGGGGAAAGGGACCTGGGGGTCCTGGGGACAGCAGGGTGACCATGAGCCAGCACTGGGCCCTTGTGGCCAGGAAGCCAATGGGACCTGGGGTGGGTTAGAAGGGGGTGGTGAGTAGGTCAGAGAGGTTCTCCTGCCCCTCTGCTCTGCCCTGGGGAGACCACACCTGGAATCTTGTGTCCAGTTGTGGCCCCTCAGTTCCAGCAGGACAGGGAACTGCTGCAGAGAGTCCAGCGCAGGGCAACAAAGATGCTGAAGGGAGTGGAGCATCTCCCGGGTGAGGAAAGGCTGAGGGAGCTGGGGCTCTGGAGCTGGACAAGAGGACACTGAGGGGGGACTCATTCATGGTTACAGATATCTAAAGGGGGAGTGTCAGGAGGATGGAGCCAGGCTCTTCTGGTGACAACCAGTGATAGGACAAGGGGTAATGGGTTCAAACTGGAACACAAAAGGTTCCACTTAAATTTGAGAAGAAACTTGTTCCTGGTGAGGGTGGCAGAGCCTGGCCCAGGCTGCCCAGGGGGGTTGTGGAGTCTCCTTCTGTGCAGACATTCCAACCCGCCTGGACACCTTCCTGTGTAACCTCATCTGGGTGTTCCTGCTCCATGGGGGGATTGGTCTGGATGATCTTTCGAGGTCCCTTCCAATCCCTGACACTCTATGATTCTGTGATATTTTGCCTTAAATATATTTTTCCCAGTGCTGGTCTCAGCTTGAACTTATCGCACAAATGATTCAACCGCTGCAGGAAAATCAGCAACCACAGGGAGGAACCCGATGAATAAAGAAGAACCGTCACAAACGGAGGAAATAAAGGCAGTTTTGGCCGAGGACAGAGCGGCTCCGCCAGCCCAAAACACCAGCGCAGCACCAAGGGATCCGAACATCAATGCAACATCCGCTATATGCGCTTCTTCAGAAGTCAAAATTTAAGTGAAAAGCATTAAAAAAATGACTGTGCGTTTAGAAATCAACCCCCTCACGATCTCCATCCTCTGGCTGTTGCCGCCTCCCCTTCCATCCTTACCCATTCCCACAGCCTTTCCTGAGGTCAAAACCACAGAAATAATAATTAAGCTCTTTTTTATTTCTTGCCTTCAGGAGCTTTATCCAACCTGACAGTTGTCGGAGCTGCTCATGATACAATTATCTAATCAAGAGGATGCAAAGCCCACGGTCGCATCGAGATGCTGGTAGGTACCTTTGCCATCACCCCATCCCAACACACAAGGGAATTTTTACCTTTTTTCCCCCAGAACGGCAAATTTGCAGCTAAAAGCCGTTTTTCTTCCATCCACAAGCTTCCAGCAAAGACACGGTGGCGTTTCTTGGACTCGTTACAACCCTAAAAAGAACGAGATGGGAAATTCAGACTCACTTCGAGGTGTCTCCACGAGCGGGATCTCCAAGGACGGCGTCTCGGCGCTGCTTCCCATTGGATGCAATCCAAGCACCTTCTCTTTGGAAAGCAAAGCACATGAAAGCACAACCCGCCCGGAAACAACAGCGCTCGTCTGACAACACCCAAAATCTGGCAATTTCTCAAACTCCCTTCGGAAATGCTTTTAAGGAGGGAATCCCAGGGTTTAGTTGCGCCGCTTGACTATTTATAACCAGTGGTTTTTTTTGGCAGAGCCAAAAAATAGAGTTGCGCTGCAGGAAAGCATAATGGAGCCAGGAGTTTTCTCTGGGAATTCAGGGCCAGCAGCGAACAAACCCTCTTCATTTACAGCCAAAACCTTTCTGCTCATCTCAAGTGATAGTTGCGATGCTCAAACCACGCGGTGCAAACGCTGGATTGCGAAGAGTCAAGCTGAAAACCACTCAGGGAAGATGTGCATGAAGCTGGAGATTTGCACAGAGCCCAGATACCAAAATCCACCCTCCAAATTATCCCTAAATTCCCCTTTCCAGGAGATGACGCATCCTCCTGACAGCTCCGCGCTGTTTCCCACCATCACAGCGATGATCCACATGAAGTACATCCCCTAACGAGCTTTTAATTACTTGGAAACACACTATCTTCTTGCAAACACACAAATCAACGCCTAAAAAACGCCATGAGGAGGAAAGAAGAGAGGCGACCCCAGCAAGATGTATTTGGGTTTCAATTGCTTGGAGCGATCATCTAATTTAGCCGACTTCATTTCATTTGCGCCCAGGCTGGAGAGCAGGGCTGTTTGCGTTACGGATAATCTCCGCTCTTCATTTCGAGCGCTTCTGGCAGCCGTCGCTGGGTCGAAATAAAGCTCTCATTTAATAAATAAAAGGCCGACGCTCAGAAACGCGCGCGGGGTTCTCACCGTAACGAAGAGTTATAGCGAGCGGAATGCGGCTGTTCTTTTGGGGGCCAAACCGGAGAGTTTTTCCTTCTGTCGATACTCGAGGCAGGAGTTTGTGAGATTAAAATGCTGTCACCGGAGGGGATGAGTTTGCACCACGTTCTGCTTCTGCACCCGTTCAGTTTTCCTCCTCGCGTCTTGCTCCTTCTCTGCCTCCGCGAGGGGTTAAAGAAGCTACTCAGCAACCTTTTCTTAAATATTAAGAACAGGTTTGCTAAAGCTGTAGTAATTCCCCCCCAAAATCCCACATATTGCCCACCCCAAAATGCTCTTGGTGTTTGGTACAGGGAAGATATCAATAAATCCCACCCAGCCTGGGGTTGCGTTGCCACAGCTCTCGCTGCCGATACCACAGGACCCGAGATCTCTTTTTAAGTACAAAAATAAAGACGTTTTCAGCTTCTCTTTGGTCTCCAGTGTTGCTGCAGGTTGTGGCTGGTGATGCTTTGAGCTTTTCAAAAGGACCTGACACCTTCCTATCAAAAAAGCCCTCAAGAGAATAAAATAAATAGATTAAAAGCTTGTGGGAAGCAGAGATTTAACAGCTTCCTTCACCTCCAGCGAGAGCATCTGAACCTTTGGGCTCCTGTATTTTGTGGCTTTGGTTGAGAGGCTGTTTGTAGGAATAAAGGGTTTATTTCCACACCCCCCCAAGCTGTTTACATGTTGTTAAATTCATCACAGGTCCCCAAATTCCCATCTCAAGCTGCCCATGACTTGCAAGGGCTGTGGTGGAAAAGATAAAGGGTTTGCAAAGAAGCTGGAAGAGTGGCCAGCAAATCAATAAAACTTATCATTTTTGATTCTTTCTTTAATTCAACCAAGTTTTTCCTACAAAGAAGCCAGCTAGTTTGCCCCAAAAATTTGCCCCAGCAGCCTGACGTACCCAAACAAACCCCGTTTTAAACGGATTTATTCCTTCGGGCAGCTCATGCTTTTCCTAATACCCAGCCCAGAACTGCTCATGTTAAGCGCAGCTTAATCACGTGCCAAACACAACTTATTGTGCTTTAAATCCCCAAAACGCTGCACGTTTGGCGCTTTGTTATAACCTCCAAAAAAGCTTTTCTCAGCAGGCAGCGGCAATAACAGCAAAATCTTCACAAATGTGCCAAAACCGCATGATCCTCAACCATTTTTCAACCCAAATCTCCCCCAGCCATAGATATCGGGCACTTAATTGGCTATTGGGTTAAACTTTGTGCTCTGGAAGCATTTCCTACTGGTTCTCGATGCAAAATAGTGAATAATCGGGTCACGGAGACAACGGGCAAATGTTATAGAGCATCAGGAGCGGATTTGTTCCCTCCAGCTACTCAGCGCTGGTTTATACCTTTAATTAAATAGCGGTGAACGTTGGGATGAGCTGCTTTCCTTTTTTTCCTTAATTAATTCATTCGCTGCACCTTCTGCCCTCAGAGCATCACCTCGATTCCCTCCTGGCTTCCCATCAGTGATTTGGAGGAGAAATAAAAAGACAGAAACCCCCACCATTTAATTTCCAGTAGCAAAATTCCACTTGATTTTCCTCCTCCAGACGCATTCCTGCCCTGTGGTGGCTCCTCACCTTTTCATATCGCCAATTCAAGCACCAATTCCTCTCTTCCCATCAGCTGCTGTCACGAATTATTCCCCTTTCTCTTTGGCGCCGTATCACGAGCGTTTTCCTCCTCAAAACCATCGCTCACCTCTCATTCAATTTGGTCAATGCATCCCCGGCTGCGCTTATACAACCTCAACCGAATTTCAGGCTGGATTTATTTACAGTCATCAGCATAAACTGCATTTTGGGAGGAGGAAAAGGAGGAACGACCGCAGCAAAAATGGATGAAGCGCTTCTTTTGGAAGCAGCCGGAGAGCAAGGTGTGGTTTAGCTCATGCTAAGCACTTTGGGCAACTTTTCTTGACAATTTATCCCCTCAAATGTCAGCTGGAGAGGAGTGTTTTCCAATCCACATGGCCCTTTTGCTACGAACTCACTCCAAATTCATCTCAGCACCTCCAGCCTCGGCATCTTGGCAATTAGAAGCTCTGTAACACAAACCCACCCCAAACTCTGGTTCTTCTCCAGCTCCAGCATCTCTTTTGAGGCTGTTTAGCCCTAATTTCAGGACGTTATCCTTCCCACACATCCTCAGATCCTCTATTGCCTCCAGTGTACCCAACAAATGTCCCTTTCCCCACCACTCACCATAAAAAACCCATTTTATCTCCTAGAAGATTGTTTCGCAGCAGCTTAAATTATTTCCACCATGAAACAACAGCAAGAAATCCCAACCAGGAGCTAGAGACAAAATACACACAGGCAACGGATCTGCAGAGGAAAAAGGGCTTTTTGCAGTTATTTTGGGGGTAGAATAGCAGCCAATTAAACCACACACTAAAAAAAAAGAGCCATTAAAACAAGAGTCAGTGGTTTGCATGTGAAAAAGCTGCGTATTCCTCAGCTAAAAGCATCTCTTGCTGCTTTTATTTGCACAGCTCATCTCTCCGGCCCCCGGGGTTACAAGGTTGACGTTTTGTATGGAAATAACCTTCTCTCTCGAGTCCTCTAGCGAAAGCTGATCTGAATCTCACTTAATATCGCATCCTTGCAAAGAGGATGAATTTAGAGCTTCTGGGAATTGAAAATAGTTTAATTAGCTACTGCTTGGTTTAGGACCCAGCTCATTAATTCAATGACAGCGAGCAGAGCGGATTTTACCGGAGGAGGCCATGGTTGGTAACCACGAATATCATGAAGACGGTATCACCGCTGTCTTTTTTTACACGGCGAGCAAGAACTGGAGCTGTGAGAAGCGTTTGCCAAACAAATTCCTCTGCAACCGTCACCTGGATGGAGTTTTGCCGGGGCTCACCAGCCCCAGGCACGAAGTGTTAATCAACTTTACGAACCCGCTGATAAATTCACCCCATTTCCAAGAGTTGTCAGAGCCACTTGTGAGCCACAAGACTCACGCAGGACTATTTTTATTTAGTGTTTGCAAGGGTTTGCAAACTCAACTGACTCTTCGTGCAACTCTATGGTGTTGGGCTTGGCGCTGTCAACACTTCCAGGGAGGAAATAAAAAGCCTTTTTCTCCCCAGTTTTCCTCTTGCTGGTCTCTGGTTGAGCCCTTTATCCTTATGACCTACCTCAAAGCCTGATAGGCAGGTTTCCTGCTGAGACGTGACACTTTGGGCTTCTCCAGAGCTGGACACCATCAATCACATCATCCTTCAGCCCATCCACGTCTCAGCGGGTCCTTCAAAACCCCTTCAGCTGTTCAGATGCGACACTTAATTCTGGAGCAAGAAGCTGGAGGAGAAACTGCTGCGTTGCAGTTGAAGGTGGAAACCTGGCATGGAAACCTGAGTGGAGGGGGAGAAATAGGTGAGAAAAACCAGTTTATAGCTCGTCCAGAGCACCCACGGTTCTCAGCTTTTAGATACAAACCAAAGAGCGACCAGAACCCAACACCGCGGGCAAGTATCTAAGAGGAAGATGAGCACGAAGAGCCCGGAGACAGCATGGTCAGAAGCACCAAGTCTGATTTGATTTACAACCCAAGAAGATCTCACCCATAACTACAGGTCATTTCCTAGCAAAACCAAATCCATATTTCAAGTGCGACAATGCACAAATGGAACAAACTCAAATCTAGCAGCTCCCAGATTTTTGGGGGGGAGAAAGAGGAGGAAACGCGTCTCCCCTGGGGTTCAAACACACCTCCGAGCCAGGTCTTTGTTTTACCACCATCCACCCCAGCGAGGTCGGGAGCGTTGCTAAGACACCTGCGTCAGGCTCCAGCGATTTTGGGCTGAAGACGTGTCAAAGAGCAGCAGGAGGCTCTGAAAAAGGAGGGAGAAATCAAGGAACAAGCTGTCAGGGAGAAATACAACCTGTCTGGAGGTGTCCGGCACTTGGGGCGATGCAAACGCCAACTCCGCTTCTCAGCTTCATGAGAAATCGCTCTATTTGGGGCAAAAGATGCTGGAGGACTCCAGCATGCTGAGGCTCCAACTCCTCCATCCCTCGAACCTGCAAAAAGGATGTTTTTGACCCTATTAACTGTTTTTTCCCCTTGAGCAGCATCACCAAGAGGCAAAGGACGACCCTTCCCTTCTGATGCTTCCGATTCCTCTGCAGTGCATCAGTGAGTGACAAAACCATCGTTTCCAGAGCGAATTGTCCCTCCTTCTTGCTCTTCTCGCAGGAGGTCACGGCTGCTCCAGGCTCATCCCCATCCCAACCTGTTTCTCTGAAAATAAGACAGGGGTTGATATCAAGTTTTACTCCCAAAGATGCGTTAGGGCTCATTTGCAGGAGATGTCTTATTTCTCCATGAGCAACAACCTACATTATTCTTGAACAAAAAAGCAACATCTCTTCAAATATAGTCTTGTCATCACATACTGTCACACCTGTCCTGCTGCATTCTATCACCAATTAATTTTACTTCTATACATGTACAGCTGCCTGGAGATTATTTAAATTGACTTTTTTAATGAATTGTAACCAGGGCTTATTTTTGGAGTAGGGCTTATATTTGGAGTATCCTCAAAAATCATACTTGTACTTATATTCAGGGTAGGACTTATTTTCAGGGAAACAGGGTAGTGATGACTGTTGGGCAGCTCAGCTTAACAAAATAAGCCAGGATTTGTAAGGCAGGGCAGGTAGCAGCTGTTCCTGGGTCCGGACTAAATGCTTTCAGCCCTAAATCCTGCCCCAAAGTGCTGAAGCACCAGCTCTGAAGTTCAAAGCGGAGAGGAAAAAGCTTTTGAACTTCCACAAAGGCTTTTGAAGAGCACAAAGAGGGATTTACTCACCCACGCATGCAGCCAAAGCGTTTGCTTAGGTTGGGCATGCCAAGCCTAAAATAATAGTTAAGCCTAGTTTCAGGTTTCTTCCACCTGATGTGGAGTATAAAGAAAGCAAGTGAGGGGATGGAGAGGAACGAACCCTGCAATGAACCCCCTGAGGCATCTTCCAAGGAGGTGGGAAGCGAAATTGAAAAAGAAATTGCAGCAGGAACCACTTTGGGCCAAGTCAAGTGTTGCTGGTGAGAACCTGTGTTTAAAGTAAGCCACAAAATTAACACAAGCTGGATTAAATGAGCAAATAGTTCGGTACAACCAGGTGAGGGCTGCTCAGCCCAGTCAGGGGTATTTCAGCATTCACAGCAGGTGCAGTTAATAAATCAAAGCCATCACTAAAAATTCAGGCTGGTTTCTTCAGGAACCTGCTACCAGCCCCTCCTGCATCAGCATTTTCCTTCTCCTGCTGATCTTAGTGTCACATACACCACAGCAGCAAACACAACCCCATATTTCACTTTGTTAGTGGGGGTTTGCCTTATTTTTTTGGTATAATCCCAGTTATTTTCCCCTCTCGCACTCCAAGCAGCTTGTTGCCACTTCAGGCATTGGTTTCATTCTAAGGCAGGATTTTGAAATCTTGTCCTATATCAACCTGCGGTAGATCTCACCACATCTCCCTAAATTCACAACTCTCTCTGCTGGTCGTTTTCCCACCGCCACATCTATTAAGGTTGGGATTTTGGTGGTTATAAAGTCTTTAGCATCATTCATGGGGTTTTGCACATCACTACCTACAGCCTTGGGGTTCCAGAGCTGCAAGAACCCCCCAGCTTATCTCCCATATAGCTCAGAGCTTCTGCAGTCACACAAGGACCCTACTGCAAAAGGGATAGTGTAATGCAAGAGTTTTTAGGCACCTTTAAAATCACATATAGGTTTAAATCCATCCTCAAGAGCTCCCTTCATCTAGGAAGCACCAAACGTCTGTAGCAGCGAACCGCAAACACGTGGCCCTGCCTTATTCACCGGTTTTGGAGTCGCATTGGTGATTGTCACCATGTCACAGCTCTTGGTGGGGCAGGAGGTGACTTCCAGAGCGCACAATCAACCAAAACATCCTCAAAAAGCTCATTTCTAAGGAAAATATTTAACATGTGCCTTCTGCAAGGTCAGTGAACTTTAAAAAGTGCTTTGAAGGGCTTTGTAAAGATTTAATACCAGCCCTAAATGGAGGATCTTCACCACTCAGCACCTCTGCAGGGAACTAAATTCCATCTCATGCTGCTCACCCACCTCCTGCTAAAAAAAAAAACCAACAACAAACCATAAATCAAACTTACATTTAGCAAAGACACCCCAGTTTGGAGCCACACAACATCCATCCCCCTGCTTTTGAGTCTCCAAAGCACAAGGACACGCAGCACAAAGCCACCTGGGAGCCGGATTTAATTAACAAACCACCCCAACCTGCCAAACACCAACCACCTGCAAAACACAACCCCAAAGGAAAGCTCAGATACGCTCAGTTGAGCCCCCAGGCTGCACTTGCACATGCTTGTGCAGCCCGGCTTGCAATAGGCAGCTTGTTTCTGGGCTTTTAGACTCGGTGATTTCCAAATTAACCACAAGGAGCAGCTTTGCCGCTGCTCGGTGCCCTGGAAAATGGTTTGTGTGGCTCCTTGCTGTCTCTTCTGCTTGATGGATATGCCAGGGCAGATGTTCACTTCTGGCTCCAGCTGTTTTAGGAAAAGACATTATTGCCTTGCTGGCTACAAGTGCCATACCCCAAATTTAAAGCAGAGCTTGATCCACCTGTGCTTATTTTACCCAAAAGCCACAAAACCAGCTCCCCCAGCAGCTCACCATTTGCTCCCCAAAGGGATACTTGTTGTTCAGGAGCTGTGGCGTTTTCAGGAGGTGACAAACCTCGTACCCATCACCAGCTTTGTGAAACAGGTTCCAACCCCTGGGCCAGGGTGGGTGGAGGAGCCGAAACCTCCAAAGCTGCAAAACCCCCATTTCTGACATTTCCCCGAAGGACACAGCCAGTTTTCCTCCCAGGCGACGGCGCTTGCCGTGTGTTTGATGTTACGCCGGCCCTGGGGGCTCTGCTGGGAAACCTCCAGCGTCAGAGGTTCCATCCTTCCGAAAATACAACAGGAAAAGGCTCTGGCTGGCAGTTCCAAAGCCTTTCTCTGTGCTCTGGGAGGGCTGAGGATGGATATGAAGGCATTTGAGCATCCTCAGGGAAAGGAAGGAGGGGGTTTGTTGGAATAATCCATGTGTTCACGCTCAGAATAGCGCTGGCATCTTCAGGAACCCGCAAGCATTAATTAGTTGTCAAAAGCTCACAATAATCTGGTTGCACCGAGCAATAAATACATCTGTTCTCCCTCATGCAGGTTGCTATACTAGGATTGATTTTTTTTTTTGCCTAGTTAAAAGAAAACGTCCCCTTTGGGTGAAATGTCCCCCAAACCAGCAACCTGAACGTGCTGATACACACACGCCCTTTCCAGAGCCTGCGTCGCTCCAGACATCGGCTGCATTTCAATTCCTTGCACGGCAGCAGCACAAGGGAAAAAAAGAATAGAAAGAAAAAAAGAAATGCAGACAGTTCTTTTCAACAGGAGCAAAGGCGTTGCCGCCTTTTTCCTAATGGGGAAACTGAGGCAGGAGGTGGGATGCGCCCTTTCTGCAGCATCCTTGGGGTGATGCTACCAGCTTGGGGCAATTTAGGGATGGAGGGAACAGGAAAGCGTTTGCTGAGGTGGGAAAGGGTTTGCTGGGGTGAGAAAGGGTTTACTGGGGTGAGAAGGGATTTACTGGGGTGGGAAAGGGTTTACTGGGGTGGGAAAGGGTTTGCTAGGGTAGGAAAGGGTTTGCTGGGGTGGGAAAGGGTTTATTAGGGTGGGAAAGATTTTGCTAGGGTAGGAAAGGGTTTACTGGGGTGGGAAGGGGTTTGCTAGGGTAGGAAAGGATTTACTGGAGTGGGAAAGGGTTTGCTAGGGTGGGAAAGGGTTTGCTAGGGTAGGAAAGGGTTTACTGGGGTGGGAAAGGGTTTGCTAGGGTGGGAAAGGGTTTACTGGGGTGGGAAAGGGTTTATTAGTGTAGGAAAAGGTTTGCTAGGGTGGGAAAGGGTTTATTGGGGTGGGAAAGGGTTTATTGGGGTGGGAAAGGGTTTATTGGGGTGGGAAAGGGTTTATTGGGGTAGGAAAGGGTTTATTGGGGTAGGAAAGGGTTTACTGGGGTGGGAAAGGGTTTGCTAGGGTAGGAAAGGGTTTGCTGGGTGGGAAAGGGTTTGCTGGGGGGACGCTGCTACCTGCCAGGGTGTTCCTTTGTGGTTCACTCTTTGCCAAATTTATCACAAAGCCCCAAACCAGCCTGGGGAAGAGGGAGGGAATTGGAAATGCCCCCATCAGGAGCTTCCCCCCGCTCGCCCATCCTTCCTCCTGCATTTTTAAGCAATGCTGCCATCGAGCGGTCCAGGGTAAGGGCAGAGCCCTCAGCCACCGGCCCCGACCCCTCAGCGCTCCCTGGTTAAAATATATCTCCCCCTTCACCCAACCCAGCTTTAAAAAGCTCAGTCTCACTCCAACAACTGACCTGGCGGTGGGGTTTAAAGATTTCCAGCCTCTGAGGGCCCAGCATCCTCCCTTGGTGATGTTCGGCTGCGCAATTCAAACCCAAATTTGTCCAGGTTTTCAGGGAGCTGCAGCTTTACCCCCATCTCCTCTGCCAATCATTTGGGAGGCTGCGATTTGGGAGCATCCTTCAGCAAAGCGGAGGGACACGCTCAGCTTTCCGAGGCGATTTTCCTCTTCGTTGCACTGGAATTGCGTTTCCCGATGGAAAAGCAGCTCCTCCTGGCAGGCAGCAACACAGTCGGTGTTTTTTTGCCCAATAAAAACACCAGAGGAGTAAGTTAAAATCACCCCTATCTGGTGGATATTATCAGCCTGGACTGTGGGAAGGTGCTAAATCTCTGTTTGCGGTTTAATTAGACTCCAACAGCTTATTCACGTGAGAAAAAGACTCTTTGCGGGGAAGGTTTCGCCAGCCTAACGGGACCTGCTTTACAATTATCAGCATGTTTTAAACTCGCAGTGATTTTTTAGAGCACGTTTAACCCCGGCGCTTCCCTTAAAGGATGCAAGCACGGCAAGGTTTGGAGGGCAAAGGGGTTGGAAAAGGGGTGAGGAGGTGTGAAAATGGGGGGTGCAGGGAAACCTGGGGGTTCCACAAGCTGAGAGGAGCGGGATGGGGACGGAGGGGACCGGGGGGCGGACAGAGGGAGGGGACCGGGGGGGACAAGGGGAGGTCTCTCCATGCCGGCTCTGCCCATCGCTCGCTGGCGCCGCCCGAGCCGCTCATAAAAGCCCCGATCGTGCCTCACCCGCCGCAGCCGGGACCGCGGCACCGGCTGCGCCGCGAACCCGCTGCGGTGCCGAGCCGGGGGGACCCGCACCCCGAACTGGCTGCGCCCCGAACCGGGAGGGACCCACATCTCGAACCGGCTGCGCCCCGAACCGGGAGGGACCTGCATCTCGAACCGGCTGCGCCCTGAACCGGGAGGGACCCGCACCCCGAACCAGCTGCACCCCGAACCTGGAGGGACCTGCACCCCCAACAGGCTGCACCCCAAAACGGGAGGGATCTACATCCCACATCCCATTCCAGCTCTGAACTGGGAGGCACCTGCATCCCGAACCGGGAAGAATCTGCATCCCTCTTTGGTTCTGAACTGGGAGGAATTCACATCCTGAAACGACTGCACCTTGAACTGGGAAGGACCTGCATCCCGAACCGGTTGTGAACTGGTAGGGACCTGTATCCCGAACTGGGAGGGACCTGCATCCTGTATCCTGCTCCAGTGCTGAATCGAGAGGGATCTGCATCCTGCTCCAGTCCCGAACTGGGCAGGACCTGCATCCCAAACTGGCTTGTACCCTGAATCGGGAGGAATCTGAACCCCAAACCAGCCGTGAATCCCAGTCCAGCTGTAGCTGAACCAGCTGTGCACCCCAGTCCAGCTGTGCCCAAACCAGGAGGGACCTGTGTCCTGAGCCAGCTGTGAATCCCAGTCCAGCTGTGCCCAAATCGGGGGGGACCTGCACCCTTAACCAGCTATGGACCCCAAACCGGCTGTCCCCTGAACTGGGAGATACCTGCATCCCGAACCAACTGTGCACCCCAGTCCACCTGTGCCCAAAATAGGAGGGATCCGTACCATGAACCAGCCATACACCCCAAAATGACCACACCCCAAACCAGAGGGGTCCTGCACTCCAAACTGGCTGCACCCTGAACCAGAAGAGACATACGACCCAAACCAGCTGTTCCCCAAACTGGGAGGCACCTACACCCAAAACCAGCCACGCACCCCAAAAAGGCTGCCCAGGCTGGCCCCGCACCCTGAACTAGCCGTGCACCCCAAACTGGGAGCCACCTGCACCCTAAACCAGTCAAACACCCCCAAAAAGGCTGCACTCTGAAGTAGGAGGGATCCACACCCCAAGCCTCTTGCACCCTGATCCTGCTGCACCCCAAACCAGCAGAACCTGCGCCCCAAAACACTGGTGTGCTGGGCCTGGCTGCGTCGTGGGGCGATGGAGAACGTTCCGCCGCTGGAAGCGGAGCTGGAGCAGCAGTGGTTGCTCAACACCTCCCTCAACGAGTCCTTCTCGAACCAGTTCGTGCAGCCGCCGTGGCAGGTTGCCCTGTGGGCCGTTGCCTATGCCCTCATCGTGGTGGTGTCGGTGGTGGGGAACGTGGTGGTGATGTGGATCATCCTGGCTCACAAAAGGATGCGAACCGTCACTAACTACTTCTTGGTGAACCTGGCGTTTGCCGAAGCCTCCATGTCGGCTTTCAACACGGTGGTGAACTTCACCTACGCTGTCCACAACGAGTGGTACTATGGGCTGCTCTACTGCAAGTTTCACAACTTCTTCCCCATCGCCGCTGTCTTCGCCAGCATCTACTCCATGACAGCCATCGCCCTGGACAGGTGAGCTCTGAGCATCCAATCCCAAACCCTCCCTGGTACTTGGGGGCTGCGCTCAGCTCCATCTGCTCTCTGGTTATGGGAGAATGTTGCAATTAAAATAAAACTCATTTTGGTAAAAGCGGGGTAGAAAGAATCCCTCTCCCCTCCTTGCTTGCAGGTGGTTTGGGGAATGGTTTGTCTGCTCTGTAAAGGAGCTCAAGAAAACACTTTGTAACCCCCGTGTGCATCGGTAGTGTGTGCTGGGTGTGCGGCGTCACCATCCTCTCCCTTCCTTTCCCAACCTCCTTGTGGAAAACTTAGCACAAAATGGCATCATCTCATGCCGTAAAATACGTGCTTGCATTGGACGCACCTCCGCTGTGCTGCAGGATCGTTTCTTGTTGCTTGATCTGGGTTGGAAAGCATCTAAGGAGCCTTGGAGAGAAGGTTGGGCTTGGGGAAAACATCTCTCCTTGGCGGGTGGATGTTGTTCTGTGTCACCGTTCTCCCCCAAGCAAACCCACCTTGATTTTATCAGGCCCTTGGGAGAGCTGGGTGCCAGGAATTTCTCTTATTTAGCTGCAGCCAGCACAGCTTAGTTCCTTTTTATTGCCTGGTAGAACAAGATCCCACTTGCCTTTTGCCACGATCCAAAGTTCGGCCAGCGCTTGGTGCGATGGCACAGGGGACACTGCCCATGTCACCGCAGAGATGAGCCACAAAACATCCACGCACCCATCACCTCCACTGCGCAGCTCCCTCTTCTCTCCCCTCCAAGAAATCTTTTACTCCATGGCATTTTCACACTAGCGCCGGAGATAATCAAGGCTCTCGAGCCGCTTTGCAATTCCCCCTCGAGTAGCAGCGTTTGGAGCGCAACAGATTTTCCAGCGTAACATATTTCTCTAGCTCTGCAACACCTTTTTTTGGTCCTTTTTCCCAAGGAATAAAAGACATTTTGGCTGGGGATACACGTGCTGGGGGGGGGGAAGATTTGCATTGCCGTATGCCGGCACATTTGGAGCCGATGTCAAAGCGCCGCACAAACTGGCAGAGATATTTCCCTGTGAGAAATTATAGCGTTGTCACAACTCAGGCGCTGACAGCTCAGGAAACAGAGCCAGAAAGGGAGGATGCTCTGCCTTAAAAACAAGCTCAGGTTCTCGGTTCGCTCTGGAGCGGTTACAAGACCCTCTGCCCAAAATAAACCAGACATAGGCAACTTTTCATATCAGAGATAAGAAAAGAATTAAGGCAATAATAAATAAAAACAGGAATAGTACCAGCGTGGCTCTGTTCCTACCCCAGGAATGTCTTAAAGATGTTTGGGATCAGCCGGCAAAGCCTCTTTCAGGTTCTGATGATTTTGTTTTAGAGATGACTTTATTTTAACAGTTCGGGTTTTAGCCTTCACTCCACACCCTGGAATAACCACAAAAGCAAAGCTGGAACAGCCTGTGTAAAACAGGCAGCAAAGGGAGCCCAAGGCTGAATTTTAGGGGAGAAATTGGCATTTTCAGCTTTCTTCTTGCATCTGCAAACCCCATGACAGAGGTTTGGTTTTCCCATGGCTGCAAAACCTGTGTGTGCTCAAGAAATACCCCAAAAAAGCTGCAGCCTTGGTGTGCAAACACCTGCTGCATTTCTTAACCCCAAATTCCCAGCAAATTGGGAAATGGGGAAGGTGAAGGCAGCAAAGTCCATTCTATGCCACCTCAGGCGAGCAGCATGCAACATTATCTACAACATCCCTTGTTTTCCTGTGCCCCAGACCTGACAATAGGGACTTAAATACACAAAATGCAGGAACTTGTTCCAGGAACCTAAAAGGGAAGAATTTGTTCTGGCAAAGCAGCAAAATCCATGTGAGGACAAGCAAATACCTGAATTAGGAGCAGCAGAGCCAGGTAGGCTCAGGAAAATGAGTTATTCACAGGAAGGATGTATCTGAAATTAAACGCGACTGCAGAGCTGATTTTCATCAAAAAGCAGAAAAGCAGAATAGATTGTGCCTCGTGTTCGCAAACTGTATTAAACCATCTATCGGAGAGGTTGGATTCGGGGGCTCGGAGGAGCCTCATTCTGCAGATCACTCCCCTAAATCAATCCCGCTTTGTTCTCTACAAGCAATTTCCAGAACATCCTCGATGGAGGGTACGAAAGTGCCTTGGAAAGACCCGGCACAGCCATAAAAAGAGGCGTTGAGAGAAGTGGGGCCGTGGGTTTGATTCCCCCAGTGGCTTTTTTTGCAGGAGTCACTGTGGGTTTGTGCAAGAAGGAAAAAGCTTTTGCTTGAGCGCTCTTGCACCGGGATCTACTTTACCCTGGGCATAAGCAGTGAAGAAATAAGTTAATCCTATAAGGACTGTTATTCCAAAGCTGACAACAATAGCAGGAAATTCAGGAGTCCAGGCTGGCAGCTGGTACAGTCTGTGCAGGAAAAGCCGCGATGCTGCTGCTCAGCATCCTGCAAAAGTGGGGCCCAAATGGGTCGCTTTGGTGCTATAAAACTCACCATATCCACTGTTTTGGGGTATATGGGTGCCAGAGCATATCATATATCCCCTTCTGGCTTCAAACTCTCCTTGCGAATTAAATCACTTGATAGAGAGACAGAAAATCCTGGTTTTTTCCCAGTCTTCCAGGAAAAGTGAGAGCCCGGCAGTGCCCATGGTGAGTTTGAGCTAATTTGCAGCCACACTTAAAGAAAATGTTTTAAAAAGCCAAAATTCTGGACATCACTATGTTGCAATATCTACAACACATGGGATGGAGCATCGTTAGTTAAACTGTTGATGTTTTCTCACCCCTTGGGACCTGGATTAATTTCTGAGCATTGTCAGCAAAGATCTGATGGGGGAATGAGTTCGTGATGATGAATGATCAGGAACGCAGCCAAAGGTGAAGATCCTGGATTACTTGCAGAATCAGATCTCAAAATTCCAGTGAGCTAAGCCGAAAACACCACAGACAGAAAAAATTATGGTGAGAAGGGTGAGAGTCCTGTCACAAGACAAACTGTGCAGACTTGGGTTATTTAACACAAAGTGATTCCACTTTTTCTGCAAAGTGTCCTGCGCATTAAAACAGCTATAAAAATGACATATAGTGGCACTGACCTGCAGCTCCTACACCAATTCGCTGGGTTTACACATTAAAATACCCCCTCTCCGACCTCCACCAACGCAGGGCTGCGCAATCAAACCTTTATATCCCTTATATTCCCCTTTTTGATTTCCAAATGAGTTGGCAAATTATATGAGGTGTCTCAAGATTCATCAATTTGCCAGCAGGAGCTGCAGAAAACCCATCCAATCCGCCAACTTCCATTCACCACCGTGGCTCCGAAAATTGCGAAGCTGCAGCCGAGACCTGGTAATATCTCCCCAAGCCCATATTATTTGCAGCGGAAAAACTGGCTCAGAAAATTATTTACTGCTTGCAAGCTTGAACTCCCAGGTTGGACGAAACAGCTGAATATCAGGAATATATTCAGCAGCTCAGCGACCTCAGGCCTTCCCCAAGAGGTGATTACTGCAATAAGAAACCCTCCAGAGAGGACAAATTACAGCAGCACACAGACAGATTAATTAGTCATTTACACCCTAATATAGCACTAGGGTTGGGGTTTTTTTTTAAATCTTGACTTAACGGACTTCTGAGGTTTGCAGAGCAGGACTTTGCGCCCGGCAATGTGTAATCGTGGGGTGGAATTTGGAAGAGGAAAGAGCAAGAGGGAAGGGAAAAGAATCTGAGTTTAGAGCCAGCTTTTTGCATTCCTGAAAAATTCAGCATTGCCAAATAACAAAAAACCCTCCAAAGGTGCTGGATCCGCAGCACAGAGCTGGCTCAGAACATCCATTTCCCAGTTTGGGGGTGGCCAAGGGAACACCGTGGTGAGGCCTCGCTCATCAAGGCTGGTTTATGCCCCAGCTCCCAGCAATAGTCTCTGATCTGATGGGGATCACCCAGAATTAATCCCCTCCAATACCTACTAGATATTAACTCAGGCTGTCAAAAAATAAATTACATCTTTGCCCACACTTTTGGGGTGATTGTGGTGCTGACCTGCAGGCTGGGTGCTGGCACAAGCCATGAGAGGAGCATGAGGGCCTCTGGTGAGATATTCGCTTTATCCCGTAATTTTCTTAATTTATTCCTTCATTTCTTCTTAATTCCTTAACAGTCCAGCGGGAACCACTCATGTGCCAGGTCTCATGGGTCACCAGCCCTGTATTTAATGTTATTTTGTTTTCCAGCTACAAACCAGTGCCAGGACTAACTGGTTGATAAGGTCATATAGATGATGCCTCAAATAACACCCGCAGAGTCTTGCAGCGGCGCTGGGTTGTGCTTTGGGTTCTCCTCTCCCATCCCACCCCGGCGCTGCGGTTTTATCCCATTTCACCTGCATTTGGGCTTTTAAAACCCAGCGTGCCATGGTGTTTGCCATTCAGGGGAGTTTGCAAAGCTGTCGGCGCAACTCAGGTCGCTGTTCGGTGACGGTGACACGTCCCTTTCGATCACCATCAAGGGAAGTAGCACCCTGCTTTCAAAAAGAGAGATGCTGGTGAGAAACCTGCAGCCTTCTGCTTGACAAAGACACTTCACCAGGCGTTGAGCATCACTCGGGTCTCGCTGTACGTCCCGCAGGTTGGATGGGTGCTGGGGTTTATATCAAAGTGATAAATAGAAGGATGTTGCTGCTCGCAGCGGCTTCGTCCCCCACGTTATTTTGAGCACACGGGGCTCTCAACCATCGCTCAGATATGAGGGATTTGGGACCGGCATGATGAGGCCAAGCGTTGCTTTGCAAACCTGCTCGAGTGACGGTATTTTTGCACCCACATGGCTGCGATGTAGAAAGCAAAAAGGCAGGTTTTTCTCTGTGAAGAAGCTTTTTGGTTTTTACATAGGAAGGACCCAGAGCGGTGCTGGAGGTATCTGACCCACCTCAATCCGGCATCTGCTCCCATTTGGTTGCAAATTCCCCCAGGGCTGACTCTGCGCTCCCTGCTCAGGATGGGTAATTGTGCAAAATACCAAACGGCACCAATTCTGCAGCCTCTTTCTTACTCATCTCTTATCTATCACATCCTTATTACTTAATGAAGCAGATATGGAAACCCTGGCATGAAAAAAGCTTCATAAATTTTTGCTATTGTATTAATCTCATCTCCATGAGGGTGGAAACAATTGGGTAATGTTAGTGAGCCAGGCAGACTCCAGATCTCCAGACACAATTAATAAATGGCTCCGCTGCCTCAAATGCAATATCTATTTAATAACCGATAGGCTCGGAGCTACCCTGCTACAACATTGTACTTAAATACTATTGCATCGTCATGGTAACACCCCCCCAAACCGCAATAAAATATTAAAACAACAGCAAACGTCATCAAATGGCGCCTGGTGGAAAGTTGAGTGTTTTAGCGCCTAGATCATTAAATATGGGGGATTTAAAACATTAAACATGGTGGGAAAGGTGCAAAGAAAATGCAGCTGCAAGGACACAGGGTCTCTCCTGAGTTTGCAAACCGTAATGGTTTGTGCTTAAATGTGGCACTGCCATCGCTTTAGAGAGAAACTGCACGTAATTTTACTTCGAGGAACAGTATCATTAGGTCTGCGCAACTAAACACCTTCTGCGGGCAAATGGCCCTGTGAACAAAACCTTTCCCTAACGCAGGAAATCCGCTTGTAAATCGGCAACCCAGAGCCAATTCCCTATGAAAAATGAGGACTTGAGGCCCCGCGGTGGTTTGTCACCTGCTGCAGGATGCTCAGGCTCCTCTTCCTCACATCCCAGCAAACCCCAACAGCCTATTTTATCACAGATGGGGAAAACCACTACAAAACAAACAAACAACCTAATAGGACACAGAGAGGCACTTTGCAAGGAGAAATATGAGCTAATAAACTCATTAATAATAAACTCATTCGGTTATTTTCCCTGAGAAGCAAAGTCATGATTGACACATCGTTTTTCTTGCCTGATAAGACGTGATTGATGGAGGTTTTGCTGCTGCACCGAGCGCTGCCTTGCCTGGAGATCAAACCTACGTGGAGGGGAGAAAACAACCCAGGGGGTGCTTTTCTGCTTTGCATTCGGTTGTTCGGAATGAAGATTTTATTTTAGGGGAAACAAAACGCCACCATAGAAACACACCATGGGGAGTGGTTGGCTTAAAGATGAGCAGAATTGCAAGAAAACAAACTGGCTTTTGGGGACATGTGGTCTGGATGGAAAAAAAGACCTAAAAATTCAAAGACAGGAATATACACAAACCTATTGGGTAGAGAAACATGGGAAGTCTGATCAGTCTGCAATGAAAAGAGAATTATTTGAGAAAAATAAGGCAGCCACAACACCATATTCTCTGCTCTCCCCCCTCTCTCTGGTTTGATTTTGCATCAAACGTTCTTGCCAAGCAGAGGAAAAAAGGAAAAGAAAAAATAAAGGAAGCAGTTATTAAAATGTTACGACGATTTTCTGCTTAGCGATACAATTATTATATCATTATACAATATTTTAATTTGAAATAATGGTCTAATTATTTTCAGGATGTTTGTACATTTCCATCTATCTCCAGGTTTTCCTATGGTCTCTAATATCAGCTCAGACCCTTTTCATGACATTTTTTCTCTTCCCCATCCAAGCCCCTGTCTGGGAGAACTGTTAATATTCCCCTTTTTAACCTGACTTCTGGTTGAACTCAGAGCACCCCCAAATATTTCAGAGGTCGCTCAGGACCTACAGTTTGAAAAATGCTGCCAAAAAATAGGATTTGGGCACAGTTTTCCTTAAAGTGCCACTAGTTTGTTCCCTCCTGACCCCCTCCTTGCAACACCAGCACGGTCGGACGGATTTTCCCGTCTCTTTCCTTCCACGAAACGGAGTCGCAAACAAGTCGATGGTGGTTGGAAAGGCCTCTAGGTGACGTGCTTGGGGTTTAGTTCATCGTTACAACCATCATTTGGATGTTTTATCAACCACAATGGCTTCTATTGACGCAAAGTGCTTCACAGCGATGAGGAAATGCTTCAAAATGCAGCAGCAGAAATAAAGATGGAGATGCAAAAGCATTTCTGGTTCTTGCAACCAAGCGCTGGCTTTGCTTTCTCAGCCTCAGATGTTTCTCCAAGTGAATATTTCACCAGAAACAACCCAACTTTGGTGGAAATCCCTCACTTTCCACCCATTGAATGGTTGAGCTTGAACCATCAGGTTGAGCACCAGCAGCAAACTTGGGCACATTGCCTTTTTGCTGCTTGGGAGCAAAAACCCAGGGAAACCTGCTCGGAACCCCATAGTAAAACCCACCTGAACCTCATCCAGCTCTGCAAACAAGGGGCTGAGCCAACACCAGGCATTAGAGGATGAGGAAGAAGAAGGAGACAAGTCCTTGCAGGGTCCCATGAAGCCAATCACAAGCACAATGATGAAGAAATTAAAAATACTGATGCAGAAAGCATGAGACCTTGATGCACCCCCAGCACCGAAATCCATTGCCTTGGTTCTTTCTAACCAGCTTCAAGTACCAAATAGATTTAAGGGATAATTATCAGGTGGATTAGGGGGATTTTCAGCTGCAAAATTGAGAAGGTTTGGTGCCCAGGGGCAGAGGAAGAGATGACAGCAGTAAATCCCACGTATTATATTTATATATTAATCCCTATGTCTTTGTCCCCGCTATTGGTCACTCAAAAATGCAACACAGGCAGTATTTGCTGTCCAGGAAAAAATTAAAAGCAAAAACTGTCCATTCTCTGAAAGGACAAGGGATGAAGGGAGAAATCGAGGAGGCTGCAAAGGCCTCGGGCAACAACACACAGAGCGATGCGATGTTTCTCCTCTTCCCGAAGCTTGACGCGGAGCAGAGGGGAAATAAGATAAAACAATCGGTGACGTACTCACTTAATCCTTACAGCGCTGCTGGCTGCTGCCAGCTCTGCAAAACCAGATTTGCAGAGGGATAAATTCAATCGGCCTCATCGCCGCGGGAGCTTTCCTTGCGCATGACGAGTGATGTTCGGGGAAAAGAGCCCCGGAGCGGTGCAGATATCGGTGATATCACAGGTCACCCATCCCACGCTGGTGCAAAACTCTTCCTTTTGGTTCTCCCATAACACTGATCTACCAGAGAGAGGTGATTTTATAGAAGGTGCTGCTAAACAGGGCTGGATTTGTACAAGTCATTTTCTGCAGTTGTTGGTTGCATTAGTGAAGCTGTTTTTCAGCTATGAGAGTCTCAAGCAAGATTAAAATAAAGTAAATTCAAGTTACACGCTGCAAGAGAATTAGAGTATCAGCTGGGGAATCCTACAGAAAGGGATTATTTGATGCTGTTTGCTTGTGTGGACTAACTAGTCTATAGAGAAAAGAAGCATCAGCTCCAGATTCTTGAGAAGTTATTTCAGATAGAGCAGAGGCGTCAAACTCATTTTCACCGGGGGCCACATCAACCTCGTGGACTCGTGACATTCATACAGTCCTAAAATTACATCAGACCCATGTGGTGAAAAATCAGTTTGACACCCCTGAGATAAAATAACTCTTAATTTCAGTTACACTAATTCCCACTATGGGGGAAAAACTCCTCAGTGAATTGAAACGCTATGAAGACTTTATAAAATCGCTTCCTTCCTACCTGCTATTCTGCAGCAAAATTGCTGTCCTTTGTTCCTGTAGACACCTCAAATACCTTTAAAACCTGTTAGATAAGTATTTAAGATATAAATTGCTACATGCTACTGTATTAGCTTTGTAAAACCTTGATTCTATATCACTTTTGTTCAGGCTTCAAAGGGCTAAATAAGAATACGTGATTGGGGCCTAACATCGTTGAAGTTACTTTATTGAATACTCAAAGTTTGTGATTTCTATTAATAATCCACCTTCTTCTTGTATCTATTGTGTGCAATTAAATTAAATATTGTGTGCGATTAAATAAAAAGTAACTGGTCAGAGCACAAATCTGTATTTTCTGCTTAATCTCTTTTTGGAAGCATCTCGCTCTTTTATATTGAGATGCTGCATTAAAAGGGTGTCAAAAGTACAACCCCCGTGCGATGGAGACCTAAAAAAGGCCCAAAAGCTGCAACATCAGGACTTTCCAGCCTTAATTTCTCCTCTTCTCACCTCGCAGGTACATGGCGATCATCCACCCGTTGCAACCCCGGCTCTCGGCCACCGCCACCAAGGTTGTCATCGGTGTCATCTGGGTCCTGGCGTTCCTGCTGGCGTCCCCTCAGGGTTACTACTCGGTGACGGAGGAGCTGCCGGGCCGGCTGGTGTGTCTGGTGGAGTGGCCGGAGCACAGTGAGAACGTGTACGGAAAAACGTGAGTTCGGCTCTTTCAGCAGTGGGGACAATCACCGGATAGAAGGAAGAAATACATATATATAAAAAAAGGGAGCAGGGAAGGATGTGAACGGCTCAAAGCTCCTTGGGATGGGGAAATCCTCCTCCCCTAGTAAGGGTCAGTGTTACAGACTCAACGGTAAATAAAAATCTCCATCAGTATCATCTTGGGGCACATTAAGGTTAATTTAGGTGAGTTTAGTGCTGTTTGTGGCCCAAACGTCGCCCCACACTGTGCTCCCTACACTTCTTGGATGCTCATCTTGGAGCAAAACTCATGTAAAAACAGCTAAGATGCAATATTTTGGCCATGCGAATTGCCCCCAGGGTTTTATTTTTACACATGGGTTTTTGCAGCACCTTTCCTGCAACTCATACCTCTAACGGCTTCCAGGGACAAGAGTTATTCCTGTAAGAGGTAAATAGGGTTTTACTGGGGATATCTTGGCCAGGTAATAACAGAAAAACAAACAGTTTAGGATTTACCAAGTCCAAAAGCCCTAAAATTCACTTGACTGCTTAAAAACCAAGCTACAAAAAGAGGTTCTGTGGCATCAGCTCAGGCTGGGAGGGCTCAGCAGGAATCTCTTTCCTTCTCGTTAAGGTGCCGGCTAATTAAATCTGGCATTTCCAAAGGGTCCGGGCAACCCCGCTGGTCTGCCAGCCCAGCCATCCTCTGCTTTTTAAAGTCCATAAGTCATGCAGTGAGTTAAAGGTCATGAGTTAAAGGAAAAAAGAGGGAAAAATAAAAACGAAAAGGCATTTGTGATCTCCAGTCCTGTGGAGCAATGAATTAGCGCTGTGAAACGGTGCCGGAGCCAAAGCGGGGGACACACACGCACAAAAAGAGGTTTAAAACCAACCTGAGCTTGGCCAAAGTCTCTCTGCAAGAAAAACGAGATGAGTTTGCTGGACGGTATCATTTATCTTCTTATTTATTTGCATTGCAAAACAAAGATAGTAAGAACCAAGCTGGGGCTGGCTCAGCTGATCTCCAGAGGTGTTTTCCAACCTTAATTATTCTGGGTCACCGTGATAAACACAACCAGCATGACAAAATCCCACTGGCTTAGTGCATGCAGACGGGACAGTGATGATTTAAAGCCTGAGCATCTGCAGACAGATGAAGGCAGGAAAGCAGATATTAAACAGAAGGTTTTACGCAGCCAAACCCCAAATATTTGGCGTGGATTGAAAATAACTTGCAGCTCAGCAGCATCTCTCTAAAGCACATGAAACCCCTTGCACAGCGCAGAGCCTGAGATGTTACTTTACTGCCTCAAAATAACTTGGCAGGGACAGGTGTTTGAGCCGCTGTCAAACACCCTCCCTTGCACACGTGGCCTTGGGGTTATTTAAGAAAACTGGCCTGTTTGTAATGCCATGATGAAAAATAATAGGTTTTTTGGTTCATAGTGAAAATAGGGGATTTCTGCCAAAGTCAGGGAGTCCTTTCTCTCGGTAAATGGAATCTCTGGGAGATATCGGCCCATGGCGAGCATCTGAGCTTTGCAAAGCCAAAGAGATGGCAGCCCCAGTGTCACTGCCCATCACTCCTACAGGCTCCTCCACCCTCTACGAGACCCTAAACCCCACACTAAAGAGCTTTAAATTACAAACCCCAGGTTTCTCTACATGCTCTGATCCTGCAGTTCTCATGGATGGTTTCACACAGAGACAGGTTTTCAGTGCTCAGGGTCCAAGAAAAATGTCACGGGGCTCTTTGGAAATCCCTGTCCTTACCATGCCCAGGCGGCTCTGAAAATATGGGTCTGTGGTGGTTAAGTTATTGAACAGCCTCTCCAGGGCATCACTGCATCTCTCTCAGCTGTTTGCAGCTGGTTTAAGACCCTGCATTACATGGGAACCACAACGAAACCTTCATCAGGGAGCCACAGAGACGCCTCTTTAATTAGCAAAATAGAAAACAGCCCTACAAAATCCAGTTCAAATGCTATTAGCGCTGGGTGAAGAGGAGGCCAAATGAGATTGTGGGTCCAGAAGGAGGAGGAGATGGCGTGGCAGTGCGGGGCTGACCCTGTCGTTACGTTTTAGAGAGATTATTCAATCAAAGCACCCAGGAGGATGAGCAAATTCAAGAGCAGAGGGCGGCCAAGGGCCTGAACCGCCTTGAACAGATGCAGGACCTTGCACTCGAGCTGGGCACACACCCCAAAACCACAGGCAAAGACCCTAAAACTGTCGGGAGAGAATTAGCTCCGGATCCGGTGGCTTTACAAAGCAGCACCATGCAAGGCAGCGGCATTTCTGTTCCACTATCGCTCATCTTTCTGCAGGGGAAAGGTTTTTTTTACAAACAATGACCAGTAGGAAGGATCCTGCAAGGTCAAACAGTCCATCCCCATCCTGTTTGTTAGAAACAACATTATTTTTTCCCCTTTTAAACCAACTCCTATTTAACATAAATCATCTACTGAATGCACCGCAATCTCAGCAGCTATTACAACCTACTGACTTAATAAAACAGCCTCAAGCCTGAGCTAACAATTCCATCCAGACCCTTTCATTCCATCTTGGACTTATTTATACTTGTTATAAACAGACGCAAAGATCGTGGAAAACTGACCCAGATGCTGAATTCACTGAAAAGTTGTAATAAACCTTCACGGCAAAGGTTTAGACTGCAGTTTTTGGTTACGCCTTGTGCCACCTGAGCCCAGCTTAACTGCTGGTGGACCAGGATTTATGGAAACCGCATCCAAGACCCAGCGTTTGCCTCACAGGCAAAGCCTTTATTTCTTCAGCTTAATGCTCCCATCCTTTATATGTCAAAAACCCCACATTTTTCTCCTGCGGGGCTGCCAGACATAAGGTGTGATAAGAGGAAATATTTAGCTCCAGGATGATTTGGGGTGTAAATGGAGTAGAAGTGAGAGTAGAGCCACTTCAGGTCCTTGCCTTATGAAGGTAACAAAAATTCTTCACTGGTCTCTATCTCCCATCCCTGGAAGATGCCGGGGTGCCAAACACTGCAGCAGAGCCTTGGAAAAGACTGGGGTGAAAACGGGGAGTCCTGCCCAGCCTGAGCTCTGCAGGAATTGTGCCAAATTCACTTTGTCCTGGGAAGCACTTGGCATTCTAGCTCAAGCTTCTACCAAATCAGTAGAGGACACATTCAACAACCATCATTTTTTTCCAGGTATCACTTCTGCATGACCATCCTGATCTACTTCTTGCCGCTCCTGGTGATTGGATGTGCCTACACCGTAGTTGGCATCACCCTTTGGGCGAGCGAGATACCAGGTGACTCCTCTGACCGCTACCATGAGCAGGTCTCGGCCAAGCGGAAGGTAAGGAGTTCAGAGCATCATTCACACCCAACCCCAACTAACCACAGCCAAAAAAAACCACCTCGTTGAGGGGTAGAAACATGTCAGGACTTCTTGTGTGGTCATTGCTAATGGAGCAGAGTGTCCTCTATGAACATGCATGGTTTACACGAGGTGTTGACCAACTGTGATCGCTGCAGCCAAGGCTATCACTGACTGAGATATTAAAAAGCTGGTTTTCTTGGTTTGTGAGCAGCCAAGTCCACCCCTGCCTCATTCCTGGTTAGAACACCTATTTGTACAAGGAAGCCATCGTCTATGCATTCCCAAAATTTGATGGATGACACGTGGGCTGTATTGTTCTTCCAGCAAATGTCTGGGTAGTTGAAGTCATCTAGCAGAACTAGGTTCTAGGGACCCAAAGCTTGCTTAAGTGACTCAAATATCGCTTTGTCAGCCTTACTGCATTGGTTTGGAGATCAGTAGCAGACACCTACTGTAGAATTTCCCTTGGATCTAGACCCAGACACATTCTATAGGGCTTCCACAATCACTGTAGTTGGCTTCTATACATTCCAGATTCTCCTTAACATAAAGCACAACTCCTCCTCCTCTTCCCTGCCTGTCCTTACAAAACAGTTTATAACCATTTGCGATCCATGCGAGTTGTCCCACCATGTTTCAGTTATTCGTATGATATCATAACTTTCTGACTGTGCACAGAGCTCCAGTTCCTCCTGTTTGTGCCCCAGGCTGCGTGCACTGGTACACACACTTCGGGTGGTTGGTCTTCTGCTTTTCCTCTTGGGAGGCAGCTAAGGAACATTTGTCACCGCTCTGGTTGGCCTGGCTTATTCCCCAGTTGGTTGCAATGTCATGAGCGCTACTACTTTGATCCTTGCCCTCTGAGTCCTTCAGTTTAAAGCTCACCTCACCAAGACAGCCAGCCTGCTGCCTAAGATTCCCTTGCCTCTTCATGGTTGGAAAGGTCTCCAAGGCAGAAAGAGGTGGCCCCTTGTGAGATGTCCAACGGGTAGTTCTGCTTCCTCTCTCTTCTCCTCGCAGGTGGTGAAGATGATGATCATCGTGGTGTGCACATTCGCGCTGTGCTGGCTGCCCTACCACATCTACTTCACCCTGCAGTATTTCAACCCCGAGTGGTACCTGCAGAAGTTCATCCAGCAGGTCTACCTGGCCGTCATGTGGTTGGCCATGAGCTCCACCATGTACAACCCCATCATCTACTGCTGCCTCAATGACAGGTGGGGGGGCAGGTGACGCTCGGGAGCATCTTGGTGCAACATGGAGGGGAAGAGGGGAGAGATACAGATGGAGGAGAGTAGGGATGGAGAGTTTTTCCAGGATGATTCTGTCCCACCTTCTGCCAGGAGCTGCTTCCTGCAGATGCAGGGACAACACAATAAAATAAGTCTTTCCTAAAGCCTCTGTGGGTTTGAGGGCAGGCATCAAACAGTCCCAACTCCTCATTAGGATTTATCAGCTTTCTTTTCCTCTCCTTAGTGAAAAATACTGATTTTGTTGTTGCTTAGCAGCATCTTAGCTCTGTCTTCCCCCTTCTAGCAAGGTCCTTTTGCCACCTCCACGTCCCTCACTTCTGCCTTTCCCCTTCTCTTCCTTCCATCCCCACCCAGGTTTCGTGTGGGGTTCAAACACGCGTTTCGATGGTGCCCGTTCATCAGTGCCGGTGAGTACGAGGGCCTGGAAATGAAGTCGGCCAGATACCTGCAGACACAGAGCAGCATGTACAAGGTCAGCCGGATCGAGACCACCGTGTCCTCAGCGGTCGGCGCAGCCGAAGAAGAGCTGGAGGAGAGCAGTAAGGCCAAGCGTCTCTCTGTGGACATGACCTCCAACGGTTCCTCCCGCAGCGACTCCAAAACGGTCTCCGAAAGCTTCAGCTTCTACTCCAACACACTCACCTAAGCTCTGTCGACTGCTCACGAAGGTGCCACCATCCTCAGAAAGCTCCAGCGCTCATCCACTCAGTCTCATCACTCCAGTTTGTGATGTGCTGGCTTTTTTCCGTGCTGTTTTACCATCTCTCGCTGTGCCGCTCGCTCACCATCCTTGGGATTAGTTTCATGTGCTCCACAGTGGCTCGTGTCCCAACACAAGTGAGGTTTGGTTGGTCTCTGCCATGCTCACTGCCTGTTCAGCCCAGGATACGATGCAAAACTGGGACAGAGTTGCATTTCTCTCCTTAACTGTGAATACAACATTGGCAGGCGCTTCCCTGCTCTCTGCAAGGATCTCCCAGTCCATCCCACCTCCCAGGAAAATGAACCAGTCTTGCACTTCCCTCCTCCCACCTTTAATTCCATTTTACCTGTCGCTCTTGGTTGAACATCCAGAGGGATATCCAGTTCAAAAAAATCCAGAAAAATCGATGTTTTCAGCTTCAGGAGCTTCACCAGCCACTCAACACTTCAATTTCTGCCCAGTCCCAACTCATCCCCAGCATCCCAGCATCTCCGCACAATGGTTTTCTTGCTGCTGCTCCACAACCCAGCTCACCTAAAACCAGGATTTCTGAACTGAGCCAGACTTCGGTTGCCATTAATCAACCATCCATGGCAAAAGCGATCACTGTGATTTCCTAAACTGCCCAAGGTGATGTCTCTGCAATAGGTTTTGGAAGCCTGCGGAGGTCTGGAAAAGAGAATGACTGCACTGAAATGTTTTTCACAACCTGGAGATGTCTGGAGCTGTGCAGACAGGATTCCGTCAGAAAAAGTTCTGCTAGATTGCAAAGTTTGAAGGGAAAAAAGAATTTTGCAGACATTTTGAACTCAGAGGAAGGGTTGAAATTATTCACTTCCACTTTCTGGATTTTGTTTTAATCAGGGAAACTTTTTTCTTTTCAAACCTGCTGCCTTTTGCATAAAACATCACGTTTATTATATGTACATGGATATATCTACTATTTTTGTCCTGTTACAGTGGATAATATTCACTGGAGCTGTTCATCCCAAGGGCTTCGTTGGTCAGCAAATGTATGAACATACACTCAGAGGAGTGTAAATAAAATAAGAAGAGGGGAAACCTGGCTTGTTGGGAACAAACCTACAAGTTGGGGGGCACTTTGGGGGTGGTTTATCAATTGTTCCTTGCTGCTGGTCCCTTCTCTTCCCTTCTGGTGTAGAAATCAGACTCCTAAAATGGATTCACTGCAAGATACAAACGCTGGAGGGTTGCATGACAAGATTTACATAGAGCAAGGAAACAGCTCATTTTTTTAAAAGCAGCCAAACATCAGACCCTGCTGAGCACAAAACAGTTTCTGCAAATAAAACAGAGATGACTTTTGGAGCTTTTTGACTATTCAGCCTCCAAACTAGCTCTTGGAAGATCCAGAATACACTATTTTTTTCCTGCTTAAGCTTCCACTTCTCATCATTTTTGTTGCCTTAAGACATTTTCTCCCTTGGAAAAGGGGGAACACAACGAGCCTGCCTGGGGATTTGGGTTTGTACAAAATCACCAGCTCCAGGTGGCAATGGAAGGAATGGGCGATATCAAAGGGTTTATTTAACCCAAGGGTTGGACTAAGAAACTTGTCCCAACGACTCCGCAGGAGCTGTGCTGCCAATACACAAGAAGGTGCTACAAACCAGAGCCAAATTGATTCACTCCGAGCTGCCAAACCAAATTCAACATTAAAATGAAACTCCATGTCTCAAAATGGTCTAGAAAGCTGAATAAGGCAAGAAAAGATCTGCTCCACACACCCCACGCACAAGAGTTTGTGTCAGGTTGTGAGTCTAACAGAAGTCAGCATTAAGAAAATAAATATGTCTATGTGTGTGTATATATATATATAACCATGCTGCCTTTTTGTCCTCCGTGTTTTATGCCCTAAGGACATTGCGATTGTGAGACATGCAGAGAAAGTACAACTGTCTTCTTGCAAGCAATCATAGAATCATTTCAGTTGGAACAGACCCTCAGGATCACAGAGTCCAATGCTCAGATTGAACCATGGGATAAGCCCCAGGGCGTGCGCGGAGACCTCGATTCAAACCGACAATTTACAGCCTGAAATGTTTCTTGTGCATCTCATAGAGAGCCCTCTCCTGAAATAAAGTGAGGAAAATTCCCACCTGTTACAAATAGTAACAACCACAGCTGATGGGAACATGTCAAAGGATCATTGAACAGATGGAGACTGATGCAGAAAAACCAAAATATTCTGTGTAAACGGGCACAACACACCCAAACCTGCGTTTTCCTTCCCCTAATCCAAGTGACAAGTTATTTTATCACTGGAAGCTGGAACAGGGATGAGGCTTTTTCACATTTAAGATCTAGGCCAACCCCCAAGATGGGATGTTTGAGTCAGGTCCGTGTCCACCCACGACACGCATCGGGCAACACGAGCTGATGTCACCCCCCTAGGGACACACTGTGCATGCAAAACCCACAGAGAAGGTTTTCTTTTGAAGACTGAAAAGCCCCAAAACATGACATCCCTTACACAGCTTGGGGCTGGGACGTCTAACGAGGTGCTGAGTCCCATCTCCGCACTATTTCTAGTTCCCAGCTGTAAGACTGAGGTTTTTTCTGGTTTGTTAAGCCTGTTTGCAGACCTCTGCTTAGAAATTCAATTGCAAAGCGGGACGGTTTCTTTGTCTCTTTCCTGGCTCTCTGAAAAGCAAAAAATAGCATGTGGAGAGAATCCCTCGGCAGGTCCACACACATTCCTTCACTCAGATATTAATAACTCCCACCATCATTAAGGGAACTGCCTAAGCCTAATTACAACACACTCTAAGCCCAAATCATGAAGGGAGCTCGGAAACCCAAATCCCAGCCTGAAGCCACCTCAAAAAAAAACCCCAAAACAACAACAAAAAAACCCCAGAAGGCCAAGCAAAATTCTGCTTGCCAGAAAAACGAGGCAGCTTTGCAGATGTGGAAGTCAAAAGCAAAGCAGCCGGTACCAATTCCTACTGTCTGTAGTGCCTGGAACGGGATTGCTGACAGACACACAAAAGGCCGCCCGCCTGCTGCTTATCTTTATTGTTATTTTTATCTTGCTGCCCCAGCCAAGCGCACCAACGAGTATAGACGCAGAGTATCCGCTATTTACCGCATATTTCTGACAGGTTTTTATTTTTAGCTTTGCTGTGTCCCAGCCAGAACCGTCCTGCAGGATCACACAACCAAAGTGCCCAGCCCAAAAACTCCAAGTTAAAATAATAATTAAAAAAACCCACACAAACATCTCTCAGGCTTCAGGTATCTGTTAATAATCTACAGAACGCACCATCCTGCCTCAAAAAACCTGTCTCCAGCTGAATCATTAATCCAGCGGTTATAATGCAAAGTTTAACACACAAATAGGCTCTTTTTCCATGGCGTGTCTACCCAAAATACCATCTCTGCTGGCAACTAAACCGCACCCAGCAGTCAAACGCAGCAGTCACAGTATCTCAGAGAAGGGACGGTGAGTCCCAAGAGCAGCTGAGAGACGAATCTCGGGTGTCTCTGCCCTCAAACTTTCCATCCCAGACAAAAAGGCTCCAGATTCTGTGCAACACGATACAGTAGGGGCCATAAGTCTGGGTTTGGTATTCGGTGCGTGGGGCAGCTGGTGGGAGCTTTGTTCTTCCCATAGTAGCATGTCTGCAGAGGAAAAAAGTCCAACCCTCATCCCCCAAAATGGTCTCTCTGATTGACAGGTTTGTCTAAACGGATTTTCGGAAATAAATGTTTCTTTTGTGAGATCAGGCTGCAACTGGTTCATCACGAGAGGCGGCAACTGGTGGCTTGGTGAGGGTGGGAAAAGCAGTGAAAGGTGGCAAAGCTGAGGTGAAAAGAGGGATGAAAAGCAGTTGGTGGGTTTTAGGGGGACCTTTGGTGTGAGGGGTGTGCTCTGCAGTTTCACTATGACAGCAAAGAAAAGGACAATCCTCAAAATTTAGCCATCCGCATGTCACTGATTCCACAGCATGGGAAAGGCTCAAATCGCAAGACTTACCAGCCGCTTGTTTTCCAAGGCATCACCACCCTGTTAGGAGAGAAAACAGGAATATAAGGAGCAACCAACCATGTGTCACCACCCAGAGCAAAGCCCCCAACCCAGCCAGCCCTTGCAATCAGCTCCAGCCGGTTATAATTTGCAGTTTTTAATTAGAGGAGCACTGCTGAGGCACAGCTGATTGGCACCACTGCCAAAGGCCCTGTCCCATGTGTCTATTAAGCCCTTGTAATTTATTTTCATGGGTTATTTTATCATGCAAAAGGGAGGGAGGAATAAACAGCGTCACGCACTGTGCTGTGCTACATGCATCTGCTCCCAGCCCCGCTTCCCAAGAGCGGATCCCACCTTACAGCAGGATTCAGCACACCAAATCCAAACCAGAGCTCATTTTATTTATCAGCATCACTGTATCACCTTTCCCAGAAGGGTTTTTACCTGTTCCTAAAAGCACCCGCACACACACACTACATAAAAGTCATCAGAATGTGCTTTTTGGTTATAAAAAAATACTTGTGTCTTTTTCTAGCGGCTCTCAGCCATCGCGGCAAGTTTTGCAGACTTCAATGAATCCATCAATCTGATTATCTGCTACAGCAAAGACACAAGTTCAACTTCATTAACATTTATGGATTCCACGGTGTTTTGCATAAATGTTTGCTTAATACACAAGTCAAAAATATCCCCAGAAAATGAAAATTAAAGGTAGTTAATTGCTTGCAGCTATGCACCAGTGTGTAAACCGGGGTTTCCATAGCACCAAATGGTCTGGTAGATCCTTCAGACAAAGTTAGAGCTTAAAGAGAAACAACTTGAGTTTAAAACATAGGGAGTACAGTGGATTCTTCAGGTTCTTATTGGACTTTACAAGCTTGCCACTTCAATTTCTGGGCAGATTGCTGCAGATTTTGGTTTCCCAGCTGTGAACGGGGTGGAGAATTCGAGACACTTGACCATGGCCTGGTTGTTTAGACAAGCAATTAGTTTTTGTTACTGAACTAAACAAATCAGGCAGGAGCTAATGAAAGATCTGAGAAACTGCAGCAGCAATTCAAAAATCAACGCAATTCGATTGCAAGCGTGAAATGAGGATTAAGTGCAGTTTTCATTTTCTTGGTACCAAAAGGACTTTATTTCACATCGACGAGACACAAATACCTGAGGAAAGGGAGCGGGTGAGAGCGATGATGGCTTAAAAAAACCCCAAAAATACCCTGGTTACAGAAGACGAAGGTGTCAAGAAGAAATACAAGCCCTTCCTGCAGCCACAGTCATTCTGAAGAGCAACATTTCAGTCTGAGAAGAGCATTACCATGCAAAGCACCTCTAAAAACATTCTTCTTGTTATTGCCAAGCAGATTGCACCGTCCAGGTTGATTAATAAGGTTTAGGGGAGGTAATGAGAGCAATTTGCAACAGAGGTGAAAGGAGAAAGAGGGAAAAGGAGGGTTTTTCCAAACCACTCCACTTTCTGCTGAGATATTGCAAGAGCAGATAATATCTGTACTGAGGGATGCGGAGTTGATTATTACAAGCTGTTTGCTGTCCAAAAGCTTCTCTGATGCATGGCATAATCAAACGGCTGCGAATTTGCATTTAAATTGAGGAATTTTAGAAGCCACAAGCCAAAGAGGAACAGGCCTCTTTGGGTGACACTTGTGGCATCTCACAGTGGAAGATAAAAATTGTGTGCGACTTCAAACCACCCCCAAAGCCTGTCCTAAGTCTCTGAGAGACGTGATTGATATCCACGGCCGAACCGCGCCGCTAGGTGGGTTTGTGTTGAGATTTTTGTCTTTTTTTCAGCATTACAAACCTCTCCCCAAAACCCCCACAGCGTTCAACACCTGGATAGAAGCGGCAGGCACAACCCACAGTGGGATTTGATCAGCAGCACAAAATAAAGACATAAAACCAAGGAAAGAAGCACACTGGGCACATCTCCAGGGACTTGTGAGTCACTGGAGGGATGGAGCCAATGTCCTCCAGAGCAGCTCTGCTCTGAGATGCTCGCTCAGGATCTGGCAACAAAATCCTCCCTGTGAGGACTTGGCCGTGCTCTGTGCAAGCAGGGAAGCATGGGGATGCAAGTGCTCCTGCTCTGCAAACTGTCACCCTTTCCCCCCAGCACAGGGCACCCTCAAAGGCTTTAGCACCTCCAAAAACAACCATCTGGTTGGCATAAGGACTCAGGGTCCCACCGATTTCCCCCAGGATTGGGGGAATCACCGAGTTTGCCGTCAGAGATCCAGGTCCTATGTCCCCACTGTTAGCTCTGCCACCAGCCTCTCATTCACAAGCACCAACCTAGTTTAAAATAATCATTTCAAACTGCTAAAAGGCCTAAATTACACAATAAATTCAGCTGCATTAACAAGCCACTGACACAGCCAGACCATCCAGCATCTCTGCAGCAGGTTCCTGCAGTCAGAAATGATTGCCGGTGTAATTCTCGGGGGCTGGTGGTTGCGTCCAAACCAGCCTGCCCATTTTTCTTCCTTTCGCTTGTAAGGGAAAGTTGCCAAGAACAACATGAGCCAGTCGTGTGGCCACAGCCCAAAGCTGGGAAGAGGCACAGTCTCATCTTGCTGCTGCCGGGCCCAGCAGCTCAAGAGGATTTACAGCTCATCACACCCCTCATCTGCTTTCAAGCCCACAGCCTTATCCCAATCGCTCCATCGGGACCTTGAGGACTTTTCAAGCTGGAAGTGCCAGCCGCAGTGTGACTGTGCTACTGATGGCTGACACATCACTGTGTTTGAGGAGTTATTTTTATATTTGAGTTTGCAGCCATTACTGGGGTTGTGAAATCCCAGATTTTATAGCACCGGTGCTTCAGCTGGTGATAAAACACAAAAAATGAGAGCACAAAAGGTCCGACAGTCACTGCTTACCGCAGTGCCTACAAAGGGGGACATCCTGAGCTCTGAAGCCCCGAGGGATAGTCCTTTGCACACTGGCCTTCACCGGCGCCAGCACTCAGAGACGCACTCTCTAAAGGGATAAAAAGATCGAAACTATTTTAGTGCAGCCTTCGTTACAGCCCTTTCAGACGTAGTGCTGAGCCAGGGCACAGGAAGGCTGCACAGCAAACCCGCCTTCCTAGTAAGACCTTTGAGAAATCAAACCATTTACCTCTGCCGAGGTTTCAACCCCTTCTTCATGCCCCGAGGTATGAGCACGACCAGAAGTAGCTCTGCAACAATAACAAGGCTGAAAGCAGACAGCACACTCAAAAGGGCACGTCAGACTGCGAGGCTGACCCTGGGGTGAGCGTCTGCAAAAATAATCTGCACTACAAACCAAAAGCAAGCGCCTTCCTGGTCACTGTCAGCAGCTGAACTGGTATTAAATTGCCTTTTGTTACTGAGATGAGCTACAGTTGTTTGCATAAGAATAGCACCAGTGGGTTAATAAACGCTCCTGTGGCATCTGCCCCAGCACACGGAAATTACCAGATAATCTTTAGTTTATAGAGGGGTTCAACAAGAAGAGACGCTGTTTGTGTGGCATCCACAGCCCCAGCCACTATAGCAGGGTCCCCAGACACCTGCATGCACACGGAAGCACCCCAAACCCACACAGAAATCAAACTTCAGCAGCCCCATCACCACGGGTGGGCACCCACTGAGTTAAGCCAAGATCTGATGCTCGCAAGGGGGGCAGAGGTCCTGGCAACCCCAGAAGGCTACAAGTTCCACGCTACCCGGCTCTATTTTTAAGCCTCGCAGCCAGGGAAGATCCTTGTTGCTATGCTACCCGTGTTGTGGGTCCAGAGATATCAGCACATCCCACCTCGGGACCTGCCGAGCAGCTCAGCAGTTCCACAGACGCAACCAACAAGGTTTCAAGTCCATCACAACAGCTGCAGCAGTCAAACCGCTTCCCCCCCTTCCTACTCTTTTTTTCCTAAATGTCCCACCCCCCTCTAGCACTAGGAGACACCCCCCCCCCGTTGTGTTTGGCACCCCAAAATTCCCCACAGCCCCAGCATAGTGGAAAAGTACCAGCAGCAGTTGCTGCCTGGTGGGCGGAGAGCCTGATTTCCCTCTTAAATTATTTTTCTCAGCTCCCAAAGCAAACCTTAAATGAGCCTCCAGCATTCCCTCCAAGAGCAGGAGAATCCTCCAGTGAACACCCACCAGCAGGTCTGAGTTGTAAATCAAGTTTCCCAAAGTCCTGCCAGTGATTAATTAGTCCTGGAGCTGATCAACAGGGAGCAGCCATTCCTAAAAGTTCCTGTCACAGAGTGATACATTCTCTTAATTTCCAGTTAAATGCAGAGCGCAAATATTTCTGTCCACACCGGCATCACTAATGGCTGGGAATAATCAAATACTCCACACATTCCTATTGCCACGGCAGGAGTAATTTATTTGGACATTAAAAACCTTCATAGCTCCTTCAGCCTTTCATTTTGGATGTATAGCTGGAGATAATGATTTACAACAGCCATTAAAAGCTTAGTATAAGGCTTTTGCTCACAAGAATACACATCACCAAGCATAAGCTGGGTTTTACAGCTTTAGTCTGGCACAACCAGAGCAGATGAGGGAAGAGACCATACCCCAAGTTATTTGGGGAAAAAAGGAGCAAAATGACAAACCCCACACAAGTCTTGTGGCTTTTAGAAGCACCCTGGGCCTCTGGGGTGCTTGAGCTGCACTTAAGAGCAGAAACCAGTCTCCAGTTTCTTTTTTTTGCCATTTTTGGGGTGGCTGGAGTCAGAATGCAGAGGATGGCACAGCAATCTCTTGGCTGCTCTGCACGGGGAGCAGGCAGGACTCTGCCAGGGCTGCCTCAGCAGAGAACACGGCATCTTTCCAATTGAGGAATGCAGTTCAGATCAAACCACATATTATATTTTCCTCCTGCCCCATCCAGTGGTTGAGGCTGGAAAAGCAATTTGCAGTCGGGAAGAACTCAAGATATCAAACTGCAGCAATGTTGCAGCCCCCAGTACCTAAATCCCACAAGAATTATTTGGGCAACTGCTGCTTCACCCCCATCAGGGCAATGACGGCTAGGAAATACTGGCTGGAAAAGCTTCTCAACCAGGTAGTAGCACTACAAAAAAAGCTGCTCTTCCCTTCAGCTTTATTTTCCCCATCACTCAGCCTTGCCAGAAGCACATAGCTCAGCCCAAACTACTGTCCCTACTAAAGCAAAGAGTTATCTCCTCTGCCTGTAGCCCAGGCACCGTAATCAGGACTCCTCGAATCAGACACACCAGAACACAGCACTGCTGGGAAAATAGAAATTTGAGGAGAAACAGCTTTCCCCAGCAAACCTTCCCTGCTAGAAACCAAAGCCATACAGATAAGTGGCCACATCTGCTAAGGACCAGGGAAACGGGTAAAAAGATCAGATGAAAATATGAGGGAACCTTCTTGTTTTCATGGGGTGCTGCACACAAAAACAGGCTGCCCTGGGGCAGAGCAAGGGCAGAGAAGATTGCTTTTAGGATGCATTATTGGCTTCCCCACTGACCCATCTCTGCCTCCAGCACCACAGGGAAGGCAAAGAGCTGCAACCTGCTCCTACAGAGCACCTTCCTGGGAGTATCATTGAATCATTCCAGATGGAAAAGACCTTTAAGACCACTGAGTCCAAGCATTCCCACACCCCTGGCACTGCCCCATGTCCTGAGAACCTCATGTCCGTCTGTCCAGCTCTCCAGGGATGGTGACTCCAGCACTGCCCTGGGCAGCCTGTTCCAATGCCCCACAGCCCTTTGGAGAAATGCGGCTGTACTGGGTGGGATGGAGGGATCCAGGGCTGGAGGGACTAGGGATAACACCTGATCCTGAGACTAAACACCAAGAATCCTCCACCACCCCTCTGATGTACCAAAAAACCCACAGAGTGGCTTCTGAACACACCGAGGGTTCAGATAACACACCAAGAAACACCTGAAGGGCCACAGGGCGCATAGAAACGAACACAGAGAGCTCTGGGGAAGAACAAACAGTGTATAGAGGGGTTGGGGGAGCACCTGGAGCACCCTGGGGCCCTGCAGAGACAAGTGAAGGGCCAGGCACACGGCCCTGAGGGTACTTCCACACAGACACGGCCTCCGTTTGGGGGGGGAATCACAAGGACCCACAGACGGCGGAGAGCGGCTGAGGGGGGCGGGCAGTACCTCAGCGGGACAGCTCTGGCGGCTCTTCCTCCTCCGAGGCGGGCTTTGCCCGCGGTTAACCGCTGCAATAGTAGCCCGGGCACCCCCGGCGGTGCGTACCGCCCCTCAGGACGCAACCCTGAGGCACCGAGGGGAGAAAGCGGCCGGTCCCTGACAGGAACCGCGGGCAGAACAACCGCCCGCCCCGGGCCGACTGAGGGGACTCACCCCGCCCACTGCCGCGGCCGTTACGCATCGACGCATGCGCGCTGCTAGGGCGCGCGGCGATTCAAATGCGACGGGACGGGAAGGGGGAGGCGGAGTTCCGCGCGTCCCATTGGTCGCCGGGCGGCCGAGCCGCGCGGTGATTGGTGGATAAGGGAGGAGTGGGCGGGGCTGTGGCGCGCCCTGTGGGAGGTGAGGGATAGGCCCGCTCGCCGCCGTCGGGATGAGCGTCAGGACACCCCAGTGGGTCCCGGCCGCGTCCCCCGCCCCGCGGGCACTCGGCACCCCCGTGCTGGCAGACTGCCCCGGGAACGATGATGAACGGGAGAGGCTGCAGCGCCGGCGCTCTAAGGCCGCCGATCTGCGGCTCGGCAGCATCGACTCGCCTCAGGCTGTCGCGTCACCACTCACCAGGTACGGGTGGGCCCGGTGTGAGGGACTGTGAGGGATTATGGGGGATCCTGAGGGATTATGTGGGATCCTGAGGGACTATGAGGGGATGTGAAGGACTCTGTGGGATTATGAGGGATCCTGAGTGACTGTGAGGGGTTGTGAGGAGCTATGAGGGGATGTGGGGGATTGTGAGGGATTCTAAGGGGTTATGAGGGATCTTGAGGGACTATGAGGGATCACAAAGGGTTGTGATGGGGTACACAGTGGAGGAGGGTCCCCAAAGCAGCGTGTCCCTCCCAGGCAGGCGGAGGCATGGCAGCCGGCCCTCCCCCAGTGGACCAATACCCAGATCTCGGACCACTACAGCACCTGCCTCAAGCTCTCCACTGAGAACGTGAGTGGGGACAAACGTGGGGAGGGCTCCTGATCCTGGCCCCGCACACACTACTTACCCCAGCTGTGGTTGTAAGGCTGTGAGGGATTTTAAACTCCTTGAGCCATGGATACATGGTTGTTCTTCCTCTAAGCCCCCTGATCCAAGCCATGGCCAGATCTGGATTTCTGTTGCTGCCTTCCCAGTGGTAACAAAATAGTATGTGTCAGGAGCCGTATCATAGAGTCAGAGAATGGTTTGGGTTGAAGGGACATTCCCATCTCCCCCAGTGCCCCCCCTGCCATGAGCAGGGACATCTTCAGCAGCTCAGGTTGCTCAGAGCCCTGTCCAGCCTGGCCTGGGATGTCTCCAGAGATGGTTCATCCACCACTTCTCTGGCCAACCTGGGCCAGGCTCTCACCACCCTCAGAGGCAACATTTTTTTATATCCAGCCTGAATCTCTCCTTCTTTAAAACCAATCACCCCTTGTCCTATTGCAACAGGCCTCACTCAAAAGTTTGTCCCCATCTTTCTTATCAACCCCTTTTAAGTCCAGAAAGGTGCAATAAGGTCTCCCCAGAGCTTCTCTTCTCCAGGCTGAACACCCCAACTCTCTGAGCCTGTCCTCATAACAGAGGTGTATCCCCTAGGTCCTGTAAATATCCCTGTGGGATGAGGGTTCACACAGTTTTGACAGGTGTCATTTGCCAGAGGATCGGTTCTGACCTGTGTTTCATTTCAGAAAATCACCACGAAGAACGCCTTTGGCTTACACCTGATAGACTATATTAATCAAATCCTCAAACAAAGGAATGCTGAAGTGACCAATTTCAAGGTGAGTCTTTTACCTACCTGGTCACGTTGGTGCTTTGTTTCCAACTGGCATTTATCCTGAGGTTTTGTCAACAACAAACTTCAAATAATGCTGAAGGTAACTAAAAATATCTGGTAGAGGCATCACAGCCACTTTTTGCAGAAGCTTAGTGTTGAATCCCTTTGTACCACAGAAATTAAAGGCTGAATACTTTCAGTTATGGCCTTTCCAAAGAGCTTGTCTAAAAATAAGAATTGTGAGGCTTCTGAGGTAAATACTGGATGTTGTAACTAGTAACAAAACAAGGCTGGAAAAGAAAGGAAGAGAATGTGGCAAACTCAATGTGCTAAATTTGATCTTGGAGGGATCAGAATAAGAACTTGCCAGGGCAAAGACTCACTTTAATAGTTCACTGATGCGGGGAGGGAAAACTGGATTCTTAGATGAAAAAACATGTGAACATGGCCTCACAGTGGTTGATGAAACTGAGGAAGGGATGGGAATCAGTGCACAGGTTTTCAGTGAGGGGTCCTTCACCTTCTGGGGGGGTCTGCAATCAACTCTTCCACTTGACCTGTTTTGACTTTGTAATTTAGGAAAATAGTATAATACCAAGAGGAGGAACCCAAAAGGCAGCATGAAGGAAAGAGGCTCTTGGCAGATGCAAGTCTGCACTTTTCTGCTTCTCTAGTTGTTCACAATTTTGCTGGTAACACAGAGCATTCAAAAGTACAGTCTGCAGCTTGTCTTCTGCATTTGTGTCTTGTAGATGACACTTTTTACCTTTATAACTAAAAATGGTACCTTTTGTCGCTCCTGGCAGATGGCGGCTGGCACACTCGATGCCAGTGCGAAGATTTATGCCATGCGCGTGGACTGTGTCCACACAGACACCTACAAAGTGCTTGGAGGCTTGGGCAAGGACTCGGCCCCTACACAAAACACGGACAGCCCAGAGGAAGGTGTGCTAATTATTTATGTTCTGTTAAGCTGTTCTTCTACCTGCATGTAAGAGAAATGTTAGTGTACTTACATAGCAGTGGTGAATTTCAAAGCATTTTGTACATCTAGGAGGGTACCACTAACTTCATTTTTCAAGAGCTGGTGTGTGAGCCAACACAGGCAGGTCGCAGGAACAACCGCAAACCACAGATGCAGCACAAAGAGCAAATTTATTTTCATTGCCTCGCTAACCAGGGGATCTCTGAAAGAAAAGCACCAAAGCTTCCTGGGTAGAGGTCACACAAGCAGAGACACAGGCGCTGTTTAGTTCAGTCCTTGTTTAAAAGAACCACAAACCTCATTTTACCTGTATATTAGGGATTCACATGGGCACAGTTTAACGCACTGCTTTGATCTTCACCTAAAAGAATTTCAAGGAAGCTTGATAAGGCGCCTTTAAGACTTTCACAGGCTTGTCATCTAAACACAGAAGTTCTACTTGTGAAGCACACAAGACTAAGCAACTATTAGTGTGATATATGTGTTTTTCTACACCCCAGCTGCAGTCGCTCAAGTGTATTTTCAGTTCTTCTCCCTTATTCCCACACAGCTGGGAAATCCCAGATTACTTTGCCCGAGTCCTTGAGATCTAAGAACCTGAATCTGTTGCTCAGTCCTGTATTTGATTATTTCACCTGTCAGATTTGAAGGCAAACCAAAGGTGGCCTAAACTGAAGTATTAAGCATGAAGTGCCTCATGCTTTGCTGTCCTTTGCTTTGAAACACAAATGTGCTGCTAAGATAAAATAGAATGGATTAAAAAAAATGCAGCATCCAGCCAATGAAACATTGGTGGTTTATGCTAATAGATAACTGGGTAACTTCATGCCCACTGGGTTTCTTTTGTCATTTTGGTACCAAAAAAATTGAGCTACCCCTCCATACAGTATTCTAGGAAGTTTTCTAAGTGTAACTTGTTCTTCTTTTCCTTTTAGAGCACAGTCTGGCTCCTGAGGCTGTCAAGAAAGTGCAGACAAAGAAAAAACACTCATTCAAAACCATCGAGCAGAACTTGAATAACATCAATGTGTCAGAAGCCAATCGCAGATGTGAGGTGGGTGGAGGGGGGGCTGCTGTACCAGCTGCGTTCTGGTGGAGGAAAAGAAACATCGCCTCCTCTTTCTCATTTCTATTGTTTTCTTTATTGCACGTTCCTCTCTTGGGCTCTAACATTGACACGCACGTCTGTGAATTCTGCTATTGTAGCAAGATCGTTCCTAGTCACATATATTTGTTGTGAGGAAGCTGCAAGAGGCCTCTCCTCACTGAAAAAGATGCATGGGTTGTTTTCCCTTCGGATCTGTACTTGAAAATTTCCCACAGAGACCTGCTTCACCTCCTCCATCTACTCCATTCCTTGATTCTCCACTTGCTTCCTTATCTGTAGGTTGATCCCATGTTCCAGAAAACAGCCGCATCGTTTGATGAATGCAGCACAGCCGGCATTTTCCTCACGGGGCTGCGCACCCAAGGCTGCCACAGCAAGCTCCTCTTTGACTTACACATCGTCCCTCTCCCTTCTTCAGAAACGCCCACGCTGCCAAACTCTGATCCTGTGAATGTGACAGATTTAAAGCGTAAGTGCTGATAATCACTAAGCAAAGGGACCCATGCAGGCCTTTTGAACCTTTTCATCTCCCAAGTGTGCTCATTTTCGTCTCAGCCAGCTTTACCTGTGCTTTTGTTCACTGCTTGACTACCACTGCTCTGATCCTGATCAAGCTGAGACTTGTTGCTGGGAAAACAAGACCTTTGTAGGTTTTAGATCACTCTGTGTAGCTTAACCTCTGGGAGATACATCACACAGCAAATACGTGATCTGAGCTGTGCAGTAGTTGAGATTAGAGTGCTCCAGGTCAATGACTGACCTTCTGAGAGCATTTTGAGTCTGTGCCTCCTACCAGACCCTGCTGCTCTGACACGATTCCCAGCGTTATGCCCACCCTTGAGTTAGGGCAGCAACTGAACTCTTCCTTTCTGCAGAGAAATGAGCCCGACTGCTTTTGCAGCGAGCCCTGCACTGCCCTACGTGCAAGAAGGGCTGCCTACCTATGTGGCTTTAAGAATGATTTAATCCCTGGCACTTGTTTTAAGTGCTGGTTACTTAATCCTGTATCTAATATCTCTCCCTTGCTCTCCCTTACTTTAGCCCTGCTAGCACGGTGCGTTGAAAAACTCCCCATCTGCTCTTCGCTGGCTGGTTTCCAGTTTACAAAATGGGATGCTGAAACCCACGATGAGGTACGTTGAGTAGCTCTGTGCCAGGTGAGATATTTGAGCCGGATTCTGTGCTCACCTCCAAAGCAATCTCAAAGATATGCCAGGCTTTGGGCCATTGATACCCTGCAATTTCTTTTCCTGAGCGCTTTCTTCTCCTGCAGTCCGTGTCAGCCCTGTTGGATAAATTTAAGAAGAGCGACCTAGCATTCGATATAAATGCGGAGGTAGACAGCGATGTGGAAGACTGTGCTGCCCCACTGCCAGATGACGACTTCAGTTGCGACTCGCCCAGGAGCACAGGAGCAGACAAGGCTGGGGAATTCACAGGAAAACTCGCCTCCTTTGGAACAGTCTGCAACAGCAAGATGTAAGTAGTCACTGAAAATCGGTAGCTGGGCTTCGGTAGCAAGCGACAACTGGCAGCTCTCTGGGCAATCTTTAATTTGCTGTGTATATGTTTCCCATCTGGCTATAGCTGAATTTCTGCTCAAGTTTCAGGAATGTGTTACAGTAACATCTCTGCCCCCCAAGAGAAGCTTTTTGTGTCATCACATTTCCCCAAAATGAGCTTGTCTGCTTGCTCCACTGCCCAGTTTCCAGCCAAAGGATTTGCCTTTGGTAAATCCACCTCTGTTTTGGGCAGACTTCACACAAACAACACCCCCCGTACCATTCGCTGATTAAAAAGCAGGAGTCCTGGGATGATTTCACTGAGCAACGTGTGCTCTTTCCAGAACCGATGTGGTTTCTCTGGGAGATGGAGACATCCAGACCATGTGCCATCATCTCTCCATGAAACCGGGGGAATATTCGTACTTCAGCCCTCGAACTCTCTCCATGTGGGCTGGCCCAGAGCACTGGCGTTTCAAACCTCGACACAGACGTATGTATTTAGAGACGGCAGCTTGTATGCTACTGCCAGGTCCTGCTTACCTTTGGGGATGGGTGGCAACTGAGTCACAAAATAGGGACAGAGAGCAAGACAAGCCCATGTGGTTCTTTTCTAGCCCAATGAAAGCAGGACTGAGTTCCGACACCACGAAGGCTCTCGGTCACTTGTCGATCCTCTATTTTTTGGGTTTGTTTATGATGCTCAGAGCTGAGGGTGTCTCTCAATGCAGCAATAGGTGACACTAACACAGCTCTTCCTATCGTTTCCCACTTTCTGTGTAAAAACTGCAGATTAAGTTACACTTTCTGCTTCTATACAAAGCTACAGATCCCTTTAAACAGGAAACTGAGAACACCACCAATTGCTTTCCCATAACAAAAGGCAAAGTCCTTGTAGGTGACTTCTCTGTGTGGAGCAGATGCTCAAGTTGGGAGCGAGCTCGTTGTCCTTACCTGTCACCAAGCCCTGACAGTTTCCTTCCTTCCTGCAGCAGATGCTGACTCTGAAAAAGAGACCAAGAAAAGGAGTGCAAAGACAGCATTTGAAATAAACTTCGATGAGGATATTGACTTTGATGCGCATTTTCGTAGGACCAAGGTACATTTGGAGTTTCTGCTGCTTCCTGCTCTCTTTTGCTGTATCAGTCTGACTTGGAACTGTTGTTGGCAAATGGCTTATCTTATACTCCATGAAACCAGGTCTGTAAGCCCAGTTTTTTGGTGCAGAGCCTTCTGACTCCAGGTTGCGTTAAAAGTAAACAGTTTTGCCAACCTTGGGGTGGAGAATCAGGCTGGATTCTTCCTGGCTTGTGCCCTGACAGCCCAAAAGATGCTGCGGGTCCTGGGATGCTGTGCAGAAACCACCGGCTGCACTGACTGGACCGGTGTGGGTTTCCTCTTTGGAGACATCTCAGAACTTGTCCCCTTTCAGACAAAAATCTGTGTTCAAACCACTTATTTGCACATTAATCTTTCGAGTAGTGGATAGCTCGTGGGTAACGGCATTTCTTACCTTTCCCAGGCAGCGGTAACTCTTGCCAAATCCATTTTGGAAGGCCAGAATGTGAGGAGCACCACACTTCCCCCAGACTTTAACTATGACCCCAGCAACATGGTCCAGCTGTTCCTCAAACCTTCTGTTAAGGTAAGAAGGAGGAGGAAGAGCAGGCTGGGGATGGATGAAGGAACAAGGGGAGGCATTTAGTGTTGTTTTCCTTTCCTCACCCCTGGTTTTGTCTCCGTAGGTCTGCAGGACGTCTAAGCCGAACAACTTGACGGATTATGAAGAAGAGATCGGCGAGTACGATTACAACAACCCCAACGACACCTCCAATTTCTGCCCTGCGTTGCAGGTAACAGGAACAAGATTTCTTTCTATTGCCTGCATTTAATTGGAATAATTTAGGAAGAATCCATGTCCAGAATTAATTACTAGGGAGAAAGAACTGGCGCTGCAGATTACGACAAAGCTGTAGGAGCCTCTGCTCTGTCCCCTCACTAACGATACCAGCTAAGCTCTCTGCCTTTGATGTTTGCCAGCCAGTTTGCTGCAGAAACTCCATTCCAGCCTTTTCCATATCCCTGTGTCCTAAAACAGGACTAAATGCCATCGCAGTCATCTCTGCACAGTGAGATTTACTCCCAGTTGTTTCAGGTTCTTGTTGAAGCACGTTTCTTATAAAGCTTCAACTTTCCACCAGGCCAGAGCTGCCTTCCGTGTGTTTGTGACAAGTCTCAGCAGGAGAGCCCTTGTCTCTTATCTTTCTATGTGGAACAGTCTTCTGATATCCTGCGCTCTAGATCTCCCTTGGGTTTAGCCTTAGTCCAGCCTAAGAGGCTAAGTAAGAACTTGTTCCATTGGGAAGCTGGGCAGGTATCACCACCCCGCTGTGCTCTTGTTATCTCAGTGTGGGACATCTCTGGCCTCTCAAAAATGTCTCTGAGTGGCTTCACTGCTGGATCTCTTTTCCATCAGGCTGCAGACAGCGATGATGATCATGACCTCGTTGAATTCGTGGGCCAGGACGGGGTGTTCAACCTCACCGCCCACCTGGAGGGTCGAGAGACTGAGTTCAACAGGGTTGGCGATATCGACATCACGACGTACGGAGAGCTGAACCTCGTTGCTGAGCCGCAGAAGGTGAGGACACGTATTGTCACCAAGCTGCTCGCTGGGCAGGTCTGGAGCAAAACTTCAACACCTCAGGTGGTTCTGAGTCCTGAGACAGCAGTTTCCCTGGTGCAGGATCTCCTGGGTTTGCTGCTGGACACTTTATTCCCAGATGAACCCTTGTGTAAGAGGAAGGAATTAAAAATCAAAGGTTTAGCAGTCAGAGCTCACCATTATTCCCCAAGAGAACCATATTTGATTGTTCCTGTGGTTCTGATCGAAGATAATTCTGCTTCTGCTCGGTTACTCTCAGCTAAGCCTGGGCTCCTTTTCCTTAGGTCAATAAGATAGTGATTCCCTATGCAAAGACAGCCAAGAAAATGGACGTGAAGAGGTTGAAAACAGAGACGTGGAACCTCTTGACAGATGCACAGAAGACAGAAACAGTGACAGAGGTGAGTGCAGGGGAGCCAGATACCTCAATAGGCCTGAGATTAAGAGAACCCCCTGCAGGAAACCACGTTTAACTCCTGCAGAGATGGTCTTGGGCAGGTTTAGCAGCAATTCCTCTCTGGAAGTCTTGGTTTTTCTCTGAGTACTGGAGAGCAAAATCAGCCTCAGCAGTGTCTGTGTTTTTGCTAAACAGAAAGGAGATGCAGGGGAAGAGGAGACATCGGTGGTAGTGGGTGAGAAGACACTCAGCGGCCTCTCAAAGGATCTGCTTCACAGGTAGAGAGCCCCAAAAAAGAGGTTGGACTGAAGATGGGGACATTCCAGCTGAGCTGGGGGGCAAAAAAGAATAAATCTCTTCTCTTGCTCTCTGGGTTTGTGTGGGGGAGCTACAGCTTGTGTTCAGCTTGGCGAATGCTTTGCTAGTGGGAAGGGAGATGTAGAGAAAACCAGGTCCCTGAGGGAGAGCTGATCTGTGGGGACACGCTCCGTCCGTCGGGCTGCGGTAACCCCCTCCCATCTCTTGCGCAGGCTGCCGCTGGTGATGGCCAAAAACCTCTCTGTCCCCTTGGCCTTCCTCTGCCTCCTGCATTTGGCGAACGAGAAGGTGAGCACAGCGCATGGGGGAAATACACGGTGGGAGGCACTGGGTACAGGGCTGTTTTCTTCCAGGGAACACAAATCAGGCTGGTGCGCTGGGAACAGCAGCCTGGGGTTAAGCGCTCGCAGCATTTCCAGCCTAACTGCTGTCTGTCCTTCCTTGTCCGTGAGTCTGGCAGCAGAGGGGTGAGCGCTTCGTTGCTCGGTGTCGTTCTAAGTGCTGCGAGTGTTTCAGACTCCAAAGCAACAGCCGATGGGACAGTGACAGACAGGGCTGGGGTTGTTCTGAACCTTCATCATGTGGTTTTGTTGGGTTTTGTTGTTTGGTTGGTTGGGGTTTTGGGTTTATTTGTTTTTTGTGCCAGTTCGGTTTGGTTGAACTTACCTTTCCTTTTCTATTCCCAGAATCTGCAGCTGAAGAACACAGAGGACTTGTCTGATGTCCTGGTGAAACAAGGCAACTGAGCCAGTGCAGAGCAGCGCTTGGCTTCCCAGCTGACGGCCGCTCACTCCCGATTCTCATCAGTGGCAGCTTCATCTCCTCCCAGCACCGTTGCTGAGAAATCCCACCGGCCCCTGCACCTCTGGGAGACTTTTAAATCAAGGTGGTCCTACATAAACACAGCTGAACGGTTGCAGCTCTGCCATGTTCGATCCATCAGCTCTTTGCTGGGTCTGGAGATCCTCCGTATCACTGTGAACCGCCAGTGCCTGGGAGCAAAAGGCTCCTCAGTCTGTCTGACTCATTCCCAGTCCATGAACTGACTGTTACTTGTCTCTCCAGTTCCTCGTGTAGTCTTATTCTTTCCCTGAAATGATTTGGCTTTGTATACTGAGATTAAAGATAATAAAGTGCAAATTAGAGATAATAAATACTTCGGAGTTGGGACGTTGAGACAGAATAATAGAATCATTTTGGCTGGAAAAGACCTTTAAAATCAAGTCCATCCATAACCCAGCCCCGGCACTGCCCCATGTCCTGAGAACCTCATCCAACCTCAACCTCCCTTGGTGCAACTTGAGGCCGTTTCCTCTGCTCCTGGTGCTTGTTCCTGGGGAGCAGAGCCTGACCCCCCCTGGCTCCAAGCTCCTTTCAGGCAGTTGCAGAAGAAGAAAGTCTCCCCTCAGCTCCTGTTCTGTCTGAGGTGATGAGGTAGGACACCAGTGTTCCCAATGCAGCTCCAGCAGGGACTGAAGCGCTTGAGCTGAGCTCTGCTCTGCTGGAGCTGCTGGGCCACGGTGGTGGCTCAAGGCCCCCTGGGAGGCTGGTTCAGACCATTAGGATTAATTAGTGCCCTCGGGGCGCTGATGAGTTTGGTGAGAACAGCTCTGGGCAAGGTGGTGGGGCCTGGACCCGGCTCCAGTACTGGCTCCAGGCTGTCACCTTGTCCCCAAGGTGGGGCCCAAGCTGGGCAAAGGATGCAAAATGAGAGTTTTAAAGGTAAATAATCACAAACAGGGACTTAATTAACAAAGAAAGGATGTATTTCCTCGAGTTGCCATTCAGCTGAGGGGAGCTCCGTGCAGGAAGCTCCAGCAACCCCTCTGCATCCTCAGCTTTGAGACCGGTGGGGTGACACCCCCAAGGGTCCTCAGGGCTGGCAGGTCCTGCTTCACTCCACCCCTCCGGCACAGCGAGGGGTTTCGGACCCCCACACCACCCCCCGAGATCCGCATCATGTCCTGCCCGGCATCTCAGCATCCCCAGGGCAGCTGGTCATTGTGTCACCCTCAAGATCCTTCCATCCCACCTCCCAGCAGAGCCGTGGGACTGTCCCCAGGCAGCTGCCTGTCCCTTGTCCCCAGTCACCCCAGCGTGGTGTCAGGACGGGAGGTGGAAGAAGCGGCTGATCCTGTTTCTGCTGCGGGCGCCAGGCAGCCCTTCCCGCTGCTGCACCAACAGTGAGTTCCCCAGCTCCTCCTCCAGCATCTGGAGGAGAAAAGCATCGTGTCCCATGTCACAGGGGCTTGTTCCCCTCCATCGTGTCCTGTGAGATGGGCAGAGATGGGGGAGACTTTCTCACCTCCTTGCGTGCAGCCAGGCGTTGCTTCCACTGGCTGAGCTCCATGGCGTGCTCCTGCTCCAGCCGCCCCAGCTGCCTCCTCTCCTGCTCGGCCAAGAGGTTCATCTTCTCACTCTGGGACAGAAATGGGAAGGAAACAGAGAATCGTTTGGGTTGGAAAAGACCTTTCAGATCATTACCCCTGCCCCAGCACTGCCCCATTGTCCTGAGAACCTCATGTCCGTCTGTCCAGCCCTCCAGGGATGGTGACTCCAGCACTGCCCTGGGCAGCCTGTTCCAATGCCCCACAGCCCTTTGGGGAAGAAATTGTTCCCCACATCCAACCTCAACCTCCCCTGGCGCAACTTGAGGTCGTTTCCTCTGGGTCCTATTCTGGTTCCCTCAGCCGCTCCCATCACACTTGTGCTCCAGCCCCTTCCCCAGCTCCATTCCCTTCTCTCAACTCGCTCCAGCACCTCAAGGGCTTTCTTGGCATGAGAAGTGTTTGAGGAGGGGTCACAGGGGTGTGGAAACCCCTGGGGGGACAGTTTTGCAGCCATCCCTGTACCTGCATCTGCTCCAGCTCTGCCAGGCTCTCAGCCTGTTGCTGCTGCAGCTCCTGCATCTGCTGCATCTGCTGCTCCTGCTGCTGCTGCACCGCCTCTCGCTGCCGTCGCTCCTCGTGCTGCAGGAACTACGGTGGGGACAGCCCGTGTCACCCTCCCCTGCCCCAAAACCCAGAGCTTGCGGCATTTCGGGGACTTTGGGGAAGACAGGTCCTTGTACCTGCTTAGCCCTCTGCTTGGCCCCGCTGGCCTCCTGGCTCTTCAGGTTCTCCTTGAAGAGGGCCAGATGGGTTTTGGCATCGCAGCGTTGGCTTTTCAGCAGCTGGGCCCGCTCCTGCGCATGCTGGCTCCTCAGATCCTCCAGCAGCAACTGGTGGAAGCGCTTCATCCTCTCCATCTCCTGGGACAGGGGCAGGAGGGTGAGCCAGGACCCTACAGAGCCGGGGAACATCACCACCGGTTCCCATCTCACCTTCTCGTGGCGCTTGCGGAGCTGCTGCCGCTGCAGCGCGTGCTGCTCCTTCATCTGCTGCCCGAAGAGCTGGTACTTCTCCTGGAGGTGCCCCTGCTCCATGCTCCACACCACCGACTCACGGGCTGCCGGGCAAGACCGCAGTAGTGTCACCACCTCCCAAAACCCCCAACCCAGACCACGCTGCTCCCCTCCATCCTCCTCCTCCCAGCCCTCTGCACCTCTCCTGAGGCTGTGGATCTTGCTGCTGCACTCCCAGTCGATGGACATCATCTTCTTCTTGTGCTCCTGGACAACCCTCTGCAGGGCTGCGTTGAGTTCCTCCTGCTGCTGCTGCAGGAACCGCTGCTCCTGCGGTGAGCAATGGGGGGACTTCATCCCAAAAAACAACCAAGATGGTCCCCAAGCTCCTGGTGGCACCGGCGCTGCCCCAGCCCTCACCTCTCTCCCATTGCCCTTCAGCTCTTGCATCCTCCTCCCACTGTCCTTCTCCTGGAGCAACTTGAGGCGCTTGGCCTCATCCTGCAGCCTCGCCGTGTACTCCAGCTCCTGACGTTCCCTCAGCTGCCGGTAGCGCCGCTCCAAGCTCTCCACCTCCCGGTCGTAGAACTCCTTCTTGCTCTGCCACACAGGTATGGTTAACAGGGCTGCAGGGACTACAAGTGGCCACCAAAGCCACCAAACCCACCCAGACCCAGCATCTCAGTGGGACTCCAGCACCCCCTTGATCGCACATCGCTGTCCCGTGGTAACAGGGGACAATGTGCTGGTTACCATCATCTCCTGCTCGATGTGACGGAACATCAGCTCCCGCTGCTGGTGGAACTTCTGCTCCAGCTGGCTCTGGGCTCGCTGCTCCTCCTTCTGCAGCACCCGCAGCGCACGCAGCTCCTGGCGCCTGAGGGTTCGGGGAATCATAAAATCAGAGAATCAATTGGGTTGGAAAAGACACTTAGAGTAATTGAGTCCACCCATAACCCACCCTGGCACTGCCCCATGTCCTGAGAACCTCATGTCCGTCTGTCCAACCCTCCAGGGATGGTGACTCCAGCGCTGCCCTGGGCAGCCTGTTCCAATGCCCCACAGCCCTTTGGGGAAGAGATTGTTCCCCACATCCAACCTCAACCTCCCCTGGCACAACTTGAGGCCGTTTCCTCTGCTCCTGGCGCTTGTTCCTGGGGAGCAGAGCCCGACCCCCCTGGCTCCAAGCTCCTTTCAGGCAGTTCAGAGATCAGAAGGTCTCTCCTCAGCTCCTGTTCTCCAGCTGAACCCCCCAGGTCTCCAGCACCTTCTCCCCTTTGCCCCTGGTCCTCCTCAGCCAGAAATGGGTGGGAGAAGCCCAGTGGCCCCCCCAACACCATCACCACTCACCGAGCCGATCGCACCATCTCGTCCCTCGCCCCAGCCTTGCCGACGGTGCCGGCGGTTGTCACGCTCACCTCCTCCCCGTCCACCACAAACCTCCGCGTTTTCTTCACCGTCCTTTGGAGCGACGCAGGTTCCTGTGACCGGGAACAAACCGTTTGAGCTCAGATGGCCCAAAACGACCTAAACCCAACATGGGAGCCCATGCAATGGGGGAGCAGCTTCACATGGCCACGTCACCTGTGAACTTCTCACCTTCTGGGCTTCTCCAGCTGAGGGAAGAGGTTGTGCTGCTGCAGGAAAGGGGTTTGGACCTTCTACCTCTGCAGGGTTTTCCCCAGGGGACCGCTCCTCTCCTTGCTTTGCCGTGATGGATGGACCTGGTGTAGTCCCTACATCCCATGCTGCCCGCGCCTGGGAAGACATGCGGACAAGGCCACCAAAGTTCATGGTCTTTGTGGCCTTTGGATGTCCACCAAAGGTCTCCTGGGGCTCTGGTGCTGCTCCGTGACCATTCAAGCCACCCATCCCCTCTCCAGGTTCATCTCTTGGTGGTTCTTCAGGAGCTGGAGCAACCTGCACCCCATCTTCTCCAAGCTCTCCATTTCCAGCTCGTCCTTCCCAGCCATCCTCAGGAGCAGCCCTTGGCTGGTTGTCTCTGGGGCTGTTTTCCTCTTTCTCCCCCATTTCTTCTCCAACAAACCCTGCGATCTCCATGAAGGATGAATCCTCTGCTGGATTTTGGGCCTCCTCACTCACAGGTCCTTCTCCTGCAGGTTCTGCCTCTGGTTCCTCTCCATCCAACATTGGTTCTTCCAGGCTGGCTCCATCTTCCACTGGTTTACAGTCTCCAATCAAACACCCATTTACAACATCCCCTTCCAGTTTAACTTCTGCTAGCACCAGGGCTTCCTCAGGAGAAGTTTCCACCTCAGTTTCAACATCATCTTCATCTTCCTCGTCATTCCTCCCCACCTCCTGCTCAACCAGGTCCAGGACCTCAGCAATGGGCTCACACATGATGGAGTTTCTCTCCCCTTTGTTCCTCTCTCCATCCAGGGGCTCCTGCCATCCCTTGAGCACATCCAACCTCACCGCTACCTCCTCCATCACACTGGGCATCAGTGACCCCTCACCCACTGGCACCCTCTGCTCCATCATCTCAGTCTCTCCAGCACCCTCAGGTCCCACAGGTGCCCTCCCTGCTCCATCACCATCTTCCTCAAGGCCATCTCCATCTCCAGAGCCAACCTCAACCCTCAGGTCTAGCAATGACCGAGGAACCCGCTGCTGATGCTCTGTCAGCGACCTGAAGCTCTGGGTTTTGGTCCCCAAGGTCCACAGGTCCAGGGCTGCCACCAGCTGCCCCACGGCCAAGTCCCTGGTCACAGGTGTGGACAGGGCCAGTGAGCATAAAGTAGAGTCTCTGCTTGACTCAGTGTTGTCATCGCTTTTGGGGATCAAACCAGGGCTCAGTGGGACTGTAAGATGTCCCTCCATGGATGCTTTGGTCACCAGTGATGGGTTGGGATGTTGGCTTTTCTCCTGTGACTCCACCTTGGGTCCAACCTGGTCTGCCTTGGGTCCAACCTGCTCAACCTTCATTTCTTGCACTTCAGCAAGGTCTCCTGCCCTCTGTGGCCCCAAGGGGAGCTCGGTCACATCACAGGAGGTCCCCAGAAGGCTGGTCTCCTCCTCTTGACACCCTTGAACTTCTTCTGTTTCTGCTGGGGCTGATGTCCCTTGAGGAACATCCAGCTCCACGATCTCCAAGCCTCTCGGCTCTGCCTCACGCTGCTCCTTGGCTGGTTCTTGGGGCTTCAACTCCCCAAATAACGATCTGCGCCGCAGCAGCTTCAAGAACTCGGACGGACGCTTCACAGGGACCCTCATGGAGCCCACGGGCCCGGGCAAGGACTTTCTCATTTGCTTCAAGAAATCGGATGCTCTTTTGCTCCTGGGCTCTGCCACCACTTGGACATCAGATGGGACATCCAGCTCCTCAAGGACTCTCCCCACGGCATCTGGGGGCTGAAGATCCATGTGACCCCCTGGAGTTGGGGGGCAGGAGGACTCTCCATGCTCCTGCCTAGGCTGTGGGGTAGACAACATGGGAAGAGGTGAAGCTCAACGAGCTTATGGAAAGAGTTGGAGGGATCTTACACCCCAGCCAACCTCTCCTCACGCACCAAGGCCACCGGACCTTCCTCCTCATCCTCCTCCTCCAGCACATCAGCCCGGGCTTCAGCCACCAGCTCCCGGAGCGGCCGCTTGTCGGAGATGCCCACGACGAAGGGATGCTGGGTGGGAGGGATGGGGGTGAGCAGGGATGGCACGAGGGTGGTCCCACCACCCTTGGGCAGGTGACAATGGGTGCGACCCACCTGCAGGAGCTGGCTGGCCGACCACCGCGCCTCAGGGCTCTTCTCCAAGGATTTCCTCAGGAAGTCCTTGAAGTCCTCAGACCTGTGGGATGGTCCTTGTGAGCACACGGCGCCCGAAGCTCCTTGTCACCACCAGTGTGGACCCCACAGAGGTTGGGGTGATGCTAGGGACACCCAGACTCTGCTAGCACCTTGGCAGGAGGTCCCCACCATGGTTCTGCCCACCAGGGTCATCTTCTGGGCGCAAAGGTGGTGTGATGGGAACCTCATGGTGTCGCCTCCAGAGCTGGGCTTGGAGGAATCATGACTTAGGGTCCAAAAAGCCATCCTAGCTGCCCAGACATGGCTTCAAGCAGGAGCTGCCACATGGGACAACTTCTCCACCAACATCAGCTTTGGGATGATGTCTCCATGGGGACTCACCATCTCTTGGGGTGGCGCAGGGTGGGTGGTTGGGACTTGGCGATCCTCAGCAGCACCCGGAGGGGGTTCAGCTCATGGTAGGGGGGCTCCATCTCTGCCATCTCGATCAGTGTGATGCCCAGTGACCAGATGTCAGCTTTGTAGCCGTAGGGGTTCTCCTTGGACGTCTCGCACTGCACCACCTCCGGGGCCATCCTGTGCAGGGGGAGAGAATAACAGGACCACCCTGCCCTGGGCTGGGGGCTGCTGGTATGTCCCCATGAAACCAAACCCGGGTGCCACCCCCTCCAGAGACAACCCTATGTGGAAAAGAGCTGAGATTTGACCTCAGCTCTTCCAAAGCTGCCTCAGGAGGAGTTTGTACCCATCAGCACCCCATGTGTCATAGAATCACAGAAGCATTTTGGTTGGAAAAGTCCCTCAAGCTCATTGAGTCCAACTGTTACCCCCACCCCAGCACTGCCCCATGTCCTGAGAACCTCATGTCCGTCTGTCCGACCCTCCAGGGATGGTGACTCCAGCACTGCCCTGGGCAGCCTGTTCCAATGCCCCACAGCCCTTTGGGGAAGAAATTGTTCCCCACATCCAACCTCAACCTCCCCTGGCGCAACTTGAGGCCAGTTCCTCTTGTTCCTTGGGAGAAGAACCCAACGCTCATGCTACTGAGAAGCCCACCCTGGAGCTGGTGTTGGCTGGAGGAGGAAGGATCTGAATCCTTGAGATGCTCCTGGTGTTGAGGAGCCGGTTCGGAGCATCCGCAGGTGGAGCAGGACACCTGGGCTCCCCCAGCCCCCCAAAATCCCAGCACCCCCAGGGATTCCCGCCCCACACCTACCAGTACGGGGTACCAATGAAGGACACGCGGCGCTGGACCGTGCTGGAGTTTTTGGCCGAGACACCAAAATCAGCTGCAGAGTGGAAAGCGGCAGTTGAAGAGGATCCATGGAGGGGGTCAGAGCATCCCTGGGGTGTCACCCCAAGACTCACCCAGCTTGACGTCCCCATCCAGGGTGAGGAGGACGTTGCCGGCCTTGACGTCCCTGTGGATGATCCTGCGGCCATGCAGGTACTGCAGCGCCAGCAGCAGCTGCTTGCAAACCACCTGGATCTGCTCCTCCGTCAGCCCCTTCTCCAGCTCTGCCGGCAGCGCAAACGAACCCCGACCGCTAACGATGCTCCCGCCCCAGCACCCCAACCCATCCTCCCTCCTGGAGATGCCAGGATTCCTTTCCACGCTGTGAAATTTGGCAATCTCACCCCAAACCAGCGCAAAAAAAACCCCATTTATTTACCCAAAATTGCTGCATCCACGGCCCCTCCGGGACAAAACTCCACCAAGATCTGCAGGGAGATGTTTCCCACCCTGCTCTACAAACGTGTCGCCTCCAACCTGAGTCCCCCCCAGCCCCGAGATGCTGGTGGGACCCCAGTTTATGTCCAGGAAGTGGGGGGACCAGCACCCCCCAGCTCACCCAGAGCCGCCCGTCCCAGTAGAGCGCATCCAGCAGCTTGGTGATGTTGGGGTGGTCGCAACAAGCCAAGATCTCGATCTCCACCACATAATCCTCCAGCTCCTCCTCGCTGGGGGTGTTGATCACCTTGGCGGCCGCCAGCACCCCCGTCACCTTGTTCTGCGCCTGGGGGAGACATTTCGAGGGGCAAATCAGGGGGTACAAAAGGAGCATCCCAACAGTTTTTGGTGAGGAGGAAGCTTGGACCTGCCGCATCCCTCCTTGGGTGCTTGGTGCCACCGAGCCAAATGCCAAGGACAGACATGGGGACACCACTGTCACCAGGATGTGTGGCCAATGTGGTGGCCCCAGTGTGGCTGTGCCACCCGGTGCGTGTGTCCCAGGGCATCCCAAAACTCCCCATCAAGCTCCATCCTCCCATGGATGCGATACAGCCCTATAGGGGCTCAGTTACACCCCCCAAAGGACAATTTGGGGGTTCCACAGAGAAACGCCATCCAGTGAGTGATGCTGAGGCATCTGGTTGCCCCCAAAAAGGCCGGAGAGGGGCGAGGTGACGGTTTGGCCAGGACAAACCAAGCAGGACAGGGACCAGGACCACCAGGGCCACCGGCCCCGGAAGGCGGCTGCTGCCGCGGGGTGACAAACAGTGAATTGGGGTTTCCTGTCGTGCTCTGTGTCGCGGTTTCGGAGAAAAACATCCCCGGCTCAACCCCCGCGCTCCAACCGAGGGGCCAAAACCCGCCAACAAACGGGGTGTCCCCAGAGCCGCTGCTTGTCCCCATGTCAATGGTTGGAGATGGGCTGAGCCACCACTATGTGAGACCCCCACCATCCTCTGCGGGAAATTTGGGGCTGTTTAGAAGCTTTTTAGCTTTTTACATGACAGAAGCAAAACTAAACAAGTATAATAAAACATCTGCAAAACCCTCGGGGCACCGGCAGCATTTTGGGGTGTTTTCCTACCTTAAAGACCTTCCCGAAGGCGCCGTCCCCCAACTCGCCCAGCACCAGCCAGGTCTCCTCAGGGTCGACGTCCCTCTTGACGTGCTCGTACCACCTCGGCGGCCGCTTCTTCTTCTCCGACAAACCGAAGAGCCGCCGCAGAAAAGCCATGGGGCCACCTCCATGCGGGGCAAAAGGGGGCGGCCGGGGCTGAGCTCCTTCCCCCAGCGCCCTCGCAGCCTTCGCGGCTCTTCCTCCTCCTCCTCGCGGGCAGGAAGGGGCCGAGCGCCGCAGGATGTGCCGCGAGGTGGAGGTGCCGATGAGAAAATAGAATCACAGGATCGTTTTGCTTGGGGAAGACCCTCAAGATCATCGAGTCCACCCATAACCCACCCCCAGCACTGCCCCATGTCCTGAGAACCTCATGTCCGTCTGTCCGACCCTCCAGGGATGGTGACTCCAGCACTGTCCTGGGTTCCAACACCTGACAGCCCTTTGGGGACAAAATTAAGCCAAATTTCCAACCTCAACATCCCCTGGAGCAGCTCGACACCAATTCTTCTCATCCTAAAAGATGTTTCGCTCCTTGTCGCACCCTTGGGTGTCTCCAGGTGGGTTTGTGGTCACCTAAACATGCCACCCACACCCCTGCCAGAGCCCCAGGTGGGGTCTATATGGTCCCTGGGTCTATAAATGACCCCTATATAGTCCTTTATGGTGATGGATGTTTCTATAGGTGCCCAACCTATGAATTTCCACCCCACTATGCCCCCCACATCCAGCAGAAACAGACCCTATGGCTGACCTGAGTTTAAATAGGTCCCATAGGTGCTTGACACCCAGGTGGAGGTCACTAAGCCTCATTAGTGCCTCATTAATTAATTTTCCCCTGGAAAAAGCCTCATGGTCAGGCTGGTGTTCAGCTGTGTCACCCCCTGTGTTGTGGGGGTGTGAGATGTTGACACCCCGGTTTGCAGCCCGTTTGGATGGGGTATTTCAGAGCCCTGTATCCATCAGGTTCAAGAGCTCACCAGTTGGTAACTGGGTTTCAACTGGGGCCATGATGGGAATGTAGTAACAATTTTCGGTGCTCCAAACTATCGTCACTGTTACGGCAGCCAGGCTGCAATTATGCAAACAGAAAATACTCTAAAATCGTCCTTTTTTAACCACTTGTCTCAGCCCAGACTGATTCCCATAAAGAGATTTTAAACCAGTATTGCCACAAACCATATGTTGACCTAAAGAAAATGGGAAGAGCAACAGTCACCCCCAAAGCATCAGGAAATATTTAACATTCCAACTTGTTTTCATACGGACCAAAAAACATGCTAAAAAATTGAATATATTTAACTTTCCATTTGGTTATCGCTTTATTCAGCAGCAAACAATCATCGACACTTAAAAAGCCATTTTTATAAGTACCAAGGCCTTAGTTCTGCAACTGTTTTGTTTTCATAGAATGCTGTTTAATTGCATTGGGTTTTTTTGGGGTGCCATCAATGGGGGGCACCCAAACCGCCCCCCAGCACCTAAAAACATCCATCCTTGGTTACTCTGCTAAATCAAGGGGGGTTTAACCTCCTAAATAATAACCCCCCCATGCCGGTGTGTGCGCAGCATCTCTCAGCACACATGAGGCTGTTTTCATAGCGATCACACCGCTTAATCACGGGGTAATTAAATCCAGGGAGTTATTTTACAGCTTCATATTCATAATTTACAGACCAGAGCTGCGTCTTTGTACCTTTGAACCCAAAGAAGGAGGGTGCTGGCGATCCCCAAAACCCCAAATTCCCAACCCCCCCTGAGATAACGAACCCTCTTGCCGCAGTTTGTGCCCAAAGGGGGTGTCGGTGATGCTGGTGCCACTCATCCAGATTTGGCTCCGTCTTTACTTCTTTTCCTTTTCCATCATCTTCTTTTCCTTTTTCATCATCTTCTTTTCCTTTTCCATCATCTTCTTTTCCTTTTCCACCATCTTCTTTTCCTTTTCCATCATCTTCTTTACCTTTTCCATCATCTTCTTTACCTTTTCCATCATCTTCTTTTCCTTTTCCATCTTCTTTTCCTTTTTCATCTTCTTTTCCTTCTCATTTTTAGCAGAACCTGGTGCTTGGTTTTGCACCCTGGCTGAGCCCTGATACCTTTCATTGCACCGATGGCCACCGTCACCCCACCGACATCTTCCCCTTTCCCCCCAGCATCTCTTACATGAGATTAAATAATAACCCCCCCGTGCTGGGGAGAAGCTTCTCCTGCTGGAAAAAAGCCCTGAAATTCAATATATTTCCATCCAGAGCTGATGGTGAGTCCCTCAGCTACCGTGTGAAAGGGGAAACTGAGGCAGGACTCAGTTACCTCCCCCCCCAGCTTCAGACCCCCCCATTCTGCTCAAATAGAAACCAGAGTCAGGAATAGAAACCCAAGTGGTTGGGGGTTTTTTTGTTAGTTTCTTTTGCTGTTTTCATTAAATCATGTTATTATTAAGTTAAAGGCGGGTGCGTTCCTGGAATTAAAGGGTTAATGTCACCCCCTTTTCTAGCCCTGGGAGGGGGGACAGGAGCCAGATGTCCCCGCAATGTCCCCGCGCTGCTCCTGTCTCTGATTGTTGGCCAAAAATGACTCAATGGGGGATTTTTCTCTTGTTTTGGGGAGGCTCTTTCTTAAGGGGGGAGACTCTCAGGGGGCACCCATGGGTGCTCTCCAAGAGCGCCAATCCAGCCCCAACTGTCCCCCACTTATGGGTGGCCTTGGTCCCATGGGACTGGATGCTTAATGTGGGGACAATGGACAGTGTCCCCAGAAAGTGGTACCCAAGCGATGCTGGTGGCTCTGTCCCCATTTTGGGGGTGACCCCCAGCCCAGGGGACACTGGTCACTCTGTCCCAATTTTTGGGGTGATCCCCATCCCAGGAGACACCAGTGGCTCTGTCCCCATTTTGAGGGTGATGCCCAGTGGCTCTGTCCCCGGTTTGGGGGTGATGCCAGCCTAGGGTCACTGGTGGCTCCATCCCCATTTTTGGGGTGATCCCATCTCAGGGGACACTGGTCACTCTGTCCCTATTTTGGGGGTGATCCCATCCCAGGGGACACCGGTGGCTCTGTCCCCATTTTGGGGGTGATGTCTAGTGACTTTGTCCCTATTTTGGGGTGATCCCATCCCAGGGGACACCGGTGGCTCTGTCCCCATTTTGGGGGTGATGTCTAGTGACTCTGTCCCCATTTTGGGGGGGATATCTAGTGACTGTCCCCGTTTTGGGGGTGATCCCAGCCTAGGAGACATCAGTCATTCTGTCTCCATTTTGGGGTGATCCCATCCCATCCCAGGGGACACTGGTGGCTCTGTCCCCGTTTTGGGGTGATCCCATCCCAGGGGACACCGGTGGCTCCATCCCTCTTTGCTTTTCCTAGCAAAACCACCCTCTCAATGGAACCAGGATCACACCCCATGAGCATCACGGCCACCACAACCCACCCATGTCCCCAAACCCCCTGGGGACCAAGCGTCACCGTGGCCACATCCTCACCCAGGGGCTCAGGCTGGAAAGTCCGGCACAGTCATCCAGCACGGGGCTGAACCCCGAAAAGCGCGTCCGTTCCGGTAACGAACGAGTCAATGGTACCCGCAGACTCGCTCACACTCACACACGCACTTCCCAGAGTGGGGATGACTCATCCCCCCCCCCAGCCCGTCATCCCCCCGGTACCGTGACACCAGCAAAGCCTCGTCCTCCCATGAGCCGCCCGCCCGTCACCTCGGAGCCGGTGAGTACCGGGGGGTCCCTTGCGGGGGTCGTGTCACCCACCATGAGCCACGTGTCACCCCCTCTTTGCCACCCCCCCCATCCTGCCGAGCCGAGACCGGCCAAACTCAGCACATACCACGGCTGCAACGAACACACCGGGCGGTGGGAACCCCCAAAAGCGGGGAGAAAATTGGGGACCTACATCAATGGTGAACACCCCAAGCCTTCATCCCACCCCTCCCCGGTGCTGGGGGGTCCGTGCGCCCGGCGCTGGGTGATGTAAGGGGTTTATTTTCGCCGGGGAAGCGATGACTTCAACCCATTACTCACCCTCCGTCATGGCTTTGGCGCCGCTCCCGCGCTATTCCCGGCCCCGCGCTCCGGCCGCCGGCAGCACCGCGACGCCCATCGCCAGGAATTTGGGCCTAAACATCCCGATTTTGGCTTAATGGGGCAACTCCGTTAATGAGAACGAGCCCCGAAGAGGCACCGCGGGTCTGCGGTTGGTGGGAAGTTGCGGTGAGTGGGATGAGTTTGTCCGGTCTCAGCCCCTCCAGCCCGGCTTTCGCGCCACTAAAGCACCGTTAATTATTATTACAATAAACATGTAATTACAGCCCTGCTGTCACATTCAGCCACCCGAATTACCGGCACAAAGCTCCCTTGCTGCTGGGTTTAATGCGAGACAGGTTGAGTTGTTTAGTCCTGAATCAACCGCTTTTCACCCCAAAAGCCCCTGTTATCCCCGTTCCCCCCCCTCCGCTGGGTTTCCTGTATTTTCGTAGCGATACCAGAAAGGGAGGAAATCACGTCAGCGTCTTCGCTGTGCCGGGAACCAAACCCGAAATCACGGCTGGGGCACATGGGGGTGTGGACACGCGTGTTCTTCACATGTACGGGAGGGGTGAGGGACCTGGGGGTTCAGCTGGAGAACAGGAGCTGAGGGGAGACCTTCTGATCTCTGAACTGCCTGAAAGGAGCTTGGAGCCAGGGGGGTCGGGCTCTGCTCCCCAGGAACAAGCGCCAGGAGCAGAGGAAACGGCCTCAAGTTGCGCCAGGGGAGGTTGAGGTTGGATGTGGGGAACAATTTCTTCCCCAAAGGGCTGTGAGGCATTGGAACAGGCTGCCCAGGGCAGTGCTGGAGTCACCATCCCTGGAGGGTTGGACAGACGTGAACAAACGTGACCACGCGTGGACACGCGTGGACACGCGTGGACACGCGTGGACACACATGGACTACAACTCCCATTATCCCCTTATTATAGGGGGCGGGCAGCTCCGTTGTCCAATAAGCGCAGGAGGCGTGTCCGCGCCGCCCAATCACCGCTTCGGGGCGTGGCCACCACCCCACCGCCCGTCACATGGCGCGGCGGCCGCGGGTGAGCGGGACCGAGATTCTTTGGCTGGGGGGGGTGGAATTAGGGAATTGGGGTCCCCACCACCCCTTGCATCAGTTTCCACGTCTTGACACGGCTTGTTTTGCAAGGTTTTGCACTCAAAGTGGGCGGGGGGGCGGGAAAAGGGAGAATTTGGGGTGGCAAGGGGGGGGTGAACCCTAAATTTGCTTCTAAATTTGGGGGGGGGGGGCACCCAGGGAAGAGCTTTAGGCCACGGTGTCGCCCGCCAGGCACCGAAATCGGCCGAACGGCCGATTTCGGTGCCTGGCGGGCGACACCGTGGCCCAATTAATAATTGGGGGGGGGGGGCAACAATTTGGGGTGTCTCACACCCCCCTTTTTATCTTTTAACCTTGCAGGACCCCTCTTAAAATGAAAGACGACAACTCCCCCCCTATGGAGGACCCCCAAGAACCCCCCAGCGCCACCAAACCAGCTGTAAGTGCATTTAGGGGGACACTGAACCCCCATATTTTAATGGGGGGGGGGTGTGAACATTTATTTACCCATCTATGAAAGCAAAAAAAAGAGGAAGAAAAGGGTGAATTTCCCAGCATTGGGGAGGGGGGGGAAATACCCCAAATAGGGTATTTATGTAGAGAGAAGCTTTTAATTGATCTAATTAATATTTTTAGCTCAATGGAAAGCGGGGGGATGTTTTGTGGTGCTTATTCCCCCCCCGCGGCTTTTTTGCTTTATAAAAAGCCTCGAAATAGTTGAGCCGTGAAACAACCGCGTAAAAGAGAAAAGAATAGAAAGAATGTAGGGAAAATACAATAATAATATAATAATATAATAATAATAAAGCACTCGGGAGCCGAGCAGCTGCTTTGCCCAAAAATAGCAACAAGTTTTATAACTCCGGAAAATGTAGAACAAACAAACGAGAAGCGTTTTTAGGTGAGAAAGGCGGCGCAGCGGGGGGGGGATGAATTTCTGCTTTCCTGGAAGCCGTTTCCTCGCCTTCTCGCCCCGTTTCTGGCGCTTTGACCAACTTGGCCGGCGGCCCAGGGCTCCGCTAATGAAGCGGCGGCTCGTTAAGCGGCGCTGGGTTGCGATTGCAGCCCTGGTGTCTGTTGTGCCTCAGTTTCCCTTTGGGCTCCTCTTGGTGATGATGGGGTGTCAGGTCTGTCCACTGTGCCTCAGTTTCCCTTTGGGCTCCTCTTGGTGATGGGGTGTCAGGTCTGTCCACTGTGCCTCAGTTTCCCCTCAGGCTGTGCCTCAGTTTCCCCTGGGGCTCCTCTTGGTGATAATGGGGTGTCAGGTCCACCCACTGTGCCTCAGTTTCCCTTTGGGCTCCTCTTGGTGATGGGGTGTCCGGTCCACCCACTGTGCCTCAGTTTCCCCTGGGGGTCCACTTGGTGATAATGGGGTGTCAGGTCCACCCACTGTGCCTCAGTTTCCCTTTGGGCTCCTCTTGGTGATAATGGGGTGTCAGGTCCACCCACTGTGCCTCAGTTTCCCCTGTGGATCCTCTTGGTGATGGGGTGTCAGGTCTGTCCACTGTGCCTCAGTTTCCCTTTGGGGTCCTCTTGGTGATAATGGGGTGTCAGGTCTGTCCACTGTGCCTCAGTTTCCCCTGTAGCTCCTCTTGGTGATGATGGGGTGCCATGTCCTTCTGCTGTGCCTCAGTTTCCCCTTGGGCTCCTCTTGGTGATAATGGGGTGTCAGGTCTGTCCACTGTGCCTCAGTATCCCCTTGGGTTGTGCCTCAGTTTCCCCTGGGGCTCCTCTTGGTGATAATGGGGTGTCAGGTCTGTCCACTGTGCCTCAGTTTCCCCTGGGGCTCCTCTTGGTGATGATGGGGTGTCAGGTCCATCCACTGTGCCTCAGTTTCCCCTAGAGTTATGCCTCAGTTTCCCCTTGGGCTCCTCTTGGTGATGATGGGGTGTCAGGTCTGTCTACTGTGCCTCAGTTTCCCCTGGGATTCCTCTTGGTGATGATGGGGTGTTGAGCCCATCTGTTGTGCCTCAGTTTCCCCCGGGGCTCTTTTTGGTGATGATGGGGTGCCATGTCCTTCTGCTGTGCCTCAGTTTCCCTTTGGGCTCCTCTTGTTAAGGGGGTGTCAGGTCCATCTGCTCTGCCTCAGTTTCCCCCGGGTCTCTTTTTGGTGATGATGGGGTGTCAGGTCCATCTGCTGTGCCTCAGTTTCCCCTCGGGCTCCTCTCTTGCAGGACGATGGTTCCGAGCCGGACAAACCAGTGGCAGAAAACCCCCCCGGGGGTGAGAAAGAGGAGGAGGAAGCCTTCCTCGTCAGCCTCTACAAATTCATGAAGGAGCGACACACGCCCATCGAGAGGATCCCCCACCTCGGCTTCAAGCAGAGTACGTGGCACCCCCTCAAGGGACGCGGTGACACCCGTGTCCCCCCAGCCCCGTGTCCCCCAGACCCCGTGTCCCCCAGACCCCTATGTCCCCCTGACCCTCAGCATCTCTCTTCCCAGTAAATCTTTGGAAGATCTACAAGGCCGTGGAGAAATTAGGAGACTACGAGCTGGTAAGCGATGTCCCCTGGTGTCCCCTGGGTGTCCCCTGGGTGTCCCTGAGTCCCCGGGGGTCTCACCCCGTCCCCCGCAGGTGACGGGCCGCCGGCTCTGGAAGAACGTGTACGACGAGCTGGGCGGCAGCCGCGGCAGCACCAGCGCGGCCACCTGCACCCGCCGGCACTACGAGAGGTAGGGACGAGCCGGGGGTGCCGCTCCGTGCCTCAGTTTCCCTTCCCGGCACCGGTTCTCACCGTCCCCCCCATTGTCCCCTCACCTCAGGCTGCTCCTCCCGTACGTGCGGCATCTCAAGGGGGAGGAGGACAAACCTCTGCCCCCCAGCAAGCCCCGCAAGCAGTACAAGGTCTCCAAAGAGACGAGGAAGAAGAGCAGGAGGAGCAAGAAGGAGAAGGGCCGGGAGCAGGTGTGTGACCCCGCTGTCCCCCCTCTGCTTCGGGAGACCCCCCATGTATGTCTCCACCCATTGGGGTGGCCGGGGCAGAGCAAGGAGGGACCGACAAGGAGATTTGGGGGCTGGAAGATATGGGGAGGGGACCCATGAGGATGCAACACCCACCCCCCGACTCACCTTTTTGCAGGCGCCTCCGGAGAAGGTGACACCAGAGGTGACAGAGGACACAAGGGACACCCTGGAGCAAGGAGGGTGCTCCAGCCCGGCGCCTCTCACCCCAAGCCCCTCGGAGGGCGCTCCTGGCCCCAGCAGGACCCACAGCGAATCCTACAAGCGCCTTTTCTCCAGTTTCTACTCCAAAGGCGCCCACCCCATCATGTCACCGCTGGCCAAGAAGAAGCTGCTGGCGCAGGTCAGCGAGGCCGAGTCCCTGCACTGTCACAAACGTCACTGTCCCGAGCCCCCCCGGAGGAGCCCGGAGCCACCGGCAGCTCCAGATCCAGCTCCGAGCGCCGGGAGCGACGTGGGACCCATCACCGGCACGTCCCTGCGCGCCGAGGACCGGGATCCGGCGCCCACCGTGGTCACCGGCTGCTTCCACGCCTGCCGCAGCGAGGGGCTGCAGCCCGGCACCCGCCACCCCCTCTGGGGACACTTCTCCAGCTTGAGGGATTTTTTGGAGCCGCCTTCCACATTCTCGTTGCCATCCGAGGAGCCAGAGCAGCCCCAAGACCTGCGGAGCAAAGGGGGGCGGTCATGGAGCGGGGAGAACCGGCCAGCGGCCACTGTCACCGGCTGCTGGGTGGCACCTGGTGCCGGTTTTGTCCCCACGGCGCCCAGGGGCAAGCGGGGCCGGGAGGAGGAGACGGCGTTCGGCCCCGGGGGGAAGCTCCGCGCCATCTCCCCCTTGGTGGCGGAGGCTGATGGCAGCGACACAGGCGCTGGCTCGCCCAGGGTGGCCAAACCCAAGGCGGTGGTAGCTAGCCCTGGCTACGCCACGGTGCTGCCGCAAGCCCCGGACGGTTACAAGGGAGCGATGCTGCATTTCCCAGCCAGCTTCGGGAACCCCCTGGAGCACCTCAAAACGCACGGCGTGCCGGCGGCACCGTCCCTCTCCATCAGCCCCTTTGTCATCCCCGCTTTCCCCAGCCCGTTGGTGGCCACCGCGGAGCTGTGCCGGCCGCTGGCGACCGGCCCCGGGCGCTACCCGGTGTCCTATGAGAGCTCGTTGCGGCACCGGCTCTACTCAACCTGGCACAACCAACCCGCCTACAGCTCCCCGGCTTTTCACCGCCACACCAAGCTGTAGGTTCCGTCGCACCCCGGGTCGTTCCCTGCGCAGCCGGTGGGGACGCAGCGGTGGCCGAGCCACAGAGCATGTGCCGGAGCCGCTCACCGCTGCGGGGGACTGAGAGGTGACAGTCTGGACTGTGTCGTTTTTACTCTTTGAGCTGTTTGTATCCAACATTGTTACGCCAGTGACTTAACTACCGATATCACAAGGTTAATATATATATATTTTTTATATATATATATATATATACACACACACATAAAAAAATAGGAGCAAAGCGAGTTGTGGAGGTTTCTATTCTGAAGTGCCTGGAGCACCCAATCACCCCAGAACCTGTTTGGAAAGCGTGTAGGGTAATTTTGGTTGGAAAAGCCCCTCGAGCTCATTGAGACCAAGCATTCCCCCACCCCTGGCATTGCCCCACATCCTGAGAACCTCATGTCCGTCTGTCCAGCCCTCCAGGGCTGGTGACTCCAGCACTGCCCTGGGCAGCCTGTTCCGATGCCCCACAGCCCTTTGGGGAAGAAATTGTTCCCCACATCCAACCTCAACCTCCCCTGGTGCAACTTGAGGCCGTTTCCTCTGCTCCTGGCGCTTGTTCCTTGGGAAATCATCCCTTGACAACAGCTGCGCTGCAACTGCTTTTGGAAGGGATGCGTGCAATGAAAGTTGGTAAAGAATGACAAAGTTTTATTAAACAGCAACAAAACCAGAAAAACACGCCCTGGTTCGCTCCAGCCCCACACGGGGCTGCTCCTCTCCCACCCCACAGCCGAGCTCCGTCTCCCCAAAGCAAAGGGGGTCCCGGGGGGTCCCTACGGCTTCTGGCCCAGCGCGGTTCCCGCCGCGGCGATGACGGAGGAGCCACCCAGCGCTATGAGCGCGGTGCCGGCTCCCCCCGGCAGCACCGCCTGCGGCAGCAAGTGTCTGCTGGCCAGAGCTTCTCTGCTGTGGCCGCCGCTCCCCTCGTCCCCCGCGGGCAGGACCCTCCCCAGCGGCTCCGCCGTCCCCAGAGCGTGGCCGAGGGCCGGGACGCTCTTGCTCAGGCTGAGCTTGTCCCCAATGTGTCCCAGGGGCCCGTCGCCCTTCACCGTGGCCAACGCAGAGGTCAGGATGACGGTTTTGGAAGTGGTTTGAAGGACAGGTCCCACCTTGGAGTGCAGCAGGCTGCTGGCAGCGCTGGCCAAGGTGACGGCGCCGGTGGGAGAGCAGGAGGAGGAGGAGGAGGAAGGCTGGATGGCCGGCAGTTTGAGCGGGACCTCGCCCATCGCAGACTTGGTGAGCGCAGACAGCTTGGCGTCCGACATGACGTAGAGCGTCTTCATGGGGCTGCTGGCGGTCACTGCGGGGAAGGGGACAGCGTGGTTGGTGACATGGGGACACGCTGGCCACCCCAGGGTAGCAGCTGTCCCATTGCACTGACCCTGCGGAGCAGGACCCCAAAACAAACCCTGTCCCGTCCTGGGTAAGGAAAACACAACAGCCAAACTCAGGCAGCGTCAGCACCGCTCAGAGCCCCCGCTCTTCATTCCGGGGCTGGTCTCCTACCACAAAAAGTCCCCTCCTGGTGGGACAAGACGTGATAGATCTGCCTGAGCCAAGCGTGCTGCATCTTATAGAATCACAGGATCGTTTTGGTTGGGAAAGACCATCAAGTGCACCCATAACCCACCCCCGGCACTGCCCCATGTCCTGAGAACCTCATGTCCGTTTGTCCAACCCTCCGGGGATGGTGACTCCAGCACTGCCCTGGGCAGCCTGTTCCAATGCTCCACAGCCCTTTGGAGAAGAAATTGTTCCCACATCCAACCTCAACCTCCCCTGGCGCAACCTGAGGCCGTTTCCTCTGCTCCTGGCGCTTGTTCCTGGGGAGCAGAGCCCGACTCCCCTGGCTCCAAGCTCCTTTCGGGCAGTTCAGAGATCAGAAGGTCTCCCCTCAGCTCCTGTTCTCCAGCTGAACCCCCAGGTCCCTCAGCCGCTCCATCACACTTGTGCTCCAGCCCCTCACCAGATTCTTTATCTCACCCCATGCAACCTGCCCCAACCGCACCGAGCTCACGTTGCTCTCTGGGCCCGGCTCAAGCTCCTGCTCATCTCCAGCATCTCCAGCTCCATCCCACCAGCAGCGCTGGGGATGCTCAGATCCTCATTGTACTAAAAATCTCGAGGTTTTGTGAAATGAAGAGCTCTAAGGTTGTATCGCAGTGGTTACCCCATCCGAGTCAGCCTGCAGCAGCCACAGCCCAGAGAGCACCAAGAGGGAGAGGGAATTCACTGAGGTCTCAGCGCTGGGTTCAGATGCGCTCACGGGATGGGACGAAGCCTGGAAACGCACAGGTGGATCAAACAACTCTGGCCAGAGACACCCCAAGCGGGAGCAGCACAGGTCGCCCAACGCTGCAACCTGCTCCATCCCTGGGACGCATCGTGTCCCGCCACACAGGGACATCAAAGCACTCATCGGGGTGACATCGCACCACCAGTGCAGCACGGATCTCTCCGACACGAACAGCCGCGAGCTGACAACCGAGCGTCCAACCACCGACCCCATCCCGGGGATCGGGGAGGATGGAAGGGCAGCGACGCGGAGACACCTTGATGCTGTTAATACACCGGTAACGACCACTCCACCAAAACAAAATGCTGGAAAATGATTTCTGCTGACCCCCCAGCTCATCCTGCTGCTCCGGCGCAAACCCCCACGGGATGCAAAGCCGAACCGAACCTCCTATAACAAATAACAGAAGGAACGAGAACAAACACACAGCGGATGACTTCAACCAAAGCTTGTGCGCCTCCTGGGCGAGTCCTGGGGGGGGAAACGCAGATTTCGAGGGTCTGCAATGACGGGTTGGCTGGGTTTAGTGCCTGCGAGGAAACCTGACGGTGCGAGAAGACACAGACGCTGCGGAGCTGCTTTGTTTGATTTTTGGGAAACCGGGACAGCCCCACTGATCTTCATCCCCACAGTGTGGCCAAGGGCCAGCTCCCTGCGCACCACGGTGCTTGCCTGGAAATCGGCTGGATTGAGAGCAATAAAACCACCGGCTCGACGGGCAGCGGGCTGTTGGGTACCGGAGCCTTTGGGGATGCAATGGAGCACATCACTGCTTTATGTTTTTAAATAAAACTGGCTGGGTAGTCTCTGCAATATTTGTTTAGCTGTAATTGGATGGGTTTGTGCTCCCCAGGGTAAAGAAAATAAACGTGGGCAGCGTGCTTGGAGAACATCAGGGGACACTAAATATGAAGTGCAGATAATCCCGGGTTTGGGCTCGAGTTTAACACATCAGCTGCGCGGAGCCGAAACTCCTCGCGCAAAGAAACCACGGGGGATCAAAAATAAAAGATGGGCTTAAAAATAAGCAGGATTGAGGCAGCCGTTCCCCGGAGTGACCGCGCAGATGTCACCGGCAGCTCCGGTCCCCGCGCCCGCCACCGCCGTGCGCCTCACCTAAGGGTGCTGCGGCGGTCGGACGCGCCGGGGGGTCGGCGGGAGCCGTCTCTGCGCCGGCATGGGCTCTGCCGAGATCCGTCGGAGCCGGGGCCGGCAGGTTCCCAACCGCACCGTCCGGAGCCTGGAAGGGTTAAAGTAACGGAGAGCTGCTGGAAACGGAGCCGCGCTGGCGCTCGCCTGGAGAAAAAATCACAGCGCCTCTCCCTGCTGCTCCAAACCTCGCTGAGCGCTGGTCAGTACCAAAAACACAGGGAGAAAATCCGCAGAGATCTGTATTTTAAAGCGCGAGGGTGTTGAGAGCGGCACGACTCGTCGGCTTTTTTGTGGAGGGACGGGGATGGCGCCGTCCCCATCTGCGGCCGTCGGGAAAATCCGTTCCGCTCGTTTCCTCCGCAACAATAATGAAACGACAGCCCAGAGCTCAAGGGTGATTTGTACATCGTGCAAACCTGCTTGCAAGAGCGAGACAATAGTACCAGTAGCACCAATGAAAGCCCAGTGTAAACTGGGACACTCGTCCTCCGCGGCAGACGAGCTGCCCTTGTGCTTAACCAAGACGTACAAGCCCTTCTAATCAGAACCAGCTGGTTACACGGCACCAGTGTCCAACACTGGGAAAACTGGGGAGCTGGGATGTGTACCCTAAGGCAGAGTTTGGGTTGGGATGGGGTTAATTTTCTCCCCAGTAGCTGGTTTAGTGCTGAAAATGGGATTTGGAACGAGAATCATGTTGCTAATAGGCTGATGGTTTGGTCATTACCGAGCGATGTTTGTACCAAGTTGAGGACTTTCCAGCTGGGGGTGCACGAGGAGGACTGAGTGATTTTAAATGTCTTTTCCACCAAAATAACTCTGTGATTAACTGGCCCAAACTGGCCCAAGGGGTATTTCATTGAATATATAAACTGGGGGAACTGGTTGGTGAACACCCAACTGCTCAGGAACTGGCTGGGTATTGGTCGACAGGTGATTAATTGCACTGTGCATCACTGCTTTTATATATTCTTTATTTTTGTTATTATTTTTAGTATTATTATTTTCCCTTCCTATTCTATTAAACTCTCTGTGTCATAACCCATGAAGTTTACCCCTTTCTTTCCCTGATTCTCCGCCCATCCCCATGGGAAGCGAAGGGTAGCGCATGGTGCTGAGCTGCCCACCGGGTTAAACCACACCAGGATGGCAGCACCAAAATACCTGGAAATTCACCCATTTCAGGGCTTCTTCTAATGGATCTGGGGCAGCTTCACTTGCCTGCGCTCTGTCCAGGGATGTGAAATTGCGGAGAGGTCATCGCGCTCGCCCAGGAGCGCTTGGTCCTGGTTTCAACTGGGACAGAGTTAGTTTTCCTCGCTGTAGCTGCTGCGGTGCCGTGTTTTTGATTTGGAATGAGAATGATGTTGATAATACAGCGATGTTTTGGGTGTTGCTAAGGCAGGCGAGGACTTCTCAGCTTCTCAGCTGCGCCAGGTGCACAAGGAGCTGGGAGGGGATGCAGCTGACCGCAAGTGACCAAAGGGATATTCCAGACCATGATGTCATGCTCCATATATATGTTATGTATATATGTATGTTTTCCTGGAATGACTGAACACCTCCCTCCAACGGGAAGCAGTTAATCAATACTTCACTTACTAAATTGCCTTTATCTCGACCCATAACTACTGTCACTTTTGCGATTCTCTACCCTTCCCATTTTGGGGGAGTGAGCGAGTGGCTGCGTGGGGCTGAGGTTAAACCACGACAGCCTCACAGCCCTGACTGACGTAATTCATGCCCCAAAGCAACTTTTCCAGCTATAAACCAGACACCCACCTCTTCGGTCCCACTTCTGAGCCAATTTACTCCCTTTCCTTAAGTCTGAGCTCCTCTACCTGCTTTTCCACACCTTGCGCAGCAATTTGATGTTGCTCCGTTAACTATAATTAATATTTAAGCCCTCTGGGAGTGTAAAGGGTTAAGCTTTAGGAAAATAAAGGTGTTTACTTGTGGCTTGCTGGCTCTGGGCTGGAGTCGGAGATGGATCCTCACCCAAAGCAACTTTCAAACCACCGTGGAGCAGTTTATTGAAAAGAGAAGCGGAAACTTGCTTGTATTTTCACTTTAAAGCCACTCAAACACTCTTGCTGCTTCTCGCTCCGCTATTCACAGAAAGTATTTGCAAAGTCCCCAGGGAGATTCCTCAAGTTTTCCGCCTCCTGTTTAATGCCGGCGAGGGGAGGAAAAGAGTTACCCACTCAAATTGCATCTGCTACAGGCATTGCTCCAACCCCCAGAGTTTATGCAACAAATAAATTACATTAAATTACAGTACACAGACGCTGCGTGGGTTTCACGCTTCCCTACAGGCCCAGCAGAACCATCAGCCGGAATTTCAAAGGGAACCCGACCAACAGCAGTTCCGGCTGCTGCTGAAAACACGCGAGTTTAAGCCCTAAGAGCATTATCCCCAAAGCCTTTTGTCATTTTGCTCGTTTACAGGAAGGTTAGATTACGTAATCCGAGGTACACACGAGCTGACGTCGCGGGCTATAATTAGTTACAAAAACACGCGGCTCACTCCGTTTCCTGTAAAAACACAGCTTTCGGTTTGCTTTTGAAGCAACTCTCGAAGCCACGCAATTAAGCCCGACCTTGAAGACAAAAGCTCAGCGTTATGGGTCAAAGTCACAGCTCCATCGCCTTAAAAATAATAAACAGATTCATTAATTCCAGCGTGGAGCTGCAAAAAGTTTCATTACACTGCGGAATTATTGTTCTGCTGCAGGTTTAGGGACCTTTGGAGGTAACGAGGGACGCAAAGGGAAGCACGTGAGTTCTGCTGGTTTATTAAACAGCTTTTGAAGAGCACAAAAACTGACTCCAAGAATTTCAGAGTTACAAAGCTACTCACCCGCTGCATAGGTGGGATCTGCACTGTGTTTTTAAGCTCTACCTAAGCCGGCCTTAAGCTCGGCTCTGCCAATGCTTACGGGCTCTGTTGTAGAGTCAAGTGACTGCAAGAAACACAGATAAGTCACGGGAGGAAGGACGTGGGTGTTCTCAAATCTGAGCTTCAACCAGCAGCAAACCACGACTGCGTGGAAACTATCGGCAACAGGGAAGCTCTAAGGCGTAAATTAAGGGTTTAGCGATCCTGCTGTTCATCCTTAACCAACTTAATCATCCAAAGGCCTCACCTTTAGGAGAATGTATCCCTAAATATATCTCAGGGCTTCACACCACATCAAACAGCCTCTGCAGAGAGCAGCAAGGGGCAGAAGTGTGTTTCCTACCTCCACAATGCTACTCAAAACTTGAGCCAGCCCAGCAACAGGAACTAAACCCCAGAGCTTCATCTGCTACGGAGAGATTTCTCTGCCTCTCCTGAGCCAGCTCACCTGGCCGGGGCCTGCGGTAGTGCTATCGAAAGTAGGAAAATTAGGTGCAAGAGGAAAAGAAAACACAAACCCTGCCAATCTGGAGTGATTTCAGCGCCAGTTTGTTAATCCCCATTGGGATCTGGAGTTTGATCCCCACTGGATGCTCCACGCTCATCCAACTGCCCAAGCTGCAGTGTTTGTAATTATGGGAGCCTGTTGACTTGTTCTTTGAACTATTTTCTCCCTGAAAATGCCTCGAATCACTGCAGCCAGCACCTGTTGGACAGTTGTACCGCTCAGCACATGCTCGAGCAACCAGCTGCCTTTTTCCTGCCTCCTTCATCCCCAGGAAGACGAGCACAGGCACCTACATCCAGGAAAACATCTACAGGAGAGATGTGAGTGTCATACAGCTCAGAGCTGGGACCACAGGGAAGCCACCTGAGCTTGGGTCACCCTTGCTGATGACACATCGCAGCCACCGCTGACCAGCCAACCTTGCCACCCTCATGTTTATTAATCCAGCTCAAAATCGACAGCGGTTTAGGACAGAGCCCAAGGATACACCTGCAGTAAATTCACCCCTGCCTCCAGGGCACGGGGCTGAGAGGTCGATGTTACAGTACCCAAACACACTACGTTCACAACAAAATAAACCCTTTTCCACTTGGATCTCATCCCTTCAACCCAACGGCAGCAAGACTAATGCAGGAAGGCAGCCAGGATCCGCGAGACAGCACCTGGCACGTGTTGAGAGTCCAAATATAAGAGTTTTTCCTACTGTCAGTGATCCACCTCCAAAAGGAGACCTGTATCGAACAGATATGAGCTCAGAGCACACGCTCAGCCCTTCGTAAAATTGGTTTGAACAGCACGGCAGTCAGAAAGAGCAGAGGCAGACACTCCTCCCACCAAATCCTGTTACTGCCAAGAAATGCCGGAGCTTCAGGAACAACTCCCATGCTGGTATCAGCTTTCCAAGCTGAGCCAGAGGTTCCCTTGGTGCGGTACTGGTGTGAGATCGAGTAGAACCCACCCTGACACTAACAGACACAAAGATGACCCGGGTCGTCTTAACCAGCACAAAGCAACAAAGCTCATCACACCCAAGACATGACCAAGAACGCTTTTCCTACGACAGCTATATCCGCAATAGTTGGAAAAAGCTCAGAGGAGCAGCAGTGGATACTTTTTCTATAGAGATGATGCCAAAAATTACCTGCGGTGCCTGCGTCTGCATCGGCTGTTCCTCCGGCTGGGGCTGGACGGTCCCCATGGCCGCCTGGCTCAGTGTGGTGACACGGCTGGGCTGCCCACGCAGCGTCACAGTGATGGTCGTCGGGGCCTTCAAGCCTAGAAAACACACGAGCGAGACATCCCTGAGACACGAGGGCTGCGGAGGTCGCACTCACCAACCGGGAGCTGCACCAGAAGCCTCTTCCTGTTAAAGGAGGGTGCTCAGAAATCGGCTGCCCATAGCTACAGCTCAAACAGCAAAGGATTGGGAAGAGCAGCTGGAAACCTGCTCAGTGGAAAAGGACCTGAGGGTGTTGGTGACAGCGGCTGAACATGAGCCAGCGTGTGCCCAGGTGGCCAAGAGGCCACCAGCATCCTGGCTGGTACCAGCACTGTGTGGCCAGCAGGCCCAGGGCAGCGACTGTCCCTGTGCTGGGACCTGGGGAGGAAAAACCTTGAATCCTGGGGGTAGTTCTGGGCCCCTCACACCAAGAAAGATCTTGAGGTGCTGGAGCGAGTGGAGAGAAGGGAACGGAGCTGGTGAGGGGCTGGAGCACAAGGGTGATGGGAGCGGCTGAGGGACCTGGGGGGTTCAGCTGGAGAACAGGAGCTGAGGGGAGACCTTCTGATCTCTGAACTGCCTGAAAGGAGCTTGGAGCCAGGGGGGTCGGGCTCTGCTCCCCAGGAACAAGCGCCAGGAGCAGAGGAAACGGCCTCAAGTTGCGCCAGGGGAGGTTGAGGTTGGATTTAGGAACAATTTCTTCCCCAAAGGGCTGTGGGGCATTGGAACAGGCTGCCCAGGGCAGTGCTGGAGTCACCATCCCCGGAGGGTTGGACAGACAGACATGAGGTTCTCAGGACATGAGGCAGTGCCAGGGGTGGGTTATGGGTGGACTTGATGATCTTGAGTGTCTTTTCCAACCAAAATGATTCTATAAGCTTTGGAAACACTGTTTTTGGGGTGCTCCAGGAACCTGGATCACATTCCTGTCCCCCTCGTCGCTCACCTGCCGCCTGGTTGGAGATCTGGGCCAGGCCAGGCAGACTGCTGGCCAGCTTGGCCAGTCCCCCGTTCGTCAGCAGCTGGTGAATGGCCGTGGGCTTCCCGCTGGCCGAGGCTCCCAGAGACAAAGAGGTGGCAACTGGGATGGTGCGGACAATCGTGCCGGTGCCCGTGGTGATGGCGCTCAGGGTCTGGATGGGCGTGGGCGTCTTCACAGCTGAGGTCTGGAAGGAGAAGCAGAAGCACTAAGTAACTGGAGGGAAAGGGGATGCCGGGATGGCACAGCCCATTCCTCCCACAGAAAATAGAGGTTTTTAGAAATCAGAGCTTCCATAGTTCATTCTGGTGGCCACAAACAGGCCTAAAGGGAAGCAAATTTGTTGCTTCCAGTCTGCACATAATTCATTTCAACTTGAAAGCGCAACAGGGAGAAACTGTGACTCTCTTTCTAACAAAGCCACCAGTTCTGAATGAAGGCGCCTCAAACCGAAGGGATGGGAAGTGTTTCCTGGGAGAACACAGAACAAGGAGGAGAAAGATTGCTGATGCTCCCAGTCCATTCTCCAACTCCCATTTTCCAGGTGGCCACCTGGAACCAGCTTCCCACAGCCCTGTTTCCCAGACCTCAGCCCACCCACGAGAACCTTTAGCCCCTTTAGCCGCATCGTTTCAGCTGCATTTCACACCCGACATCCCCCGTCTCCTCCGCGTTACCTGCACGGGCGACCCGGCCGCAGCCGCGCCAGCCGGAAGGGCCGAGGACTTGGTCCCGATGTCCTGCAGGCTGAAGCTCAGCCCTTGCAGGAGGCTGCTGGCAGATGCCGCTCCTAAAAAAAGGAAAGAATAAAGAAATCAGGCTTGGAGAAATCACCAGTATGAAATTCCACTGGTGGGGGTGTCTGTAAAACTGGGCTTTTTCAAAGAGCAGCCTCCCCGCAGCCTGGGGATCCTCCCAGCTCCTCTGCACACACAGTGCAACATTTCACTGCTGCAGCCACAAACAGGGTTTGCTGCGAAACCCAGGAGGCGAGAGGTCGGCGTTGGTGTCTCAAGGCATCATTATATAGAAACGACATCATTAACAGATCACCTACTGCATCTTCAACCTCATTTGACCGCATCCCACTGGGTCTTTGCGACAGCAAACGCCGCCTGGGCCAAACCCAGAGCAGGGAATGCAAGAAAAAGGATCAACCAAGTGATTTTGGAGCTTTTACGCGCACAAGAGGGCCGTGGAGAGTGGCGGGGGTACCTTGGAGGGCGCTGGCCGGCTGGGCCTGCACACAGTGGGTGCCGCTGGCCACCAGCCTGCTCTGCAGGGCATGGAAGGCGCCGGGCGTCGTGCTGCTGGGGACGGCGGCAGACGGAGCGGGACTCGAGGAGGAGGTTTCTGCGGCCGAACTCAGCCTGAAAAAGCAAACGGGAGACTCCAGTTAGCAATAAACCGCACAGGGCAAGGTGAGGTGGTTTTGATAACAGGCTGTCGATTGCACTCCTGGAAAACGGGATGATGGAAGATAGGATGAGCTACGAAAATCCAAAGCAAGATGTTCCCCCATTCCCACCGCAGCGGGTAGAACAGGGAGCACCGTCCAGTTTTCGGCTGGGACGGAGTTAATTTCCTTCCTAGTAGCTGATGTTTTGGGTTTGGAATGAGAATTGTGGTGATAATAGGCTGATGTTTTGGTTGTTGCTAGGTGATGTTTGTACCAAGTCAAGGAGTTTTCAGGGAGGGGGCACAGCCAGGACACCGGGCCAAACCGGGTAAAAGGATATTCCAGACCATATGTTGTCACGCTCGGTATTTTGGGGGAAAAAAAGCAAGTGTGGGGATATTTGGAGTGATGATGTTTCTCTTCCCAAGTCACTGTTTTCCTGGCTATGAACACCCACCTGCGACGCAAAGGATGGAATTAATTCCTTTTTTGCTTTGCTTGTGTGTGGCTTTTGCTTTACCTACTAATCCCTCCTTATCTCAACCCACAAGTTTTCTCACTTTTGCAATTCTCTCCCCCATCTCAACAGGGGTGAGTGAGTGAGTGGCTACGTGGGGCTCAGCTGCCAGCCGGGGTTAAACCACGACTGGCTTCTATGGCAAAATCCACATTATATCCAAATTGGAAGTGATCTTATTAGCTGTGCGCACCTATCTAGGTAGCAATCCACCTTTCAGTGACACACTCCCCATTTAAAACCTCATTTCTATTGGAGAACAGCTCTTCTTCCTCTCCCCTTCCAGATCACAGTTTGCTTCTCCAAAGCTTAGTTTGAATTAAAAGGGAAAACAGCCACGTGAGATATCTACACCAGATTCATTCTTCAACAGAAAACCCAACTTTATGAAATATGGAGGCTTCTTTGCCCTATTTTTAGACAGAAAAATGCTTGACTGTTCAAAGGAAAGAAGGGAAGGATTAGACACAACGCTGAACTTCTAGCAAAGACACCACACTCATCAAAAGACAGAGATAAACCAACTGAAATTTGGGAAACCATCTAGAAATACAGCCCGACAGCCACAACACCTTTTACTTGTGCCCATTTCAGCCATTCTCAGACTCACCTGCTGGTTGGCAAATCGTTCTCAGGAGCCTAAAAGTCTCCTGTGCTTCAAAGAATTACAGTCATGAGCAAGATACCAGAAAGCTGCACAGGTGGAAATCACCCTGTTGTGGTGCAGCCTGCCAAAAAACCCTAAGATTTCATAAATCAAGCAAAATCGCACTCACTTGGGGGTGGCGAGCAGCCCCGACAGCTCCTTCGCGCCCGATACGGACTGGCTCACGGCCATGGGGACCGGCTTTCCAGCGACAACTGCAAAAGAAAGAAGACATCTCACTGTTTCTCCTCCTGTAGCATTCCCCCTCTCTCTCGTACGACCACCACGCTGCTTGTAAAGCATCTTCGGAAGGAAAATCCCGCTGCGGCCATAAAAACACAGGGCAGAATTGAGAATAAAAACCAGAAAGTTGCCGTTGTGGAAGGGTTCGGACACACAGGATTGAAGGAATCAGCTTAAAATCAACCTGTTAGCAGTGAAATCTCAGCCCCTTGTCACCAAACGCACATTTCTCTCCACTAGTCCCCTTCTGGTCCATCACAGATCAGTCGCCTCAAGCAATTATTATATTTTAGATCCGGCTGGTCGCTACGGATCAATTTTATCAGCGTTTTCTAGAGACATTTTACAAAATACACATGGATGCGAGGAGCGAAAATATTGGTTTATTGCGGCGTTTTGGGATACAAGTGGGTTTGTCTCGTGCGTTCCTCCTGCTCACACCCGGTACAAGGGAGTTCTTGGATTGGTTCGTGTTTGCTTCTGCAATTCATTTCCTTTCTGTGAAAAGAAGTAGAGTTTGCAAAATTAAAAATAAAAACATTTTGGAAAGTAGAGAACGTCAAAGCTGCCAGAAGATAAACCTTAAAAAAGAAGTGTATTTATTAGTTCATTTTCGCAGTTCAAAACAACTGTTAAATTAACCGAGAGATGCTTCCAAAGGAGAATAATTATTTCTGAGCTTTGAAAACCTCAGATTTCCCACCAGAATGGAGACGTTGACCTTTCAGTCCTGCACTGAATGGAGCAAACACTAATTACAAGTGACTGCTTTTACATTTCTAGGGCTCTGCTCTTGCAAATGCCAGCAGTGGTGACAACGCAACATCCTTCAGGTACAAGGGTGACAGCAGCCAAAGCTTCTGGCCTCCTTGCAGAGGGTCAAGGGGATGGAGACGGCGCACATCACCTCTTTTTGGGCCACAGGAACATCCGCAACACTCGTTTTCCCATCCGCAGAGTGGGGAGAGGAGCTGGAGTTTATTTATACGTGTATTAAGTGTGTATTGTGTGAGGCTTCAGCCCCGAAGGGTAAAATCAAAGCGGGGCGCTCGGCCGATTCGTGACGTCTGAACAGACCAAAGTCTTCCACAACTTCATTGTCGACCCCAAAGCAGGAGCATGTTCCAGGTGAGAGCTTTGTGCAGCAGAACCGGAGGTGCACACAACCTACTCCTGCATCCCGGCACCTCGGCGGAAGGCGGAACAGTCAAAATCGGCCTCGCGGTCTGTTGCTCGGAGTGCACGATCCCAACTGCTGCGGAAAACAGAGGCTCCTGCCAAGCTCCGACGTGTTGTCAGCCCAAGTCGCACCTTGAGCCTCCGTCTGCTTTCTGCAGCTAACTCCTCCAAAAATCGTTTAAAAATAATCAAAATAATAAAAATCACAGCTCCCTCCCCATGCCCCAGAGTGGGTCTGGGCTCAGCCACCACCCCGGTTTTGTTACGGGTTAAAAAGCAGCTACGCAATCGCAACTCACTTTCGGCCTGGGTGGTGAGGGCTGCTCCGGTCCCCACGCCCGCGGCGTCTCCGTGAGAGACAATGGTCACCTTGATTTTGGCTCGTTTGGAGGGTTTGGTGCACTGGGTCGGGCTGGGGGTCTGCTGCCTCTTCAGCTGCGCACGCACCTCATCTTTCTCAGCCCCGTCCGAGTGCTCTGAGGAGACTGGAACTAGGGGACACAGAAGGAGCTTTTTTGAAAACCCCGGCTCCCTCGGGGTTGGTGCTGCTCCGAGGTGCGGAGGGGACACGCATGCCCATGCACAGCTCACAGCTCCCTCCATGCCAGTCTTGCCCATGCACCAGGGACCCACGCTCCTCCTTTTTGCCATCCACGTGCCCTACGCTGCCGTCTTAAAGTCAGGACTGAGCTTAAACTACTCACACACCAAGCGAAGAAAACCAGATGTTTACAGTGATACCACATCTCCACTTTTCATCTCAACGATCAATCCTGGCATCAGACCTCTCCGGTATTCCTAATTTCCAGCTGAGGGTGCAGACTCGCAGCCGGTGCGGGATTAAAGCTCGGCTCACCTGCTCCTCCAACGCACCGGTAAAGGTGTTTGCACGGCTGTTGTTTGGCACGTCACAGCGGCTCTCCGTGCGCTAGACGGGAGTGCAGGGGTTTTAGAGGCGTCGAATGAAGCAGCCGAGAGCACAGAAGCTGCTGCAGCAAAGCCAAGCCCCCGCGCACCCCACGCTTCTGGGTTCTAGGGGAGAAAAACCACGAGCTGAAATTCCTCTTCTGCGCCAACAGCTCATTTTGCTGCCGCGTCCTTGACCCGCCACATCTGTTTGGTCCTGCCTAAAGCACAAGGTTGTTGGGGCAAGCTGAAAAAGCACAGAGGAGCCGTGACAAGTGGCCCAGGAACAAGACACAGTCAGGAGCTGCCGCAGCCGTTCTCTGCTCCTCCCCAACACCGGTATAGGGTTATCCAGCCCCAGTTGGAAACGCTGGGGGACTGGGTTGAAACGAGGGTGCAGATCTGCCTCCCGCCACCACCTGCAACAAGGGGAAAAGCCTTTTGCCCAAAGCTACAGAACCAACAAGAGCTTCTGAGGGAGATAACTCCTGCTTTGCAGATGCTCCAGGGCATCTACACTATGTATTCAACAGCCTAGAGGCCAAGATGTTATATAAAATCGATATAAAGATGTATTTGTGTGTATATATATGTATTTATATGCTCTCTGAGCTGCAGCTACAAGACAAAACCGCAGCCACATCCCTAAATGTCAGAAGGCGTTCCAGGGCTGCTCTGGTCCCCAAGACAAGTGACAATCTCACCGTCCCATGGCTCAAGCGTATTAATTTGTGACACTCGTGCAACGCTCCCGCGCTCCCACCCCCCTGCAAACATGAGCGGTCTGAGTCACCGTCCAGAGGGACCTCACCAGGCGTGCACAGACTGTGGGCACCAAAGCCATCCCCCCAAAAAAGTGTCCCCAGCCAAGCAGGACAGCGAAACGGCACATGCACAGGCAGCGGCGGTAGGTGCCCCTCAAAGCATCGACGAGCGGTGACCCAACGTCCCCCCGTGTCCCCACCGCAGGTCCCCTGGGGGCAAGGGCAGTGTGTTGGGGAGGAGCACCCCGCTCCCAAAAAACCAGCAATTGCTCCCCAAAAAAACAGCAAACGCTCCCAAAACACACCCTCCAGCTTCCTACCTCGCTGCTCAGATGGCTGAGCCAACGCGGTAATGAGGTCTTAATTAATTGGATTGTATGGAAAGGCAGCCCGGGGTGGTGGCAGCCTCTCCACATCTCCCTCTGGTTTGTCCTCCCAGGTGGGAGGACTCGGGATGGGCACAGGGCTCCGTGTGTGACCTCAGCGCACAGGGGAAGGCACAAAACAAGGCTCGAGAAATAAATAAACCTTGAAACGAGGCTCAAGAACGAAATAAACCTTTAAACCAACCAGCTCGGGCCAATACGTGCCTCAGGAGTTTGTCACTACGGTTGTGTATGTGTATTTTTGGACAATATCTCGTGTGTGTTCAGGGCAAGCAGGAAGAACATCTTAGGAGGCAGAACATAGCAAAATACAGCAACTTCTCTGCATCCAGCACTCGCCTCATTGAGTTAAAAGCACCGGCATTCATGTGCTGCACAGGGGGTTTTCACCCACATCAGTGCTCTCAGCACCCTGGGGTCACCCGATTGGAGAAGGGACACCGACAGCTCGCGTGACAACACCGCAGCCTGGGATTTCAACCTCTCTTCCTCCCCTGGTCGCAGCTCCACGCAGTCACTGCCACTTGAGATGCCAAAACGCATCGTTAGATCCACTGCGGATCTCGCCCCTCAATCCCTAAAGCTCAGAGCGCCGCACACACCGAGACACGAGAGACCAGAAGACTAAGAAATGCTCACCCCCAAGTGTCTGCTGGCCCAGACATCATCCCTGTCCCGCCGTGTCACCATCTGTCCCAAATCTCCCTCACCTCTCTGCTCTTCCCCAACTCTCTCCAGCCAAAAAGCGCTGCTCCACGTGTCTCCATCTGCCCCAAGTTGCTTGGCAGCCCCTTGTTCCTGCTCCCACCAACAGCTCCTTGGCTGCTCCATGTATTTGGGACACTCAAGCAAAACACACGTCCCCTTCTCAGCCCCAGCGCAGGAAAGGGTTAAACTCTTCATCACAAAAAGTCACCGTATTGTCTGCAAAGTTTTAGTCCCTCAGAGCAAACCTGCTGCCAGACAACGCAGCTCGAAGCGCAGTTATTTACCCACCGGGGCAAGGAAAGAGCTCAGGAAAAGTTAATGCTCTCGGCTCGCAAGTTTTAGCTTCAAATACAGCAATGAGAAAGCAAAAAACCAAAAAGCAGAGGGACCAGGGGACACGTTGGGTCACATCCCCAAACCAATGCAAGGGAAGAGGAAGACGGTGAAAGGAGGCAGAGACAGAGAGAAGGAGGGAGATGGAGAGAGAGACAGCGAGAAGTGAGGAGATACTCACCAAAGAGACATGAAGAGGTGCCAGGAGGAAGAGCTTTCCTCACCAGCATGTTTTGTTTCAGAAAAGCAGCGAACTGAGCTGAAATGAATCAGAGAGAATTACAGTATCACAGCCTGGCTCTGGGGACAGGGAGCTCCAGGGACGTCACCGCGACCCACGGACAAAGACCGCGGAGCAGGGAGATCCGGACACGACTCATCCAGCCACGGGGCACACGGAGACACAGTGATGTCCTCTCCATGGCACGTGTGACACTACAACACGCATCACCCCCGATTTCCCGGACAGCACGAGCCCTCTCCATCCCCATAGGCATCGGGAAAAGATCTGGGTTTGACTGCGAGAGGCACGGCCACAGTTTGACCGAGCACACGCACCAAAAAGCTTTGAGACATCAGCCAGCACGGCCCTGAACGGCAACGGCCACAAATTTGGCCAGAAGCCACGATGGAGCTGCGGTCCAGACAAAAACACGGCGGCCACGACACTCCCCACGCCACAGACCCTCCTCCTGCCTTCTAGAAACATCCTCCCTCAGCTACAACAACACAGGAATAGGTTTTAGTCCATGGTTTGAGAAATCAAGGGAGATGCAAACTTCAGCTTCCTTCTGGAGCCTACCGTGGACTTAAAGCAGGACTTAGGAGGGTGACACTGGTACACAAGACAACAATGAGCCCGTTTGGGTCTGTCTGGAGCAAAGAAAAGATTGAGAACTATCGCCTGGGTATATGCCAGGGGGATCATCACCAATAAAACCACTACCTGCATTCACAATCAGACTGAGGCTGCGCTGTAAGGTTTGTAATCAGCACCCAACAGAACAAAAAAAACCAAACCCCATAAAACACAATTCCGGCTGCTTTCTTATTCAGAGCACGTTTTCCACTGGTGTTTGACGGAAGATGACTTGGTAATTACCCAAACCCCACTGTTTTAGTCCCGATTCAATATCCCAAATCATCCTTAGTCTCCCTCCCAAGCAGCCTTCAAGGACAGGAGACATAAGTCAAGGGGGTCACACTTGAAAAAGAATCAGAGGACGGCTCTGTGGTGATTTGTTCAGCCAGAGCAAGTGAAAACACACCCCACTTTGACCAGAAAGCTGCAAAAAACCCCTATTTTTAACCTAATTTCAACCCTCCACAGGCTGCTGCCTTGGGATGACAAGACGGGGAACGGAGCTGTAGAGAAAGCTGCCACAGGGAGCTTGGAATTCAAGACAGGACTCAGAAGACAAACACCTAAACAGATAAGAACCAAAAAAAAATGGCTGCTGAGAGGGAAGAGGGTGGGAAAGGTCCAGGGCGTTACCTTGTGCCTGTTTGTGTGTCAGGACTGTGTCCGCCCTCTGCACCTGCCGCTTGAGCAGCTGCGTGGTGCCCATGGGGCTGGGCTTCTGGCCGGAGGACACTGCAGCCATTTTCGTCTTGGGGCTCGACGTGGGGCTGCTGGAGACGCTGGATAAGTCCTGCTCAAAGAGAGGGAACAGATCTTACCCCAAGAGGCAGGTGGAACCCTGAGTGCAGCAGCAGACAGGCAATAAAGCGTACATAGACTCACAGAGTCATTTTGGTTGGAAAAGATCTTTAAGATCATGGAGTCCACCCATAACCCAGCCCTGGCACTGCCCCATGTCCTGAGAACCTCATGTCCGTCTGTCCAACCCTCCAGGGATGGTGACTCCAGCACTGCCCTGGGCAGCCTGTTCCAATGCCCCACAGCCCTTTGGGGAAGAAATTGTTCCCACATCCAACCTCAACCTCCCCTGGCGCAACTTGAGGCCGTTTCCTCTGCTCCTGGCGCTTGTTCCTGGGGAGCAGAGCCCGACCCCCCTGGCTCCAAGCTCCTTTCAGGCAGTTCAGAGATCAGAAGGTCTCCCCTCAGCTCCTGTTCTCCAGCTGAACCCCCAGGTCCCTCAGCTGCTCCCCAGACTTGTTCTCCATTTCTGTCCATCTATTTCTGAAAGTCCGTTTGCTTCCCCACAAGCCATTAGTCCCTCACTACCCTCTCACCTTCTTCCAACACCAACCACATCTCTCACTACACATCTCAGCATTACAAAAGCATCTTCTCACACACCCTCACCCTTCCCCAACCCAAATTATCCCCCCACCTCAGATCCTGAGGGTGAAGCGGGCACTTTAGCTGCCGGCGAGGTGGGTCTGCTGGTTCTTTCGGGCAAGTCGAACGACAGATCCCTCCGGGTCGAGTCGCGCGGCTTCTTCTTCTTCTCCGCATCCAGGTCACGGGGATCGGAGCCCGAGTGGCTCTCTGCTCGGGTGAGGACTCCGGTCAAGAAATCAGCTATTTCATCCTAGGAAGGGTGAAACAAATAGGTAATTAAGTGGTGTGGAGGTGTCTAAACAACTCATCTTCACGGCTTGAAATGAAAAAAAGGACATATTCCCAAAGGGGCAAATAGTAAGGCTCTCTATGTTTAATATGCTGCAAAAAGAAACTCAAAAATGTTACAGAGAGATCTTGCTGATCCACTAAAGCTCATAATCCACTGATTTCTGACAAGCAGGGGAGAAACACGATGGTTTCTCCAATGTTCCCAAAAGTACCACTTGCATCCCCAGGTAGATGCACTGGAGAACTCAGAAAATGCTCTTTATTCACGGTGCAGTACCAGCAAGCTCACGTCTCTCCTCCCAAAAGGAGACTTCAAAATCTCCCTCATGAGATTGATCACCTTCAATCCAACCATTCCTGTCACCAAGATGTCTCAGAAGACTTTTTAATAAGTCTGAGGTATAAAAGGAAGATTTCTGCGGTTACCTGGATGCACCTGTCCACCATACTCTGGGTCAGGCCTTCTGTCTTCTTTTTGGCTTTGCTTATCCTATTAAAAAAGAAAAACAAAACCAGACGTAAGCCAACGTGCAGTTGGTTTTCCACCTTCCCACTCACAAGCTCATTCTGTAAAACGATTTCTGCGGCTACCAAATGTATAGCAGGAGAAAAAGCTCCGAAATTTACTGAAACCTTAAGAGCTTCTTGCTTCCTGCAAGGTTCTTCCAGCCTCCCTCACCCCAATTCTGTGCATGGCTTTCAATAATCTACGATTCCAGGGCCAGAAGGGGCATGAAGAAGCAAATACTTGCTCTAGTGTCGCACCACACTGGGAGAAACGATGCAGATTTATCACCGAAAAATCAACCCTCTATCCAACATACTCCATTTTGACTGACAAAGTTGACCTTGGAGCGTTTTTATGCAGTTCCCGTCTAGTTTCAGTATCAAATTTGGGGGTTATTTTTGCAAGTGGCACGCTCAGATCTTGCCCGGTGTTTCTGGGAAGCAAGTGTGGATCTCGCAGCCCGTTACCTGAGGTTGTCGTCTGCTCCTCCCACCACCACCATGCTGTTATCCGCTCGGATTTTCTCCCGGAAATCTTCCATGGCTTCGATGTTGCACTGGAGGGAATTCTGACCGATTACAAACAGGACGGGGGTCTTCATCTCCAGGAGGGGGTCATCAACATCCTGAAAAAGCACAAGGAACTGTAATTTGGAAGGACTTACCAAGGATGTAGAGTCTTTGGAGCCAAACATCTGTTTTAATCAGATGAGGATTTCCAAAAAGGCAAAGCAGGTGCCACAGGGGCAGAAAATACTTTGTGTGCAAGCCCAGTACGTGCCAACTGCATCGGGAAAGGACAGAAATATAAACTGTGCAGTTCGTTTCAACATCTAATGAGAAAGACTGAAAAAGCTGCTCAAGTGCATCATGCTGTTATTCATTAAGAGCCGAGACAGCTGCACTCCCCCTCGAAAACCCTATTTCACTGCTTTTTCCTCCTTCCAAGCTTTCACTGCACAAACCCAGACTATGGCTGAAGAAACACTGACAGTGAAGCTTCCTGGGGTGAGCCCTGCATGGAATTTACATCCTGGAGAAAACTCCGCTCGAGCGCCGCACTGAGCTCCAGCAAATGCCTTTTACGCCGATTTCCACCACACTCTGAATTAGCCACTTAATTAGCACAATTGTAATCATTCCCAACGCAGTCACACTCATAAAGAAGCAATTTGGGCTTCATCTACATCAACCCAAGTTGTCACCTCTGGTGCCAAGTGATACGGTGAATAGGTGACGCCAGGAACGAGCTGCAAAAGTGTCAGAGCAGAGAGGAGCAAATGCAGGACGTGGCATCAAGAATCCAACTGCCCTGTCTGCCAGGCACACATCCTCCAAATAAAAACCTCAAAAAAATCTTCCAATTATCACTAGATTTCCAAGCCAAATTTGATTTAAAAACCTAGGGAGGTTTTTTAAGCAGCACAGTTCTTTAAATGGTTCCGTGTCCCTTTGGTCCTTACCCCTCGGGGGCCATCGACGGTGAGCAGGGGGAATCCAAGGCACACAACTGCGGTGACGTACTCCAGCACCGAAACCTGGGTGGGAAAGCAACAATCAGCATCCAAGTGCATCGAGGGTGCAAAAGCTGCTCTGCCAGGCACAGAAATATGGGGTGTGACTTCAATCATTCAGCCCCTCAGGACAAGAAAGCCCTTGAGGTGCTGGAGCGAGGTCAGAGAAGGGAACGGAGCTGGGGAAGGGACTGGAGCACAAGTGTGATGGGAGCGGCTAAGGGAACCAGAATAGGAAGAGAAAAGGGCCTCAAGTTACGCCAGGGGAGGCTGAGGTTGGAAATTTGGGATAATTTCTTCCCCAAAGGGCTGTGGGGCATTGGAACAGGCTGCCCAGGGCAGTGCTGGAGTCACCATCCCTGGAGGGGTTGGACACGCATCAATATGAGGTTCTCAGGACATGGGGCAGTGCCGGGGTGGGGGAATGGGCAGACTCAATCTTAAAGGGCTTTTCCAACCAAAACAATTCTCTGATTCTACACCAAGTTCTGAAACAATCAAGAGAAAGCGGGCAGAATGCTTGGATCACAAAAGCAATACATGATATATACACTCAAAACTGACTTACGTGACAGGCCACCAAGGCACCCGTGTTCCATCCGATCAGGATGATCGGCTTGTGGGAGAAGTGGCTGTGAATCTACAGGAGAAAAACCAAAAAACACACAGATGGAGAAGAGGGACAGACAAAGGGACGACGCACTGGGGTGGCACAGGCGAGTGGTTTGAAGGGAGCTGCACAGACTCCCTGATACGCTTGTGGGTCTTTCTTACCTCAGCCACTTTGCTCCTCACCGCCCCGATCATGTGTTCCAGACACTGCAACACCCCCACCCCGCTGCCGTTGTTCAGCAGGTGGGTGGCGATGGGAATCACCTGCCATTTGAAAGGAAAGATCGATAAAGAATCCGTCACTGGGGACAACAGGTCCTGACAATGATGCGTATGGACTGGAACACAGTTTTTACATGAACTTGTGCTTCCCAACACCTTCTTTCCCCTGGGATTTACTCCTAGCTACTAAAACCAAGAGGAAATAGAGAATTCCCCACAGAAACAACCTCACGCAGCGTATCTAACACATTGGGACTGTACGAGCAGTTCCATAGCCAGGCAGAGGATAAGGTGACCTCTCTCCCCCAACACCTTCCTATGAGAAGACTTAATCCTCAATAACAGCAACAATACAATCTAAACTGCTGAAAACTGATGCTTTTGTCAACAAGAGATCCCAAATGCATCAGATTTGGGCAACTTCATCCCCTGTGCAGCATCTCAAATGCTAAACACTGCAGGTGACGGATGCCAGCCCCTGCTTTCTGCAGAATCACGTGTTTTCATACATCAACGGCTTATAAAAACAAGCTCAGCAGCTCTTCCATCCTTTCAAATCCAACCATACGAACCTTTCCCAAGCAGGAAAGCTGCGACTGCCAGAATCGGTGTCGTCGAGACGTGGGGAACATGGAGTTGGAGGGTCCGGAGGAAGCGATCAGGATGAGGGGGGAACCGGGCAATTTGCTCTATGAAGTTCAATAAAAAGACATGTAAAAGGACAGCAACTTCCCTGCCCAAAACCTCGCTGCTCAAAGCAGGAGGGATCCTACTCATTATTGATCACATTTTCCCCAGCCAAAGCTACCCCAGAATAATTCAGGGGGAAAAATATGTCCAACAGAAGGAACCTCCCTCACTGAGCAAGTCTAAAACAACACAGAGAGCCCAGGAAGCAAGACAGAGATGGAAAGAAGACGACGGCAGGATGGGAAGAATAAAACTGATGCGAGACCAGCTCCTGGCTCCCTACAAGAGGTACTTACTGGTTTATTATGGGACAGGACCCCCACTGCTGGGTCCCACGGCCTCTTCAGCAGCAGCGACAGAGCCTCGGCGCCCGCCGCCCCCGTCTTGGCCGTAGAGGAGAGCAGCATCCTGTCGATCAGCGTGGGGATCTGGAAACAGAGGCCAGAACGGGCTGAGAAAACACACACAGCCACTCCAGAGAAAAACTCCATCAGTTCCCTTTAACGAGCTTTATAATGAGAGAACATTTTAAGCGACAGCAAATTAATTCGCTGCTTTTATCACCTTTCCTTTCAGCGTTTGCAGAGCATCCAGGTAAGCAGCCAGCACCGGCAAACTGAGGGTTTCCACCAACGTCGTGTGAAGCCACTGGATCAGTTTGGTGTCCCAGTTGACGCTCGCCAGAGCTTGGCGGACCCTCCGAGCGCATTTATCCACCGCTATCCTCCTCAGGACGGGCTCGTTGCAAGCCTAAAAAGCAGGAAATTTAAAATAAATATGATTATGGGAGTAATCAAGTGTGTCACGGGCATCCCAAGCCACAGGCAAGTATCAGTTTGGGCAGCCCAAAGACCAAAACCCTCACAGGGAGGACAAAACCTTGCATCAAAGAAGCACAGAGTTCCTTTTTCTTAAGGCTACACAAACCTAGAAGCCAGGACTTTCATCTTAACTGAACCAGACTTTGCTAGGAAGGGCTGATAAAAACCACCCAGGCAGCAACTCTGCTGGGAAGTGAAACAGGGAGTGAAAGAGCTTACCCCTTCGTTAGCCAAACGAGCCAGGCGGTCAGACTGCAGCGCCTTGTGAATCTTATTAAACAGCTTGTTCTGCGCCATCGTCCAGCCCGTCCTGGTGGGAAAAGCCAAGAGGAAACATCAGTCGCTGTCACAAACACATTCAGGTCCTGCGAGCTGCTGCCCATTCCCAGGGCGGCCGCAGTGACTGCAGCCTCAAAAATCAACTTATGGTTACAGACAAAGCAAGTTTGGCTACCGAGGAATTAAGTTAGAGGACAGTTCAATAAAAAACACCAGGTTGTAAGTGTCACCAGAGTGTGTCGGTGAATTTCCAAGCATCAGAAAAGCAAGAGTAACAACAGAAGAAATAAACAAGGCCAAAATAATCACTCGTTTAGCACAGGTTATCGCTACATTTCTTGAACTGTCCAGAAAAACAAATTCCATTCCTTATAACCTCGAGATTATGAACTGGTTTAACTCAATTCCAAGGAGGGGTTTTAATTTACACAGGTCCTCATTTCTAATTTTTGACGTTGGATATTCGCTGAATTGAGGATGTGCGTGTAATTTACCAACTCGCTGTCGCAACCTCTTCTGAACACAAAAGCTGCACACAAAGAGGAAAGATTCAACAGCCCATCCAGCCTCTACCATCACACCCAGCGAGGAATTTGAACACTAAAATCCATTTGTTCTGAACATTATTCAGTTCAGGAACGTCACTGTGTCTCGAACCACAGTAAAAATAAACCCACACCATGCAATGATGGCTATTTAGCGCCCAAATTTCTCGTCTCTGGCCTCCCCGCGCTACCTGTTGACGTGTTCCTCCCAGTCGTCGGGTGGCGGGGGAGCGTCGGCGTCCGTGCGGGCGAACATCACGTGCCGCTCGCACTCATTCATCACGCTGCGCGCCTTCTGGTTGTCGTACAGCGGCACGGGCGTGGGCGTCACCGTCTCCACGTCGATGGGGACATCGGCTTCGCTGTCGGGGGAATGGCGGGTTAGGGAATCGCGCAGCGTGGGCTCTGCTGGGCGTTAAAATTAAAAGTCCACCAAGCGACACGACCGAGGGTTTTGTTATTACCGCTCTCGGCCTAAGGCCCTGAGCTGTGAACCTGAGCGCAGCCCCCACATCAGCCCCACAGGACCCCCACAGACCCCTCAGAACCCCTCCCAGACGGCACATAACCCCCCCCATAAGACCTCCTGTCCTGTTCCTCAGGCCCCGTCCCAAATCTACATAATCCCCCCAGACCCACAGGACCCCCTCCTGTCCCACACTCTCCCCTCAGAGGCCCCTCAGAATCCCCCCCACCCCATTCCACAGGCCCCCCAGGACACTCCACAGCTCCACATAAGCCCCATAGGCCCATCAGCCCCATAGGATCCCCCCTCCCCACCCATCAAGACCCCCTTCAGCCCCACATAAATCCTCCAACAGGCCCCACAAGAACCCCCACTGCTCCACAGGCCCCTCAAAACCACCCCTGCCCCACATCACCCCCACAGGCCCCTTCCCAGCCCCACAGAAAGCCCCTAACAGGCCCCACAGCCCCACAAGACACCTCCCCACTGCTCTACAGACCCCTCAAGACCCCCTAGCCCCATATAAGCCCCACAGAGAGGACGAATCCCCTATTCCACAGGCCCCTTCCCAGCCCCACGTAAAGCCCCCAACAGACCCCACATTACATCCCTTTGTTCCATAGGCCCCATAAGCCCCTTCCCAGCCCCATGTGAATCCCTCCACAGACCCATAGGCCCTCTCCTTGCTCCCCAGGCCCATAGGACCTCCCCCACCCCCACGACCCCCCATAGGACCCCCTCTGGTCCTCAGGTCCCTTCCCAGCCCCATGTAAATATCCCCCACAGGCCCATAGGACGCGCCCTCCTCCTCAGGCCCACAGGACCCCCCTATCAGGCCCACAGGACCCCCTCTGGTCCTCAGGTCCCTTCCCAGCCCCATGTAAATACCCCCCACCGGCCCATAGGACGCGCCCTCCTCCCCAGGCCCACAAGACCCCCCTATCAGGCCCACAGGATCCCCCCTGTTCCATAGGTCCCTTCCCAGCCCCATGTAAATACCCTCCACAGGCCCATAGGACCCCCCATCCCCACAACCCCCCATAGGATCCCCCCCCTGCTCCACAGGCCTCACAAGCCCCTTCCCAGCCCCATGTAAATAACCGCCACAGGCCCCCTCCCTGCTCCCCAGACCCATAGGACCCCCTCATCCCCACAACCCCCCATAGGATCCCCCCCTGCTCCACAGGCCCCACAAACCCCTTTCCAGCCCCATGTAAATAACCCCCACAGACCCACAGGCCCCCTCCCTGCTCCCCAGGCCCACAGGAACCCCCAGTCCCCAAAGGACCCCCATCCCCACAGGCCCCCTCCCTGCTCCCCAGGCCCATAGGACCCCCCCATCCCCACAACCCCCCATAGGATCCCCCCTTGCTCCACAGGCCCCACAAACCCCTTCTCAGCCCCATGTAAATAACCCCCACAGGCCCCCTCCCCGCTCCCCAGGCCCACAGGAACCCCCAGTCCCCACAACCCTCCCCCCAACAGGCCCACAGAACCCGCCCTGTTCCACAGGCCCCTTCCCAGCGCCATGTAAATCCCCTCACAGACTCACAGACCCCCTCCCTGCTCCCCAGCCCCACAGGACGCCCCCAGCCCCACCGGACCCCATCCCCACAGGCCCCCTCCCCGCTCACAGGGCGGGCCCGGGCTGCTGCCGCCGCGGGGTCAGGAACAGCAGGCGGGCGGGCCGGGCGGCGCTGGCGTCGGGGTGAGCGCTCCAGGGCTTGGCGTAGCTGTGGTCCAGGCACACCAGGTCCAGCTCCCGCTCGTGGGCCGACAGCTGCAGGAGCAGGGACGTGCCCATCCTGCGCGCCGACCACTGCAGCTCCCGGTCGCGATCGCGGTCGCGATGGTCGCGATCCCCCCCCCCGCGCTGCGACATGGCCCTAGCGCCGCCCGCCGCGCCTGCGCCGGACACGCCCCCTCCGCGCATGCGCGGCGGGCTGGGGGGAGGGAAAACGCGGAGGGTGGATTCTGAGGGGTGGAGCGAGGCGGGGCCAAAGCGCGGAGGGAGGAGTTTGGAGCGGAGTGTGTGGGCGGGGACACGGGAGATCCCAGGGTCACACAGAACAGGGACTGGAAGGGACCTGGAAAGCTCATCCAGTGCAATCCCCCCATGGAGCAGGAACACCCAGATGAGGTTACACAGGAAGGTGTCCAGGCGGGTTGGAATGTCTGCACAGAAGGAGACTCCACAACCCCCCTGGGCAGCCTGGGCCAGGCTCTGACACCCTCACTCCCAACAAGTTTCTTCTCATATTTAAGTGAAACCTCCTGTGTTCCAGTTTGCACCCATTACCCCTTGTCCTATCACTGGTTGTCACCAGAAGAGCCTGGCTCCATCCTCCTGACACTCCCCCTTTAGATATCTGTAACCATGAATGAGTCCCCCCTCAGTGTCTTCTTGTCCAGCTCCAGAGCCCCAGCTCCCTCAGCCTTTCCTCACCCGGGAGATGAGGGTGGGGCTGGGGGGACATGGGGACAGGCGGATGTGGGGACTCGGTGCTATAGGGGTACAGTGGCATGTGGACATGGAGACACACAGACATTGGGATATATGGGCATGGGGACATGGGGATGCAGTGACACAAGGACATGGGGACGCAGGGACACACAAATGTGGACGAAGCGACACGAGGACATGGGGACATAGGGACGCAAGGACGCGGGGGCATGGGGATATAGAGATGCACAGACATGGGGATATATGGACATGGGGACATGGGGACGCGGTGACATAAGGACATGGGGACAACCGGGACATAGAGATGCACAGACATGGGGATATATGGACATGAGGACATGGGGATGTGGTGATATGAGGACATGGGGACATGGGGATGTGGGGATACACGGACATGGGGACATAGAGATGCAGACATAGGGATATATGGACATGAGGACATGGGGATGCGGTGATGCAAGGACATGGGGACATGGGGATGTGGGGATACACGGACATGGGGACATAGAGATGCACAGACATGGGGATATATGGACATGGGAACACAGAGACACACGGACTTGAGTATGTGGGGACATGGGGACAGGCAGATATAGAGACTCTGTGTTATAGGGGCACATGGACCTAGGGATGTGGAGATGGACAGATATGGGGATATATGGACAGGGGGACATGGGGATGCAGTGACACAAGGACACGGGGACACATGGACGTGCGGATGTGGTGATGTGGGGACATGGGAACAGACAGATATGGGAGTATAGTGTGATGGGGACACATGGACACGGTGACGTGGGGACAACAGACATGGAGTTGCAGTGACATGGGGACAGGTGAATATGCAGACATAGGGACAGAGTGACTTGGGGGCACAGTGACGTGGACACAGGGACATGGGGACACAAGGACACACAGACATGGGGATGCAGTGATGGGGGGACGTGGGGATACATGGGCTTGGGGACGAGTGATGTGGGGGCATGGGGGCATGCAGACCTGGGGACATGGTAACATAGGGACATGGGGACACATGGTCAGGGGACACGCAGACATTGAGACAAACAGGTATGGGCACACAGAGATGTGGGGACACAGGGACATGGGTACCCAGTGACAGAGTGACACCTCCCAAGCCAAGCCAACAGCAGTGTCCCTGCCCTGTGCCCCCACAGTGCCATTCTGGAACCCTTCCCGGTGCCAGGGTGACAGCGCCTGAGTGACGCGGTGGCACAGGGTTGTGGCCATGCTGCGGCTCCTGGTGGCCAGTGCCCGCATCCCCGAGGCCACCGGCGCTGGGCCCGGCGTGCACGTGTCTGCCCGCTTCCGAGGTACCGCTGGGGACCGGGGGGACACCGCAGTCACCGTCCACGTGCGTGGGGGCAGTGCCAGTCATCCCCCTGCACCACCATGTCCCCACCCTGCCGTGCCACCACCCTCCGTCCCGTCCCCATCAGGTGTCCCCAGGAGCACCCGGGTGTTGCCGGAGGAGCGCAGCCCCACCTGGAACGAGGTGACGTGACCTCGGAGTGGCCCACGGTGGCATGGGGACACTCGTGTCACCCCACTGACCCCTTGTCACCACCAGACGCTGGCATGGCCACTGGGCACGTGTCCCCTGCGCCCCACGGACACCCTGACCCTGCGCCTGCGGCACTGGGGACAGCCAGTGCCCCAGGGGTGAGTAGCACCGTGGTGGGGGGTCTGTCCCCAGTGTCACCACCCTCACCATGTCCCCTTGTCCCTGCAGAGTCCTGGGTGCCGCCACAGTGTCACTGGAGCAGTTGGTGGCCAACCCGGGGCTGCCGCTGTCCCTCAGCCACATGCCACTGCTGGACCCTCAGGGACAGCCCACGGGGGTGAGCACCCCCCTGCAACGCAACAGCACCCTTGGGTGTCACTGGGCACAGCCTGAGGTGTCACCTGTCCCTTCGCAGTGCACCCTCACCCTCCGCTGCTCCTACACCCCCCACGGCACACCTGGGGACGTTGCGGTCCCCTTGCAAGGACAGGTGCCACCACGGGCAGCATCACCGGGGACATCCCAGCGCCACAACAAGCCACCGGCGAAGGGGAAAGAGGATTTCCAGGTATGGCACCCATGGGTGCGGTATCACCCAGGGGTGACGTCCCATCCGTGGTGGCCACCGTGTCACCGCCTGTCCCACAGGTGCGGGTGAGGGTCATCGAGGGCCACCAGCTCCAGGGCAACGACATCAAGCCGGTGGTGACAGTTCTCATCGGCCAGAAGCGCTTCAGGACCAGGATCCAGACAGGGAACAACCCCTACTACAACGAGGTGACACCGGGGAGGGGGCACGGGGACCCACCGGTGTCCCCTCACCCCACCCTCACCTCCTTTTGCCCATTTCTAGGTGTTTTGGCAAAATTTCCGCCGGACGCCTGCGCGGCTGGCAGCCGAGCTCATTGTCTTCCAGGTCGGGGGATTCGGTGGCACTGATGGGGACGGGGACAGCGGGGTGGCCGCTGACGCTGTGTCCCACGCTTGTCACAGGTGCTGGACTCCCGGGCCAGCCGTGCCAAAGCCATCATCGGCGTCTTCCAGGTGGGGACAGTGACTCGAGGACGCGGCGTCACAGCGCGGCTCGGCCACCCTCACCCCCTTTGCCCCCCGCAGCTGGACATCGGCACCATCTACCACGCCCCGGGTAGGCGAGAGGCTCGGGGTGACACTGCGGTGACACCACGGTGACATTGGGTGACGACGGGGTGACCCCTGGTGCCAGGACGCAGCTTGAGCTGGAAGTGGCTGAGCCTGCAGCACCCCCAGCACCCCGAAACCGGCTCCTGTGGGTACCTGCGCGTCAGCCTGGCCGTGCTCCGTGCCGGTGAGACGGCACCGGTGAGACCCCCACACACCTCTCCAGCACCCCAAAAACTATATGGGGGGGTCCCCCATTTTTATACAACCCCCCCAAGGAGGAGAAGGCACCGGCGGGGGACGAGGACGTGGAAGCCAACCTGCTGCGGCCATCGCCGTGTGTCGCCACACTGCAACTGCGTGTCTACCGCGCCGAGGACCTGCCGCAGGGTGGGACACCCCAAAACCTCCCCTTTTATTATTTTAGGGTGGGGGTAGATTTAGGGGACCCCCCCACTCACTTCTTGCCATCCCTGTTGCAGCGGAGCCACCTCGGTTACCAGTCGGCGGCAAGAGGGGCTTCGTAGCGGCGGCGGTGAGGGTGCGATTTGCCGGCAGGACGGTGGGTGCCGGGTAGATTATGGGGTGGGGGGCTCACATTTTGGGGTGGGGGGGTCATATTTTGGGGTGTCAAGGGGGAGCGCTCACAGCTCTGCCCATCGCAGCTCTGCACCCGGGTGATGCCCCCCGATGCCAACCCGGCGTGGAACGAGGTTTTCTTCTTCCCCCTGCGGGTGAGGTGCCCCCCAAAAATCCCACACCCCTTCCCCAAGGTGGGCGCACCCCCAAAATGTGGGGGGCACCCTCATTTCAACACCCCCTCTTTTCGTTCGCCTCTCCGCAGCTGCCCCCCATCTGCGATGAGATTCAGCTGGCCATCCTCAGCGGGTACATGGGGACCCCCCAAAAACGTTTTGGGAGGTTTTTGGGGACACCTCTATTTTTGGGGACCCCCCTATTTTTGGGGGAGACCCCCCTCCTTTCCATACCCCCCTAGGTCCCGCAGCAGCAAAGTCCTGGGCACCGCCACCCTCCGCCTCTCCCAAATCTCCTCTGCTGGTGCTGAGCTGGAGGGTGAGCAGGGGCCACCCTTGGGTGCGGGGGTCCCCAGCACCCAGACCCCCAACACCCACTGAACCCCCTTTTTCACCCACAGAGGGGACCCCCGGGTTCTTACCCTGCTTCGGACCCAGTTTCCTCCCCTTCTACGGTCCCCGCTCGGATCCTGCCAGGACACCCAGCACCGTGAGTGGGTGACAGAGGGGACAGCACCCATTTTTTCAGTGGGGACACCCCAAATCACCCCCCCACCCTTATGTCACAGGACACCGGGGTGGCTTATCGTGGCCGGGTGCTACTGGAGCTCAGCACCCACATGGGGACACCAGACGGGCGCCAGCGTGGTGCCATCGCCCCTGAGGACGTCACCCAGGTGCAGGTGACACAGCGCGATGCCACCCCCGTCATCTTTAATTCTTATTTCTAAGTACAACCCGGGAGTATCTTTTTGTCACAGCGTCACTTGCCCCGATGTCGCCGCTTCGGGCTCTGCGGCGTCTTTTATTCGGCCACCATGGTGCCACCCGGCCCCGAGCTCCTGCGCTTCGAGCTCAGCCTGGGCCACTATGGGGACACCAGCGATGTCACCTGCAAGCCCACAGCCTCCGTCACCCCGTACTGTTGTCCCCTCTTTGATGGTGAGTGGGATGTTGGGATGGGGACACAGTGGGTGACACCGCGCAGTGTCCCATGGGATGTTCTGGGTGCAGGGAACCGCTACCACTACTTGCCGTGGTACGGTGACAAGCCGGTGGCAGCTGTCACCTCGTCCTGGGAGGACGCCGGTGACCGATGGGACACCCTGAACCTCCTGCGGAGCTTGTGCCGGCGGCTGGTGAGCACCCATGGGTGACAGCAGGGTGGAGGTGACACCCCCCTGGTTGGGTTGGGACAGCTGGGGGGCTTTATTTTGCAGGGGGACAACGTGGCGGAGCTGAGGGACGCGCATGGGGACACCAGAGGGGACATCGGCAGGAGGATGCTGCGCCAGCTGGTGCAGGACTGCAGGTGGCAATGGGGGATTTTGGGGGGGAATGGGGGATTTTGGGGGAAAATGGGACAGTTGAGGTGAAATGGGGAATTTGGGGGGAACAAATGAGGAATTTGGGGGGTGGGAATGGGACAATTAGGGGGAACAAATGGGGAATTTGGAGGGATATGGGACAATTGGGGGCAATGGGGGATTTAGAGGGAAATGGGACAATTGGGGGCAATAGGGAATTTGGGGGGTGGGAATGGGACAATTGAGGGGAACAAACGGGGGATTTGGAGGGATATGTGACAATTGGGGGCAATGGGGAATTTGGGGGGGTGGGAATGGGACAATTGGGGGGAACAAATGGGGAATTTGGAGGGATATGGGACAATTGGGGGCAATGGGGAATTTGGGGGGTGAGAATGGGACAATTAGGGGGAACAAATGGGGAATTTGGAGGGATATGGGACAATTGGGGGCAATGGGGGATTTAGAGGGAAATGGGACAATTAGGGGCAATGGGGAATTTGGGGGGTGAAATGGGGAATTTGGGGGAAATGGGATAATTGGGGGAAATGGTTTTTTTGGGGGGGAATTGGGGATTTGAGGGGGAGAAATGGGGAATTTTTGGGGGGGAAATGGGACTTTTTGGGGGAATAGGGAATTTGTGGGGGGAAAAGGTGCATTTCTAGGGGGGAAAGAGGCATTTTGGGGGGAGAAATGGGGCTTTTTGGGGAGATAATGTGACATTTTGGGTGGAAAACTGAGCATTTTTTTTTTGAAAACGTAGCATTTTGGGTGAGAAACGGGGCATTTTGGAGGTGAAACAGGACATTTTGGGGCAGATAAATGCGGCGTTTTGTGGGGAAAGTGTGGCATTTGGGGGAGAAATGGGGCGGTTTTTGGGGAAATGGGGCATTTTTTGGGGAAAAGGGGCATTTTGGAGGGGAGATGGGGAAATCTGGGGGGAAAACAGAGCATTTTTTTTGGGAAAACGTAGCATTTTGGGTGAGAAACGGGGCATTTTGGAGGTGAAACAGGGCATTTTGGGGCAGATAAATGTGGCGTTTTTGGGGGAAAATGTGGCATTTTGGGGGAGCAAAGGGGCATTTTGGGGGGAAATAGGGCATTTTTTTGGGGAAAAGGGGCATTTTGGAGGGGAAATGGGGAAATCTGGGGGGAAAACAGAGCATTTTTTTGGGAAAATGTAGCATTTTGGGTGAGAAATGTGGCATTTTGGAGGGGAAACAGGGCATTTTGGGGTAGATAAATGCGGCGTTTTGTGGGGAAATTGTGGCATTCTGGGGGAGAAATGGGGCATTTTTTGGGGAAATGGGGCATTTTTTTGGGAAAAGGGGCATTTTGGAGGGGAAATGGGGGAATTTTGGGGGGTAAACAGGGTATTTTGGGGGGAAAACGTGGCGTTTTGTGGGGGTTGTTTGCAGGCAGGCGCTGGCGCGGCTGGCGGAGCAGCCGACCCCCACGGCGCTGGACGCCCACCTGCGCACCACGCGGCTGCACCTGCTGCGGCACATGGTGGCAACCGCGGCCGAGCCCCCGCGGGCCGGCTGGGACACCCTGCTGGACACGGCCCAGGGCTGGCTGAGCAGGGTGACAGCGCTGGCCGTGGAGGTGGGACATCCCTGGGACAAGTTACGTGGGGGACAGCACTCTGATTTGTGGCTGGGATGGGGTGACATGGGGGATATTGTGTGATGAGTTGTGGCTGGTCTCAGCACAATGAGGATGGGGTGACATGGGGGACATCGCTGTGATGAGTTGAGACCAGGATGGGGTAACATGGGGGACATTGCTGTGATGAGTTGTGGCCAGTCTCAGCCCGCTGGGAAGGAATGATATGGGGGACATAGTGTGACAAGTTGTGGCTGAGATGGGGTGAAATGAGGGACATCACTGATGAGTTGTTATCAGTCTCAGCCTGCTGGGAAGGGATGATATGGGGGACATAGTGTGACAAGTTGTGGTTGTGATGGGGTGACATGGGGGACATCGCTGGGATGAGTTTTGGCTGGGATGGGGTTACATCGGGGACATCACTGTGATAAGTTGTGGCTGGTCTTGGCCCAATGGGAAGGGATGATATGGGGGACATAGTGTGACAAGTTGTGTCTGGGATGGGGTGAAATGGGGGACATCACTGATGAGTTGTGATCGGTCTCAGCCTGCTGGGAAGGGGTCATATGGGGGACATTATGTGACAAGTTGTGGCCATGATGGGGTGACATGGGGGACATCACTGGGATGAGTTGTGGCTGGGATGGGGTTACATCGGGGACATCACTGTGATGAGTTGTGGCTGGTCTTGGCCCAATGGGAAGGGATGATATGGAGGACATAGTGTGACAAGTTGTGGCTGGGATGGGGTGACATGGGGTACATCGCTGTGATGAGTTGTTATCAGTCTCAGCCTGCCGGGAAGGGGTGATATGGGGGACATCGTGTGATGAGTTGTGGCCGGTCTCAGCTCAATCAGGATGGGGATACATAGGGGACATCGCTGCAATGAGTTGTGACCGGGATGGAGTAACATGGGGGACATCACTGTGATGAGTTGTGGCTGGTCTCAGCCCACTGGGAAGGGATGATATGGGGGACATAGTGTGACAAGTTGTGTCTGGGATGGGGTGAAATGGGGGACATCACTGATGAGTTGTGATCGGTCTCAGCCTGCTGGGAAGGGGTCATATGGGGGACATTATGTGACAAGTTGTGGCCGTGATGGGGTGACATGGGGGACATTGCTGGGATGAGTTGTGACCGGGATGGGGTTACATCGGGAACATCACTGTGATGAGTTGTGGCTGGTCTTGGCCCAATGGGAAGGGATGATATGGGGGACATAGTGTGACAAGTTGTGTCTGGGATGGGGTGACATGGGGTACATCGCTGTGATGAGTTGTGATCAGTCTCAGCCTGCTGGGATGGGGTGATATGGGGGACATTGTGTGACAAGTTGTGGACATGATGGGGTGACATGGGGGACATCACTGGGATGAGCTGTGGCTGGGATGTGATTACATGGGGGACATCCCTGGGATGAGTTGTGGCCAGTCTCAGCCCAACCAGGGTGGGGATACATGTGGGACATCCCTGGGATGAGTATGGCTGGGATTGGGTGACATGGGGGACATTGCTGGGATGAGTTGTGGCTGGGATGGGGTGACACGGGGGACACAGCTGGGATGAGTTGTGGCTGGGATGGGGTTACATCGGGGGCATCACTGTGATGAGTTGTGGCCGGTCTCAGCCCAACCAGGATGGGGATACATGGGGGACATTGCTGGGATTAGTTGTGGCTGGGATGGGGTGACATGGGGGACACAGCTGGGATGAGCTGTGGCCGGTCTCAGCCTGCCGGTCTCTCTCTCTCTCCCCACAGCCGCAGGCTGGTGTCCCTGATGTGCTGCTGTGGCTGCTGCGGGGGGACAGACGCGTGGCCTGTGCCCGTGTCCCCGCGACCGACATCATGTTCTCGCCGAGCGGCCCCGGCGCCTGCGGGAGGTTCTGCGGCCGCATCCAGACCCTCTTCCTGGTGGTGGGCACCCCATGTCCCCTCCCTGTCACCTCATTGTCCCCTCCATGTCCTTCCACATCCCTTTCACATCTCCTCATATCTCCTCCATATCCCATCCATGTCCCCTTTGTTTCCCCCCATATCCCCTCCATGTCCACTCTATATCTCCATGTCCCCTCTATGTCCCCTTTGTGACCCCTTATGTCTCCTCCATGTCCCCTCCAGATCTCTGTGTCCTCTACATGTCCCCTTTGTGTCCTCTCCACATCTCCACATGCCCTCTGTGTCCCCTCCATGTCCCCTAGACCTTCTCCTTATCTCCCCCATGTCCCCCCAATGTTCCCTCCATGTCACCTTTGTGTGTTCCCATGTCCCCCCCACATCTCCTCCATGACCCCTCTGTGTCCCTCCTAGACCTTTTCCACGTCTGCTCCATGTCCCCTTTGTGTCCCCTCTACATTTCCCTCACATCCCCTCCATGTCCCCTTTGTGTCCCCTCCATCTGCCTTCTGTGTCCCCTTTTATGTCTCTCCTAGACCTTCTCCATATCTGCTCCATGTCCCCTCCATGTCCCCCTTGTGTCCTCTCCACATCCCCTCTGTGTCCTTCTCTGTGTCCCCCCTAGACCTTCTCCACATCTCCGCCATGTCCCCTCTCTGTCCCCGCTGTGTCCCCACCACGCAGGGCTCCAGTGACATCCATGCCCAGCTCCGGCTCCGGCTCTGGCTGGGACGCGTGGCCAACAGCGATAACCTGTCCCGGCACCTCGAGGGGACCTTGCACGTCTATGCCGAGACGGTGCGCCCTTGGCCTGGGGGGTGACACCACCTCACAGTGTCCCCAAACCCCCCTCACCCCCCCGTGTCCCCTCCCAGTATGAAAACCAGACCAAGCTGCTGGGCAAGTGGGGTCCCCGGGGGCTGCTGGGGTGCCCCTGCTTCTCGGACAGCGCCGGCAAAGCGGGGCTCCCCCGCCACCGCATCCGTCCCCCCCGCGGCTGGCGCTGGGACGGGCCCTGGACCGTGGAGCCGCAGCGGCGGTGAGTCCCCCAGCACGGGTGGTGACACCCCGGGGGACGTCGGGGAGGGTGACACCGGTATTTTTGTCCCCAAGGCTGCTGCTGGACGCGGAGACCAACGTGGGCGAGGTGCTGGAGGAGGTGTACGAGAACGAGAGCCGCCAGCGCGGTGGCGAGTGGGGACCTGCCGCCGTGACCAACACTGACATCGTGAGCGGGCGGTGGCACTGGGGACACCGGCGGTGGGGTGACACAAGCACAGTGGGGCTCAGCGCTCACCTGCTTTTGCAGAGCGGCGCGGCGGTGCCACCCAAGGAAGAGGTGGCGTGTCCCCAAGGTTGGCACATCGCCCATGACTGGCACGTGGATGTGACGGGGAACGTGGACGAGGCGGGTGAGTGGGTGTCCCCACGCTGGGGTGAGTGGGTGGTGGAGGTGATGGTGACAAGAACAAGCGGGTGCCGCAGGGTGGGAGTACGGGACGAGCGCGGGTGCCGGCGCTGTCCCCCCGGCGTGGCACGCCACCGAGAAGACGTACCACACGCTGCGGCGCCGGCGCTGGCTGCGCACCCGCCGCAGGGATCCCAGCACGCAGGGACCCGAGCAGGACGTGGAGACCTTCCTACGGCTGGTCGGGACAGCGGGGACAGGGACGGGGCAGCGAGGAGGGGACATCAGCGCGGGCGTTGCAGGGATGGGGTGGCAGGGATGGGGACATCACGGTTGGGGTGGCAGGGACAGATGTGGCAAGGATGGAGTGGCAGGGATGGGAGTGGCATGACTGGGGTGATGGGGGTGGCAGAGATGGGGACATCAGGTATGGGGGTGACAGCGATGACAAGGATGGGGTGGCAGGGATGAGAACAATAGGATGGGGACGGCAGGGATGGGAACACCAGGGATGAAGGTGACAGGTAACAAGGATGGGGTGGCAGGGATGGAGTTGCAGGGACAGGGGTGACAAGGATGGGGTGGAAGGGATGGGAGTGACAGGATGGGGACAGCAGGGATGAACACATCAGGGATGGGGGTGGCATGACTGGGGTGACAGGGATGGGAGTGGCAGGGATGGGAGCGACAAGATACGGGTGACACAGATGGGGTGGCAGGGACAGTGGTGGGAGTGCCCTGGTCCATCCCCATGTGCCACCCCGTGCTGACCCCTGTGTCCCCACAGCACAGCCCCGAGGCGGCGGGGACCGAGGCCTGGGAATACGGGTCCCTCTGGGGCTCCCGCTTCCACCTGCAGCCGCGGCTGGGTGACGTGTGCCGGCGGCGCTGCTGGCACCGCGCCATGGTGCCGAGCCAGCCCGGGGCCAGGGCGGCCCTGTTCCTGCTGGAGGGGACCCCGGTGCGAGAGAACGAGGGGAACTGGGGCTGGGGATGGAGGGTGGGGTGCGGGGAGGGATGGGGGACAGAGGGATGGAGGGACAGAGGGACAGAGACTCTGCTCCCCAGGAACAAGCGCCAGGAGCAGAGGAAATGGCCTCAAGTTGCACCAGGGGAGGTTGAGGTTGGATGTGGGAACAATTTCTTCCCCAAAGGGCTGTGGGGCATTGGAACAGGCTGCCCAGGGCAGTGCTGGAGTCACCATCCCTGGAGGGCTGGACAGACGGACATGAGGTTCTCAGGACATGGGGCAGTGGCAGGGGTGGGGGAACGGGTGGACTCAATGAGCTCGAGGGGCTTTTCCAACCAAAATGATTCTGTGGGGGGACGGAGGGACGGATGGAGGGACAGAGAGATGCAGGGAAGGAGGGATGGAGAAATGGATGGATGGGTGGATGGATGGATGGATGGATGGATGGATGGATGAAGGGACAGAGGGATGAGGAGATGGATGTAGTGACGTGGAGACAGAGCGATGCTGGGGCAGTAGGACATGGCACGACAGCAGGACGCAGGGCCGGGGGACAGCAGGGCCAAGGGGACACCTCCCCACAACCTGCAGAGCAAAGAGGATGTGGCCGAGGACGACGAGACGCCCGCGGCCGAGTGTCCAGCGCGGGGCTCATCCCGGACCAGCCCCAAGCAGCCCATGCCCCTCATCCTCTGCACCTTCCAGCGTGAGCCCCGGGGACACGGCGGGGGGACACAGTGACAACCCAGCGGGGTCCCAGCCCCCCCGTCACCTCTTGTCACCCCCTGTCCCTCCCGCAGGACCCAACTTCTTCCAGCTGCGCTGCTACATCTTCCAGGCGCTGGAGCTGGCACCCCGTGCCACCAAAGCCACCGCAGGTGGAACAGCCCCCAAAAAGACCCCCAGACCCCCACCCCGGTGGGGAGCCTGAGGTGCTGAGAGTGTCCTTGTCCCCCAGACCCCGTCGCCCACGTCTCCTTCGTGCACGTCAGCCAGAGCACCCGGGTGCTGCCCGGCACCCTGGACCCGCTCTGGGACCAGACGCTGCTTTTCCAGCGGGTGCTGTTGTATGGGAACCCCCAGGGGGTCCAGGACGAGCCCCCCATGGTGGTGGTGGAGGTTTTCGACCAGGACGGAGGGGTATGGCACCCATGGTGGGGGGGAACCATGGGTGGGGGCAGCACCCATACCCAAGCAATGTGTTGCAGGGTGCTGGTGCTTTCCTGGGGAGGAGTGTGTGCGCCCCACAAGTTTGGCTGGACGTGGGGCAGCGGAAGCCCCCCCGGCTGCAGCGGTACCCACTGCGGGGGTCCGGGGGGTCGGACGGGGAGCTGCTGGTGGCCTTTGAGCTGCTGCACGACACCCAGGTGAGGGGCTGGGGGGGGACAGGGGGCACAGGGGATGATAGCCCATCTTCATCATCATCACCATCATCATCCTTGGCAGGATGGGGCCCTGGCACAAGTGACCCCCCCGCCATGGAGGGAGGGGGTTTTCAGTGTCCCCCAGGGCATCCGGCCACTCCTGCGGCTGGTGGCACTGGAGGTGAGACCGCAGTGGGGACAGGGACAGGGATGAAGAAGGGGATGGGATGGGGACAAGGACAGGGAGAGGGATGAGGACAGGAGTGGCTGGGAGCAAGGACGTGGACTGGAACAGGGATAAAGACAAGAGGGACAAGGTTGGGATGGGGAAAGGGATGGGACAGGGATGAAGGTGGGATGAGGACAAGGTCCCAGATGGAGAATGGAGGGGAACAGGCTGGGGACAGGGACAGTGATGAAGGTCCTGGGGAAGGGATGGGGACTGTACAGGGATGGGGAAAAGGATGAAACCAGGCTGGGGATGAGCTCAGGGATGGAGACAGGCCAGGGACAAGGAAAGGGATGACGATGGGGACAGACCCAAAGGGACAAACCCAAGATGAGGACGGGATGGAGCTGGAGATGGGGACAGGGATGGGGACAGTGACAGCCACCCCCAGCATCCCCCGGGTGCGCAGCCCACCCGCGGTGACCCCAGTGCACCCGGGGGGTGACAGCCACCGGTGTCCCCCAGGTGCTGGCGTGGGGGCTGCGGGGGCTGCGGGGCGGCGTGCGGGCGCCCAGCCTGGAGCTGCAGTGCGGGGGGCAGACCCTGCGGACCCCCCCCATCCTCAACCTGCCCACCAACCCCAACTTCCCCATCAACGCCTTCCTGCTGCCGCTGGTGAGGACGGGACGGGGGGCACCCCACCCATGGGTGCTGGCACCCTGGGGTGATGACTTGGCTCCCCTCCCGCCCCAGAATTTACCGGCAGAGGAGGAATATGTGCCCCCCATCTGGCTGCGGGTACTGGACACGCGAGAGTTTGGGTACCGGCCCGTGGTGGGACAGGCCTGCGTGCGGGGGTTGGGCCGGTATTACTGGCCACCCCCTGGGCAGGGAAAGCCTCCCCCTGGCCCCACAACCCCCTCATCTGGCTCTGGTAATGGCTCTGCCCAGCCCTGGTACCTGCTGCCCAGCCGTGTCACATCCCTGGCACCCCCTGTCCCATCCCTCTCCCACCTCTGGTACCTCCTGCCCCAACCCTGGTACCTCCTGCCCCAACCCTGGTACCTCCTGCCCCAACCCTGGCACCTCCTGTCCACCCCTGTCCCATCTCTGGTACCTCCTGCCCCAACCCTGGTACCTCCTGCCCCAACCCTGGCACCTCCTGTCCACTCCTGTCCCATCTCTGGTACCTCCTGCCCCAACCCTGGCACCTCCTGCCCCAACCCTGGTACCTCCTGTCCATCCCTGTCCCGTCTCTGGTACCTCCTGCCCCAACCCTGGTACCTCCTGCCCCATCCCTGGCACCTCCTGTCCATCCCTGTCCCACCTCTGGTACCTCCTGCCCCAACCCTGGTACCTCCTGTCCACCCCTGTCCCATCTCTGGTACCTCCTGCCCCAACCCTGGTACCTCCTGTCCACCCCTGTCCCATCTCTGGTACCTCCTGTCCCACCTCTGGTACCTCCTGCCCCAACCCTGGTACCTCCTGCCCCAACCCTGGCACCTCCTGTCCATCCCTGTCCCACCTCTGGTACCTCCTGCCCCAACCCTGGTACCTCCTGTCCACCCCTGTCCCATCTCTGGTACCTCCTGCCCCAACCCTGGTACCTCCTGCCCCAACCCTGGCACCTCCTGTCCATCCCTGTCCCACCTCTGGTACCTCCTGCCCCAACCCTGGTACCTCCTGTCCACCCCTGTCCCATCTCTGGTACCTCCTGCCCCAACCCTGGTACCTCCTGTCCACCCCTGTCCCATCTCTGGTACCTCCTGTCCCACCTCTGGTACCTCCTGCCCCAACCCTGGTACCTCCTGTCCACCCCTGTCCCATCTCTGGTACCTCCTGCCCCAACCCTGGTACCTCCTGCCCCAACCCTGGTACCTCCTGCTCCAACCCTGGCACCTCCTGTCCACCCCTGTCCCATCTCTGGTACCTCCTGCCCCAACCCTGGTACCTCCTGCCCCAACCCTGGCACCTCCTGTCCACTCCTGTCCCATCTCTGGTACCTCCTGCCCCAACCCTGGTACCTCCTGCCCCAACCCTGGTACCTCCTGTCCACCCCTGTCCCATCTCTGGTACCTCCTGCCCCAACCCTGGTACCTCCTGCCCCAACCCTGGTACCTCCTGCTCCAACCCTGGCACCTCCTGTCCACCCCTGTCCCATCTCTGGTACCTCCTGCCCCAACCCTGGTACCTCCTGCCCCAACCCTGGCACCTCCTGTCCACCCCTGTCCCACCTCTGGTACCTCCTGCCCCAACCCTGGCACCTCCTGCCCCAACCCTGGTACCTCCTGTCCATCCCTGTCCCGTCTCTGGTACCTCCTGCCCCAACCCTGGTACCTCCTGCCCCATCCCTGGCACCTCCTGTCCATCCCTGTCCCACCTCTGATACCTCCTGCCCCAACCCTGGTACCTCATGCCCCAACCCTGGCACCTCCTGTCCATCCCTGTCCCACCTCTGGTACCTCCTGCCCCAACCCTGGTACCTCCTGTCCACCCCTGTCCCATCTCTGGTACCTCCTGCCCCAACCCTGGTACCTCCTGTCCACCCCTGTCCCATCTCTGGTACCTCCTGTCCCACCTCTGGTACCTCCTGCCCCAACCCTGGTACCTCCTGCCCCAACCCTGGCACCTCCTGTCCACCCCTGTCCCATCTCTGATACCTCCTGCCCCAACCCTGGTACCTCCTGCCCCAACCCTGGCACCTCCTGTCCACTCCTATCCCATCTCTGGTACCTCCTGCCCCAACCCTGGTACCTCCTGCCCCAACCCTGGCACCTCCTGTCCATCCCTGTCCCACCTCTGGTACCTCCTGCCCCAACCCTGGTACCTCCTGTCCACCCCTGTCCCATCTCTGGTACCTCCTGCCCCAACCCTGGTACCTCCTGTCCACTCCTGTCCCATCTCTGGTACCTCCTGTCCCACCTCTGGTACCTCCTGCCCCAACCCTGGTACCTCCTGCCCCAACCCTGGCACCTCCTGTCCACCCCTGTCCCATCTCTGATACCTCCTGCCCCAACCCTGGTACCTCCTGCCCCAACCCTGGCACCTCCTGTCCACTCCTATCCCATCTCTGGTACCTCCTGCCCCAACCCTGGTACCTCCTGCCCCAACCCTGGCACCTCCTGTCCATCCCTGTCCCATCTCTGGTACCTCCTGCCCCAACCCTGGTACCTCCTGCCCCAACCCTGGCACCTCCTGTCCATCCCTGTCCCACCTCTGGTACCTCCTGCCCCAACCCTGGTACCTCCTGCCCCAACCCTGGCACCTCCTGTCCATCCCTGTCCCACCTCTGATACCTCCTGTCCCACCTCTGGTACCTCCTGCCCCAACCCTGGTACCTCCTGCCCCAACTCTGGTACCTCCTGTCCATCCCTGTCTCGTCTCTGGTACCTCCTGCCCCAACCCTGGTACCTCCTGTCCATCCCTTTCCCGTCTCTGGTACCTCCTGCCCCATCCCTGGTACCTCCTGTCCATCCCTGTCCCACCTCTGGTACCTCCTGCCCCATCCCTGGCACCTCCTGTCCATCCCTGACCCATCCCTGGCACCTCCTGCCCATCTCTGTTGCTTCTTGCCCCAACTCTGCCCATCCCTGGCACCCCTTGTCCATTTCTGGCACCCCCTGTCCCATCTCTGGTACCTCCTGCCCCATCCTTGGCACCTGCTGCCCATCCCTGTCCTATCCCTGACCCATCTCTGGTACCTCCTGCCCCATCCCTGGTACCTCCTGTCCATCCATGGTACCCCCTGTCCATTCCTGCCCCATCCCTGGCACCTCCTGCCCCATCCCTGGTACCTCCTGTCCATCCATGGTACCCCCTGTCCATTCCTGCCCCATCCCTGGCACCTCCTGCCCCATCCCTGGTACCTCCTGTCCATCCCTGGCACCCCCTGTCCATTCCTGCCCCATCCATGTACCCCCTGCCCATCCCTGCCCCCTCCAGGATGGTTTACGTGCCCTCTCCCCCGCAGCCGCTCTCTGGGGCAGGATACGTCAGGTGAGTCCCTCAGCACCCCACACCCCCTCAGCACCGCTGGGGTCCCCAGCCCAGTGCCTCAGTTTCCCCGAGCTGTCCCCTTTGTCCCTGCAGATGCTGCCCAGGATCGCTGCCGAGGGGGCTGGGGACAAGGTGGGCACAGCAACAGCGTCACCGGGGTCACCGGGAGCCACCTGTCCCCACCTCACCCTGCTCCCCACCAGGCTGCAGAGGAGGGGGAAGAGGAAGATGAGGATGAGGACGACTGGTGGAGCAAATTCTATGCGGCCATGGGGGACAAGGAGAAGAGGAGGACAGGCAGGGACAGACTGAAGGTCTGGGGACAGGGGACAGGGATGGGGACAAGCTCAGGGGTGGGACAGGGATGGAGATGGGGACAAGAATGAAACAAAATTGGTGCAGGGATGGTTGGGGACGAGGACACAGGAGGGGAGAGGGATTAAGGTGGGATAGGGATCAGGTCAGGGATGGGGATTGAGAGGGGACAGGAATGGGGACAGGGATGAAAATGGGCTGGGGACAAGGTCAGGGATGGAGACTGAGAGAGGAACAGGGACAGGGATGAAGAGGGGATGGGATGAGGACAGGGATGAAGGTGGGATGGGGACAGGGATGAGGATGAGACAGGGATGGGGATGAAGATGGGATGAGGACAGGGATGAAGATGCGATGGGGACAGGGATGAAGGTGAAATGGGGACATGGATGAAGATGGGATGGGGACAAGGCTGAAGAAGGGCAGAGGGACATGATGGGGAGAAGCACCAAGATGGGGTTGGGGACAGGGACAAAGGGCCACGGGGCCAAGGGCAGAACCCACTCCCCAGATCTACAGCTGCGAGCTGGAGGCGCTGCCCGAATTCGAGGGGCTGCAGGATTTCTGCCAGACCTTCCCCCTCTACGGGCCGGGGGGTCACCCCGCGGGGGGGGACGACCCCGTGGGTGAGTTCAAGGTGGGTGACACCCCCGAGGGGACACCCCAGCGCTGGGGGCGGACAGCCGGGGGTGCACGGCCGGGCGGCTCTCGCAGGGGCTTTTCCGCATCTACCCCCTGCCCGAGGACCCCGCCGCGTCCCCCCCGCCTCGACATTTCCAGCAGCTGCCCCCCAGCAAACCCCAAAAGTGCCTGGTGAGGGTCTACGTGGTCCGGGCCTTCGACCTGCCCCCCAAGGACAGAAACAGGCTGGTAAGGTCAGCCATGGGTGCTGGACAGGGTGACCCATCCCCCCTGCCGCATGTCACCCTGAGTGTCCCCCCCCGCTGGCAGTGTGACCCCTACGTGCGCGTCTCATTGGGGAAGAAGAAGCTGGGCCAGCGAGACCAGTACGTGCCCAACACGCTGGAGCCCGTTTTTGGCAGGTACGGCCAGGGCGGGTGGCCCGGTGGCATTGTCACCCATGGGTGGCACTGGGGAGGGGGGGGCCCATTCCCCATGTCAGCATGTCCCTGTGCCACCACGTCCCTGTGCCACTGGAACCCTGTGCCACCAGGTCCTCATGCCACCAGATGCCACACCAGCAGGTCCCCATGTCACCAAGTGCCTACACTATCAGCTCCCTATTCCCTGCACCAGAAGGTTCCTGAGCCTCCGTGTCCCCAATTCCTCTGCCACCATGTCCACTTGCCACCACATCTCCATACCCTGTGCTGCAGGTCCCTTGTGCCACCATGTCCCCACTCCCCATGTCACCAGATGCCCCATTCCCAACATCTGCAGGTCCCTGTGCCACCACATCCCCATTCCCCACACTAGTGGGTTCCCATGCCACCATGTCCTCGTGCCACCATGTCCTCGTGCCACCAAGTCCCCATGCCCACATGTCCCCACTCCCTGTGCCAGCGGGTGCCACCAGCGTGTCCCCGGGGCTGATGACACTCGCTGCCAGGCTGTTTGAGGTGACAGGGACCATCCCACTGGAGAAGGACCTGCGGGTGACACTGCTGGACTATGACGTGGTGCCACCGGACCAGGAGATTGGCACGACCACCATCGACCTGGAGAACCGCCTGCTGTCCCGCTACCGCGCCAACTGCGGGCTGGCGGCTCGCTACCGCACGTGGGTGTCACCAGGGCGGGGGACACTGTGGGGGCTTGGGGACATCAGGGTGCACAGGCCTGAGCACAGGAGCAGGCGTTGGAGTGGGCACGGGGTGGTGGGGACAGGGTGAGGGGGACAGGATGGGGACAGGATGGGGACAATGGGATGGGCACAGGGTGATGGGGACAAGATGGGAACAAGGATGGGGACAGAGAGATGGAGATGAGGGGGCTATAAGAGGGCTGGGACAGGGAGATGATGACAGCGACATGGGGACAGGATGGGCACAGGGATGGGGACATGGACACGGGCACAGAGAGATGGGGACGGGGGTACCTATGGGTGGGGATGGGGACAGAGACATGGAGACAGGGACATGGGGACAGGAGGGACACGGGGATGAGGACAGGGAGATGGAGACAGAGTGGGGACAGGGATGGGGACAGGAACATGGCCACAGAGAGATGGGGACGGGGGGGCACATGAGGGTGGGGACAGAGACCTGGGGACAAGAGAGAGCACAAGGAGATGAGGATGAGGTTGGCACGGGGATGAAGACCTGGTTATCGGTTTGGTACATGCAAGGGGCACAGGGGTGTGACAGACAGGGAGGGGACACCCAGGAGTGTCCCCAGCCCACCCACTGTCCCCACAGCACCGGCCCCGGGTGCTGGAGGGACCAACTCCCCCCCAGCCGCATCCTGGAGCATTTCGCCCACACCCGGGGGCTCCCGGCACCCGAGTTCAGCGCCGAGGGCACCACCGTCACCTTTGGGGACCAAACCGTCCTGCTCAGCCAGTTTGGTGGGTGGGGGTTCGGGTGGGGACATGGAGGGGCCCGATCCTGTCCCCTGGTGTGATGGCTGAGCCTTGCAGAGAGCGCACCCCCCGTGCACCAGCACCAAGGGCCCCCCCGTGAGCGCCTGGCCCTGCACATTCTCCGCCGTTGTCACCTTGTCCCCGAGCACCTGGAGACCCGCACCCTCTACAACAGCACCCAGCCTCAGATGGAACAGGTGGGGACGGGGACAGAGTGATGGGGACCTTGGGGTGATGGGGACACGGTCAGGGAGGGACCCCAGGGTGATGGGGACCTTGGGATATAGGGGGATGCCAGAGGACAATTGGGGATCTTGGGGTGACAGGGACCTTGGGGTGGTAGAGACCTTGAGATATAAGGGGATGCTGGGGACAATAGGGACCTTGGGGTGACATTGGCCTTGGGAATGGGTGATGGGGACCCCAAGGCAATAGGGACCTTGGGGTATAAGAGGATGCCAGGGGACAATGGGGACCTTGGGGTGACAGGGACCCTGGGGTGATGGGGACCTTGAGGTATAAGGGGATGCTGGGGACAATAGGGACCTTGGGGTATAAGGGGATGCCAGGGGACAACAGGGACCTTGGGGTGACATTGACCCTGGGGATAGGTGATGGGGACCCCAGGGTGACAAGGACCCCAGGGCAGGGAGGGATGCTGGGGGTAGAGGAAGAGATGGGGACCCCAGGGGTGATGGGGACACTCAGGGACAGGGGTGACAGCCCCACCCCCCCACGCAGGGCAAGGTGCAGATGTGGGTCGATGTCTTCCCCACCACCCTGGGGAGCCCCGGCCCCCCTGTCGACATCACCCCCCCCAAACCCCAGAGGTGAGCGCCCAGCTGGGCCCCGCGGGTGGGACGGGGACATCCCAGGGTGGCGAAGGTGACACATCCTTGTGTCCCTGTGAGGTACGAGCTGCGCTGCGTGGTCTGGAACACGCGGGACGTCGACATGGGGGACGTCAACCTGACCGGGCAGCAGATGAGTGACATCTACGTCATGGGGTGAGCCGAGGCCACCGCTATGTGTCCCCCACAAGGCGGAGGTGACAGCAGCCCTTGGGACAGGGTGACAGCAGCGTCCCCTCCCACAGGTGGCTGGACGGGCTGGAGGAGCAGCGGCAGAGGACAGACATCCATTACCGCTCGCTGCAGGGGGACGGGGCCTTCAACTGGCGTTTCGTCTTCTCCTTCCAGTGCCTGGCAGCCGAGGAGCTCTGCATCCTGCCCCACAAGGCGAGGGACACCGCGGGGTGCGGGTGTCAGGGTGGGGGGGACACAGGGGACAAAGGTGACACCCCCATTTTACCCCCAGGAGCATTTCTGGAGCCTGGACCCCACAGTGCAAAAGGTGCCCCCCAAGCTCATCCTCCAAGTGTGGGACAATGACAAGTTTTCGGCTGATGATTTTTTGGGTGAGACGCCGTCTCCCTGCCCTGTGTCCCCGCAGCAGCGTGGGGGACACCCACAGGTGACACCTACAAGGGACAGGGAGCACCCAGAGGTGACACAGAGCACCCATGGGTGACACCCTGCCTCGGCTTATCCCCGCAGGCGTCCTGGAGCTGGAGCTCTCCCGGCTGCCGCAGCCGGCCCGGCAACCCCAGAACTGCACCCCAAATCCGCAGGGGACCCCCCAAAGCCCCTGGCCCTGGCGGGGGACACGGGTCCCGTCTCATTTCTCCCTTTTCCGGCAAAAACGGGCCAGGGGGTGGTGGCCGTGCATGGTGCAGGACGGCAACAAGCAGCGCCTCTCGGTAAGGTGGCACTGGGACAGTTGGGGACAGCGGTGACGAGGTGGGGGGGACAGATCCTGCACCCCATTCCCACCCATCACCCCAAAAAAGGGCAAGCTGGAGCTGAGCCTGGAGCTGCTGACGGCAAAGGAGGCGGAAGAGCGGCCGGCGGGGAGAGGCCGCGATGAACCCAACATGTACCCCAAGCTCCAGCCGCCCATGTGAGTCCCCGCGGTGCTTGGGGGGTGACAGGAGGGGTGACACGGGGTGTCTGAGCCGGGTGTCACCTGCAGGCGGCCGGAGTGGTCGTTCCTGTGGCTGCAGGCGCCACTGCGCACCCTTCGCTACGGGCTCTGGCGGCAGCACCGTGGGCGCATCAGCCTGGTGCTGGCGCTGCTGCTGCTCCTCGTGCTGCTCCTCACCTTCATCTACTCCACGCCGGTGAGTGCTGGGGAGCACAGGCCCCCCCAAATCCCTCATCAGCACCTATGAGTCCCCCCCGAGCCTCCCTCTGTGCCTCCTCACAGGGATATTTGGCCATGAAGCTGGTGAACCCGCTGGAGAGCTGGCGCTTCGGCGGGGGATCGCGTCACGCAGCCGCTCGCCCCTCGGTGTCACCTCTAATAAAGTCACATCTGTAACGGTCGAAGCGTCACCCGCAGCAATCTGGGCTCATGGAGGGGACTGATAAAGGACTTGGGTGGTTTTGGGGAGCCCCACGGTGCTGGGACATGGCCCCTGACTCGCTGCAGTGTCAAAATGCTGCGTCCAGGGGGCCAGGCTCTGCTCCCCAGGAACAAGCGCCAGGAGCAGAGGAAACGGCCTCAAGTTGCGCCAGGGGAGGTTGAGGTTGGATTTAGGAACAATTCCTTCCCCAAAGGGCTGTGGGGCATTGGAACAGGCTGCCCAGGGCAGTGCTGGAGTCACCATCCCTGGAGGGTTGGACAGACAGACATGAGGCTCTCAGGACATGGAGCAGTGCCAGGGGTGGGTTATGGTTTGACTCAATTCTAAAGGTCTTTTCCAACCAAAATGAGTATGTGATTCAACAATTCAGGGGACCAGGCGGTGACAAGGGGCACAGCCGTGTCACACACACACACCAACGTTTATTCCAGGACACCAGTTACAGCTCCACGCGGAGGTGTGCGCCTGTTGCTCCTGGTTATCAGGCAAAAATAGAGGCAAAACACCAGAAAAAAAACCAACTCCTCTGCCACAACCACAATTGGGCACTTCAAGAAAAAGCTCCCACTGACCTGGTGACAACATCCTGCCAAAAACACCACCAGCCACGTGTGTCCCCATCCTGGGTAGCACTGGGGATCCCTCCCGGGTGCGAGCGTCCAGGAAAGCAGCGATGGAGGGTCCTGCCAACGATGGAGCGGCACATTTGCCATTTTAATGTCCCCAAAGCCACTAAGGCTCCCCCTGGGACAAAGTGACCTAAGATCTCCCCCTCCTGGGGTCCCTCTGTGCCGTGGGGTCCCCAGGGGTGAGAGAAACACCGAGAAATCATTGACCAAAGCAGTCCCTGAGGTAGGAATCAACTCCGACTCCCCGAAAGGCAGCAAGAGCTCTGGTTTTGCCGGGGAATTGTCCCTGTGGCCCCCCAACAAGGCTCAGCTCTTCACGGAGACCCTGGGATGCGGTGAGCACCGAGGGGAAAATGCTGCCAAAAGCCAGGAGGTGACACACAAATAGCAGCAGAGACGGGGAGAGGGGCCGAGCCCCCAGACACAGCAGCAAACGAGAATTACAACCGGGGAACTCGGCATCACACCCCAAAACGAGGAGGGGGCTGCAGCGAAAAACACCAAATCTCGGCAATTAGAGTTGCTGCGAGGGATTCACAGTACAGAGAAAAGCTGCCAGGTCTCCTGCATGATGGAAAACGGTGGGAACGGGATGAAGAGCTTGGAAAATCCCTCCTGGAAAGGCAATTTTTCAAGACGAGGGTCCTGGTGACGCTGCGAGGGGGGATGGAGGAGCCTGGTGAGGAACACAGGCGCTCGTTGGCGTCTCTCAGCCAGGATTTCACAGCTGAGGTGGTAAATTCTGCCCGGCAGGTCCGTCCCCGTGGTGCTGGGGACCCCCCACTCCTACTGGGAGCTCCAGAGCCCAGTAAGAAGCGGCAGCCGTCCCCACTGGGGGATTTTGGGGGGACACGAGTGTCCCTACCATGAGGGTGGGTCCATCTGGCCAGTCCGGGATGGGTGAGAGGTGGGATGTGGCTACCAAGGCCCAGCCACAGGCCACCACGTGGGGTTCCTGACTCAATAGAAGTGTTTCCGACTCTGCTCCTGCCACTTGTTGTAGACGATGACTCCGATGACGATGGCAAAAACGATGGCGACGAGGGAGAAGAAGACGATTAGGAAGAGAGCCAGGCCGCTCATGGGCTCCAGCGGCGCCTCCACTGGGAAAGAAAAGCCAGCCTGTAAACCCAGCACCCCAAAATCCAGCTGCGATTTGGTTTAACCACCCCACACAAACCCCCCTTTAGGCTCACGCCGCCCCAGGGTTTGGCTTCCCAAAGCTTTTTGTGCAGGGCTTAAGTTGTGAGACTTCAAATCACATAAGAATTGTAAAATTTGGGTTGGAAGAGATCGACGAAGCTCATCTGGGCCATGAGCAGGGACGTCTTCACCAGCTCAGGTTGCTCAGAGCCCCGTCCAGCCTGGCCTGGGATGTCTCCAGGGATGGGGCATCCACCACCTCTCTGGGTGACATGGGACAGGGTTTTATCACCCTGACACGTCTCAGGTTGGGAAATGACACAGTCGAGGTTCAAACCTCCAGCAGAGCAGCACAGCCCATTTTGGTCACGGCACGGGGGGAGATTCAGGCTGGACATGAGGAATAAGGTTCTTTTACAAGCTGGCAGCTCCTACTCACTTCCCGGCAGCTTTAGGTTGTCCACGACGGGCAGATAAACCTCCCTGTCCCGCTTCTCCTCCTCTGGCGTCCGCTCCACCGTCAGCTGGTAAAGCTTCAGCGAAATGATGTCGTGGTTGTCTGCAAGCAGAGGAGAAACGTGGCCTGAGGTGGCAGCGATAAATACGACTCTGACTGGGGGATTCGAGCACCGTGGGGTGGGTTTTTTACTCCCAAAGGGGAAAAACTCACCTCCAAAGGACAGAATCTATGCCCCAGCGCAGGGCCCTCTGCCAGCATGAACCATTAAGCTACTTAAACTAAAATGCACCCACCCAGAGCGGGAAATCATCTGACTCGAAACCAAGACGAGAGAGAAAAGGAACTTTTGTTGGAGGCAACAATGGGCCCAGACACGGGCCATCAATGCGCTTTTGTAGAGGCACAACTCGATTCGGGCTTAAAACCTGCCAAAAGTGGCACAGCGGGGTGGGATTAGGCCTCGTGGGACGTCGAGCAGCGCTGGGAGGGACACGTTACGCTTTAGCTCTCTGAAAAACCACATTTATGTCGGTCCATGTTGTCCCAGCATTTCCAGGAACATGGGGCTGGTCCCTCCTTTGATAAAAGGTGGGTGATGGCTCTTGGGCTATGAAATCCAGAGCAAAATACACCCGAGAATTTTGCAGAGTCGGGAAGCAGAAATGAGCACCCTGGCTTGGCTGTGACGCCTGCAGCATTTGCAATGACAGTTCTTTCCAGTGCTGCCCTCAGGGCTGACCCAGGCACCTCAGCTTGCAACAGGAGAATATAAGAGATTGTTTTTCAGTGCTCATTGTGTTTTTCCTCCTCCCAAGGCACATTTTTTGGAGACAGACCCTCCAGTTGAGCTGGTGCAGCCGTGTTGTTGAGAGAGGGTGGTGGAGGTTGGGTCAGGGAGATCAAGGGATGTGCTGCCTAAAAGTGATGGGGGAGCAATGTGCCCAGGCTGCACTTTTGGCTTCTCAGGAGATAAAAACAAGGCTCCCACTCACAGCTCAAGGGTGTTTAAAGCATGGAGAGGTCCTCAGGTGCTTCTGGAGCCCCAGCAGGCATCAAGCTGCACCTCCAGATGCTCAAAAATTGAATCATGGAATGATTTTGGTTGGAAAAGACCTTATAAATCGAGTCCAACTGTTACTGCAAGCCATGTCCCTGAGAACCTCATCTCTCTTCAACCCCTCCAGAGATGGTGACTCCAGCACTGCCCTGGGCAGCCTGTTCCAATGCCCCACAGCCCTTTGGGGAAGAAATTATCCCAAATTTCCAACCTCAACCTCCCCTGGCGCAACTTGAGGCCATTTCCTCTGCTCCTGGCGCTTGTTCCTGGGGAGCAGAGCCCGACCCCCCTGGCTCCAAGCTCCTTTCAGGCAGTTCAGAGATCAGAAGGTCTCCCCTCAGCTCCTGTTCTCCAGCTGAACCCCCCAGGTCCCTCAGCCGCTCCCCATTCATTTGCACAAGAAACACTTGGGAAACAAGCCCAGGGACACTGAGGTGATACCTGACAGGTCTCCAGTGACAGAAGAAGTCCCGAAGTAGTAGCCACGGGGCAAGCGCACGCCCGGCACATCGATGCAGTCTCTCCACTCGTGCTTCCCGTCGATATCGATCAAAACCTGTAGTAAAAGCAGCTTATTCAGCCCCAGCCGCAGCCACGCCACCCACCCTGCCGGGCAGGACTCACCGTCAGCCTCCTCTTCACATAGCGGATCACCAGGAAGGTGTCGTGGTTGAGGTTGCGCACCATGGCTGTGCAGCCCCCCAGCTCTGTCGGGCGCCCGTCCCGGTCGTGATCGTAGGTGAGGGAACCGTTGTTCACCATGGCTGAGATGTAGGGGAAGACGCGCTGCGAGGGGGGAAAAAAATGGGGGTGAGTTTCTCCTCTCGTCCCACCAGACACTGCGTGGCTCTATCGTGAACCCGGCGCATCTCAAGATCCTACAGACCCCAAATTCTTTTGCCCCCCTAAAATCTGCCTCAAGAAGAAAACAGCACGGTCCTGCTTCATCCCCCAGATACCTGGGCTGGAGGAGCGACTGTCTGTGCAGCCTCCTCCGGTTTGCACAGGGATTTTTGGGGTTTACACTGGGATTTCTGAGTGCACACTGGGGTTCTCTGAGCGCACACTGGGGTTTTTCTCAGCTCACACTGGGATTGTCTCAGCGCACAGTGGGATTTCTGGACCTCACACTGGGATTTCCAAGCTCATGCTGGGATTTCTGGAGAGCACACTGGAATTTCTGGAGCTGGGAGGAGGGAATTCCTCACCTGTGAGCTGAGGCGAAACCCAACAGCTCATGCGCGGGAAGGCAAGCAAGACCAAGTACCTGGTTTCCCGGGCTGTACCTCCTCTTCTGAGCCTGCCAGTCCGGGGTTATCGCAAAGCAAGAGAGAGCACAGAAGCGAAACGGTCACAGACCAGAGTTTAGTATTAACCTACAACTGGGAAACTTCCTCCCTGGAGAGCTCGGCATGTTAGCAGAGACGAAAGCAGAGCGGGGTTTAGGTGTTAGGTGCCAAAATCCAGTAAAATAGTGCTGGAAGACCACATCAAGCTTTGCCACATTTGGCATTTCTCCTTGTCATGCAGCATTTTGGTGACACTTGGGCCACAACTGCTCCCCAGGGACCCACAACTAACCCGTCCCTCTTCCCTTGAGAACAAGATGCTTCTTTTTGTCCTTTTACAGGCAAAGAAAAGCAGCTGTGAACCCTCAGCAAGCAGCTGATCAGCGTTTCTCCATCTCTTCCCTTCCTTGATGGTCAGCTACTGATTCTTTTTTTCAAATAAAACCCGTTGCGCGGCCCTTTGCCCCACAAAAGCAGAGCTAATCCCCCAGGAAGGTGGTGCCAGGCAGCTCGGAAAGGTTTTTACAAGCACAAAGTCCACCCCTGCGCCTTGGGGCTGCTCTGGGTGTTGGAACAAGAGCTGGTAGTTTACTCAGGGTTTGCTGTGCAGCAAGGCCGGGGCACATCCCAACCGCGCCTTTTTGTCCCTTTCCCCAGAGGCAAAGGGGATCCTGTGGGTCAGTGGGGTTAGCACCAAGATTTTGGGGTAAAATGGCCTATTTTTTAGGGGGAAGCTCAAATTAAGAATGGGGCCAGCTTTGGTTTGGAGTGATGAAAGTAATTCCAGCATCGGGGCACGAAGGGCGCAGTTTTAGCTGTCTCTGCACTTGCTTCTGCACAGAAACAAACACCAATAAACCCCAAATGACCAAGAGACGCGTCAGGGACACAAAGATCATTAAACAGGCACCTTTCAGGGAGGCAAAGTGCAGCCACAGTTGAGCCTCTGGCTGATGAGCTGCCACAAACAGCCCTGTGGTTTGGGCAGGCATCTCGGGTACCACTCTACTCAAGGTTTACAAAGACGATACTCATGGTAGAGCTTCACCTCGATCACTACTCACTGGCAGCCTCCAGAAAGAGCAAGAGCTCATGACACCAACGTGGTGCCACTGGTTAGTTTGCTCCTGCCCTGAAAGCTTTTTCTCTGAGTAAATTAGATTGGAAATTTGGGATAATTTCTTCCCCAAAGGGCTGTGGGGCATTGGAACAGGCTGCCCAGGGCAGTGCTGGAGTCAGAATCTCTGGAGGGGTTGGACAGACAGGGATGAGGTTCTCAGGACATGGGGCAGTGCCAGGGGTGGGTTATGGTTGGACCCCACGATCCTGAGCGTCTCTTCCAACCAAAGCAATTCTCTGATCCTGTTTTATGATTCCAGACCTGACCACAAAACCACCCAGCAGCTTTTCACGTCTCTGAACAGTTATTAAAACCAACTACGCAGAGCACGCTGGGGAAAGGCAGCGGAGACGAAGCAGAGCCATATTTTGTGATTAAAGAGCTCACAAAAAGGCAGCACTGCAACAATGAAGAGCCATAGCCTCAGTGCTGCCTGTGCCGCACTCCGCGGGCAGCTGGTGAGCAGCACGGGCCTGTTTGTCCTTCCCAGCTCACCTCCTGCTGCTTCTCCTCGTTGGGGTAGGTGTCCACGAACACTCCCAGGCCCAGGAAGTTATCCTTGCTCCCAAAAACAGGTCCTAGAAGGAAGGAGAAGCTCTGAATAAGGGTGGCAAAGGGTTTGTTACCCAAGGATTTGTGTTGTTCTCTCATTGAGCTCACAGACCCTTCAGGCAGGGAGCAAGAGGGGCAGATTAAATCCTCTGTCCCAAGCTGGCTGGGATCGAGTTTCCTCCACTAAGTGTATTTTTAAGGAGCCAACTCCTTAGTGGAATGGCCAAAAGCTGCCCAGTGGAAAAAGGCCCTGGGGGTGCTGGTGACAGCGGCTGAACATGAGCCAGCATGTGCCCAGGTGGCCAAGAGCCCACTGGGGAGGCCAAACCTCGAATCCTGGGGGCAGTTTTGGGCCCCTCATGCCAAAAAAAGCCCTTGAGGTGCTGGAGCGGGTTGAGAGAAAGGAACAGAGCTGGGGAAGGGGTTGGAGCACAATTTTACCCGGCTGCATGCGATCCTTAGTGTACCAGATGGCAAAACCATCCCCATTCAGGTTTTTCTTGCCTTGCCCATGGATTTTAAAATGCACCTGCATCTCCCAGTCTCGGAGGTAACACGGCTGCAAGAGAAGGAGCGAGGATGTGAAATTAGGGTGTACCAGACCTGGCTGGCCTATATTTTGCGTGCGAGCTACAATAATTAATCCCAAAGGACATCATTAAGCCAAGGGAATTGGTCATTACTCAAAGCTATAAAAAGCCAAAGAGCCAACTCTGGTCTCACACTATTCCGAAGCAACAGCAACTCCAGCAAAATAACTCACATCCAGGAAAAGAAGAGTAAAAAGAGCCCGAGGAGCAGCGCCAGCTTCTTAATTGCTTATAAGCCAATTATTTCTTGAGCTACCAACAAATTCCCTGTGCTAATGGGCACGTAACGTGACGAGCTCGTAACAGATTCACTCACGTGATGTGAAGCCGGCCGGTGGCTTTGCTTGGAAGCCACAATGTTTTGTGGAAGCTCTAAATCCCAGCAATAAAAAAATAAAATTTAAAAAAGGAAAAAAATAAACAACCCTCAGTATTTTATAACAATAAAAATTGAGTATTACAGATCTCACAGGGCGTTTTCCAAACCACTGCAGATTGGGCTGGATCGTGGGGCACAAAAACCACATGGATTTCAACCCCAAATTAAAATTCAACAGGAATTATCAAGGTATTAACGAGAAGTTCATTGTCTGCCAGGCAAAAGGCTCATGAGGGGCAGCGAAACGCCATAACAGGGCACAGCACCGCGTCCAAGTGCTGCCTCACCGACCCTGCTCTGAGATGTGGTCATGGCAAAGGGGGCAATGGGAGCCCCAAGAGAAACCCCAAACTGCTCAATCTGGCCCCCCAGATTCACGCGGGGAGGACTCAGCAATCGCAGGAATCACCACACCAAAGGCTGGGGGCTGAAGTGCCCCCCAGCTCCACTCAACCCCCCTACAGCCCACCCCAATTCCCCCCCACCCAGCCTTGGCCCAGACTTTCCAACCTCCCCAGCCCAAACCCCCCCTGTGTCCACACAACCCCTCAAATCGCCCCAAACCCCCCAGAAACCCCTCATTCCTACTGGCCCAGAACCCCATACTCCCCCCCCATTTAGCCCAGAGCTGTCCAGTTGCCTCCTACCCTCCTTCCCCAGGATCTCAAACCTCCTTCCCCAGGCCCCCCAGTCCCGCCCAAACACCCACACCCCAAATTCTCTCACTCATGACCCCCCCAAGACCCCAGATCAGCCTCAACCCCTCCCAAACTCACCCAAACCCCCAAAACCCCTCAGACTCGCTGGCCTGGACCCCCACAATCCCCCCCATAACCCAAACCTCTCCAGTTACCCCATCACCCCATCCCCAAACCCCCTTCCCCAAGACCTCAGGCTCCCCTCAGCCCTGCACCCCAAAATCCCAGGCAGAACCCCCCAAACCCCCAGATCAGCCTCAAATCCCCCCAAATCACCCCAATCCCCCCAGGAACCCCTCACACCCACTGCCCAAGACCCCCACACTCCCCTCCTATTTGGCCCAGAGCTGCCCAATCACCTTCCCCCAAACCCCCTTCCCCAAGACCCCAAACCCCCTTCCCCAAGACCCCAAACCCCCTTCCCCAAGACCCCAAACTCCCCTCCCCAAGACCCCAAACTCCCCTCCCCAAGACCCCAAACTCCCCTCCCCAAGACCCCAAACTCCCCTCCCCAGTCCCACCTATACACCCACACCTCAAACTCTCAGATCTCAAACTCAGGACCCCCCAAACCCCCTAACACCCCAAACTTAACCCGAATTCCCCAAACCCTCCCAACTCGATTTAGACCTGCTCCTCCCCCCACGTCTCCACGTCTCCGACCCCCCCCCAAACGCCCTCCCGGTGTCCCCCCCGATGACCCCGGGCTCACCACTCGGTTCCACACGGCTCCCTGCTTGCTCTGCAGGTCGGGGGTGAGCCGGATGTACTGGGTCATGACCATAGCGTTGCCCTGCAGGTCCCACAGCCCCGAGCTGGCCGAGCCCACACCTACGGCCCACACACACCGGTCGGAACCGGGCCGCCGGTACCCAGCACCGGGCACCACCCGCCGCCCCTCTCCCGGCCCCACTCACCCTGGTAGGGCTTGGAGAGTGAGTGCTCCCGCTTGAGATGCTCCTCCGTCTGCTCGGCCCGCGGGCCGCCCAGCCCCATGGCCACGGCCAGCAGCGCCAGCCCGGCCCGCCACCGGCCCGCCGCCATCTTCCCTCCAACGCCTGCGCCAAGGCCCGCCCCGCCCATTGGCTGCCCGCCCGGCATGCCGCATTCCGGTTGGTAGCAGGGCCTTGTCTGTCAACTGAGAGGCGGGGAGAGCGCGGGGCGTAACGGGTAACGTAGTTCCAGCTGCTTTAAAGGGTCCGCGGCGATATGTGGAGCGCAACGGATCCGCTGCACACGGAGTCCTGACCCCGGGTCCTAGTGCCCCCCGCCAGGTCCTACTGCCTCCCCCATCGCTTCTGCAACCCTCCCCAGGTCCTAGTGCCCCCCCAGGTCCTAGTGCATCTCCCGTAGGTCTCACAGTCCCAAGAACGTAGTGTATCCCCCAGGTCCTAGTGTACTTCTCAGTTCCTAGTGCCCCCTCCCCCGACACTTCTGCGACCCTCCTCAGATCCTAGTGCCCCCCGCAGGTCCTACTGTATCTCTTAGTGTCCCGATATCCTAGTGGACGCCCCCCCCTGCCCGGTCCTGTTGTACTCCTCAGGTCCCAGTGCCCCCCTCCGCTTCTGCGACACTCCCCGGTTCCTAGTACCCCTCGATCCCTCACTCATCCACCTTCCACAGGCGACACCAAACCAACACCCTCACCAAACCGACACCCCGTGCACCCCTCGCCCCACCCGCGTCCCCTTGAGGCGACACCGCGTCCTCACCCCGCTAGCACTTGCGGTCCCCACTCCATCACCACCACGCTGACGCGGTCCCTTTAAGGCCGCGCGGCTCGCGGCGGGGCGCGGCGCGTGACGTCCCTCCCGTGCCCCGGGGCGGGGTGGGCGTGTCCCGCCCGGTGACGTCGCCGCGAGCGCGGCGGCCGCGAGACACCAACATGGCGCCGGGCGGCGGGAGGCGGCGCGGCGGCCCCGGCGGGGCCCGGGGGGGCGGCGGCATCGCGGGGGTCCCGGCGGCTGCTCCCCCGTTCCTGCCGCCGCTGCTGCTGCTGCTGGCGCTGCCCCGCGGGGCGGTCGCGGCGGGGGACACGGTGATCCTGGGGATGCGGCTGGAGGAGAGCTCGAAACCGGCGCCGGGGGCTCCGGCCCGCGGGCCCATCCGTGTGACCGAGGGGAGCGAGGTGCTGCTGCGCCTCTACGGGCTGGGCCTGGGGCCGCACACCGGGCAGCACGTCGCCTTCGCCGAGCTCCGGCCCGCCGCCAACGCTTCGGTTCCCAACGGCACCTGCCCCGAGCGCTCCCAGGACCTGCTGGTGCAAACGGGCCTGGCCGAGGCCCGCGACACCTCGGCCCTGCTGTGGGTGCACGTCCAGCCCCTGCGCAAGGACGAGCGCGCCAAGACCTACGTGCTGTGCTCCCAGCGCCGGCCCGGCCAGCCCTGGTTGCCCCACGAAGGCGACGACGGGACGCTGGTGGTGTTGGAGGAGAAGAAGTGGCTGCTGCCCCTTTGGCTGCAGGTGATTCTCATCATCGGGTTGCTGGCGCTGTCGGGGATATTCAGCGGGCTCAACCTGGGCCTCATGGCGCTGGATCCCATGGAGCTGCGCATCGTGCAGAACTGCGGCACCGACAAGGAGAAGCGCTACGCCCGCAAGATCGAGCCCATCCGCCGCAAGGGGAATTATCTGCTGTGTTCGCTGCTGCTGGGCAACGTGCTGGTCAACACCACCCTCACCATTTTCCTCGACGACCTCATCGGCTCTGGGATCGGCGCCGTCGTGGCTTCGACCATCGGCATCGTGATCTTCGGGGAGATCGTGCCCCAGGCGCTGTGCTCCCGCCACGGCCTGGCCGTGGGGGCCAACACCATTGTGATCACCAAATTTTTTATGATGGTGACGTTCCCCCTCTCTTACCCCATCAGCAAACTCCTCGACTGCATCCTGGGCCAGGAGATCGGCACTGTCTACAACCGGGAGAAGCTGGTGGAGATGCTGAAGGTGACGGAACCCTACAACGACCTGGTGAGGGAAGAGCTCAACATGATCCAGGGAGCCCTGGAGCTCCGCACCAAGACGGTGGAGGACGTGATGACACCGCTGGAGAACTGCTTCATGATAAAGAGCGACGCCATCCTGGACTTCAACACCATGTCGGAGATCATGGAGAGCGGCTACACCCGCATCCCTGTCTACGAGGAGGACCGCTCCAACATCATGGACATCCTCTACGTCAAGGACCTGGCTTTTGTCGACCCCGACGACTGCACCCCCCTCAAAACCATCACCAAGTTCTACAACCACCCCGTCCACGTTGTTTTCCATGACACTAAGCTAGACGCCATGCTGGAGGAGTTCAAAAAGGGTGAGGGGACATTCAGGGGGTGCTGCTTCTGCTTCCCTGGGTGCTGCTGCTTCCCTGGGCTCTGCTCCTTCTTTCCTGGGTGCTGCTTCTTCCCCGGGTGCTGTTTTCCCCCACTCCGAGGATGCCAGAAGCAAAACTCTGCAGAGTTTTTGCTCCCTGGGGCTGCCTGGTGTCCCCACAGTTCAAGCAATCGTGAGCAGGAGGGGACTGGGAAGCTGGGGACACGTTGTTGGGCACCAAACCGGGGCAGTTGCCCGTCCCTGGGGTTTGTAACGGGAGCACCTCGGTGTTACGGGCGGAGGAGTAATCAGCGCCAGCCTCCAGAAACACTTCAGGAGTGTTTATTTGCTTCTTGTTTTTAATTATTGGCCCCGGAGGCTGGTGAATTGCTGCTGCAAAATTGTTTGTCTCCCTGGTTTGGGTTTGGTTCCCTCCTCAGGGCCCGTCCCGGCTGCGGGGATTGTTGTGGAACTGCCCTGATTAGCAAAAAGCCTTCCTGGCAAGTGTTTTTCCTCCGGTTCGTCTCGCGCCGGTTCCGGAGCCGCCGCAGGAGCGCGCGGCCGCCCCCATTCCCAAAAAACGGAGCCATGTTGCTGCCGGGGTTATCCCGGCTGCTGGCACCGGCTTTCCCTCCAACGAAGCCTTATTAACGGATTTAAAGCGCGTTCGTTCCGGTTACAAAGCCGCCCACGGCCTGTGTAGTGATTTATTTATCACTGGGTCAGGCCAGGTGATTCCTGGGCTGGTTTTGGGGTCCCTCTCCGAACCCCGTTGTTGCGGATGTGGCAGAGCCATGAGGCTCTGCCCTCATCCCACCCATCGGGACCCGTGTCGGAAGCGGGAGACGCACCCAAAAAGAGGATAAAAAGGGGAAAAAATTAACAGGCTGCGCTTGTGATTGTATTAATTGCAGCACTTGACAGCTGGACTGATTCTCTGAGGTGTTGCAGACGCTGGCCTGGGGTGACAGCTCCCGTGGGGACACCCAGCGCCTTGTCCCGACTGTCCCCTTCTCTCAATGTGAAGCTTTGAGTGGGGAATGACCCCACAGGGAGCTCCCAGCCCCTCTGCTGAGCTTAGGGGGTTGCTCACGCCCCTTGTTTGGGGACTCTGGTGGCAGAGGGGGTCTCGGCGCGGTGTGGGAGGTGTCACTGCCATGGCAATGCCGCAGCAGCCACGCCGTGCCCTTTGCTCTGGCAGGTCAGGCTCCCCAGGGTGTGTTTGTTTTGCCGCCGGCCGCTCCCCACCAAGAGCAGCTTTGGCGGCTTGGCCTGCAGAGGAACCTCTGTCTGAGTCACCGGGTTGGTGAAGGAGCCACCGCGCCCCACCGAGGGGTCATACGGGGGCGTGAGGCATTTTCACAGTGATTTTAGGGGTGTTTTGTTTCTTTACATGTGGCCTTTCTGCTGCGGGGTTGTCTGAATGGTGTGGGCTTGGAGCTGGAGCACAAGTGTGATGGGAGCGGCTGAGGGACCTGGGGGTTCAGCTGGAGAACAGGAGCTGAGGGGAGACCTTCTGATCTCTGAACTGCCTGAAAGGAGCTTGGAGCCAGGGGGGTTGGGCTCTGCTCCCCAGGAACAAGCGCCAGGAGCAGAGGAAACGGCCTCAAGTTGCGCCAGGGGAGGTTGAGGTTGGATGTGGGGAACAATTTCTTCCCCAAAGGGCTGTGGGGCATTGGAACAGGCTGCCCAGGGCAGTGCTGGAGTCACCGTCCCTGGAGGGCTGGACAGACGGACATGAGGTTCTCAAGACATGGGGCAGTGCCAGGGGTGGGTTAACATTTGGACTCGATCATCTTGAGTGGCTCTTCCAACCAAAACAATTCAATGACATGGCACAGGCTGCTCCGGGGACACATCCCATCTCCTGTGACCACCCCCAAGCCAAACCCACACCCCATGGTGACAAGGAGATGCCAAGGAGATGCCGTGAGCCTCGCAGGCGCCACTGTCACCGTCCTAATGACTGTCATTACACTGGGAATTAGCTCCCAGCCCAGGGACTTGTTTAGATTTTCACTGGTTTATTGTTTCCTGCTTGGGGAGGGAACGGCCGGTGACACATCCTGGGATGCGGGAACCCACCATTGAGGCTGGGAGTGCCCTGGGGGTGTCTCTCTTCATGCGTCTGTGTGTCTGTCCGCAGGGAAGTCCCACCTGGCCATTGTGCAGAAGGTGAACAACGAGGGGGAGGGTGATCCCTTCTACGAGGTGCTGGGGCTGGTGACGCTGGAGGACGTCATCGAGGAGATCATCAAATCAGAGATCCTGGACGAATCAGATAAATTCAGTAAGTCTGAGGTTCGGCCCCTCTTCCCCCACCCATGGGTGTTGCTGGGGGTCCTGCTTGTCCCCACTGACACCCCGTTCCCCCCAGTCGACAACAGCCACCAGAACCGAGTGGGCAACCAGAAGAAGAAACGGGACTTCTCGGCCTTCAAGGACCCTGTCATTGAGAAGAAGGTCAAGATCTCCCCGCAGCTGCTGCTGGCCGCTCACCGCTTCCTCTCCACAGGTGAGTTTTTTGAGGGGGATGCCCCCCGACAGCTCTGGGCAGCCCTCGGTGCTGGGATGTGTCCCCCCAGGGCTGGAGCTGCCTTTGCTGGGGACCTGGAGCTGGTTTTGGGGACTTTCCGCCCCAGGGAGATGACAACGTGGCCCAGCACCACCCCGAGGGATGGGGAGGGGACACAGTTATCAAGAGGGACAAGGACAGCGACTCTGACCCCTTGGCCCTTCTCCGTTTCAGAGGTGACGCTCTTCACCCCAAACTTCATCTCGGAGAAGATCCTGTTGCGGCTCCTCAAATATTCTGATGTCATCCAGGAGCTGAAGTTCGACGAGGAGAACAAGAAATCCCCGCGGCACTTCCTCTACTGCAAGAACAAAGCGGCCGACTACTTCATTCTCATCCTGCAGGTACTGGGGTGCAGGGGGGTCCCTCGGCCGCAATGTGGGGGTCTCACCCAGCCCAACTCCACGGGATTGGGTTTTCACGCCATTTCTCCCTCGCAGGGCAAGGTGGAGGTGGAGGCCGGCAAGGAATGTATGAAGTTTGAAGCGGGAGCATTCTCCTACTATGGGGTGATGGCACTCGGCCCCAATCCTGTGTCTGGTAAGCACCCCCCAATCGCTGGGGTGGGCAGAGCCTCCCCCCACCCCAATTTAGAGCTGCTTGTGGGCACAGGAGATGCTGGAGGTTCTGAGGTCCTGCTGGTGCCTCCTGGGCGCTGTTTGACCGGTGCTTGTCCTAGAATAGAATTGCAGAATTGTTTTGGTTGGAAAAGCCCCTTGAGCTCGTAGAGTCTACCCGTAACCCCCACCCCTGGCACTGCCCCATGTCCTGAGAAACTCATGTCCGTCTGTCCAGCCCTCCAGGGATGGTGACTCCAGCACTGCCCTGGGCAGCCTGTTCCAATGCCCCACAGCCCTTTGGGGAAGAAATTGTTCCTAAATCCAACCTCAACCTCCCCTGGCGCAATTTGAGGCTGGTTCCTCTGGTCCTATTCCGGTTCCCATCACACTTGTGCCCCAGCCCCTTCCTCAGCTCTGTTGCCTTCTCTCAACTTGCTCCAGCACCTCAAGATCTGGCAGCAGGTTGATGCTCCATGCCTGAGGCTGAAACCCCAATTTGGGCTGAAAATTCCCATCTTGGGCTGAAGATTCCAATTTTGGGCTCTCTCCCATCACCACCAGGCCAGACACTGACCCTCACAGCTCAGCTCAGCATTGGGGTGTCACCAGCACCCAAACGATGGGCAGAGGCACCCGCCACCCCCCGTCCTTCACCCAGAGGCTTCCCTTGACCTTGACCTCTGTGTCTGTGCTGTGTTGTCCGTCTGTCTGTCCCCAGCCTAGCCCTGGCGCCCATCTACAAATCCAAGGTGATTATTTTCCTGGGTGACAGGTAAATAGCGCAGCTGCGTGACATGCCAAACCCCGCTGTCACTGCAGTGACCCCCCTAGAGTGGGTGTCCCCCCATTAATGCAGCACCGGGTGTTTTGACCCCCATGCTGGGCTGGCTACTCATCCTCTTGGTGTCACCTGGCCCTGCTTACAGTGACATTAGGGTCCTCCACACCCCGTAACCCCCCTATTTCTGCCACCAGATGGTGGTGGCTGTCCCCATGCTGGCAAGGAGGTGACACTCTCCCCGCTGCTGCATGTGGTTCCTGTGTCACCCCCGCTTTCCGAGCACGTCACTGTGTCCCTGTAACCCCCACCGTGTCCCCAACCCCACAGAGGGCCATTGATCACCGGTTCAAGGAGCCACAGGGTCCCCGGGCTGTCCCGTGTCCCTGGAGCAGGGGGCTGGTGGCTCCATGGCCGTCCTCGGTGGCATTTTGGGAGCAAATCTTGGGGACGGCAGCGCTTGGCCCCAGCGCTGGGGTAGACGCGTGTCCCCTCGCTCCCTGTCACTGCTGGTGTCACTGGGGGCTCAGCAGAGCTACCAGGGCTCATCCCCTCATGGCGCAAGACCCTCCTTGGGGTTGAGTGTCCCCGATGTGACTAACTGTCCCTCCTGTCCCCGCAGAGACCCGCTCCCCATCCCACGTCAGCAGCCTGAACCGCTCGGCCTCCCTCAGCTACCACGAACGCTCCGATTCCGTCTCGTCCCCCGCCAGCGGCAGCAACAACCAGCTCAACGCTGGGACCGGTGCCCAGTATGTGGCCGATTTCAGCGTCCGTGCCCTCACCGACCTCCAGTTCGTCAAGGTGAGGGGGACGGGGACATCACACGGGGACGGGGACATCACCGGTAGGGCCTGTCACCGCTCCTCACCCCCCATTATTATTTTTCCCCGGCACAGATCACACGGCATGAATACCAGAACGGCCTGATGGCCTCTCGCATGGACAGTTGTCCCCAATCCCCCGACAGCAACGCCCCCAAACCAGACACCCCCGGTTTACCGGAGAAACCGGAACCTTCCGCCACCGCCGACGAGACCACCAGCCTCCTGAACGAGAGGAACTGCCTGGGCCGCCGGAGCAACCACAGCCCCCTGGAAAACTCCATCTGACCCCGGCCCCGCCGGCGCACGCCGGGACTGGACATCGCCTGCCCCCTTGATTATTTTGGGACCCTTTTCCCCCGGTAAGGAACCACCTCGGCGTCTCCTCGGTGTCACCGGAGAAGCCCCCGGTTGAGCCGGAGGGAGGTGTGATAGGAAAAACAGAGCCGGGATTTGCTGCTGCTTTTTTTTTTTCTTTCCTCCAGACTTGGCTTATTATTGTTTTTTTAATTAATTTAAACGGATGACCGGTGGAGACGGCGCAATTTCTCTGCCGGCCGCCCCCGCCGCCGGCGCCCGTTCAGCTCAGGGAGCTTCAGGCCTCGGACGCCGCTTCGAGAGCGGGGTGGCTGCGCCGTGGCCCCCCCTGGGACGGGCATCCCGGCCCCCTCAACGGTGTTTTTGGGGTGTGACGGTGACGTCTCGTCCTTCTCCTGGTGCGTGGGGGTGATGCCGTGGCCCCTCCCCGTGCCCGCTCCCCTTTCCCGCTGGCCCGGGGCACCGGGGGACGTGGCAGGTCTGAGGCCACGGGGATGGGCTTGGTGGCTCCGCGGTGGCTCCGGTGCAAAACGGTGGCTGAGAGGACACCCCCTGTTATCCTGGGAGGTCCCTAATCCGTCACCGTCGGTGTCATGGAGGACGGCAGGGATGGCCCCCCCACCCCAACGGTTCCGGTGCCTTCCCCCCCAGCACCGGTTGGGGCGTCTCAGGGTACCGGGAGGGGGGGATTGGTGACAGGGGGGGCGCAGGATCCGGCTTTTTGGGGTGACACAAAGCTAGTGACCAAAGTTGTACAGGCAGGAAGGGGCCAGCGCCATGTGTGTCCCCCCCAGCACAGGGGGACCCCAAAATCCCCCGGTGACCCCCTTGGGACAGGATGTGGGACCCCCGGTGAGCACCAGATGGATCCCCCTGGTCCCCAGAGCTTCATAGGAGGGGGTGGGAGAGACCCCCCCCCGCCTCAAAAAAAAAAGCACAAGTTCCCTGGGTGAACTCTGTAAGTTATTGGGAGAAGGTTAATTATTTTTATTAATCATGTGTCGACGATCAGGTCCTGGATCCTTCCGCGGGGAGATACTAGAGATAATAATAATAATAATAATGAATTATAATAATAAACCGAGACAAAAAAAAATCCCTTTTTTTATTAAATCTTCCTCTATGCAACCCCCACCCTGGGAATTCCTATTTATTTTTAGCATCAGGTTTGATTTGTATATTTGGGGGACGCCGGGCTCGGAGGGGGTGAGGGGGCCGGGTCTCCCCCCCCGGTTATGACCCCCAACCCCCTCCTCCTGCCGCCCCGCCTCGGTTGTGAAACCGACTGTGGAATTTTATTCGTTGGGTTTTAGGGGTTTTTTGCCAGTTGGGTAATAAAAATTCTATATCTGTACGTGGGTCTGCTCCATGTTTCGCGGCGGGTGGGTGCGGGGAACCGCGGAGGGTGCGTCTCGGCCACCGGCGCCGCTGTGCGACGCGGCTCCTTTAAATCCGTTCCCGATGTTGTTTACAGCGCGGCGGTGAGGCCCCGCCCCATGAGGTGTTAGCGGGTGGCGATTGGCTGCACTGCGTGAGGTGGGCCTGCCGGCGATTGGCCGCTAGGAGGAGCGTCGGCGGAGCGGCCGGCGATTGGCTGCGGGGCGGAGCGGCCGCCTAGAGGCGGGGCCACAGGGGGCGCAGCGGCCGCTGATTGGCTCCGCGGGAGGAAGGCGGGCGGGGCGCTGCGCTGCCGCCAGCGTCCCCTCAGTCGCCGCATCCTCCTCCGGTGACACCGGGGCGGCACCGGGGGCCTTGTCAGTGTGGATCCTCCGAGTCCTACCGGCACGTCTGTGGTGCTTCCAGGACGGGCTGAGGGGCAGCGGTGCCTGTACCGGTGCCGCTCGGGCTCCCTCCCGCCGGGCCCGGGCTGCGCGCCCTCTGTGGAGACGGAGATGGGGAAGGACGAAAATGGAACCTTCAGATACCACAGGTGAGAGCGGCCGGTAGCGCCGGACCCGCTCGGCCGATCTGTGGGGCTCAAAGGGAGATTCCCCCTGTGCTGGGCACTGGGGAGGCCGAACCGCGGATCCTGGGGGCAGTTTTGGGCCCCTCACACCAAGCAAGAGCCTGAGGTGCTGGAGCGAGTGGAAAGAAGGGAACGGAGCTGGTGAGGGGCTGGAGCACAAGTGTGATGGAGCGGCTGAGGGACCTGGGGGTTCAGCTGGAGAACAGGAGCTGAGGGGAGACCTTCTGATCTCTGAACTGCCTGAAAGGAGCTTGGAGCCAGGGGGGTCGGGCTCTGCTCCCCAGGAACAAGCGCCAGGAGCAGAGGAAACGGCCTCAAGTTGCGCCAGGGGAGGTTGAGGTTGGATGGGGGAACAATTTCTTCCCCAAAGGGCTGTGGGGCATTGGAACAGGCTGCCCAGGGCAGTGCTGGAGTCACCATCCCTGGAGGGCTGGACAGACGGACATGAGGTTCTCAGGACATGGGGCAGTGCCGGGGTGGGTTATGGTTGGACTCCATGATCTTAAAGATCTTTTCCAACCAAAATGATTCTGTGATTCTCTTTGGCAGGTTCCACCCATCCCCAACGTCTGCCTGGTGCCGCAGCTGCTCCTCACACTCCCCCAACTACTTTATCTTGGTGCCCTCATGGCCTCCAGGACCCCAAATCCAGTCGATTTGCCCAACACCATTGAACTGAAAATCATCCCCAGCAGCCAACTGCCTTCCTGAGCCACCACAACACCGCACCAGGTAGGGAGCCAGCTTGGCAGCGCAATGGCAACGGCTGCCCCAGTAGCCGTGCCCAACTGGGAAGCGCTGGGGGTTCTGTGGTGCTGGTGGAACTACCTGCATCTGCGGTTCCTCTCGGCAGCGAGCAGCGGATCCTGGGCCATCATACAGCCACTAATTCAGGGTGTCCCCTGCGCAGCTCCCTCCTCCCCACATGTACGTTGTGCATCTCTCTCTCATGCATCTTGCCACATTGCCCCATCTCAGGGTCTGATCGCCATCCCGGGCACCATGAACTCAGCCCTGCTATTTCCTCTGCCACAGGTGTCACCAAACCAACCCACTGGGACAGGCTGAAACCCTTTTGCCTACTCCTCGGTGTCCCCAGCTGCTTGCCGGGGTGGGAGCGGAAATTTGGCTCCCTCATTGTGACACTCCCCACCAGGACGGGTTGAACCCGGCGCAGGGGACAGAGAGGCAGAGACGCCGTTGGGTGCCAGGGGCTGTGTTTATCCATTGCAGATGTTGTCCATGGCACTGGGTGTCCCCGTCAGGTGTCCAGCAGGTCCCGCACCGCTGGGGTGGCCACGTCGCGGGGACACCGGCCCTTGGTGTCGCGGATGCCAGTCAGCGCCGGGCTGTGCTGCAGGAGCAGGGCACAGAGCTCCCGGTGGCCTTGCTCAGCGGCCTGTGGGTGACACATCTGTCATTGCCGGGGTGTGCAAATGCTGGCGCAAGGCCCAGGGGGGACATCCCGGCTGTGCCACCCACCTTGTGCAGGCTGGTGCGGCCGTCCCCATCGGTGGCCAGTGGGTCGGCGCCGTGGGCTAGCAACAGCTGGGCGATGGGCAGGTGGCCACAGTAGCTGGCGCGGTGCAAGGGGGTGGCACCACCTGGCGTGCGGGCATCACAGCGGGCACCGCGCTGCAGCAGCAGCCGGCAGACGCCCAGGTGGCCATTGCGGCTGGCGTAGTGCTGGGGGGTGACAAGGGGACACGGGTGTGGGTGGGGGGGGACACACAGGCACGGGGTCTGTCTGTCTGTCCCCTCTCCGTGCCCATGTACCAGTGCTGTGTACCCGGCCAGGTCGGGCTGGCTGGGCTCTCCCCGCCGCTCCAGCAGCTCCAGCACCCGGGGCTCGTCCCCGTCCCGCGCCGCCGCCCAGATCCCTACGGGCACCGGGAACGGGGAGGGAGGGAGGGTGGTGGTCAGGCAGGACCGGACCCGCAGCCCTGCCCGTACCCCAGCCCTTGGCGTCCCCCCAGCCCCCCAGCCCTGCTCCCGGGTTCCTCCCGACCCCGCTCGAAGTCCATCTCGGGCAGGCTCTGGTGGACGCTGGGCACCGCCAACCGCGACGGGCAGCAGGGAGCGGGCGGAGAACGGCGACCGGCCGCCATCGCCCCAGCCAGGAATGGACGAAGGGAGCCGGAAAGGGCCGAAGGGAGCCGAGGGGAGCCGGGAAGGGCCGAAGGGAGCCGAGAGAAGCCGGAAAGGGCCGAAGAGAGCCGAGGGGAGCCGGGAAGGGCCGAAGGGAGCCGAGAGAAGCCGGGAAGAGCCGAAGGGAGCCGAAGCGCCCCACGCCCCGAGCGCTAGGGTGCATGCGCGCTCTGGACCCCGCCAGGGGGCGCCCCCACCCCCCCCAAAACCAGCTATGTGGGGTCCCTGGGCTAGCCCCCAACTATGGGGACCCAGGGGTCACCCTCCTGCCATGGAGTGCCTAGAGATCACCTGTCACACTTATGGGGGGCTCAGGCATCCCCACCCCACAGCTGTGGGGTACCCGAGCCTCAGCCCTCCCACTATGGTGGGGGGGCAGCGCTCACCCCCTCTCCGGGGGCTCAGGGCCCCCCCGGCCCCGCTTCCCACGGCCCGGGCAGCTCCTGGCCCCGCTCCCAGGCTCCACCACCGGGACCCCGGGTGCTGCTTCCGCCCAGCTTCCCAGCAGGGCCTCCCCGAGGACCACCTCCCCCCCAGCGCCCCACACTGACCCCCGGCATCCGGGGGGGGGGGCACGGGAATGGGGCCAGGCCTCAGCAGCCTCAGGCCCCGAGGGGGGCTGCCAGGCCACCCCCGCCCTGGGAATGGCGCCGCGATGCCCTTTTATAGCCCCAAGCGCGGCCTTTTTCCATGAGCTCAGCGGCCGGGGGGGGCCCAGCACCCACCCCGCACCCCCCCATCCAGTACCGGACACAGCCCCTGCGGGCTTCACTTTTCATTTTGTTGTCTGTTTTTTTTTCTGTTTTACTCCTTTTTATTATTAATATAAAAATACTCATGTATTTACAGCAAATAAATATATTTTGGTAACAAATAAATTACACTGGGGGGGGGTTATACAAAAGGGGTGGCGTGCAGGGAGGTGGCAGGCGGGTGGGGGGTATTTACAGCTGGGACTGAGGGAGGTACAAAGTCCCACGGGGCTTGGGGGGGCTCCCCGGGGGGGGGCGACGGGGGTGTTAGAAAAGTTCTCAGGAAGAAAAACCCGATCGGTTCTTAAATCATCCCAAAAAAACATCCTGTGGTCACTGCCCGGGACGGGGGGCTCAGTGGTCCCCAAGGCCGGTGGCCGTCCCCGAGGTTGGTCCCTTGCCCGAGACACGGTACCGAAGGCGGATGCAGTGACCGAGAGCAGCTGCGGTGCCCAAGCCGGGTGCCGGCGCCCCCAAAATGCGTGACGCGGTGCTGGTGCCACGGCCCCAAGGCGGGTGCCGTGGTGGCAGTCCCCAAAACGGGTACCGGCGCTGGGGTGGCAGTCCTGTCCCCAAAACGGGTGGCCAGCGCTGGCATCCCCGCAACGGTTGCCGGCACCTGTGCCACAGCAGCCCCAAGCCAGGTGCTGGTGCTGAGGCGGGTGTCCCCGCAGTGAGTGCCGGTGCCCTGAGGTAGGTACGGCGGGGAAAACCACTGGCCGGCGGCTCAGACCGACGACTCCTCCGGGTTGGAGTCAGGCAGAGGCTGGCGCTGCTGCAGCTTCCGCCGCAGCTCCTCGGCCAAATCGGCGCATGGTGGGCGCTCCTCGGCGCCCAGCGCCAGGCGGATGTAGCCGTTGGAGGAGGAACCGCGCAGGGGACCCAGGTGGATGCGGGTGGGCGAGTGGAGGGGCTGCCCAGGGATGGCGGTGGGTGGCGAGGAGGCGCCAGGGGGGCCGCCATTGCGGCAGGCAGCGTGACCCGGCACAATTTTGAGTGAACCGTCCGAGTAGTAGTAGCTGGCTGGGTCCCAGAGCTTCTCATCCGAGTCGGAGGCGGCGCTGGGGACGAAGCGAGGGCTGGGGGGCTCCTTGGGCAGCTCGATGGGGTACACCAGGGTGCTCTCGATGGCTTTGGCGCCTTTGCCGAGCTCTTCCCGCAACCGCCGCCAAAGCGAGAACACCACCAGCACCAGCACCAGGCACAGCGCGCCCAGGCAAACTGCCACCACCCACACCAGCCCCAGGCTCTCCAGCGGCGCACGCGTCTCCAGTGGCACCCCGGCGCCGGCCAACACCACCACTCGGTACACCTCACCACCCAAGCGGGCGCCCTGCTCCTCCGAGAAGCAACGGTACGTGCCGCTGTGCTGCGCCCCAGCTCCTGGCACCACCAGTGCCCGCAGCCGCGAGTCGCGCAGCACCAATGCCTGCTCGGCTGCCAGCGCCCGGCCCTCGAAGGTCCACAGCGCCTGCGCCAGGTTGGAGCCCAACCGGCATGTCAGCACCAGGTCGGTGCCGGCCACCACCGTCACGTTTTTGGGAGTGATGGGCCCTGTGAGAGAGGAGGCGCAAAGTTTGGAGGAGGCTCACGTGCACCCCCCAGCTCCACGCGGTGTTTTGGGGGAGGGTCTCACCTTGCTTGGCCGCCTGCGGCAGGGTGCAGGCGCGCGTATCCGAGCTCAGCACGTCCTGGACCAGGTGGGACCTGCGGGAGGAGGTGACAGAGGTAAAGGGGGGACCTCGCACCACATTGGGGTGTCCCTCCCTCCCTGGGGAACCCCCCGTACCCGTTGAGGCCGTCGATGCGGACGCAGAGGCTGGCGTTGCGGCTCCAGGCGCAGTACGGATCCCGTGCCAGCACGCAATCTGTGCACGACTGGTAGCGGCCACAATCGGCCAGCGGCAACTGGGCCAACTGGAAACGAGAGCCGGCGAAGAGCAGCTTCTGCAAGGGCGGGAGAAGGGGTGAGGTGACAACCAGGTGACACGGTGACACCCCAACCGCCCCGTGGCACCGCTCACCTTCCGTCCAGCCAGCACCAGGCTCTCCACGGGCTGCGCCGGCTCAAAAACCTGCAGCTCTTCAACCAGATGGACACGAGCACCCAGGTTCAGCGCCTTGTGCACCCAACCGTCACCTGCGGGTCATGGCGGGCGGTGAGGGACATCCCCACACCAGGAACCCTCCGGTGTCCCCTCCCCGGTGTCCCCCGGTACCTGTGCCGATGAAGAGCACCTCGTAGACAGTGCCGTCCAGCCCGGTGACCCGGTCGACCACCAGCTGGGTGAAGTTGGCGTCCTTCTTGAGGAGAAGCGGGTGGCCGCGGTGCGGCAGGACGGGCTCGTCCATCAGCGGGTGCTTCTTGGCGAAGTTGAGGGTGTTGTCGGGCAGTTCAAGAGAGCTGGCGAAGCCGTTCTGGCGGTGCCAGTCGGTGATGCACTGGGGACAAGGGACGCCGTGAGGTGCACGGCCACATCCCCCACCTTCTTGTCCCCTCCCAACCCCCGTGTTGTCACTCACTGCGCCGGGACGGGGACTTGGCACCTCATCCGAGTACCGGCCCCACTTCTGCGCCTGCTCCCGGTATTCCTTGTAGGGCCCCTCGAACGCCTTCTTCACCTCCAGGATGTGGTACTGGCAAATAGCCGAAACATCCACATCCCCCCTGCGAGGGACAGCGTGTGTTTGGAAGAGCTACCGGTGACAGGGAACCCCGGCACTGCCACATCTCCCTGCGCACTCACCAGCGGGCCTGAAACACCCCAAAAAACGTAGTGTCCTGCCAACTGTCCCCCGGGAGAGTGAAGACAGCCTGGAGGCGGTTGAAGTGGAGCTGCTGCTCGGGCGCTGCGCACACCAGCCGAGCCTTCAGGAACGTCGTCCACTTCTTCTGCAGCGTGCGGGCGCCACCAACGTCCCCCTGCGCACCCAACGGCATCAAGACAGGGCCACCACGCTCACCGGTGGAGCCAAGTCACGCTGGGACAGTGTCCCTGGCGCGGGTTGTCCCCTTGCCGTACCTTGCAGACGCGTGCCACGCGGGCCACCACCTGCTCGGCGTAGCAGTCGTACTCCACCGCCCGCTCGCTGAAGAAGAAGTAAACCTTGTCGTCGTCGCCGGTGCTGCTGGCCGCGCTCTCCTGCACGTAAGCCGAAGCCACAAAGTGGGGCTCTGCAGACATGGGGGGCAGAAAGGGGATGGTAACGCCGTGCCGTGGTTTGGTCGTCCCTGCGCCGTGTCCCCTTTTGTCCCCTCCACCATACCGTTCAGCCAGGAGGTGAGATATTCTGTCTTCATGGAGTAGTGGGGGCCCAGGTTGCGGAGGATGACAGGCTCCGTGCCCAAAAAGTTGTTGAAGGTGGCCGAGTAGAGCTCCCCATCTGGCAAGAGAGGGGTTAGGGAGGGGGTGGGGGGCACAGCGGGCACCCTCCAACCCCAGCAGGTGCCCAGCAGTGCCACCTACCCACAATGAGGCCGGTGTGTCCCTTGGTGGGGTCATAGGGACACTTGCCCTTCCCGTCCTCAAATGCCACCGGGTCCAGGGTGAAGCCAGAGAGATCCTGGGGGACACAGGAGTGGGTGGGGGTCCAGATACCCTCCCTGCTTCACGTCCCCCCTGTGCCCAAAACAGCCCCAGGGACAGGGACAGCCCTGGAGCACCCTCTTGGGGACAGGGACACCCTCGGGTGATGTTCCTGAGGACAAGGACACCCCTGGAGCACGCTCTTGGTGACAAGGACACCCTTGGACCACCCTCCCAGGGACAGGGACACACCTGGATGACACTCCTGGGCACAGGGACACCCCCCAAGATGACCCTTCTGGGCCACAAACAGCCCTGGATGACTCATTATGGGGACAGTGACACCCCTAAATGATGCTCCCAGGAACAGGGACACCCCCCAAAGGCCCCCCCTGCCCCCCCCAGGCAGAGGGACACTCCTGGGACAAGGACACCCCCCCAGGTGACCGCAGCAGGCACAGGAACACCCCTAACAACCCTCCAAGGGGACAGGGACACCCCCAGACCACCCTGATGGCATCAAGGCCACCCCTGCACCCGGAGATTCCTCTGAAGGGGGACAGGGACACCCCTGAGGCCATGGGATGGCTGCCCTGGACCTCACCCCCAGGGACAGGGTGGGGGTGACAGGTTTTGGGGCCCCCCCAGTGGGTGGGACACTCACAATGTAGGTGCACTTGGGCTGGAAGGCGTAGGTGCCGCAGGCGTAGAGGTGGGAGCTGTTGTAGCTCTGCAGGAAGCGCACATAGTTGAAACAGTCGGTCTGGGGGGGGGAAAACAATCCATTAAGGGGGTGACAGTGAGTGGGGGGGGCACACCGGGGTGTCCCCAACACCCCTGTCCCCAACCTGGTTGTTCTTGCCCTTCTGGATGCACTCAGCTTTCTTATCCACGGGGGCTTCCCAGGAGATCTGGGGACATAAAAAGAGTCAGTGGGATAGAAATACCCCCGCACCCCAAAAATATAACCCCCCTCACCCCAAATATCCCCCCCCGGGGAACTCACCGCCGCCTTGAGCTCCACGGTGCCGGTGGCCACAGCGAACACGGCCTCGCGGGCGCCCACGTAGAGCAGCCCCTCGGCCTCATCCAGCGTCAGCGTCAGGTAGTGCGAGACCCCCCCCCGCGAGAAGCGCTTGGCCGCGTCCTTCAGCTCTGCAGGGTTTGAGGAGGGGGGGGACATGGGGACATCAGGGCAAGGCCACCACTGGCACCCCTCTTGTCCCCCCCCGCCCCAGGCACTGCCGGAAGCCCCCCGGCCCCGGACAAAGGGCTCTTTGTCACCGGAGCAGGCGGTGGCGGTGCCGGGCGAACACAGTGGCCTTTGGCGAGACCCCGTGTCCCTCCCCCGGCCGCCCCCAGGCCCTGCAGAAAGGCCTCATTGACCGGGAGGCGCCAGGGCCCCCGGGCAGGGATGGGGATGCGGGGCTGGCACGGCATGGGGACAGCATGGGGACAGCACGGGGACGTGGGGTGCTGGCACAGCAAAGGAATGGGGAGCGCGGGCATGCGGGTGGCACAGGGGGCGCGGGATGGGGACGGTGGCACAGCGAAGGGTGGGGGACATGGGGATGCTGGTGTGGCACAGGGATAGGGGACATGGGGCACTGCCACTGCACAGGGACAGTGAACGGGGCAAAGGGATGGGGACACAGGGCATGGCAAAGGGACAGGGATGCCGGTGCTGGCACGGCACGGGGACAGAGCACATGGCACAGATGGGGACACAGGGTGCTGGCACGGCAAAGAGGTGGCATCTCAGGGTGCTGGCGTGGCAAGAAATGGGGACAGGGGACATGCAGAGGATTGGGGACAGGGAGCAATGGCAGGGCATGGGGACATGGCACAGGGCTGGAACACAGGGTGATGGCACAGCACAGGGTGAGGTGACACGGCACAGGGTTGGGGACAGGGAGCAATGGCAGGACATGGAGACATGGCACAGGGCTGGGAACACAGGGTGATGGCACAGCACGGGGACGGGGGACACAGCGCAGGGTTGATGGCAGGGCATGGGGACATGGCACAGGGCTGGGGACAGGGGGCAATGGCAGGACATAGGGACATGGCACAGGGTTAGGGACCCTGGGCACAGGCATAGCATAGGGGACGCAGGGCTGTGTCCCTGCGTGTCCCCCCTCTGTTCCCACAGACCCCAGTTTTGGGGCCACCAACCCAGGGGGGTCCCCACTATGCTGACAAGCTCAGGGCAGGGAGGGGACAGAAGCTGCCCGAGGTGGGGACAACTATAGCCAGCGCCATGTCACCCCAGTGTCAGCGAGGGACGGGAGCCACACACCCACCCCACTGTGCCTCAGTTTCCCCAAGCTGCTCCCCTCTCCCTGGGGGGGGACACACTCAGTACTCACCGGCGTAGGTGACAGTTTTTCGGGGCACGGCGCTCCATGAGGACTCCGGGGGAGTGGCGGCGGTGGCAAGGGCCAGCAGCAAGGCGAGGGCCAGCAGCCGCTGGGGGACCATGGTGCCGGGGAGGGGGAGGACACACGCGGCCTGGGGGGGGGACAGGGACACGCCCGGCCCCTGTTAGGGTTACAGAGCCGGCGTCACGCGGGCGGCGCGGGGACAAGGCGGGCATTGAGGGCTGGGTGTCACGAGGCCGGGGTCACCCCACGCAGCGGGGGGGGCCACACATGGGCCCCCCCTCACCGTGGTCCCTCCTCCAGTGGTGACGAGTGCCGGGGGGGTCTATAGAGGAGGAAACGGGCCCTTCCGCTTCCCACCCCACCCAGCGGCCCCACCTCACCCACCTCCTGCCCCGGGACCCCCCGGCACTGCCCGCTGGCCGGGGGGTGTCCCTGCTGTGTCCCCCCCCCGGGCTGGGCAGGATGCGGCCGGGAATTGTTCTGCGCTGCCCGGCGGGAAGCAGGAAGCTGGGGGGGTTCGGGGGGGCCCTGCGCCAGGCGAGGAAGGATTTCCGGGAGGGTGGGGGGCCGGGAATAGGCCCCCCCGCCCCAGGCGTGGGAATGGGGGACGCCCCGGTTGGGCTGCTCAGGTTGGGGGGATTGCAGGAAGGGGGGCTGGCGGTGCCACGGGCATGGCCGGGGTGCCAGGGACACAGCTGGGGTGTCACGGTCATGGCCGGGGTGCCACGGGCACAACCGGTTGCCATGGGCACAGCTGGGGTGCCATGGTCATGGCCAGGGTGCCATGGGCACAGTCAGGGTGCCATGGGCACAACCAGGTGCCACAGGCACAGCCAGGATGTCACAGGCACAGCTGGGGTGCCACAGGGATAGTCGAGGTGCCACAGTCATGGCCATGGTGCCCTGGGCACAGCCAGGGTGCCATGGGCACAGCCGGCGTGCCACGGTCATGGCCATGGTGCCATGGGCACAACTGGGTGCCATGGGCACAGCCAGAGTGCCACAGGCAAAGCCGAGGTGCCACAGGAATGACCAGGGTGCCACAGGGACAGTCGGGGTGCCACCGTCATGGTCAGAGTGTCCTGGGCACAGTCAGGGTGCCATGGACAAAGCTGGGGTGCCACAGGCACGGTCAGGGTGCCACAGGCACGGTCAGGGTGCCATGGACAAAGCTGTGGTGCTACAGGCACGGTCAGGGTGCCACAGGCACAACCAGGGTGCCATGGACAAAGCTGGGGTGCCACAGGCACAGTCAGGGTGCCACCGGCACAACCAGGGTGCCACGGGCACAATCGGGGTGCAACAGGCATGGCCAGGGTGCCACAGGCACAGCTGGGGTGCCAAAATCTGGGACAGCATGTCCCAGGCACCATCAGGGTCCCCAGGGCACGGCCGGGGCGCCACGGGCAGGACGGGGTCCCGGGGGTCCCCGGTTTCGGTGCTGGACGCCGGGGGGTCCCACGGGGGGCCCGGGTGCCACGGTGCCACCCCGAGGAGGGGGTCCCCACGACGCTGCCATCCCGGGGGTGTCCCCGCGGCGATGCCATCCCGGAGTGTCCCGGCCTCACGGCGACACGCGGGACGAGCCCACGGCGTTGGGGGGGGAGTCGGTGTACCAACGGATCGGGGCGGGGGGGTGGTCCCCGTTACCGGAGCGGGGTTCCAGCCCCCACAGCAGCGCGATCAGGCGGCGATACCGCCCGGGGTGCCGGTCCCGATCGCCGGTACCGGGAGGAACAAAGCGCCTCCCCCTCCTCCCCCCGCCCCCGCGGCTCCGCCACAACAATACCGGGGCGGGGCGGGGGGGGCCGGGGCGGGCCCGGCGGGGGCCGGGGGTCCCGCACTCACCTCGGGGCGCGGCGGCGGCGGCGCGGGGGGGGGCGGCCCGGCCGGGGCGGCGGGAGCGGCGGGAGGCGGCGGTCGGGGCGGCGGTGGGTGCGCGGCGCGCGGCTCCGCGAGGCCCCGCCCAGCCCTGACGTCACGGCCGCCCCGGCGGGAGGGGGCTCGGGTGGGATCGGAACAGATCGGCTGGGATCGGATCGGATTGGCTTAACCCGGACCCGCTCGGCCCCGGCTCGGCTCAACCCGGTTCGTTTAAGGCTCAGCTCCGTTTGGCTCAGCCCAGTTTGGTTCATCTTAACCAGGCTTGGTTCAGCCTGGTTTGGCTCGGCCCAGTTTGGCTCAACCAGGCTTGGCTCAGCCCAGCCCAGTTCAGCTCAGGGCAGCTTGGTTTAAACCAGATCAGCTCATCCCAGCTTGGCTCAACCTGGCACAACTCAGCCCAGTTTGGTTCAAGGAGGCTCAGCTCAGTCCAGTTCAGCTCAGCCTAGTTTGGTATAACCCAGTTCAGCTCAGCCCATCTTGGTGCAGCCAGGCTTGGTCCAGCCCAGTTCAGGGCAGCTTGGCCCAGTCCGACCCCATCCACCTTGGTCTGACCAAACTCAGCCCAACCCACCTAGGCTCAGCGTAGCGGGTGCGGGAACCATGGCACTCTTTTGGGGTGCTAATGGCCACCGACACTGCCCCCAAAAACACACAGGCGCAGGAGGATCTACAGGTGTTTATTGGGTTCAGGGGGTACCCTGGGGCACCGGAGGGTGCCCGGGACCCCCCAGGACAGCGGGTGGGGACAGGGTCAGGGACCCCCGCCCTGTGCCAGCATCTCCTGCCACTTGACGTAAAGGAGAATGGCCAAGCCCTTGAGCTGGGTGCGAAAGAGGAGCTGGGTGCTCTCACGCAGCCCCCTCCCGAAAAGCTGGTCCAGCCTGGCACAGAGCAGCTCCAGGTGACCCTGTGGGGACAGGCGGGGGAGTCAGGGACACAGGGGAACCCCCGGGTCACCCCCAGGGCCCGGCGCTCACCCGCTGCTTGGCCGGCGGCTGCTCAGTGCTCACCACGTTGCTGGCGAGGAGGAGGAGGCTGTAACTCAGGTAACAAGCCTGAGGGGAGAGCAGACACGGGGGGGTCACCAAAAGGGACATGGGGGACACGTGGGGTGCTTCACAGCACCCATTTCCCGGCGAGGGGAGCACCCACCTCCCAGTCAGGGTCCGCCGGCTCCTCCAGACCCCTGGAGAGCATGAGGCTTCGCAGGGCATCTGGTCGTGCCAGCACCAGGAACCGGCACAGCACCTGCAGCTGCGGGGACAGCGGGTGTCAGGGTACCCTGGGGTGGGTGACAAAACCCCAGGACGGTCCTACCTGGGTGCACCCACCTCTGCGTGCGCCTCGGGGGGCGGCACCACGCCTGGTGGCTCCCCCAGCAGCTGGGCCATGGCGTGAAGGCTCAGGTGCCGGCGAAGCTCCCTGGAGAGAGGGAGGGAAAAGCGTGAGGGAGGGTCCAGCGTGTCCCCAATGTGCCCGTCCCCACCTCTGTGCCCATCACCGCCATCCCCCGGTGCCCTCTGGACACCTGCGGCGGTGCCAGCAGCCGGATCCTGCCCGCTTTGTGCCTGTGCAACCGGCTGGAATAAAAGAATTAAGAGGCAGACGCATCGCAGCCCGCCCAGCCCTGGCACAGCGCCTGGTGGCATGTGGGTGGCAGGGGACACCGCTGCTGGCTCTGCCGTACCTGTCCCTGCCCGTGATATCCGGCAGCAGCCGCATGAGCGCAACCAGGTTGTGGTGGTGGCGAGAAAGCTGGCACAGGTCCCGGCAGAGCGCGGGCAGCTGGGGAGAGAGTGGGACACTGAGGCAGCGACCTTGGGGAGGGGTGACAGGGTGGGCAGGGGATGAGGGGACACCCTTTGTCCCCCCATACCTGCTGGTGCCAGTCGCAGATGCCCTGGAGCAGGTAGTGCAGGAGGACCTGCACCTCGGGCAGCGGCTGGAAGCGCAGCGCCCGGTCCAGGCCCAGGAAGGACAGGAGGGTGACGAGGGACAGGCGGGCACCGTCGGGGTAGTGACACGGCTGAGTGACCACGCACAGCGCCAGGAACTGCGGGGGGAAGGTGACGTGTGACCCCAAAGCCCACAGGGACAGGCTGGCATGGGCCGAGCTGGCATCAGCGCCGTGTGCCCAATTAGCAGGGCAGAGATAACGAAGTGGCGGTGTCACCTTGCAGATGGCACTGAGCTGTGTCACCAGGGCCGGTGTGTCGGTGGCATCGGGGCTTGCTGGTCTCAGGGAGCAGGATGGCTCCAGGTTCCTGTGGGGACAAAAGGGAGGTGGCAGGGGGGTGACAGGGTGGGCAGCACCGCCTTTGCCATGGTGGGGACACCCATGGGGACACAGCCACCCCCTGCCCACTGTGGTCACCTCCTGTCCATGGGGTGCAGCTCGGGGGGCAGGATGGGGGTCAGGTCAGCACCGAGCCAGGTGAATGCTTCACTGATCTCCTGCATCGTGGGGCACCAGCGCTCGCCTGTAGGCAAGGGGACAGTGACAACGGGCAGGGGTTTGGGGACATCCCTCCACTGTGGCAGCCACCCGCCACACTCACCCTTGGTGCTCAGCCAGATATCCCACAGCGCCTGGGCAGCGTTGGTGGTGTGGGGGCAGAGCGTCATCAGCTGCCAGAATAAAGAAGGTGACAAATAAAGAGGTGACAGGGTGGCAGGGGAGGAGGGGACACCAGGCAGTGACAGTGGCCTCACCTGGAAGAGCCAGCGCAGGACGGGCGGCGGGCAGGTGGGCAGGCAGTTGTACAGCAGGCTCAAGCACCCATTGCGGACAAACGCCACCTGCCAGGCGGGCGATTCGCTGTGGGGGGCACAAGGGGGGTGAGTGGGACTCTGCCTGTGTCCCCTGTCCCCCCCGTCACCCCAAAATGTCCCACCAGAAGAAAAGCGCCTCCAGGTTGTTCCGTGACTCCAGCCCACGCGTGTCCAGCAGGGGCAGCAGCACCGGGCGGGCGCAGAAAACGGGTTCCCCAGGGTGCACCGTGGGGATGAACCGCGGCTTCACGGCGAAACGGGCCAGGATGTCCCTGCAGGGGTGGGACAGCGGCGTCGGGTGGGGAGGGGACACCGCGGGGACCCCCGAATTCCAGTCCCCGTGCCGTTACCGGTGCTCCTCGGACAGCTCGGTGTCCTCGTCCAGGGACTCCGGGGAACTGGTGTCATCTGCACGCTGCTGCACCAGCGCGGCCGCCTGGTCCTGCTCCCTGCCACAGGGGGGTCAGCACAGGGTGGGGACACCCTGGGGTGCCCCCCGTGTCTTTAGGGTGCTCATCTTTACCTCTGCTCCTGGACTGGCGAATCCAGGCTGTTGACGAGCGGATCTGGCCATGGGGACATCACCTAAGCAAGGTGACAAGTTGGTGGGTGCCACAACGCCCAGTGACACTGGGATGTCCCCAGGGACCTCCCCTTGGGTAGGGACTGACCTGCTGGTGTCTGGGGGGGCTTGGGGACGTGTGCCCCGCCAGCAGCATGTCCCTCAGTGGGATCAGCTCCTCGTCGTCCTCGCTGTCCGTGAGGGACACCCTGTCCCTCATCGTGCCCAGCGAGTTTCCCCACGAGCTCCTGCTGCCCATGGCATGCTGCTCTTGGTCACTGTCACCCCCCGGGGACCCTGCAGCCACCTCCGGCAGCATCGGGATGTCCCCGGAGCTCTCTGATGTCACCGGGGACGGTGGGGAGCTGGTCACATCCTGCCGGTGGGGCTGGGGCTGAGCGGGGCTGGGTGACCGCCGGGCTCTGCTCACCCGCTTCTTGGTGCCAGGAGACTTCTTGGGGCGCCAGGGGGCTGTGGGGACAGCACAGGGGTCACCACAGACCCCTTGGGGAACAGGGAGAGCTGTGGGGACAATGTGGGGGTGACAAGGGCCCTCCTTGGGGTGCCAGGGGACTGTGGGGACAGCACAGAGGTGACCAGGGGTCCCCCTGGGGCACAGGGGTGGCTGTGGGGACTGTGTGAGGGTGACCAGGGTCCCCCTTAGGTCATGGGGAGGGCCATGGGGACAATGTGCGGGTGACAAGGGTCCTCCCAGGGTTCCCATTGGGGCACAAGGGAAGTCCACGTGGACAATATGGGGGTGACTAGGGTCTGCATTCAGGCACAAGGGCCACAGGGACAACATGGGGGTGACCAGGGTCCCTGTTGTGACACAAGGAAGGGCTGTGGGGCAATGTGGGGGGGACCATGGCCTATGTTGGGGCACAAGGAAAGTCCATGGGGACAATGTGGAAGTGACCAGTGACCTCCAGGGTCCTATTTGGGGCACAGGGACGGTGACAAGGACAATGTGAGGGTCACTAGATTCTGCATTGGGGCACAAGGGCCATGGGGACAACATGGGGGTGACCAGGGTCCCTGTTGTGACACAAGGAAGGGCTGTGGGGCAATGTGGGGGGGACCATGGCCTATGTTGGGGCACAAGGAAAGTCCATGGGGACAATGTGGAAGTGACCAGTGACCTCCAGGGTCCTATTTGGTGCACAGGGAGGGTGACAAGGACAATGTGAGGGTCACCAGAGTCTGCACTGGGGCACAAGGGCCATGGGGACAACATGGGGGTGACCAAGGTCCCTGTTGCAACACAAGGAAGGGCCACGGGACAATGTTGGGGTGACCAAGGGCCCACTTGGCGCATGGGAAGAGCCATGGGGAGGTGCCCAGGGCCCCCACTGGGGCACACAGAAGGGCCCTGGGGCCAATGTGGGGGTGCCCAAGGTCCCCTCGGGACACTGTGCGGCCACCAACGGGGTCACCGCTCCCCTCACGCCCATCCCCGGGCAGGCCCGCGCTCACCTCGCACCCCTCCCGCTCCCCGCGGGCGGCAGGAGCCCCGGGGCGGGCTGTGCGCGGGCGCGGGGCTCGGGGGCCACGGCTCCAGCAGGCCGGGGGGCGGCCCAGCCACGGGGCGGCCCACACGGAGGTTCTTTTGGGCGCGGAGCTGCTGGTAGCGCTGGAGGCTGTCCTGGAAGCTGAAGCTGAAGAGGCCCGAGCGGGGGATGCGAGCGGAGGAGAGGGGGATCTGGTACCAGCGCAGCCCCTCGGGGTGCGGGGCCATGGCAGCGCCGGCTCCTCAGGAGACGCCGCGGACCGCCGGCCGAGCGCCCGCCATGCGGAAAGGGGCGGGGCTGCGAGGAAAAGGCGGGGCTTACGCGGCGGAGAGCCAATAGGAGGTGAGCGAGCCCGGAGAGGTGACTCCTCCTCCCGCCGCGGCGCTTTCGAAGCCTCAACTGTCAACGGCTCAACCGGCCAATCGGAGCGCGCGAAGGCGGTTGAGCCAATCGCGGGCGTTTCTTAGCGCGGGGAGGCGCTACCAGCCAATCAGAACGGGAGGAGGGGTGGAGCCTCGCCACCTCCCCCTCCCGCAGCGGTGCATGCTGGGAGCTGTAGTCTGTGTGAGCCGCGGGGCACGCTGGGAGTTGTAGTCTGAGCGCGGCAATCCCGGTGCGCGGGGCCTGCACGGAAGCGCTTCTGACCGGGCCGGAAGTTCCGGTCGCGGCCTGGCCCGGTGCGCGGCGGCGCGGCCTCCGTCCCGGTGCTGCCATGGCGGACGTGACCGCGCGGAGCCTGCAGTACGAGTACAAGGCGGTGAGTGCGGCCTTCCCGGCCTCCCCGGCCCCTCAAACCCCCCCCGGGCCCGGGTCCCCCCGCCTGAGCGGCCTGTTTGAGGCGTCCCGGTGTAACGGCGCTTTACCGGGGGGGGGAGCGGGTTTTAAGGGTCAAAATCCTCATTGAAGGGTTTTTCGGGCCTTTTTCCCCCCATCAAGCGGGACGTGCCGGAACCGGAGCGGCTTAAACTCTAAACACGCGCCCGGTGTGTGTGGGGGGCATTAAATAACCTCTCAGTTCATTAAAATGCAAATTTAATTGTGTGTCGAGCAACGCGGAGCGTGTTGGGTTAAAGGGATTGGGGGGGGGGTGGTCCCCAAATCAACTCCACATTGGGAGCAAAGGCCCCAAATCAGCCCTGCGACAGGAGCCACAGTCCCAAAACAGACCCGCGGTGGGACCCAGAGCCCCAAATCAGCCCCGTGATGGGACCCAGAGCCCCAAATCAGCCTCAGGGGAGCACCCACGGACCCAACTCTGCCCCACAGTGGGACCTGTGGCCCCAAATCAGCCCCACAGTGGGGCCCATAGCCTTAAATCAGCCCGGTGGGGGGACCCAGGACCCCAAATCAGCCCCACAGCGAGACCCACAGCCCCAAATCGGCCCCAAATCAGCCCCACAGTGAGACCCGTAGCCCTAAATCATCCCCACTGTGGGATCCTGGGCCACAAATCAGCCTCATGGTGGGACCCACGGACCCAAATCTGCCCCACAGTGAGACCCACAGCCCCAAATCTGCCCCACAGCGGGACCTGTGGCCCTGAATCATCCCCACAGCAGGACCCACAGCCCTAAATCAGCCCCATGATGGGACCCACAGCCCTAAATCAGCCCCATGATGGGACCCACAGCCCTAAATCAACCTCATGGAGGGACCCACGCACCTGAATCAGCCCCACAGTGGGACCCAGGACCCAAATCAGCCCCTTCTCTCCCCTCTCCCAGAACTCCAACCTCGTCCTCCAAGCCGACCGCTCGCTGATCGACCGGACGCGGCGCGATGAGCCCACCGGGGAGGTCCTGTCGCTGGTGGGGAAGCTGGAGGGGACGCGCATGGGGGACAAGGCGCAGAGAACCAAACCCCAGATGCAGGAGGAGCGACGAGCCAAGTGAGTGCGAGACGTGGATTTCCACAAAAAAACACTCCAGGGATCTAATCTTTCATTCTTGTCTTTGAATAGCGCGGCTTTGATTTGTTTTAGGGCTATAAATGGGGTAGAATTTGATGTTTTGGGGAGTATTTTGTAGTGGAAAATGTTTTGGTGCAGAGATGCAGGTTAAATCTGCCAGTGGGAAGATGCAGAGAAGTCACTTTCTCCATGTTAAGAAACTAAAATATAAGGGAAAAAATGAAAAATACGTATTTTACTCCTTTCTTTCTTAAATAAAAGTGACTAGCAGTAGCTTTCCTCCCGTCCCCTCTCCGCAGGAGACGCAAGCGTGACGAGGACAGACACGACATCAACAAGATGAAGGGTTACACGCTGCTCTCTGAGGGCATCGACGAGATGGTGGGGATCATCTACAAACCCAAAACCAAGGAGACCCGCGAGACCTACGAGGTGTTGCTGAGCTTCATTCAGGCAGCTCTAGGGGACCAGGTGAGGACAGGGACACTGGGAGAGGGTTCAGAGTCTGGAAGATCCGTCTCTTGGAGGTTTTAATTGTTAGTTGGTTATTTGTTGTGCGATGGCGGCTCAATATGAGTCAACGTGTGCCCAGGTGGCCAAGAGGCCACCGGCGTCCTGGCTTGTGTCACCACCAGTGTGGCCAGGGGGACCAGGGTGGTGACTGAACCGCATGTTGGGCACTGGGGAGGCCAAACTGTGGATCCTGGGGGCAGTTTTGGGCTCCTCAGCTCATGCTCAAAATGGCGGCACCAAAATCACCTCAGGGCTCAAAATGGCGGCACCAAAATCACCTCAAAACACAAAATGGTGGCCAGAGGGGTGGCAGGATCACCTCATGAAAGCCCTTGAGGTGCTGGAGCGAGTGGAGAGAAGGGAACGGAGCTGGTGAGGGGCTGGAGCACAAGTGTGATGGAGCGGCTGAGGGACCTGGGGGTTCAGCTGGAGAACAGGAGCTGAGGGGAGACCTTCTGATCTCTGAACTGCCCGAAAGGAGCTTGGAGCCAGGGGGGTCGGGCTCTGCTCCCCAGGAACAAGCGCCAGGAGCAGAGGAAACGGCCTCAAGTTGCCCAGGGGAGGCTGAGGTTGGATGTGGGGAACAATTTGTTCCCCAAAGGGCTGTGGGGCATTGGAACAGGCTGCCCAGGGCAGTGCTGGAGTCACCATCCCTGGAAGGCTGGACAGACGGACATGAGGTTCTCAGGACATGGGGCGCGTTAACAGCCTGACTCGATCTTCAAGGTCTTTTCCAACCTAAATAATTCTCTTCTTCTCTGTTATTCCTCCCGCAGCCGCGCGACATCCTCTGCGGAGCGGCCGACGAGGTGCTGGCGGTGCTCAAGAACGAGAAGCTGCGCGACAAGGAGCGGCGCAAAGAGATTGATCTGCTGCTGGGACAGACCGACGACACCCGCTACCACGTGCTGGTCAACCTGGGCAAGAAAATCACGGATTACGGCGGAGACAAAGAAATCCAGAACATGGGTAAGGGAACGTTTTGTCGCGGGCTGCGGCATCAGGGACAGGACGGGCGTAAATTCGGGTTATTTTTTGTGAAATCCAGCGCTGCCCAGGGCCACGTTTACACACAGAGAAGCCAGAAAAACATTTGGAGAGTTTTCAAGCCCCAAACCCCCGTTTCTTTTCATCTTTTTGGATGCGCGGAGGTGTGGGCGGGCGCGTGGATCTGTCGACTTTCCATGTGGCGTCCAGATTTCCTGATTAATTAATTGCCCTTTTCTTTTGCAGATGACAACATCGATGAGACCTATGGGGTGAACGTCCAATTTGAGTCCGATGAGGAGGTACGAGCCCTGCGATATTTCTGCCGGAAAGGAGAAGCTGGATTATTTTAGCTCCTATTTCCTGGCTTGGGGAGGATTTGTTGCTTATCTTGTTAATCCCAGGCTTAACGTGAGTCAGTAGGGTGGAAAGCAGATGGTGATATTTCGATCTCGTGGGGGAAACTTGACATATTGGGAGGAAAAGAGACATTCAGATATGCTGGTTTTGCAGAAGCGCTCCGTGGGATTGTGTTATGTTGTGTTGTGAGAGAACGATAAGAGGGAGAAATATGAGATTGTTGCAGCCGCTGGCAAAATCTCTCTGTAAAGAGTGAAAATAATCTCATCATGTGGCGCTTTACCTTGACAACAGCGTCGTTTTCCTGTGAAAAACCCAAACCTGGCTGTTTCCCCTTAAGAACAAGCTGTCAGATTATTCATTTCCGTCGAGGAAAAGCTTCTCTTTGATGTTTCCAAAAGCCGCTCACTGGAATTTTGCTCTCAACAGGAAGGTGATGAGGACATTTACGGTGAAGTGCGTGACGAGGCGTCCGATGACGACATGGAGGGGGACGAAGCCGTCGTCCGCTGCACCCTCTCGGCCAACGTGAGTCACCTGGGAACGCGCCAAAACATTTTTGGAGTGGTTTGAAGGAGAACCGTGGATCCCAAGGGTCTGTAGGTGCAGTTTGGGCGTGGAGTGGAGCCTTGAAGTTGTCTGCAAGGCCAAAATTAATATTAGTATAATTAACAGCTGTGGCAGCTGCATGGTTGCATCTGTGGGCTTGAGAGAGGCCCCAAACACTCGCTCCACACCACAAACCTCGTCCGCCTGCTTTCTCGCAGGAAAATAACATTTTGATGGGATTTTTCCTCTAGCTTGTGGCCTCGGGTGAGCTGATGAGTTCCAAGAAGAAGGATCTGCACCCTCGCGACATCGACGCCTTTTGGCTGCAGCGGCAGCTCAGCCGCTTCTACGACGACGCCATCGTTTCACAGAAGAAGGCGGATGAAGTGCTGGAGATCCTCAAGGTCGGTGGCCGCCTTGCAATACCCATCTGAAAACCAGGAGTTTAAATCCCAAACAACTTGTTACTTTTGTTTTTTCAAGTTTAACTGCTAAACACAATCGCAGATACACTGTATTAGAGCCAATAAGATGGCTCTAGTTTTGATTTGCAGAGAATTCCTCTGAGGGGAAGGCGGTTGGGTTTATGTTGACGTTTGCCGCGACATCACCCTAAGTTGGGTCTGTTTTCCTGTTAATTTTGGTGCTGATGCTTGTGATGTGCTGGGGAAGAAAGGGAATCACTGAGGGTGGGATTTTAACCCGAATCGGTGCCTGGTTTTGCACGTAGCTGCGATTTAGCTCCACTGAGCTCAGTTCTGCACGGAGCGGGGGTTCCTGTCCCATAGGACGCGGGTTTAACGGGTCTTTCCTCGTTTCTCCTCCTCCCAGACGGCGAGTGACGACCGTGAATGTGAGAACCAGCTTGTTCTGCTCCTGGGCTTCAACACCTTCGACTTCATTAAAGTTCTACGGCAGCACCGCATGATGAGTGAGTGACGTTCACTTTTAATCCTCCCGCCTTGTTTCTTCGCCGTTCTGATGCGATTCTAACGCAGCCCCGGGCTTTTTAACTGTAATCAGTGCTGCTTTGTGATGCTTCGGTCCCTTTTTTTTGCTTCGATCAACCCTAACTGCATCTGTTATCTTTTAATTTCGTTTTCTCAGTCCTGTACTGCACTTTGCTGGCCAGCGCACAGAGCGAGGCAGAAAAAGAAAGGATAATGGGGAAGATGGAAGCGGATCCCGAGCTTTCTAAGTTCTTATATCAGCTGCACGAGACGGAGAAGGAGGATTTGATCCGGGTAAGTTGGGACGGCAGGAGAAATCGCCGGATTCCTTTGCTCTTCGTGAGAGAGGAGCCGCTGACTCAGCTGGGATCGCGAAACCCTGGGAAACGTCGCTGACATTCAGCTGAGATGGCGATTTATTCGCCACTTCTTATTTTTCGAGTCTCTCCGCTGTCTGCTTTTCCAGGAAAACACCAATAGCTGCAAGTTTTATGGTTTTTCGCCGCGGTTAAGTGTTTTGTAACAGCGCTGGGTCACCTCCGGGCCTCCTCGATGTCACGCTCAGTGCAATAAATCACTTTGGTCACCTCCAACCAGCGCCTGATTTCTGGGGTTGGAACGTGACACTTGAGAGATTTATTGGCCTTTGGGTGACAGCAGTTCCCTGCCTGATCTGGGAGTTGTTTTTTTGAGGGGATAACACCATATCCCTGCTTTTTTGCTAGAAAAAACACGTTTACATTGATGTGAAGGGCCAGTTTGGTGTGTCTGTGTTTGAGGAGCGCTGCTGGCTGGGTTTTGCCGGGGCGCTGCACGTTTGTGCGTCTTCACGCCCCGTTTCCTTCCCTCTACTCTCTTGGAAAGCAGATTTACATCCTGGCCATGGGGACACTGATTTCTAGTCCCCAAAAATATTGTTTCTGGTTACGTGAATGCCCATGTTTGACAGAAATTGCGGCTTGCAGCTCTCTGGCTGTGCGGAGTTGCTGGTGTTTGATGGGAGAGCCCGACTGTCCATGCAGGAGGTTCAGCAGCTCCTCCCCAGTGCTGAATTTCCCTCTCTCATCTCTTATCTCTCATCTCTTCACAGGAGGAGCGTTCTCGGCGGGAGCGTGTCCGTCAGTCCCGCATGGACACGGACTTGGAGACCATGGATCTGGACCAAGGAGGGGAGGTAACGCTCTTTGAAATTGTCCGTTCCTAATTCCTCTTACAAGCAGCGCAAATAGAGAACGTGAGGCGACACGGGTAGGAAAATGTCGATAATAACCCCCTGGTGCGTTTGCCAGTTGGATGCGATCGCTTTTCCTTCAATCCCAGGGTGAAAACAGCAGGAAAACGTTCTCTAATTCTTCACCTTTGCTGTTTCCAGGCGCTGGCTCCTCGACAGGTGCTGGATTTGGAGGATCTGGTCTTTGCCCAGGGGAGTCACTTCATGGCCAACAAGCGCTGCCAGCTCCCCGATGGCTCCTTCCGCCGCCAGCGCAAGGGCTACGAGGAGGTTCACGTGCCGGCGCTGAAACCAAAGCCCTTTGGCTCCGAAGAGGTCGGTGACCTGATTGTGTCCCCTGTCCCCCTGTGCTGGGCAATGCTGAGGCCAAACCTCAAATCCTGGGGGCAGTTTTGGGCCCCTCACGCCAAGAAAGAGCTTGAGGTGCTGGAGCGAGTTCAGCAAAGGAAAAATTAGGAGAACATCCAGGAAACTGGATGAGGCTCTGAGCAACCAAGATGTCCCTGCTCATGGCCTAGATGAGCTTTGAAGGTCCCTGCAACCCAAACTCATTTTTTAATTGCTTGATGTATTGCTAATATCATGACAGACACTTCCCGCATTGATGTGGCTCTGACACCCTCTCAGACTTCAGGCAGAACCCTTATTTTAAGCAGAAAGATTTCGCGTGGCTGAAACGGGTTCCTGATTTCTGGTTCCTTGCTTCTGGGTTGTGTATCTTGGGCGGGTGGTTTGTGTCTCAGGGTTTCCCTGCCCCCTTCAGCCGCTTTGCTGAGCCCTGGGCTCTGTTTTTCCTCCCTCTTTGCTGTGTGGGCCGCAGTTCTGGCTGATGTCTGGTGAGAAATCGCTTCTTTTGATCAGCGCAGGCAGCGGAAATGTGGTCGGAGCTGCCCCATCATGTGGACATGGTGGGGATTTGCTTTTCAGATGGTGTAGCCAACTGAGACTTGTGCTAATTAGAGCACACGAGCTTCGTTTGATCTTTCCCAACCTGCTCCACGATCCCTGGGCACGAGGCTTTTTTTTCCTGCCCATCTGGAGACAACATGACCCTTGTTCTCCCCAGGGCGTCTCTGAGGTCTCACATATGCCCTGCAGCCTGCGAGGTACTGAAACAAAGGCACCAAACTTGATATTTCCCATTTTTTGTTGTTGTTTTTATTTTCAGCAATTGGTTTCTGTGGAAAAATTACCCAAATACGCCCAGGCTGGATTTGAGGGGTTTAAAACACTGAATCGTATTCAGAGCAAACTCTACCGCGCGGCGCTGGAGTCAGATGAGAACCTGCTGCTGTGCGCTCCCACGGTAAGGAGCCTGAAATTTGGGGAGTTCTAGAAGGATTATGTTTTGTGGGGGGCACAGATTTGACAGGACCGATTCTGCTCGTGTCCTAGGGCGCTGGGAAGACCAATGTGGCGCTCATGTGCATGTTGCGAGAAATCGGGAAGCACATTAATATCGACGGAACCATCAACGTGGACGAGTTCAAGATTATCTACATCGCGCCCATGAGGTCGCTGGTGCAGGAGATGGTTGGCAGCTTTGGGAAGGTGAGGAGAGGGATGGTCCTGGTCCTGCTTGAGCTGGAGGTTGGGGAAGATGAGATTTATTGTGGTGATTTCCTAATGTGACGCTTGTAGAAGGATTGAAGCTTTGGGAGAGGATGAGTTTGGCTTGTGCCATTCGTTTCTTACTGAGCTCTGAGTGTGTCGATATCGGCTTTGAGTGTCAGCGTGGGCTGTGAAATCAGAGAATCAGAATAGTTTTGGTTGGAAAACACCTTGAAGATTGAGTCCAACCATAACCCACCCCTGGCACTGCCCCATGTCCTGAGAACCTCATGTCCGTCTGTCCAACCCTCCAGGGATGGTGACTCCAGCACTGCCCTGGGCAGCCTGTCCCAATGCCCCACAGCCCTTTGGGGAAGAAATTATCCCAAATTTCCACCCTCAACCTCCCCTGGCGCAACTTGAGGCCGTTTCCTCTCGTCCTATTCTGATTCCCTCAGCCTCTCCCATCACACTTGTGCTCCAGCCCCTTCCCCAGCTCCGTTCCCTTCTGTCAACTCCCTCCAGCACCTCAATTCACGCATTTCTTCAAGCTCTATAGCCAGATGAGCGTAAAACTCTCTCTGAGCATCTCAGGGCTGCGCTGCTCTAACACTACCCCAGAAAACACCCATTTTACCCAATTTTAATCACCCTTGGATTTCCTCTTAGCGCCTGGCGAGTTATGGCATCAACGTGGCCGAACTGACGGGGGATCACCAGCTGTGCAAGGAGGAGATCAGCGCTACCCAGATCATCGTCTGCACCCCAGAGAAGTGGGACATCATCACCCGCAAGGGAGGAGAACGTACCTACACCCAGCTGGTGCGGCTGGTCATCCTGGTGAGCGACCTGCAAAGTCCCGGCACCGAGGACGGGGACGATGACGGGAGCTTTGTCGTTTGTTTTTGCGGTTTCTGAATGTGTGTTAACGGATGACGATGTGTCTGGTGCTTGGTTGTGGAGAGACTCTGGCTGGGATGAGTGTCCTTCAGTCCACGCAAGCACGTTTGCTGATCAATTAAACCAAAAAGGGGTGAATCGAGTGGGTTTGCAGTGGGGATAACTCTTGTTTTTTCTCTTTAGGATGAGATTCACCTCCTGCATGACGACCGAGGCCCCGTCCTGGAGTCTTTGGTGGCCAGAGCCATCCGCAACATCGAGATGACGCAGGAGGACGTGAGGCTGGTCGGTTTGAGCGCCACCCTCCCCAACTACGAGGACGTGGCCACGTTCCTGAGGGTGGACCCGGCCAAGGGCCTGTTCTATTTCGATAACAGGTACTGTGAAAAGCTGCGAGAGATTTTGGATGATCAGCTGATGGGGAGCGGTTGTTTTGTGGGAAATGCGTCTGTCAGATGGTGCTGGGGGCTCACTGGAGCTTCATCCTGCTCTCAACACGCATTTATTTGCTCTTAGATGTGACAATAAATGCATATTTAGGACTAAAGCGGTTAAATACAGCCTCAAAATGCATACCAGGGGTCCGGCGTGGTTGTATTTGAAGGAAGGTGCTTTAGAGAAGGGGGAGAAACGCTTCTGTATTTGGTAACTGCATGGGGTGTTTGAAAGAAGCCTAAAACGGGATTATGGTTGTTCCTGGAACACCTATTTTGTTCCCTGAATTCGTGCAGATCGCAGGAAATAGAAATTGAGGTTACTGACCCCTCATGTTTAGTCGAAGCAGAACAGGAGACCTCAAATCTCTGACTAAATTGAGGCGCAAACGACATTTATCATGTTTGGTGGCGTAAAACGCAGGCTGCCTTTTGATGGGACCTTTGTATCGGCGTTTCTGTGTTCTTCTGGTTTATTTACTTGGTTTTTTCCTCACAGCTTCCGCCCGGTGCCCCTGGAGCAGACCTATGTGGGCATCACCGAGAAGAAAGCGATCAAACGCTTCCAGATCATGAATGAGATTGTTTATGAGAAGATTATGGAGCACGCAGGGAAGAACCAGGTTTGATACTTAGTTTAATTGTTCCTCACACGCTTAATCCCGGTTCGTGTCTCTTGCTGGAGAGATTCTTTGGAGCTGCAGTGGAGAAGAGGGTGGGTTTGGGTTGGCGATGCTGAAGAGAGGAAGAAGTGCTGGTTTTCTCTCTGATTAATAAACGATCTGTCCTTTTGGAAGGAGAGAGGGACCTGGGGGGTTCAGCTGGAGAACAGGAGCTGAGGAGAGACCTTCTGATCTCTGAACTGCCTGAAAGGAGCTTGGAGCCAGGGGGGTCGGGCTCTGCTCCCCAGGAACAAGCGCCAGGAGCAGAGGAAACGGCCTCAAGTTGCACCAGGGGAGGTTGAGGTTGGATGTGGGAACAATTTCTTCCCCAAAGGGCTGTGGGGCATTGGAACAGGCTGCCCAGGGCAGTGCTGGAGTCACCATCCCTGGAGGGCTGGACAGACGGACATGAGTTTCTCAGGACATGGGGCGGTGCCAGTGGTGGGTTATGGTTTGACTCAATCTTCAAGGTCTTTTCCGACCACAACGACTCTGTGATATCTCTGATTCCTCTCTCAGTGATGTCTCAATCTGTTTTTTACCAGGTGCTGGTGTTTGTTCACTCCAGGAAGGAAACCGGCAAGACCGCCCGGGCCATCAGGGACATGTGCCTGGAGAAAGACACCCTGGGGCTGTTCCTGCGGGAGGGCTCGGCCTCCACCGAGGTCCTGCGCACCGAAGCCGAGCAGTGCAAGGTACTTATTCCACCACAGCAACAGCACCAGCGCAGCTGCAAAGATTCCGCCGCTTCAGTGCAGTTTTGCAGCTTTTCCTCTAGAATATGCACTACCTTCTTGTTACTTCTTTTCCCTCTGATGTTACTGGGGTAGAAAACCCAGAGCTGGTTGTGTTTCTGCTGCAGAACCTGGAGCTGAAGGACCTTCTCCCTTACGGCTTCGCCATCCACCACGCCGGGATGACACGTGTGGACCGGACGCTGGTGGAGGATCTGTTTGCTGACAAGCATATTCAGGTGAGCCACGCTTCCCAGGAGGGGCTGGGTATTTATTTGGGGTTGTTACTTCACAAAACACACACTTGAGCCATTTTTTCCGAGTTCCAAAATCGAGAGGATTGAGCGTAGCCAACCCCCATCCCGCTCAGCTGAAGCTGGTGCTTGAGTTTTATGTAAAAGATAGAAACAAAAAGCGTGTGGCTGGGAGGAGAGAGGGCAAAACCTTCTCTCCTAGGCCTGGCTTTGTGTTTTAAGCTAGAGGCCTGTCCCAGAGCAGACTGTCTCCTCCACACTTGTCACTTTGGCAAAACCCCATTCACAAAGTATCCTGGCAATTAAAAATGTAATTATAAAAGTATTTTCTGAGGGTCATGCAGTGAGCTGGGGAATTTGGGCCAAGATCTTGCCCTTCATCCAATTTTCCAGTGCTGGGTTGTGGAGGCAGTTACAGTTCTCAGTCTTTGTCCCTTTTCTGCACGTCTCTAATGTCAGGACCAGCATTTTAGACCTGTTTTTTTCCCTAGGAAGCAGCTTTGACAGCTGTTTTACTCCCACAGGTGCTGGTTTCCACAGCCACGCTGGCCTGGGGCGTCAACCTCCCCGCTCACACCGTCATCATCAAGGGGACGCAGGTTTACAGCCCCGAGAAGGGACGCTGGACCGAGCTGGGCGCTCTGGACATTCTGCAGGTGAAGTTCTGGGGACGCAGATGCTGCCGGGACACAGGGCGGGATGTCTCCTTTCCACCGAGCCACTTTTGAGATCTCATTTTGTATTTTCTCAGCACAGTCGCTCCCTGTTTTCTGCTGTCAAACTGTGAGAGTAGAGAAGCAGATCAGTAGAAGGACAAATAATTCCTCTCTCAGTATCTTGCCCAGACACATCTGAGATATTTATGTGTCTCCTCCCAGCTAGAACTAAAACAACCTGAGCGATCCGGCAAAAACCCCCCAGGACACAATAGCAAAGAGAAATTGCCAAAACTTGTATGTTTTGCTGACCTCACCTTCTTGTTTTCAGATGCTGGGGCGTGCTGGGAGGCCACAGTACGACACCAAAGGAGAGGGCATCCTCATCACATCCCATGGCGAGCTGCAGTATTACCTGTCCCTGCTCAACCAGCAGCTCCCCATCGAAAGCCAGATGGTGTCCAAGCTCCCGGATATGCTGAATGCCGAGACGGTGCTCGGCAACGTCCAGAACGCAAAGGTGAGTCCAAGTCTTTGCTTTCCATGCCCTTCGTTGCACACCAGGAGCTGGTGGGAGTTGCAGGGGCTGCAGGATGATCCCTATTGGGGAAAGACGCCGTTGTCATACAGGAGCAAAGAAACTTGCAATGTTTGGTCCCTGGGGAGCAAATTTTTAAGAGATTTGGAAAGGTTGCAAGAACTACCAGGCTGTAGGACTGGCTGGTGGGAAGATGCTTCTGTAACTCAGAGCAGATCAAGTTCTCCACGTGGAGAAGGACACTGGGGAACACTCTGCATGTGGAGAGTGGGTTTTAATTCCTTAACATTTTGCTGGTACTGGAGAAGAGTCGTGTGTGTCTCTGGTTTAATGTGACCTCGCTCTCTGAACTGCCTGAAAGGAGGTTGGAGCTGGGGGGGTCGGGCTCTGCTCCCCAGGAACAAGCGCCAGAAGCAGAGGAAACGGCCTCAAGTTGCACCAGGGGAGGTTGAGGTTGAAAATTTGGGATAATTTCTTCCCCAAAGGGCTGTGGGGCATTGGGACAGGCTGCCCAGGGCAGTGGTGGAATCACCATCCCTGGAGGGTTGGACAGACGTGGAGATGAGGGACATGGATGACGGAACAGGTGGACTCGATGATTTTCAAGCTGTTTTCCAACCAAAATGATTCTGTGTCCTGTGTGAGCTCTGGGAGCACTGGGCTCTGCCCCCAAGCATCGTTCCTGCTCACCCTGAGCCGCGTTCGTCAGCTCTGACCCGCGTTGGTGTTTCCTCAGGACGCGGTGAACTGGCTGGGCTACACCTACCTGTACATCCGCATGCTGCGCTCCCCCACGCTCTACGGCATCTCCCACGACGATCTCAAGGGGGATCCGCTGCTGGACCAGCGCCGCCTGGACCTGGTTCACACCGCGGCGCTCATGCTGGACAAGAACAACTTGGTGAAGTACGACAAGAAGACGGGGAATTTCCAGGTGAGACCTGGGGAAGGTGCTGTGACCCGCAGAGCTGGACGGGAGCAGCACTGGCTGAGAGAAGGGATGCAAGAAGCATCTTACTTATTAAATACACATCCCAGAGCATGTTTTGTCGTTCAGACCTGTCGTTGAGCACGTCTGTGGTCCCAGGGAGCTGTTTGCTGGCGTAAAACCCGACCCTCAGCCTGTCGATGTTGTTTGCTGCTGCCTCCTGAGCAAATTCACATTCTTGTTGCTCCGGAGGCAGCGGGATTAGAAAGGGGAGGCTGGGATGGATGGGATTGTATGCCAGATAAAGCAGCTTTCCTGGGTGATTTGTAGCCTGAGAGTTGTTTATTTTGCTGGAGGCGTCTCCCCGGCCGCAGCCTCGTTCCTCTACAGCATCTCCCATCTGTGCTACAAACAGTCGGGTGTTTTTCTGCCGCCTCACCCTGTTCCATTGTCCCTGTGGCAGGTGACAGAGCTGGGCCGCATCGCCAGCCACTACTACATCACCAACGACACCGTGCAAACCTACAACCAGCTCCTGAAACCCACCCTGAGCGAAATCGAGCTGTTCCGCGTCTTCTCGCTCTCCTCGGAGTTCAGGAACATCACCGTGAGGGAGGTGCGGAGCCAAAACCCATCCCCAGTGATGCTGTGGGGGGAGAATGGACCCTTCTCATCTCTCCGGCTTTGCTTTTTTTTCGCAGGAGGAAAAGCTCGAGCTTCAAAAATTGCTGGAGCGCGTTCCTATCCCGGTGAAGGAGAGCATCGAGGAGCCCAGCGCCAAGGTGAGCGCTGCTTGTCCCTTCGATGGGACTTTTCTGCCTGTTTTGAGGGGAACAGTCAGGATAAACACCACTTTTGGGGGAGATTTCTCTTCTCTTCCCTCTGCGGGACATTCTGGGCTGTGTCAAAGATGCTCAAATAGCTGCAGATGCAGTGCAGGACAATCAGACCCCTTGATGGCATCTGTCCTACCTCAGAGCCCCCCGGCATTGCGTGTGGTGCGGAAGGCGCTGAGAATCTCTTCTCCTTCCCCAGATCAACGTGCTCCTCCAGGCTTTCATCTCCCAGCTGAAGCTGGAAGGCTTCGCTCTCATGGCCGACATGGTGTACGTCACCCAGGTGAGCAAGGAAACACGGCGGGGGCTTCGCTCTTTCCCCTCGGGTGCGCGCAGTCTTGGTCTCGGACAACTATTTGTACCTCGAAAATCGAGTTTGTGGCCAGAAATGACTTTGAAAATCACTTAAGCCGTGAGGTCTAAGCTCTGTCAGAGTGGGAATTAGATCTTCATTGCAGTCTCTAATTTGTAATCAAAAAGATTCAGCACTACAGAGCTACAGTATAGTTTTTATTCTGCCACAAAGGCCAAGTTCTCAAGGCTGGGAATCAAGTAATTGCTCCACCCATCGGCGTTTGGGGTGAAGGACCTTTAGTTCAATAAAGAGCAATTATAAAAAGGATGGGGAAGGACTTTTACCAGGGCTTGGAGTGATAGCACAAAGTGTAATGGTTTTAAACTGAACAAGAGGAAGATTTAGGTTCGATATAAGGAAGAATTGTTTACAATGAGGGTGGTGAGACACTGCCCAGAGGAGCTGTGGATGGAAGCGCTTAAATCCCTGTTGGACGGGACTCTGAGCAACCTGATGCGCATGAAGATATCCCCGCTCATGCCAGGGGTTGCAGTGCATCTTTACAAGTTCCCTTCCCACCCAAACTATTTTATTCTCATGTGGGTGGGCAGGAAAATGGGCGGAAAAGAAGGCAGAGTTGGATGTGACGCTGTTCTCTGTCCCGCAGTCCGCAGGGCGGCTGATGCGCGCTATCTTTGAGATCGTCCTCAACCGCGGCTGGGCCCAGCTCACTGACAAGACCCTCAACCTCTGCAAGATGATCGACAAACGCATGTGAGTGAGAGCTGGGAGTTAATTTCTGACCAGAGGAGACGCTTCGGCGAGCTCTGTAGGGATGGGGAAGGAGAAAACGCGCCTGTTGGGGTGGAAAGGAGCTGCCGAGGGCTGGTTTTTGACAGCGGGAGGAGCCTCGGTGCTCTGGAGGCTCCATCTGTTGTTTCTCGGGTTGTGTGACGCCGCGGTGTCCTGGCAGGTGGCAGTCCATGTGTCCCCTGCGCCAGTTCAAGAAGCTGCCTGAAGAAGTGGTGAAGAAAATTGAGAAGAAGAATTTCCCCTTTGAGCGACTCTACGACTTGAACCATAATGAAATAGGTACGGAAATGCAGACAAGCAGGACGGGAGGAGGTGTCTGTCTCTTTGTTCTCCTCTGCTGTGTTTTCATCCAGAAATTGGGGGGTTTTGCTAGTTGGAGGCTTTTTCCTGACACCCTCCAGCTGCTTGGATCACCGATAATAATTACTGTTTGTTTTGGGAGATGTTGGTCATCCCATTATCCATCTGTCCTGACAGCAGCACCTCTCTATTGCAGGGGAACTGATCCGAATGCCCAAAATGGGCAAAACGATCCACAAATACGTTCACCTGTTCCCAAAACTGGAGCTCTCGGTCCACTTGCAGCCTATTACCCGCTCCACCCTGAAAGTCGAGCTCACCATCACCCCCGACTTCCAATGGGATGAAAAGGTGAGCGGAATGGTGAAATATCACCAGGATAAACGCGGGAGAAGAGCAATTTGGGGTGGGATTGCTGTGGGAGACACAGAAAGGGGAGATCTGGACTCACACGGGGGTAACGGCCACCCTGGCGCAGGTTCACGGTTCGTCCGAAGCTTTCTGGATCCTGGTGGAGGACGTGGACAGCGAGGTGATCCTGCACCACGAGTATTTCCTGCTGAAAGCCAAGTACGCGCAGGACGAGCACCTCGTCACCTTCTTCGTGCCCGTGTTCGAGCCGCTGCCCCCGCAGTATTTCATCCGGGTGGTCTCCGACCGCTGGCTTTGTAAGTCTCATGTCTCCCACTGGGAGAGCTCAGGGATTAAACTCTTTTAAGTGCTTTTGGAGATTAAAATGGGGGGTTTTTTATGTGTGTCTGCCAGCCTGCGAGACCCAGCTGCCCGTTTCATTCCGCCACCTGATCCTCCCGGAGAAATACCCTCCTCCCACCGAGCTGCTGGACCTGCAGCCGCTGCCCGTCTCGGCTCTGCGGAACAGCGCCTTTGAGAGCCTCTACCAGGACAAGTTCCCTTTCTTCAACCCCATCCAGACCCAGGGTGGGTATCGCCTCCCCTAAACCACCACCCTTTTGGTGTTTGCCTTTGATTTTTGGGGTCTGTTCACTTCATGTGAGGAGCTTCTGTAGCTAATATTATATCCCCTCTACTCCCCTGAACCTTAGAGGTTTGACGGCTCGAAATATTCCCCCGCAGGCCAGAGTATCTTTGATATTCTATTGCACGCTAGAGCCTGTTTTGCTCAGTGAATCCCACCCTAAAACTCTTAAATAGCCTTTTCTGTAGCTGCTCCTTGTGTGAGCTCAGTCCGGGCTGGGATTTTCCTGCCTGTTTCTAAAGCTTTGCCAGAAATGCATGGAGATTTTGCTCAAACTTCTGCATTGTCCCTCTGTCCCCAGTGTTTAACACCGTTTACAACAGTGACGACAACGTCTTTGTGGGTGCCCCCACGGGAAGCGGAAAGACCATTTGTGCCGAATTCGCCATCCTGAGGATGTTGCTCCAGAACTCAGAGGGACGCTGCGTGTACATCACCCCCATGGAGGCCCTGGCAGAGCAGGTGGGCCCGGAATCTTGCGCAGAACTGGAGCTTAAGCCCGGCTTAAATTTGCTTCCTCATCCCCGTTTCATTGTTCCTCATCCCTTCTTTGCTGTCGAATCCCTTAGGATGAATCCAGAGTCTTGATTAATTGTGGTCCCTCTGAGGGAGCGAGAAGACACGGTCTCGCTGCCACCCCACTGATTTTATTGTGTGTCTGGCAGGATTTGTTCTTAATTTGAGGTTGACAACAGCATTGTTGTATTTTCACCAGGTCTTCTTGGACTGGTATGAAAAATTCCAGGAGCGTCTCAATAAGAAAGTGGTTTTGCTGACGGGGGAGACCAGCACCGACCTGAAGCTGCTGGGCAAAGGCAACATCATCATCAGCACCCCTGAGAAATGGGACATCCTCTCGCGACGCTGGAAACAGCGCAAGAACGTCCAGAATGTCAACCTCTTCATCGTGGATGAAGTGCATCTCATTGGGGGAGAAAATGGGGTGAGTTATTCTTCGGGAAGCTCCGACGGGCGATGGCGCTGGGGCTGGAGTGGCCGGAGAGCTCCGTGTTCTCTCCTGTTCCTGCTCTGACCTGTTTTCTCCATCGTGCAGCCGGTGCTGGAGGTCATCTGCTCCCGCATGCGCTACATCTCCTCCCAAATCGAGCGGCCCATCCGCATCGTGGCCCTGAGCTCGTCCCTGTCCAACGCCAAGGACGTGGCTCACTGGCTGGGCTGCAGCGCCACCTCCACCTTCAACTTCCACCCCAACGTCCGCCCCGTGCCCCTGGAGCTGCACATCCAGGTAAAAATTTGGGGTAAAATCATCTCCTTGCCCTCCCGCCCGCTCTCCACACCCCAGTGGAGTCGCCATCCCTGGAGAGGTTGAACAAATGACGTTCTCAGGGACATGGGGCAGTGCCAGGGGAATACTTGGACTCGATTTTTGAGGGGGTTTTCCATTCAAAAAGATCCTACAATTACTGAAGAGTAATTGTAGAATTCTACAGTTATTGAAGAGTAAGGCTTAACTGCTAAATTATATCTTTAATAGTGAGTAAGGGGGATGTGAGGGCGGGAGATACAGAAAAATCTGCTTAATCTTCCTATATCTGACTTTACATCGCTACTGAAGCTGTTAAGTTAAAATTTCAGCACCAGAGAGGTTTAATGGCTTATCTGTTCAGTCTGATAAGGCGAATGCTGACAGTCCTGGTGTCACTGATCACGTTAAAGGTTAATAGTTGCACTACCTGCTCCTACAAGGATAAATATAACATAAACGCAGCATAAATACAATCTGAAATCTGAAAATGAAATCCCTGACAGCTGCTGAATGCAGCACAAATACAATCCAAACTATGAAAATTAAATCCCTGCCAGCTGGAAATCAGTGTTCTTACAATAAAAACTATATAGGAATAAATGTCAAACGCTTCTCCAATACTGCATTTACACCTTTTTTTTTGTGACACGAATTGTTTTCACTGCGTGTGCTTTAGAGAAGCCTCTGATTCTTCCCTCACAGGGCTTCAACATCAGCCACACGCAGACTCGCCTGCTCTCCATGGCCAAGCCTGTCTACCACGCCATCATGAAGCATTCACCCAAGAAACCCGTCATCGTTTTCGTCCCGTCCCGCAAGCAGACGCGCCTCACGGCCATCAACATCCTCACCACGTGCGCCTCGGACGTCCAGAGACAAAGGTAACGGCAGGGACATGTTTTTTGTCCGTTTTGCCTGGCTGAGGGACATCTAGTGATGGAAGACCATCCCTTGGATGTCACATCAAAGCGGGACTGGTGTAGGCAAACTCTTTCCCTCTCCGGCAGGTTCCTGCACTGCGCGGAGAAGGATCTGGTGCCATACCTGGACAAGCTGAACGACAACACGCTGAAGGAGACGCTGGTGAACGGCGTGGGCTACCTGCACGAGGGGCTGACCCCCATGGAGCGGCGAGTGGTGGAGCAGCTCTTCAGCTCCGGTCAGTTCGGTGGCGCAAGAACACACCAGATCTACCCGTAAACCCTTTTTCCTGGCGCTTGCGTGAGCTTCGTGTCGCTTCTCTGCCTCCATAAATCAGCGATCTTCACCTTCCCCATCTCTCCTGGGCCTCTCTTTTTGCTGAGACCCCAAATCTTTCTCCCCCACCCCGATTTCCGCCGGCTGACTCCTCTCCCTGTGCCCCTCGCAGGTGCGGTTCAGGTGATGGTGGCGTCGCGCAGCCTCTGCTGGGGGATGAACATCGCCGCTCACCTCGTCATCATCATGGACACGCAGTACTACAACGGCAAGATCCACGCGTGAGTGCGGTGACGCCGCGGGGACACGACGTCCTGATCCCCACGGGCTTCGTCCCCGTCTGGGAATGGCGGGAGGGCGGCTGTGGTTCCCCCGCAGCTTCGTTAACGCTCTGTCCGTGTCGCAGGTACGTGGATTACCCCATCTACGACGTCCTGCAGATGGTGGGTCACGCCAATCGCCCGCTGCAGGACGACGAGGGCCGTTGTGTCATTATGTGCCAGGGATCCAAGAAGGTGGGCGACAAGCAGGGTGCTTTTTTATCCTTGAAAATGTCTTATCTCCTGCTTGGCGCATGGATTTTTTCTCCCATGGTGATTTATAACCCTCACTCCAAGCCCTTCTCCAAGATTTTGGATTTATTGTCCTTTTCTGTAGGATTTCTTCAAGAAATTCCTCTATGAGCCCCTGCCTGTGGAGTCGCACTTGGACCACTGCATGCACGATCACTTCAATGCCGAGATCGTCACCAAGACCATCGAAAACAAGCAGGACGCTGTGGATTATCTCACCTGGACCTTCCTCTATCGCAGGATGACGCAGAATCCCAACTACTACAACCTGCAAGGTGAGCGGGGAGGATCTGCGCGGGCTGGAGGATGTTTGGGACCCTCTGTCTCTGTGTTCTGCTGTTTCAAGAGCAATTTTTCTCCGTTTTGGGGAATTTCTGAGCCCTGTTCCGACCTGTCCCGCAGGCGTGTCCCACAGGCACCTCTCGGATCATCTCTCCGAGCTGGTGGAACAGACCCTGAGCGACCTGGAGCAATCCAAGTGCATCAGCATCGAGGATGAGATGGACGTGGCTCCCCTGAACCTGGGCATGATCGCTGCCTACTACTACATCAACTACACCACCATCGGTAAGGGATGGGGACTCCTCGCTGTCCCCTCCCTGTGTCACCTCAAAGGGAGATCTTATTGTGGCCTTTCCAGACTTAAAAGAGGTTGATAAGAAAGATGGGGACGGACTTTTGAGCGGGGCCTGTTGCAATGGGACGAGAGGTGATGGTTTTAAACTAAAGCAGGGGAGATTTAGGCTAGATACAAGAAATTGTGGTGAGACCCTGGCCCATGTCACCCAGAGGTGGATGAACCATCCCTGGAGACATCCCAGGCCAGGCTGGATGGGGCTCTGAGCAACCTGAGCTGGTGAAGATGTCCCTGCTCATGGCCTCGATGAGTTTAAAAGGTCCTTTCCAACCTCAATTTTGAGATTCTTGCGCCACGAGGTTTAATGCCACCTGCTTTTCCCTCTCTGCCTTTCCCCAGAGCTCTTCAGCATGTCCCTCAACGCCAAAACCAAAGTGCGAGGGCTGATTGAAATCATCTCCAACGCCGCTGAGTACGAGAACATCCCCATCCGGCACCACGAGGACAATTTGCTGCGGCAGGTGAGTGTCACCACATCACATCTGGATTCCTGTGGGGTCGGGAGAAGGATCCCGTCTGTTTTTGTACTGATGGCTTTATTGATTCTCCCCGCAGTTGGCCCAAAAGGTTCCCCACAAGCTGACCAACCCCAAATTCAACGATCCCCATGTCAAGACCAACCTCCTGCTTCAGGCTCACCTGTCGCGCATGCAGCTGAGCGCTGAGCTGCAGTCGGACACCGAGGAGATCCTCAGCAAGGTACAAGGGGACAGAGGGGAAAGGGACCTGGGGGTCCTGGGGACAGCAGGGTGACCATGAGCCAGCACTGGGCCCTTGTGGCCAGGAAGCCAATGGGACCTGGGGTGGGTTAGAAGGGGGTGGTCAGTAGGTCAGAGAGGTTCTCCTGCCCCTCTGCTCTGCCCTGGGGAGACCACACCTGGAATCTTGTGTCCAGTTGTGGCCCCTCAGTTCCAGCAGGACAGGGAACTGCTGCAGAGAGTCCAGCGCAGGGCAACAAAGATGCTGAAGGGAGTGGAGCATCTCCCGGGTGAGGAAAGGCTGAGGGAGCTGGGGCTCTGGAGCTGGACAAGAGGACACTGAGGGGGGACTCATTCATGGTTACAGATATCTAAAGGGGGAGTGTCAGGAGGATGGAGCCAGGCTCTTCTCGGTGGCAACCAGTGATAGGACAAGGGGTAATGGGTTCAAACTGGAACACAAAAGGTTCCACTTAAATTTGAGAAGAAACTTGTTCCTGGTGAGGGTGGCAGAGCCTGGCCCAGGCTGCCCAGGGGGGTTGTGAAGTCTCCTTGTGTGCAGACATTCCAACCCGCCTGGACACCTTCCTGTGTAACCTCATCTGGGTGTTCCTGCTCCATGGGGGGATTGCACTGGATGAGCTTTCCAGGTCCCTTCCAATCCTTCACATTCTGGGATTCTGTGTGATTGTGTGAAGGGGACTTTCCCGCGTCCCTGTGTTCTGTCACCTCCTGAGCTGTCCCCGTCCCTCCCACACAGGCCATCCGGCTCATCCAGGCCTGCGTGGACGTGTTGTCCAGCAACGGGTGGCTCAGCCCCGCGCTGGCCGCCATGGAGCTGGCGCAGATGGTGACACAGGCCATGTGGTCCAAGGATTCCTACCTCAAGCAGCTGCCGCACTTCACCTCCGAGCACATCAAACGCTGCACGGACAAGGTAAAATATGGAGTGGGGGGAAGCACTATGGTCCTGCCCTCACCCATTGAGGAGCCCCCAGGGCTGAAATGACATGAATCAGCGAATCATTTTGGGGTGGAAAAGCCCCTTGAGCTCATCAAGTCCAACCTCGCCCTATCCCAACCCCTTGACAAGACTCATCATAGACAAAGATACGAGTTTTCCCTAAAGATTGAACCCAGAACCCTCCTGCAGAACCAGCTCTGCCTCTGAGTCAACACAAAAACCTTTAATACGATTTGTTTGCTACATGTTGAGTCCTAAAAAGTCAAAGACTAAATCATGAGAACACGAGTGGCATTTCAGGCAACAAAAATGAGGGTTGGAGGGTGACAACAAAGACATTTCCTACCTGGATGAAGCAATCGCTGCTTTGCAAAGGGAGTTTTGGAGCATTTAATGGAAAACAGGAGATTTTCCTTTGAAAATTGTAGCCATCTTGCGTGAAAAATGAAGGGAATGGATTTAAATGGTGGGAATGGATAAATTAAGATAAATGAGCAAAGGGAGGTGGCCTTGATTTCACTCTGAGATGGTAGATGACCAACGAGGTCGTGGTGTCCTTGTATTTTCATCAAGAAAACAGTATCTTAACAGTCATTTACCATCCTGGAGTGACATTAAGACACCACCTGGTATCTTCAGCTCTGCAGTTGTCCAAAATACTTGCTGTTCTGGACAAATACTTGCTAAAATTTAATGCTACCTGATATAAAATGTTACCCTCTCTGGGGCAGCTGTCTGGGTGATGTTGTAGGTCCCTTCCAACTGAAATCGTCTCTTCTCTTCCTCCTTCTCCCTCTCTTCTCTTTCTCTTATCCTTCTCCTCTTCTTTCTCTTTTTTCCTCTCGCTTTTCTCTCCTCTTTTCTCTCTTCTTCTCTTCTCTTCCTCTTCTCTTTTCTCTCTTTTCTCTCTTCTCTTTTCTCTCTTTTCTCTCTTCTCTTCTCTTTTCTCTCTTCTCTTTTCTCTCTTCTCTTCTCTTTTCTCTCTTCTCTTCTCTTTTCTCTCTTCTCTTCTCTTTTCTCTCTTCTCTTCTCTTTTCTCTCTTCTCTTTTCTCTCTTCTCTTCTCTTTTCTCTCTTCTCTTCTCTTTTCTCTCTTCTCTTCTCTTCTCTTCTCTTCTCTTCTCTTCTCTTTTCTCTCTTCTCTTCTCTTTTCTCTCTTCTCTTCTCTTTTCTCTCTTCTCTTCTCTTTTCTCTCTTCTCTTCTCTTTTCTCTCTTCTCTTCTCTTTTCTCTCTTCTCTTCTCTTTTCTCTCTTCTCTTCTCTTTTCTCTCTTCTCTTCTCTTTTCTCTCTTCTCTTTTCTCTCTTCTCTTTTCTCTCTTCTCTTTTCTCTCTTCTCTTTTCTCTCTTCTCTTTTCTCTCTTCTCTTCTCTCTTCTTTTCTCTCTTCTCTTCTCTTCTCTTCTCTTCTCTTCTCTTCTCTTCTCTTCTCTTCTCTTCTCTTCTCTTCTCTTCTCTTCTTCTCTCTTCTCTCTCTTCTCTTCTCTTTGCTCTTTGCTTTTCTCGTTTTTCTCACATTTGTTTCTCTCTTTTATCTCTTCTAACTTTCCTCTCCCTCTTTTTTCCCTCTTTTCTCCCTTTTCCCTTTTTTTTCTCTTTTCTCCTTCTCCTCCTTGTTCTCCTCCTCTTCCTCTTCCTTCTCTTCTCTCCTCTCTTGTCTCTTTGTCCCTTCTCCCTTCTCTCTTGTCTCTTCTCCCTTCTCCTCTTCTCCCTGGCAGGGGGTGGAGAGCGTCTTCGACATCATGGAGATGGAGGACGAGGACCGCAACGCCCTCCTCCAGCTCTCGGACGCCCAGATCGCCGACGTCGCTCGGTTCTGTAACCGCTACCCCAACATCGAGCTCTCCTACGAGGTGGTGGACAAGGACAGCATCCGCAGGTGGGGACAGCGCGGTCCCCTGGGCACTGTCCTGTCACTGGGGGGGGGACATGGGGATGCTCTGACCCTCTGTTTTGGTGGTTTTGGCGCAGCGGTGGGCCCGTGGTGGTGCTGGTGCAGCTGGAGCGCGAGGAGGAGGTCACCGGACCCGTCATCGCTCCCCTGTTCCCCCAGGTATGTGACGGTTGACACCAGGGTGACAAAAGTGTCACAGGGTGGTTATCTTGCTGTCCCCAGCCTGTTAACTCCTTATCTCTCCATCAGAAACGTGAGGAGGGTTGGTGGGTGGTGATCGGCGACTCCAAATCCAACAGCCTCATCTCCATCAAGCGCCTGACGCTGCAGCAGAAAGCCAAGGTGAGCGGGAGGGGATGTGGGGACACTGCGGGGGACACAGATGGGCACCTGCTGTCCCCTTGGCCACCCCAACCCCGTCTCTCCCTCTCCCCTTCAGGTGAAGCTGGATTTTGTGGCCCCGGCCACGGGGACACACAACTACACCCTGTATTTCATGAGCGACGCCTACATGGGCTGCGACCAGGAGTACAAGTTCAGTGTCGACGTGAAGGAGGCGGAAAGCGACAGCGAGTCCGACTGACGAGCGTCTCCCCGAATTTCAGCCACCGAACCCCAGCCCTGGTAGCACTTGTGTCACCTCCGTGTCGCTTCTCTGTATTTTCCTTTTTTTTACCCTTTTTTTTAAGGTGTTGACGCTTTGTACAGTGTTTTTTTTTAGACGGGAATTGCACGTGGAATAAATCGTGAGACCCATTTTGCTCCTGAGTCTGGGGGTGGGAAATTGGGGACAAAACAGGCGCAAATACCTCCGCTTTGACCCCCCAACTCACCGAGGAGCTCCGTGCCTCAAAAAAAGTTCATTAGCAGAATTAATTAAGGTGGGTTTGGCTCAGTAGCCGTTTCTAGGAGCGCAGGAGTGGCGCTAAACGCTTCCTGCGAGGCACAAAAAGGGTTTGTCCCCCTTTGTGGGGAGCACCCACACCACATTCTGTACACCCCAAAAGGAAAAGACGGGGGTTTTAGGCAGGGTAACACAAATTTATTGAGCGTGGGGCAGAAGGAGCTGAGAGCAAGTCCTGCCATGTCCCCAGAGCCACCTGGGTCCTGCTGCACCCCTAGGGGTGCCAGAAAGTCCAACCCATGGCGAGGAGGAGGAGGTGAGAAGGTTGGATTGAAAGCCCTCAGCAGATTTCGGGGCGCTGGTACTTCCAGAAGGCGATCTCGCCGTCATCGCTGCACGACGCCAGCAGCCCCGGCTCCTTGGGGTTCCAGGCGACGCAGTTGACGTCCTGCGAGTGCGCGCGGGGCACGTGGGCGGCCAGCGCGAAGGTGGGCTGGTGCGGGTCGGAGGACGCGCTCTCCTCGAACACGCGGATGGCGTCGTCCCCGCAGGCCGTGGCCAGAGCCCCGGTGAGGTGGCACCTGGAGGGGACACGGCGCTGGGGTGACCCGCGCCGAGAAAACGGAGCTGGGGGAGTCGGATGACAGTTGGGGACACTCACCAGGACACGTCGTAGATGGTTCTGGAGTGGTAACCGGACAGGGTGCAGACGCATTTCCAGGTGGGGTCGTTGCCGCTGCAGCTCACACCTGGATGAGAGAATAACTTGGGGTTCCTGCCCGCGCTTCCCCAGCGGGTTAGAGAATCGTTTTGGGTGGAAAAGAGCTTGAAAATCATCAAGTCCAACCATTAACACAACCCATGTCCCTGAGAACCTCATGTCCGTCTGTCCAACCCTCCGGGGATGGTGACTCCAGCACTGCCTTGGGCAGCCTGTTCCAATGCCCCACAGCCCTTTGGGGAAGAAATTGTTCCCACGTCCAACCTCAACCTCCCCTGGCGCAACTTGAGGCCGTTTCCTCTGCTCCTGGCGCTTGTTCCTGGGGAGCAGAGCCCGACCCCCCTGGCTCCAAGCTCCTTTCAGGCAGTTCAGAGATCAGAAGGTCTCCTCTCAGCTCCTGTTCTCCAGCTGAACCCCCAGTTCCCTCAGCCGCTCCATCACACTTGTGCTCCAGCCCCTCACCAGCTCCGTTCCCTTCTCTCCACTCGCTCCAGCACCTTCTTAGCATGAGGAGCCCAAAACTGCCCCCAGGATTTCCAGTTTGGCTCCCCAGTGGGACGGTCACCACCCTGGTTCCCCTGCCCACACTCAGCAGCCGTTCCGCACCCCGTGGCTCGCAGGACGGGCCACCAGCCCCACCTTCCTCGTTGCCCGGCTCGTAGCGGCGCCAGATGCGCACGGTTTTGTCGTCGCTGCAGGACGCCAGGCGCTCGCCGCTGCGGTCGAAGGCCACGCTCCACACCGTGGACTCGTGTCCCTCCAGCGTGGCGCAGCACACCCAGTCGTCCTCCTCCTCCTGGTACAGCTTCACCGTGTCGTCGTAGCTGGCCGAGGCCAGGAGCTGCGGGGACACGGGTGTCACCCGTGGGCTGAGGTGGGTGGGGCTGGAATAGGGTTTGGGGTGGAAATTGGGGTGAAACGCCCTCGTTTTTACCTCCTGGTTGGGGTGCCAGACCACGTGCTTGACGTCCTGCGTGTGGGAGTTGAGGACGCTGACGCACTCGTACTCCTCCTCCTCATCCACTGCGGGGACAGAACACTCGCAGTGAGGACAGGGGAGGCTGTGCGGGGGGACACAGCCCCCGGTGCCCCCCCCAGCCCCCCCAGCGCTCCCCTCACCTTCCCAGACCCAGACGCTCTTGTCGCGGCTGCAGGTGGCGAGCAGGGTGCCCGAGGGCGCCCAGGCCACCGACTTCACCTCGTTCTCGTGTCCCTCCAGTGTGGTGACGCACTGCAGGGGACAGCAGCGGGTGTACACGGTGTATTGGGGCGCGGGGGGGGTGTTTTTTGGGGGGGGTCTCACCTCAAACCCATCCTCTTGCCTCTTCCAGATGCAGGTGGTGGCGTCGAAGCTGGCGGAGGCCAGGAAGGAGCCGCAGGGCGACCAGGCCACCCTGCGCACCGTGCGCTGGTGCCCCTCGCCCAGCACCGCCCGGCACGACCAGCCCGTGCCTGGGGACGACCGGGACACTGGGAGACGGGGTCCGCCCCAAGCCACGCCCCCTGCCTCAAGCCACGCCCTCCCCTCCAAACCACGCCCCCACCAAACCACACCCCTGCTCCAAACCACGCCCCTTCCCCGACGCCCCGCCTCCTGCAAGCGGCCCCTCCCACACTGAGCCCCGGGTCCGCCCCCTCCCCATGACTCCGCCCCTCCTTATTATACTTAGCAGCCTTTCTAGCTCCGCCCCCTCATCGCAGCCCCGCCCCCTCACTGCAGCCCCGCCCACACTGTCCCCTGATCCCGCCCCAATCCAGCCCCGCCCCCTGCTTCAAGCTACGCCCTCGTCGTCAGACCACGCCCCTGCCAATAAACCACGCCCCTTTCCCGACGCCCCGCCTCCTGCAAGCGGCCCCTCCCACACTGAGCCCCGCCCCGGGTCCGCCCCCTCGCCATGACTCCGCCCCTCCTTATTAGCCTTAGCAGCCCTTCTAGCCCCGCCCCCTCATCGCAGCCCCGCCCCCTCACCGCAGCCCCGCCCCCTCACCGCAGCCCCGCCCACATAGCCCCCTGACCCCGCCCCAATCCAGCCCCTCCCTGCTCCTCTAGCCACGCCCCCTCGAGGCAGCCCCGCCTCACTGCCCCACTAGCCCCGCCCCTTTTCTCAGCCCCTATCGCCTATCTGACCACGCCCCCTCACACAGACACTCCCCTTTAGCCCTGCCACTCACCAAGCCCCTCCTTCTTTTCCACCGGTAGCCCCGCCCCCTCATCGCCTTCCTCCCCTATTGGGTCTCTGACCCCGCCCCCTCCCCACGGACACCTTTAGCCCCGCCCCCACCGATCCCTCACCGCCCCTTGGCCCCGCCCCTCGCCCCCCCCCGCTCACCTTCCCGCCCCCACAGCCGGATCAGCCGGTCCCCTCCGCACGACGCCAACAGCCCCCCGCCGGGGCTCCACGCCAGGAACCAGCACCGCGAATCGGGGTGTCCGGGGACCCTCCCCAGCAGCTCCAGCGCCTCCTTCATGCCGCCCCTCGCCGCCACGCACGCTGACGTCAGCGCGCCGGAAGCGGAAGCGGGGTTGCCGAGGCCCGAGGCGGAGCCGGAGTGGCGGAGCCGGGGCCGCGATGTTCACCCCGGGCGGGCCGGGGCTGCCGGGCGGGCGGCGGCGGAGGGCGGCGGGCAGCGGGCTGCCCAAGCAGCCGGAGCGGAGCCTGGCCTCGGCGCTGCCCGGCGCGCTGTCCATCACGGCGCTGTGCACGGCGCTGGCCGAGCCCGCCTGGCTCCGCATCCACGGCGGCACCTGCGCCCGACAGGAGCTGGGAGTCGCCGACGTGCTGGGCTACGTGGATCCCGAGCTGCTCCGAGGTGAGGACGGGGTCCCCAGAACCCCCATCCCGCTTCCCCCGGGCACAAACACCCTCCCCATAAACCCCAGGATGTGAGGGGTGGAAGGGCCCTGGAAAGCTCATCCAGTGCAGTCCCCCCATGGAGCAGGAACACCCAGATGAGGTTACACAGGAAGGTGTCCAGGCGGGTTGGAATGTCTGCACAGAAGGAGACTCCACAACCCCCCTGGGCAGCCTGGGCCAGGCTCTGCCACCCTCACCAGGAACAAGTTTCTTCTCAAATTTAAGTGGAACCTCTTGTGTTCCAGTTTGAACCCATTGCCCCTTGTCCTATCACTGGTTGTCACCAGAAGAGCCTGGCTCCATCCTCCTGACACTCCCCCTTTAGATATCTGGAAACATGAATGAGTCCCCCCTCAGTGTCCTCTTGTCCAGCTCCAGAGCCCCAGCTCCCTCAGCCTTTCCTCACCCGGGAGATGCTCCACTCCCTTCAGCATCTTTGTTGCCCTGCGCTGGACTCTCTGCAGCAGTTCCCTGTCCTGCTGGAACTGAGGGGCCACAGCTGGACACAAGATTCCAGGTGTGGTCTCCCCAGGGCAGAGCAGAGGGGCAGGAGAACCTCTCTGACCTACTCAACCTCAATAATAAAGATTTATTCCTTCCCCATACCACCCAAATGAGGCGGTTTCCCTCCATTTTACCACTGTAACTCCCCAGGGTTCGGTGTGTTACATAAATTCAGCGGCAAATGTCAGTGATAAATGGGGGGTGTGCGGTGACTGGCGGCCAAACAAGACTCACTCCCCACCCTGGCAAATGAATCGGTCAATACGAAGGAAATAAAGCACAAAAACATCATTCCCAACTTATTTTATAAGCCAAGAGGTGTCTGCGTCCCCATGATGAGATTTGTGCGTTGTCGAGGGGGTTTAGAGAATCATAGAAACGTTTTGGGTAGAAAAGACCTTTAAAGTCATAGAGTCCACCCATAACCCACCCCCAGCACTGCCCCATGTCCTGAGAACCTCATGTCCGTCTGTCCAACCCTCCAGGGATGGTGACTCCAGCACTGCCCTGGGCAGCCTATTCCAATGCCCCACAGCCCTTTGGGGAAGAAATTACCCCAAATTTCCAACCTCAACCTCTCCCTGGCTCCCACCTCCATCACAGACTCATCCAAGCGCCTGAGACTCATTTCCAGCCTGTATCTTTATTAATCCCTTTTAATATGAAATTAATTTAACCGCGGGGGTGGCTTTAAACCTCCTTTAGCCCCCAGTTCCAGTTCTGGATGTGCACACAAATCTAGGTGGGGTGACACAGGATCTCCCTCACCTTGACCTCACATCGCCGGCAGGATATGTCATTAAATAAAAGCCTTTTAATTAACCCCCTCGGCTTCACTTTAAATAAGGAACTCACGCAACCTGCTTTGTTATTTTGCTTTTTTAACTTTAATTCCCCCAGCGATAATGGTTTATAAAGTGAAATACACGCCCGGTCCAACCGCTGGGGTGTAATTGACGCCACTTTCGCTGTCTGGTGAGCGATTTGGGGTGGAAAACAGGCTCGAAATCCGCTTGTCTCCCTCTCCTCGCAGATTATTGCATGAACCCGCAGACGGTTCTGCTGCTCCGCGTCATCGCCGCCTTCTGCTTCCTGGGCATCATCTGCAGCCTCTCGGCCTTTCTGCTCGACGTCTTCGGCCCCAAACACCCGGCACTCAAGATCACCCGGCGTTACGCGTTCGCCCACATCCTCACAGGTAATTCCTGCAGGAACAGCGATTCCACCCCCCCGGCTCCTTTATTTTCATCCCCAGTGGAAAAAAATACATCCCCCAAAGGCTTCTTTGCAACCTTTTAGTTCAGAGTTGTGGCGCAGAAGCCTCGTGTGGCTTAACCGAGAGTTAAATCTTGCGGGGAAGAGGTCAAGGACGAGCGTTAAGCGCCTATTAACAGGTTTGAGTTTTTAAAAGAGCTCCCGTAGCGCCTGTCTGGGGGATAAGGTCACCTTTGCGGCTCACGAGGAGCTTTCAAATCCTTTATCCTGGGCTGAATTAACGTGCGAGCGGCTCAGGGAAAGTTCTCAGCCTGTTTGTGTAAAAACCCCCACCCAAACCACTCGGCTTCACTTGTTTCCCCCTCAGTGTCTGTTTGATGAATTAACCATGAAATGAACACCCCGATTTATTATTTCCCGGCGTTCTTAGCCTCTCTCCGGCTCTTTTCCGCAGTCCTGCAATGCGCCACCGTCATCGGCTTCTGCTACTGGGCCTCGGAGCTGATCCTGGCCCAGCAGCAACAGCACAAAAAGTACCACGGCTCCCAGGTTTACGTCACCTTCGCCGTCAGCTTCTACCTGGTGGCGGGGGCCGGGGGGGCGTCCATCCTCGCCACGGCCGCCAACCTCTTGCGCCATTACCCCACCGAGGAGGAGGAGCAAGCGCTGGAGCTCCTGTCCGAGATGGAGGAGAACGAACCGTACCCGGCCGAGTACGAAGTCATCAACCAATTCCAACCACCGCCAGCTTACACCCCCTGACGGCGCCGCCTTCGCCGCGTCCTCCCCCCGCCAAACTTCACCTTCTCGCCGCCCCCTTCGTGTTTCAGATCCTTCTCGCGCAGAGGAAAGAACCGTTTGGGTCGGATGAGCGATGGTTTCTCCCTGTCCTTTAATTTTAGCGACACTGCGGTGTGATTTTGAGCCCCAGGTGGAATTAACGATGGCGGAGGCGCCCGCTGAGGATTTTCACCGGTTTTATCTCGTCCCCGCCGCAAAGGAGGGGGAAATGGCGCTAGAATCGCTCAGCGGACTCAATCCCTCCTCCGAGGTGTAAAACACACCTGAAAACAGGCGTCACGCACGCGCGTGTGTATATATTTATATATATATATGTATAGGGGAAGCGCTGGCGAGGGGGGAACGGCCCTTTCCAGCGTCTGGACAGACACAGAACCAACCCCCCTACCGCTCCACGTGTCCCTTTTTTTCTGACCACACGAGCGTTTTGAGCATTTTGCACTTTATTTCAGCCTCGGGGGTTTGGGGGTGAGGACGGTGACACTTTCGGGGCCGTCACCGCTATAAAACCCCCTTTGTGAGCGGCTGACATGACATCCCAAAGCTCTTTGGACACCGGCGCTGGTTTTGGGGGCAGCTCCAACCCCTCACCGAGCAAATTTTGGGGGGTTTTTAGCCAAGATACGACCAGACTTCAGCTCTGGGAAATCAGCGTCTGTGCCTGCGGTTTTATGCAAGTTCCCCATCCCCGCGCCGACCGATTCTTCTGCTTTTTGCTCCCACTTTTGATCTTCATGTTTTTCTGTCCTGCGCTTGGTTTTCTTACCACAAACCCCACAAGAAGACGGACACGGCGGAGCAAACGCTTCCCCAGATGGTACCGCAGAGACGATCCGAATCATCCAGACCCCAACCAGGTTTTTTTTGGCTTTTTAAAGCAAAATTAATATGTAATAAAGAAACACGGATGCATCAACCTGAGCACCGCAGCACCAAAAACCTCAACGCCGAATCTGCGAAGGTTTAGAGGAGGAGTTTTAGGACAGAAAAAACGCTCGTCGTACGTTCTTGACCATCCCCTTAATGCTTTTATTCCCTATTTTCTTCCCACCGGCTGTTTTGCCCGGTTTGTCCCCCTGTTTTGCGCCCCCCGCGGCAGCACTGGCTATGCAAGAGCTTCGGCCGCTCGCCGGCGCTCAGACCAGGGCACTAAATGGGAAACAATCAACGCGGGGAGGACACGGTGAGACTGGGAGGGGGAAAATCAACCCTGAAAAACCTTGAGGAGGAAAATCAGCCCTTGAAAATACTCCAGGAGGAAAATCAGCCCGTTAAAAAAACCTTCAAAGGGGAAAATCAGCTCCTGAAAATACTTGAGGAGGAAAATCAACCCCTGAAAACCCTGGAGGAGTGAAATCAGCCCTGGAAAAACCTTGAGGAGGGAAATCAGAATCACAGAATGTGAAGGATTAGAAGGGCCCTGGAAAGCTCATCCAGTGCAATCCCCCCATGGAGCAGGAACACCCAGATGAGGTTACACAGGAAGGTGTCCAGGCGGGTTGGAATGTCTGCACAGAAGGAGACTCCACAACCCCCTGGGCAGCCTGGGCCAGGCTCTGCCACCCTCACCCCCAACAAGTTTCTTCTCAAATTTAAGTGGAACCTCTTTGTGTTCCAGTTTGAACCCATTGCCCCTTGTCCTGTCACTGGTTGTCACCAGAAGAGCCTGGCTCCATCCTCCTGACACTGCCCCTTTAGATATCTGTAACCATGAATGAGTCCCCCCTCAGTGTCCTCTTGTCCAGCTCCAGAGCCCCAGCTCCCTCAGCCTTTCCTCACCCGGGAGATGCTCCACTCCCTTCAGCATCTTTGTTGCCCTGCACTGGACTCTCTGCAGCAGTTCCCTGTGCTGCTGGAACTGAGGGGCCACAGCTGGACACAAGATTCCAGGTGTGGTCTCCCCAGGGCAGAGCAGAGGGGCTGGAGAACCTCTCTGACCTACTGACCACCCCCTTCTAACCCACCCCAGGTCCCATTGGCTTCCTGGCCACAAGGGCCCAGTGCTGGCTCATGGTCACCCTGCTGTCCCCAGGACCCCCAGGTCCCTTTCCCCTACGCTGCTCTCTAATAGGTCATTCCCCAACTTACACTGGAACCTGGGGTTGTTCCTGCCCAGATTCAAGACTCTACACTTGCCCTTGTTCTATTTCATTAGTATTTTCCCTGAAAATACTCAAGGAGGAAAATGAACTCTTGAAAAACCTTTGAGGAGGAAAGTCAGCCCCTGAAGCTCCGTGAGGGTTGGGTGGGTGGGTGCGGGGCGTGGGGGAAGCTGGCAGCGTGTTTTTTGGGGGGTTTCCTGTTTTCTGGGGGTTTTCCCAGCCCCGACACGGCTCCTTTTCCTCCTCATCCACTTCCACGTCCCCGGCAAAACCCACGTCCCGCCGGCTCTTCCCCGGCGGCAGAAACTTTGGGGTTTCCTCGCTGGGGACTTATATGCAAGGGGGGGCTGGAGTGTAAATATTCTGTGCATAAACACACTGTATTTCTGTAAAAAAAAATACCCAAAAGAGGCAAATTCATGTCGTTTCCCTGCCCTGGATGGAATCCGGACAGGGTGTGGGGTGCTGTGGGTTTTGGGGCTCCCCCCGGCCCTTCTGTGGGGAAATAAAGGGGGTGCAAAGAGCCATGTGTGGGGGATTGAGCTTTGTTCTGGGGAATGGGGGTGTCCCCTCCTTGTGCTGTGACCCTATGAGCAGCCCTGCACCCCAGTAACCAGCCCTGCACCCCAGTAACCAACCCTGCACCCCAGTAACCAGCTCTGCTCCCCAATAAACAGCCATGCACCCCAATAACCAACCCTGCACCCCAGTAACCAACCCTGCACCCCAATAACCAGCTCTGCTCCCCAATAACCAGCCATGCACCCCAATAACCAACCCTGCATCCCAATAACCAGTTCTGCTCCCCAATAACCAGCCATGCACCCCAGTTACCAGCCGTGCACCCCAATAACCAGCCATGCACCCCAGTAACCAGCCATGCACCCCAATAACCAACCCTGCATCTCAATAACCAACCCTGCATCCCAATAACCAGCTCTGCACCCCAATAACCAGCTCTGCATCCCCGTAAACATCACTGCACCCCCGTAACCAACCCTGCACCCCAATAAATGTCTCTGTACCCCAATAACTCCCTGCAGCCCAATACCCCCTGCCCCAAATAACCCCCTGCACCTCAGCACCCCCCCTGCACCCCAATAACCCCCTGTCCATACACCCTGTCCCCCAATAACCCCCCACCCACAGCCCCTGCACCCCTCTAACCCCTCTATCCTCCATAACTCCCTGTGCCCCCCAATAACCCCTGCCCCCCAATACCCCTCTGCACCCCAATAACCCCCCCTGCCCACACATCCTGTCCCTCAATAACCCCCTGCCTGCATCCCCTGCACCCCCGTAGCCCACTGCCCCCCAGTAACCCCTCTGTATCCCAATAAACCCCCTGCCCACGCACCCTCTCCCCCAATAACCCCCCACCCTCACCCCCTGCACCCCTATAACCCCTCTGTCTCCCATAGCCCCCCATGGCCCCCAATAACCCTCTGCCCCCTAATACCCCCCTGCACCCCAATAACCCCCCCGTCCTCACCCCCTGAACCCCCATAGCCCCCCTGCACCCCTCTGTCCCATATAGCCCCCCGTGGCTCCCAATAGCCCCCCTGCACCCCCATAATCCCTCTGTCCCCGATAACCCCCTGCCCCCCAATACTCCTCTGCACCCCAATAACCCCCCCTACCCACACACCCTGTCCCCCAATAACCGCCGCCCGCACCCCTGTAACCCCTCTGTCCTCCATAACACCCTCGTGCCCCCAATAACCCCCCTGTGCCCCCCAATAACCGCCCTGCACCCCAATATCGGGCCCCGCCCGCACTCCAAGCTCCGCAAGTGGGGGCGTGGCCCTGCCAAGCCCCGCCCCTCGCTCCAAGCCCCGCCCCCTCTCTCCCCGCGCCCCTCGCGCCCTTGCTCTCCCCTCCCCGCGTCCCCCAGCGCACAAGGGGGCGGGCCTTTCCCCGCCTTCACCCAATCACCGCGCGGGGCAGGGGAGCCACCACCCAATCGGCAGGCGGCGCGGCGCGGTGACGCAAGCACCGTGCGACGCGGGGCGGCCCGCGGAGGGAGCGGCGGCATGTTGCAGCCGCGGCGGCCGCTCGTCGGGCTCGTCTCCCGCTGCGCCCGCACCGCCCGCCTGGGCCCCCGCCCGCCCGGGCCCGCCGAGCCCGGCGGACAAGCGGGGGGAGGCGCGGGGCGGCGGGGCCTGCTGGGCCTGCTGGCGCGGCAGTGCAGCTGCCTGACGGGGCAGCGGGCGCGGCAGGCCCGGCGGGGCTGGTGCCGCGGGGGCGGCGGGAGCGGCGGGGACGGGGCGGCGGAGCGGGCGAGGCGCAGCGGAGGCGGCGGCGGCGGGGGGTGGTGGTGGTGGCGGGGGCTGCTCCGAGGCCGCCCCGCCTTCGCCGCTACCGGCCGCCTCATGGCGACTCTGGCCGGTGTCTTCGTCTGGGACGGGCAGCGGATCGAGGAGGAGGAGCTGCAGCGGTGGGTGCAGCCGCGGGGCCCCCGACACCCCCATGGGAACCCCCCAAATCCTCCGCGGCCCGGGGTACTCGGCGCTTCGGGTCCCGAACTCCCCGCCCCCTCCGTTCCTTAGGGCCTGGGGGGCCCCCGAACCCTCAGGGGTGATCCCCGAACCCTCAGGGGTGATCCCCAAACCCTCAGGGGTAGCCCCCAAATCCTAAGGGGTCCCCTCCCTTTACCAGGTGCAATTGGGCTTGGAGTGCCCCCATCAAACCCTTGGGAGGTGCTTTTCCCCCCGCCAAGTCCACCATTGATGGGGGTGCACCCCAGTTTTCTAAAGCTCCCAAACACTATGGGGTGCCTCTCAAATCCTCAGGGGTACCCCCCATGTTCTATGGGGTTCCCTCTCTTAGCAGGTGCATCGGGACTTGGGGTGCCCCCACCAAGCGTTTGGGAGATGCTCTTCCCCCCCGCCCCTCAACTCCACCATCATTTCGGGTGCACTCCAATTTTATAAAGCTCCCAAATCCTCGGGGTGCCCCTCAAATCCTCAGGGGCCTTCCCCCCCCCTTACCAGGTGCATTGGGACTTGCGGTGCCCCCCCAAAACCCTTGGGAGATACCCTCCCCCCTTCAAGCCCACCATCGCTAGGGGTGCACCCCACTTTTCTAAAGCGCCCAAATCGTTGGGGTTGCCCCCCAAATTTTTCTAGGGTGAGAGAGCCCACCCCAAATCTTTCCAGGTCTGGGGGTGTCACCATCTGTTTGTTCTGTGCTGTGTGTTGATGTAGGGGTGAAGCCCAAGTCCCCCCCAGCAGGGTGCCCCCCAAATCCTCAGGGTTCTCCCCCCCTTACCAGGTGCATTGGGACTTGGGGTGCCCCCACCAAGCCCTTGGGAGGTGCTCCTTCCTCCATCACTATGGGTGCACCCCAGTTTTGTAAAGCTCCCAAATCCCTGGTGTGCCCCCCCAAATTTTTGAGGGGTGGGGGAGTCCCCCCAAACCTCTCCAGGTCTGGGGATGTCACCATCTGTGTGTTCTGTGCTATGTGTTGATGTGGGGGTGCACCTCGAGTCCCCCCCGACAGGGTGCCCCCCAAATCCTCTCTAAATCACTGACCTCTTGGGGTGTCCCCCTGCCCTTTTTGGGGGGTGCACCCCTGCAAATTGGGCCCCCCCTGCACCCCCAGTTCTCTGCTTGGTGCCCCCCACCCCCCTTGGGATTTAGGGGTGCACCTTCCACCCCCCAATCCCCACTTACCCCAGGGGTGCAGCACAAAGGGGTGTCCAGTCCCCCCCCCCCCAATACTGAGTGTCCCATTCGTGCTGCTGCACCTGGTGGGGGACACACGGAACCCCCCAAATCTGGCTACAAAAAGTCCCTCTGACCATCCCGGTTGCTGTTTGGAGCGCGTGGCGTCGTTAAGGTGTAATTATCCCGTGTGGGGTGTGATGAGGCGGGAGAGGGTAATTAAAACCTTAATGAAGAGCTCGGGGTGCGATGGGGCAGCGCTGGGTTCCCCCCTTTTAAATTCTGCTGCGTCGTCCGGACCGTCCTGTGGGCATTAAGTACCCAGTATTTATTTAAGTAGCTTATTTGAGGCTTAATTAAATCTTGGAGCTAACGAGAAACACCCCAACCTGTGACACATTCCAACATTTTACGGAGATCCCGACTTCACCTTTACACCAAATCCCGGTTTTATTCCCAAACATCGTGCGATAAACCCGGCCTGAGGTTTTCCAGTGCGCTCAGCAAGGCTGGGCTTAGGCTTGGGATTAAAAGCAGAGTTCAAGGTTACTCACCTCAATTTAAGGACTTCTTAAGCCCAACCTTCCTCCAGTGCCCTTTTCCAGAGCTCCCTGTGATTAACCCTCTTTATTCTTTAATTTCTCCTTATTCCTTTAATCACTCGCTGCCTGTTGGGCTCCGGTTTAGTTGCAGGAGCAATAAACTCCTCCCAGGTTTAAAATAACTCGTTGCGTCTGTATCGTCTTTCTCTTCCCCTCCCAACTCTCCTTCTGCTCCCTCCGCTTCTAATTTAACTTATTTCCTTGATCAAACCAAAATCCCTGTTCTGGCTTTGCCATTCCCACCTTTATTTTTATAGATTTTAATGGGTTTGGGGGTAAAAAACACCCGCAGCTGGTGTCCCCTATGGTGATGTCCCAGCTGTCGAAACACCGACACAAACCTAAATATTAACCTAAATATAACCTAAATATAACCTAAATATTAAAGAAATATTATCCTAAATATTAACAAAGCAGTTTAAACGCAATAAAAACCAATTTGTAGCGGTTAAAAATTCACGCCAAGTGTAAATAGAATAATTGTGATCGCTGGTTTTGTCCTAACAGGGAAACGCAAAGAAATAAAACAAGAAAGAAATAAAATAATTAAGGATAAAATAAGTAATAAAATTTCTGTGCAAAGAAGTGAAAAATCAAGAGTTTCTGGGCGTTATTTTGGTTCAGTTTTCTGGGTAATACAGAATAAAGCTCGAGACAGACGTGCGGCAGCTGTTAAGACACGTAGAAATGTATTTATCCTGTTGTAAATTAGTCCCACGAAGCGTTGGGAGCGACGTTAATTCAGCCAGACCAGTGAGACCTGCCCCGCAGGTTCCCAATCCGTGCTTTAATTCCACCTGGCGCTAATTACTTTAATCTAATTAGTGTCTCCAGGTTGGTGCGATCCGCCTTCCGTGGGGTTGGGGGCTCCAGATGTGGAAAAACCAGCTGTTCTGCTCCGATGTTATTTATTATATTAATTTGTGGTGCGGTTTATCCGCTTTTATCACTTCCCAGGAACAAGCCCTTTTGTGTTTCCCCTGTAAAACAGCACAAACCCCTTAGAATTTAAGAATAAAAAGGCAATTACGGTGGATTTTTGCTGCTCTTTCCCCACTAAAATCCCTCAGGGTGACGCCTGGGGAGGTTTTACCCATTTCAGGTGAATCCATCTGTTGTATAAACAACCCGACGAGGCTTCGGTTGTTAATTATTGTGTGTTTTCTCCCTCCTCGCAGGTCGGCGCAGGAGATAAAATACATGGAGAACATGTTGGGGCCGCGGATGGAGCCCAAACGGGAGCGTGAGCCCGGGGAACAGCCCTGGGAGATGATCATGGACAAAAAGCACTTTAAACTCTGGCGCCGGCCCATTGGGGGCACCCATTTGTACCAGTACCGAGGTAACGGGACCCCCCGAACCCCCTTTTGCACTGGGATTTATCCAAAATGTTTTAAAAAGTGGGATTTGTCGCGCTTTGTTTCGCTCTCCGCACATTCCACCCCCATTTATAACATCAAGGGGGGTCCCATTTAGCACATCAAGGGGGGTCCCATTTAGCACATCAAGGGGGTCCCATTTAGCACATCAAGGGGGGTCCCAGCACTACCGCCCACCTTAAAAACACATTTTAGTTTCAATTTTGTGGCGCTGAGGTTGAAATTAACCCGGGATTAACAACTATCACTTTCCCGCAGTGTTCGGGTCATACACGGACGTGACTCCCCGGCAGTTCTTCAACGTACAGGTGAGCGCGGTTGCAAATAAAACGCACCCCCTGCTGGGGAAATAATTAATAGATTCATCTTAATACAAGTTCTGCGATGGAAAGCCCGGCGTGGTATAGAGCACAAGCAGGGATTTGGGATTTTATGCTTGTTTCTGATAGAAATAAAGGAGCGACGTGCGCGGGATGTGTGTTTCTGGTCCTCCCATCGCTCCTGCGCTTCCTCTCTGCTGCCTTTTAAATCATATTTAATAATTCCCCGCGGGTTAAATGACACAGATGAGAAAGCCAAGGGCTGGTTAATGCCGCCGTTGGGCTTTTGCCATAATGCCGCTTGTCTTTAGCATCTTTCCTCCTTTTCTTTCGCCAGCTGGACACTGAATACAGAAAAAAATGGGACTCGCTGGTCATCAAATTAGACGTAATCGAGCGAGACGTGGCCACAGGATCCGAAGTGATTCACTGGGTCACTCATTTCCCGGTGAGTTTCTCCTTTTTATCCCTTTCTGGTGATTCTCAGCTGGTCGATGCTTTTATTTGTTGATTTTTTAATCTCTTTTTGTCCAGTATCCGATGTATTCGCGCGACTACGTCTACGTGCGCCGGTACAGCGTGGACAAGGAGAACAACCTGATGGTGCTGGTCTCACGGTGGGTTGTTTTTCCAACTGTTTCTCATCTCTAAACCAAACTTGAGTGCTGGTTTGAAACTCCACGAGCTTTTAAACACCCCGCTCAAAACCTCAGGGATCTGCTTCAAAAATAGAGTGTTTTTTGGGGTGAAAAACTTGGGTTTTTTGTACCTGACTCCAAAATATCAGTGGATACTCTATGTGGCTCATCTCCTGCTTTTCTCATTCTCCCCAGGGCTGTGGAGCATCCGAGCGTCCCTGAGGACCCCGAGTACGTTCGGGTCAGGACCTACGAGTCCCAAATGGTCATTCGGCCCCACAAAACCTTCGACGAGGTGCGTTTTTGGGGGGAAAAGCTGGAAAACAGGGTGGAAAACTTGTTAGGAGGGGGGAACTGCACCTTTTCTGGCTGTTGTCCGGAGCGCTAAGCCGGGGTGAATAGCGCAGAGGGTCAAAAGGGATGAGTTATTGTCCCAAAATGAGGGAGAAAAGGGACGAGTTATTGTCCCAAAACAAGGGACAAAAGGGATGAATTATTGTCCCAAAAGGGACGAGTTATTGTCCCAAAATGAGAAGCAAAAATGATGAGTTATTGTCCTAAAATGAGGGACAAAAGGGATGAGTTATTGTCCCAAAATGAGGGACAAAAGGGACGAGTTGTTGTCCCAAAACGAAGGATGAATTATTGTCCCAAAACGAGGGACAAAAGGGACGAGTTATTGTCCTAAAATGAGGGACAAAAAGGATGAGTTATTGTCCCAAAATGAGGGAAATGTGTCTCTGGAAGGATTTTAAGCTTAATTCCAGCAGTTTGAGACTCTTTCTGGTGCTCTTGGAGAGACAAATGTGTCGGATCAAAGCACCAAACTCATTTTAAAAAGCCTTTGACACAAGTGACCTGGGAAGGGATTTTAGGAGAGGATGCGAAGCCTGATGGAGTTTTTCTCCCACTTCAACCTCTTGTTTCCTCCTTTTCCAGAACGGTTTTGATTATTTGCTGACCTACAGCGACAACCCCCAGACCGTGTTCCCCCGGTACTGCGTCAGCTGGATGGTGTCGAGCGGTGAGTTGGGGTGAAATTTGGGGGGGATTCAGGCTCTTCTCTCAGAATCCCAGAATGTCAGGGGTTGGAAGGGACCTGGAAAGCTCACCCAGTGCAATCCCCCCATGGAGCAGGAACACCCAGATGAGGTTACACAGGAAGGTGTCCAGGCGGGTTGGAATGTCTGCACAGAAGGAGACTCCACAACCCCCTGGGCAGCCTGGGCCAGGCTCTGCCACCCTCACCAGGAACAAGTTTCTTCTCAAATTTAAGTGGAACCTCTTGTGTTCCAGTTTATACCCATTACCCCTTGTCCTGTCACTGGTTGTCACCCAGAAGAGCCTGGCTCCATCCTCCCGACACTCCCCTTTAGATATCTGTAACCATGAATGAGTCCCCCCTCAGTGTCCTCTTGTCCAGCTCCAGAGCCCCAGCTCCCTCAGCCTTTCCTCACCCGGGAGATGCTCCACTCCCTTCAGCATCTTTGTTGCCCTGCGCTGGACTCTCTGCAGCAGTTCCCTGTCCTGCTGGAACTGAGGGGCCACAGCTGGACACAAGATTCCAGGTGTGGTCTCCCCAGGGCAGAGCAGAGGGGCAGGAGAACCTCTCTGACCTACTGACCACCCCCTTCTAACCCACCCCAGGTCCCATTGGCTTCCTGGCCACAAGGGCCCAGTGCTGGCTCATGGTCACCCTGCTGTCCCCAGGACCCCCAGGTCCCTTTCCCCTATGCTGCTCTCTAATAGGTCATTCCCCAACTTACACTGGAACCTGGGCTTGTTCCTGCCCAGATTCAAGACTCTACACTTGCCCTTGTTCTATTTCATTAAATGTTTCCCTGCCCAGCTCTCCAGCAGGTTCCTTGTGTTTTTTTTCTAATAAAATGAGCTTTTTTTTCCCTATTTCAGAGCAGCGCTGGGTCTGAAAAAGGGTTAAAATACATTCGCTCACCACACTCGACCTTTATTTCTCGCACCGCCCCGTGTTGCCAACCACAAAAACCGCTTTTCTTCCGCTTCGCGCTCTTAAATGCGTCTAAAAAGGCGCAGGAGCCGCCTCCGTGTGCTAAACGCTCGTTTTTTAAGAGTAAAATTCTAATATAAAATTCTAATTGGGAGAAATGCGACTGTGCAGAGCTGGTGAGAATTTAAAATGTTAAACGTTGAAAATATTAAGTATTTTAAATTAAAGTGTTAAATATTAGAAGCCCCTTAATGGCTGCAGGATTCCCCCCCCGCCTTGAATAAAGTGAAGCTGAGTTATTAGGAGAAAATTGGGAGAGAGGAAAGATATTGGGCAAGAAAATCAGGAGGGGACACAAAATGAGGGAGGGAAAGAGAAATTAGGAGGGGAAATGAAAATTAGGAGGGGAAATGAAAATTAGGAGGGGAAATGAAAATTAGGAGGGGGAAAAAATCAGGGAGGGAAAGCAAAATCAGGAGGGAAAAGAAAGATGAGTAGGAGAAGGAGAAATTAGGGAGGAAAATGGAGCGAGGGGAGCGGGGCTGGGGAAGGACCAGGCTGGGATGTTGTCACCCCAGCCCGGTGGCACTTTGTGGGTCACTGTCCCTCACCCCATCCCGCTCTCCCCACCCCAGGAATGCCGGATTTCCTGGAAAAACTACACACGGCGGCTCTGAAAGCCAAAAAACTGGAGCTGGAGGTGCGGGACTACATGGCGACGCGGCCTGCGGACAGCGAGGGCAAGGCCGGCATGGCGGCCCCCGAGCACAAGGCCGACGGCTCCTGCGGCTCTGCCCAGCTGGAATTCGCCTGACCGGACCCCCCCGGGATGACGGGGAGCTCAGCACTGGTGAGGGACCCCCCAAAATGTCACACCGACGGAGCCGCCGTCGGATTCTCCCCCTTCCTCGCTTGTCCCCAAATCTCCAGGGCCTACGTGAGGACGGGGGGGTCGTGTCCCCCCAGCTCCGCCCTGTGTGTTCGTGGGCCGATGAAAAGTGTCGTGTCGTCGCTAAATATTTCCCAAACGGGGGAAAAAATACTCTAAACAACATAATTTATGGCCTCCCCCCCCCATATCCTATTCTGAACCCCGATTATTTTTGGCTCGGCGCTGCACTGGATGAGGATCCTCCACAGAACTGTCTTGGGGTGTTCTATGGTATTTTACCCCCAAAAGTGTTGTTTTTTCCACCAAAAAGACCCTTCTGCCCTTCCAGGGGGTTGGTATTACCAAGGTGAGGCCATGAACTGGTGAAACTGGGGGAAAAATGCTATTTTTGGGGTGGTTTTTAGCTGCTGGTTGTGTAGGGGATGGTGGGGAGGACCTTTGTGCCGGTGACAACCGGGGTCACCGTGACCCCCCGGGGCCGATCCCGATGGGTTGTGGCACAAAGTGGGGTCGGGAAAAGCAAAATACTTAAATAAATCATCTCTCGTAGCCACAGCCCTGGATCCTAATTAATTTCCCTCGTTAATGAAACTTGATGGACTCAGGTTTGTCCCCCCTGCAGCAGCGATAATGGGAACCCGCCCCCAACCCTCTTTAACCCCCCCCTTCAAATACATTTATCATAAATATTAAAGCTAAATATTAATCCCCACCTCAGAATAAATTTATCATTAAAAAATCTAAATATTAATCCCCACCTCAGAATAAATTTACCATAAAAAATCCTAAATATTAAATCCCACCTTAAAATAAATGTTAAGCCTAAATATTAATCCCCTCACTTAAATTTAGCCTAAAAATTCTAAATATTCAGTCCCACCTTAAAATAAATGTTAAATCTAAATATTAATCCCCTCCCTTAGAATAAATTTATATATAAATGTCAAATCCAAATGTTAATCCCCACCTTAGAATAAATTCCTCATAAGAAATCTAAGTTTTAATCCCCACCTTAGAATAAATTCCTCGTTAAAAATCTAAATATTAATCCCCACCTTCAAATAAATTCCTCACTAAAAATCTAAATACTAATCCCATCTTAGACTAAATATATCATGAATATTAAAATCTAAATATTAATTCCCCCCTTAGAATAAACGTGTCATCAATTTCTCACCACGCCCCATCAGCAGCCCCAATTAGCGCCGTTAATTAGCCCTGTAATGAGGAAGAGCTCCAGGAATGGGACCCATATGCCCCACGTCATGAATGTTTTGGGGTGTTTCCCCATGATTTTGGGGTTTTTGATGCTCTGACTCCGCATCGTGTCCCTTTGGCTGAGGACAGGGCCAAAAAAAGAAGGCGTTGGGTCATTTTGGGTGTTCCAGGGGCCGTGGGGGTGCACACCCCAGGGTGGGGGGGTCACCTTATAGGTGACACCGTTGGATATCATCTATACTATCACCTCCCAGTGTTGCCAACCCCCCCTTATGGCATTTGGGGACACGGGGGTGGAAGCGGTGACACATACACCTTTATTGCACTACGCAGAGCAGCAGGGAGGGGGTGCAGCGCGACGCTTTTGGGGGGGCCAACGGGGGGCTGTGACCCCCCTATCCCTTGTTTTTGGGGGGGGGCTGTGACCCCCCCCATGCTTTCTATTTAGTGGGGGGATGCTGTGACCCCCCCATCCCTTTTATTTTTTTACGGGGGGTCTCCCTGAGTTTCCCCATCCTAAATCGCAGCCCCCCCGGGGTTGGCTCAATGCTGGTGGTGCCCGAAGGAACCTCGTACCGGGGTGAATTGAGGGGTGTGTGTCCCCCCATCCTCAGTGTCCCCCCCCATCTGTCACAGCAGGTTCTTGTTGCGTTTGGGGACGATCTTCCTGACGGTGCGGCGCTCGGAGATGTTCCTCTTGACGCGGACAGTGGGGGCCTGGGGGGGCTCGGGGGCCAGCGAGGGGCTGGAATGGGCCTTGGTGAGGGTGGGGGGTTCCGGGGGGGTCAGCGCCGGCCCTGCCCGCGACTCCCAGCGCTCCAGGTCCTGGGCGCCCGCGCTCAGCCACGTCTCCAGCACCTGCACGTAGGTCTCGTAGCGGCGGCGCTAGAAGGGGAGGATGAGGATGGAGATGAGGAACCACCACGGGGACATCCCCGTGTCCCTGGTGTCCCCATGTCCCGTAGCATTCGCATTTCTGGCATGGGGGAAGGATGAAGCACCACCATGGGGACACCCCCATATCCTTGGTGTCCCCATGTCCCATAGAAGCATCTCTGCCATGGAGAAGGTAAGAATGGAGATGAGCCACCAACATGGGGACATCCCTTTGTCTCTGGTGTCCCCATGTCCTGTAGTATCCGCATTTCTGGCATGGGGGAAAGATGAAGCATGGGGACATCCCCATATCCTTGGTGTCCCCATGTCCCATAGCAGCATCTCTGCCATGGGGAAGGTAAGAATAGAGATGAGCCACCAACATGGGGACATCCCTGTGTCCCTGGTGTCCCCGTGTCCCATAGCATTCACATCTCTGCCATGGGGGAAGGATGGAGATGAGGCACCACCATGGGGACATCATCGTGTCCCTGGTGTCCCCATGTCCTTGGTGTCCGCCATGTCCCTGGTGTCTTTAATGTCCCCTGTGACCCATAGTGGTGTCTCTGCCATGGGGAAGGTAAGGATGAAGATGGGCCACCACCACTGGGACATCCCCATGTCCCTGGTGTCCCTAATGTCCCATAGCAGCATCTCTGCCATGGGGAAAGGTAACGATGGAGATGAGCCACCACCATGGTGATGTCCCCATGTCCCTTGTGTCCCATAACAGCATCTCTGCCATGGCGAGGATAAGGCTGGAGATGAGCCAGCTCTGTGGGGATGTCCCCATGTCCCTGGTGTCCCTAATGTCCCATAGCACTGTCTCTGCCATGGGGAAGATAAGGATGGAGATGAGCCACGACCACAGTGATGTCCCCATGTCCCTTGTGTCCCATAACAGCATCTCTGCCATGGCGAGGATAAGGCTGGCGATGAGCCACCACCATGGGGACATCTCCATGTCCCCGATGCCTCGTAACAACACTAATTAGCAGTTAACGAGCCACACCTCGTAGAGCAGGTAGTCCCTGCGCAGCCGATGCTCGTCCAGCGCCCGGCCCCGCTTTTCGGGGAGGTTCCGCTGGTGCTCGTGGAGCTCCTGGGCCACCTGCTCCATCCACTCCTCATGGCAGCGCTGCTGCTCCTCCTGCCACGGGAGAACAGTTGGGTGGGTGCTGGGGACACCCACGGGTGCCTTCCCCCCGCAAAACAAACCCCGTGGGGCTCACCGGGGGGCAGCGGCTGGGGGCGGCGGGCAGGATGGGGCGCACGAAGCGGCGCTGGGACCCGACGGCGGCGGGGAAGGGGGGCGAGGAGAAGAGGGCGGCCACTAAATTGATGCGCGAGATCCAGGAGAACATTTCGTCCGGCGTCCTGAATGGGGATGGATGAGGTCACGGGTGACGTCATCGCCCTCGCGGTGACGTCATTGTCCCTCTTTTTTGGGGGGTACTCACGGGGCTTGGAAGAGGAAGACGCGCCAGTCGGCCGTCTGCAGGCGGAAGACGTTGGGGCGCTTGGTGTATTTGCTGGCGCGTTCGGCCAGGGCGTGGTGAACCCCCAAAGGTTCTTCAGCCTCGGGTGCCCCCTCTTCCTCCTCCTCCTCCTCCTCCTGGGGGGCTGGGGAGGCTCCCGCCCGGGGGGGACCCCCCGTTCGCCCCCCAGGTTTGAGTAAATAGAGGACGGTCCCTTTGAGAACGGCGTGGAAGGCTTTCCAGCCTCGTCTGCCCCACGGCGCTATGGGGGGGAGAGAAGTTAGGGAGGCAGGATTGAACCCCCCCAAAGCTGGTACCCCCCCCTCCAGCTCCAACAGACCCCAGCGTTGCACCCCAGTTAGCCCTAAACCACCCCAAATCCCCCTCCTTGAACCCCCCAGCACCCCCAGTTGGCCCCCAAACCACCACAAATCTGGACTCCCTAAAACTTGCCCCCAAACCACCCCAAACTTGTCCCCCTGAACCCTAAAGCACCCCAAATATCCCCCCTGTACCCAAAAAAAAGGCAAACCAGCCCCCAAATCACCCCAGAGATGGACCCCCCCCCAAAACCTCCAATCTGCTACCAAACCACCCCAAATCTGCCCCTCCAGACCCTAAAACACCCCAAGTCCCACCCCAGAGCCCTCAAACCATCCCAAGCCCCCCAAAAATCTGCCCCCCATCCCAATCTGCCCCTCTGGACCCTATATCACCCCAAATCTGCCCCACCCCAACCCTATAGACCCCAAATTCCCCCCTTGGATCCCAAAGAGCCCAAATCTGCCCCTTATAGCCTCTAAACCACCTCAAATCTGCCCCCCCAGACCCCAAAACACCCCAAATTCCCCTCCTAGATCCCAAAAGAGCCAAAATCTGCCCCCTATAGACTCTAAACCACCCCAAATCTGGCTCCCAGAATACCCCAAATCTGCCCCCCAACCCTAGAGACCCCAAATTGCCACCCCCAGATCCCAAACGAGCCTAAAACCCCCAAATCTGTCCCCCCCCCAGACCGAAAACACCCCAGGTCCCCCCAGATTTGCCCCTTCAGACCCCAAAACACCCCAAATCTGCCCCACCCCAACCCTATAGACCCCAAATTCCCCGTTTGGATCCCAAAAGAGCCAAAATCTGCCCCTTATAGACTCTAAACCACCCCAAATCTGTCCCCCCCAGACCCCAAAACACCCCAAATTCCCCTCCTAGATCCCAAAAGAGCCAAAATCTGCTCCCCATGGACCCTAAATCCCCCAAATCTGTCCCCTTCCCAGACTCCAAAACACCCCAAATTTCCCCCTCCAGACCCCAAAACACCCCATATTTCCCACCCCAGACACAAAATCTGCCTCAAAACACCCCACATCTGCCTCTCTGGACCTTATACCCCCCCCAAATTTCCCCCTTGGACCCCCCCAACTCACTTTTCTTGCCGTCGGTCTCCGCCAGCACCTTCCTGGCCAACCAGCCCCTGCGGTAGGTGAGCGCCCCGGCCCCCCCCGGCAGCTCCACCAAGGGGTTGCTCTTCTTACGGCCGGGGGGGGCCGGGCTGCCCCCCCTGCCTTCCTCCTCCTCCTCCTCCTCATCCCTACGGGGTGCTCAGCATCACCGGGTGACCCCCCCACCCCAAATTATCCCCCCCTTTTAACCCCGTACTCACGCTGCCCACGCCAGCTTCTCGTTGCGGATGGAGCTGTATAGAGCCTGGTGGGGGGTGGATAATGGGATTTGGGGGGGAAAATGGGATTTGGCAGGGGGGGAAAAGGGTTTGGGGGGGTTCTAGACGAGATCTGGTGGATCTAAAGTGTGCCCCCCACAATGCTATAGACCCCAAATCTGAATGCCCCTGGATCAAAACCACCCCAAATCTGCCCCCCTCCCAACCCTATAGACCCCCAATACCCCCCCCAGATCCCCAAAGAGCCTAAATCTGCTCCCATAGGGGGTGCCCCCCCCCTGTTTTTCAACCTCAACTCCCCCCCAAAATACCTTCAGCTGCTCCCTGGGGAAATCCTGCCCATCCATCATCCCGCTGAGGTTGGCGATGAATTCGGCGCTGGTCATGGCCCGGCCGAGGCGCTGGGGGGGGGGAAATCTATAAGTGCCCCCCCCTTTATTTTGTTTTGCACTCCAAAAATGCAAGGGGTGGGTTTTTAGGGTTGGAAACCCCGTGTTTCTTCCCCACTCACCTGCCCGTGGAGGTCGGTGTTGAGCAGCATGATGGCACAAGTCAGGGTGTGCGCGGCGTCTGTGGGGGGGCCAGGGGGGTTAATTGGGGTGTACCCCCCCCAAAGTGAGGGCACCCACCACCCTGAACCCCAATGGAGGTGCCCCACAGCGATGGGTGGTGAGTGGGGAAACTGAGGTGGGGGGAAGGAAGGAAGGCGGGGGGGTCTGGGGTGGTCCGGGGGGGTTAATTGGGGTGCACCCCCCCCCAAAGTGAGGGCACCCACCACCCTGAACCCCAATGGGGGTGCCCCACAGCGATGGGTGATGAGTGGGGAAACAGGCACAGCATAGGGTGGGGGGATAGGAAGGAAGGCGGGGGGGGGGGTCTGGGGTGGTCCAGGGGGGTTAATTGGGGTGTGTCCCCCCCAAAATGAGGGCACCCACCACCCTGAACCCCAATGGGGGTGCCCTACAGTGATGGGTGGGGAAACTGAGGCACAGCATGGGGTGGGGGGAAGGAAGGTGGAGGGGGGTCTGAGGTGCATGGGGTGGGTTTGGGGGTTCATAATGGGGTTTGGGGGTTCATAGGGGGGTCTGAGGGTGCTGCCCCCCCCACTCGCTCACCGGGGGAGGGGAAGGCGTCGGGGTTGCAGCGATGGAAGCGCCGGGAGAAGTGGCTGAGGATGCGCTCGCGTTCCTGCGTCTCCCCCGTCAGCACCAGCGCCTGCAGGAACGACCTGGGGGGACCCTAAAATATTGACCCTACCCCCCTTTCCAGACCCCCCCCCCCCACTTTAGAGTCCACTCCTCCCAACCCTAAATCTCCTCCTGTCTAGAGACTGGTGGATCAAAAGTGTGCCCCCCACAATGCTATAGACCCCAAATCTGAATGCCCCTGGATCAAAAACACCCCAAATCTGCCCCCCCCCAACCCTATAAACCCCTAATATCCCCCTTGATCCCAAAAAAGCCTAAATCTGCTCCCATAGACTGTAAAGCACCCCAAATCTGCTCCCCCCAACCCTATAGACCCCCAATACCCCCCATAGATCCCAAAAGAGCCTAAATCTGCTCCCATAGACTGTAAAGCACCCCAAATCTGGTCCCCTCAACCCTATAGACCCCCAATAACTCCCGTAGATCCTAAAAGAGCCTAAATCTGCTCCCATAGACTGTAAAGCACCCCAAATCTGCCCCCCCAACCCTATAGACCCCAAATTTCCCCCCTCAGATCCCAAAAGAGCCTAAATCTGCTCCCATAGACTGTAAAGCACCCCAAATCTGCCCCCCCCAACCCTATAGACCCAAAATTTCCCCCCCCAGATCCCCAAAAGAGCCTAAATCTGCTCCCCATGGACTCTAAACCACCCCAAATCTGCACCCCTCCAGATCCCAAAACAGCCCAAATCTACCTCCCTGGACCTTAAACCACCCCAAACCTGCCCCCCCCCAACCCCAAATCCTCCCTCCTGGACCCTCCATCACCCCAAATCTGCCCCCCAAAACACCTCAAATCTCTCCTCCCCCCAGCTCCAACACCCCCATCTCCCCCCCCCCCCCCCCCCCAAATCTCAGCCATGCTAATGATTGTGGGGGACACACTTGTCCCCCCTTTAAAAATAAAGCCCCCCCATCCCTACCTGAGCGCCTGGTCCAGCGTCTGCCCCCCGAACTGGAACAACTCCAGGTACTCCTGGGCCACCATCGCGCTGAAATCATTGCTGGGGGGGGACAGGAGCTTGAAGGGGGGGTCCCCAACCCCAGGGGTGTGTGACCCCCCAAAAAAGGGGTTCCCCCCCCCCCATATTGTTACTTTTTGCGGAGGAACGAGGCCACTTGGGATTTCTTGAAGCCATCGAGGTGGAAGAGGCGGGCGGCCAAGCGCTGCGCGTCCCCTCGCTGGCCCGGGGACACTGGGGACCCCCCCGGAGGGCACCTGGGGGGGCACAAGGGGGGGTCAGGCGGTGTGAGGTGTGGGGGGGTTCCCCTTAATTCTGGCCCATTGGGGGGTGTGGATGTGGGAGAGAATAGGGGAGAATTAGGGGGTTTGGGGAGGTCAGGGGATTTGGGGGGGGTCAGAGGGTGGGGGGGACAGACGGACAAAGCAAATGGGGGTTTGGGGGGGGGGGCAGAAAGAGTATGTGGGGGTCCTTCTGGCCCATTGGGCGGTGTGGATGTGGGAGAGGATAGGGGGATTGGGGGGTCAGGGGATTTGGGGGGGTCAGAGGGTTGGGGGAGGCCTGGGGGTTGGTTGGGGGACAAAAAGAGCAGATGGGGGTTTGGGGGTGTCAGAAAGAGCTGGGGGGGTCCCTTAATTCTGGGCCATTGGGTGGTGTGGATGGGGGAGAGAATGGGGGGGAAATGGGGGAGAATTAGGGGGTTTGGGGGGGTCAGGGGATTTGGGGGGGTCAGAGGGATGGGGGGGGCTGGGGGTTGGTTGGGGGACAGATGGACAGAGCAGATGTGGGAGGGAATTGGGGGGAATTGGGGGGTTTGGGGGGGATTGGGGAGTCAGGGGATTTGGGGGGGGTCAGAGGGTTGGGGGGAGTGGGGGTTGGTTGAGGGACAAAAAGAGCAGATGGGGGTTTAGGGGTGTCAGAAAGAGCTGGGGAGGGTCGCTTAATTCTGGGCCATTGGGTGGTGTGGATGTGGGGGGGGGGGGAAGGGGTGAATTGGGGGAGGTGGGGGGGGGGAATTAGGTGGTTTTGGAGGGGGGGGGGCAGGAAGTTGGGGGGTGGTCTGGGCGGGGGGAAGGGACAGATGGATTTGGGGGGGAGATGGACACACAGGATTTGGGGGCTGGGGGGGGATTCTGGGGAGCAGACGGGTTGGGGGGCGGATGGGGAATGGGAGGGCAGATTGGGGGGAGTTGATGGGGAATGGGGGGGCAGACAGGGGTCTGGGGGGCCAGTGGGTGTCTAGGGGGGGACAGACAGACAGATGGGGTCAGGGGGGGCACAGGGGTGTCTTGGGGGGGGACACAGATGGATTGGGGGGTTTTGGGGGTCAGAGGGAAGGGGGGGCGCATGTGGCCGGCGCCGATGTCCCTCACCCCTGGGTGCCGGCGGGGGGGGTCCGGGGGGGGCTCCTGGGCCGTCGCGGGGGGGGACAGCTCCTCCACGTTGGGGTGCGGTGACGATGGGGTGACGGGGGGGGGACCCTGCGCCGCTTCCCCCCCCCGCGCAGGAAACACCCGGGGACACCCGGGAACAGCGGGGTCCCAATGCGGGGGGGTGACCCCCTGGAGCCCCCCCCGGGGCTGAGGGACCCCGTGGGGGAAGGGAGGAGAGGGGGGCAGGGGGGTGGTGACCCCCTCCCAGGGGGTGAAATGAGGGGGTGGGATCCGGGGGGGGGCTCGCCATGGGCTGATATGTGGGGCTGGGGGGCAGATTTGGGGGGGTCACGGGGCAGAGAGTGCACTTGGGGAGATGGGGGGGGGGTCGGGGGGCTCGGGGGGGGATGGACCCCCCCTGCCATCAGCTGATATGAGGGGCTGGGGGGGCGCTGGGGGACAGCGCGGGGGGGCTGGTACCCCCGGCTCATGGGCTGATATGGGGGGCTGGGGGGAGGCTTTGGGGGGGTCAACGGGCTGGGGGGGCACTGAGGGTGACTTGAAGGGGTCAAGGGGCTGGGGAGGGGCCGGAACCCCCCCCTCATGGGCTGATATGGGGAGGTTGGGGGTTTCTGGTCCCCCCTTCCCTCAGGCAAATATGGGGGGGGCAATGGTTTAGGGGGGGGGCCGGTCCCCAACTTTTGGGGGTAAATCTGGGGGGAGTGGAGGGGTCTGGTCCCCCCCTCCCTGGGTGAAATCTAGGGGGGGTGAGGGAGGCTGGTACCCCCCTCCCAGCGGGGGTTTTGGGGGGGTCACAGGCCTGGGGAGGGGCAGATCCTGGTGTCCCTCTCCTGGGGGGCAACCGGGGCTGGGGGGGTCCCGGTCACCCCCACCGGGGGGGGGTGGAGGGTCCAGGGGGGTCCCCAAAACCCAGGGGTTGATCCGGGGGGTCGGCGAGTGCCAGGCCTGGGGGTCGGGGGGGTCCTGGGGAGGGAGAAGACACAACGCGGGGAGGGGTCCCCATCAGTACCAGTGCCCCTCCAACCCCCCCAAATAACCCCAGGCTGGGGGTCCCGCACTCACCCCGCTCCGCGGCACTGGGGACATCCCCTCCTGGGGTACCGGCCGGGGGGGGACACCCCCTGGTGTCCCCTGGGGTGTTGTCCCCCCCCACAGTGACAAGCAGGGCAGCTCGGTGGGGGCGGTACAGGGGAACCCCCTGGGGGGCACCCATGGGTGGGGGCAGCCGGCTCTGGAACAGGGGGTTGGTGTGGAAGTGGGGCTCCTCGTCATCGGCATCGTCACCGTCACCGGGGTCTTCATCCCGCGAGGAGCTGCCATCGTCGTCATCATCATCATCATCCTCATCCTCATCCTCGCTGCTTTGGGGGTCGCGCTGCTTGGGTGAGATGGTCCCATCCGTGGTCATGGACGGGATGGTCCCATCCTTGGGGACATTCTCCTGTGAGATGGTCTCATCCATGGGCATGAACTTGGGTGAGATGGTCCCATCCATGGGCTTGTTCTCCTGTGAGATGGTCCCATCCATGGTCATGAACTTGGGTGAGATGGTCCCATCCATGGGCATATTCTCCTGTGAGATGGTCCCATCCATGGTCATGAACTTGGGTGAGATGGTCCCATCCATGGGCATATTCTCCTGTGAGATGGTCCCATCCATGGTCATGAACTTGGGTGAGATGGTCCCATCCATGGGCTTTTTCTCCTGCAAGATGGTCCCATCCATTGTCATGAACTTGGGTGAGATGGTCCCATCCATGGGCTTTTTCTCCTGCAAGATGGTCCCATCCTGGGGCACAAACTTGGGCCAGATGGTCCCATCTGTGGTCATGGTCATGGGCGAGATGGTCCCATCCGTGGGCTTGATCTCCTCTGAGATGGTCCCATCCATAGTCATGGACTTGGATGAGATGGTCCCATCCATGGGCTTGTTCTCCTGCAAGATGGTCCCGTCCTGGGGCACAAACTTGGGCCAGATGGTCCCATCTGTGGTCATGGTCATGATGGTCCCATCCATGGGCTTGATCTCCTGCGAGATATCCATAGTCATGGAGTTGGATGAGATGGTCCCATCCATCGGCTTGTTCTCCTGCAAGATGGTCCTGTCCTGGGGCGCAAACTTGGGCCAGATGGTCCCATCTGTGGTCATGGTCATGGGTGAGATTGTTCCATCCTTGGGCTTGTTCTCCTGCAGGATGGTCTCATCCATGGTCATGTTTTCTTGTGAGATGGTCAAATCCATGGTCATGCACTTGTGTAAGATGGTCCCATCCATGGTCACGCTCTCCTGTGAGATGGTCTCATCCATGGTCATGGCCCTGGGCATAGATTTGGGCAAGATGGTCCCATTTGTGGTCTTGTCCTCCTGTGAGATGGTCCCATCCATGGTCATGATCATGGGTGAGATGCTCCTGTCCATGGGCACATGCTCCTGTGAGATGTTCCTGTCCATGGACACAGACTTGGGTGAGATGGTCCCATCTGTGGGAATGTTCTCCTGCGAGATGGTCCCATCCATGGTCATGGTCATGGGCGAGATGCTCCTGTCTGTGGTCATGGACTTGTACAAGATGGTCCCATCCATGAGCGTGGACTTGGGTGAGATGGTCCCATCTATCAGCAGGTGTTCCTGCAAGATGGTCTCATCCATGGGGGAGATGCTCCCATCCATGGACACGGACCTGGGCGAGATGCTCCCTTCTGTAGACACGTGGCCACGGTGCTTGTTGGAGCTGCCCCCACCCATGGACACATGCGAGATGCTCTCGTACGCGAATCCCCAGCTTTGGTAGGGACCCAAGTCCACGGGTGTGGACTTGGGCGAGATGGTCCCACCTGTGGGTATCTGCTCATGTGAGATGGTCCCATCTGCAGAGACGTGGAAGATGGATATGGATCCATGGCCTTGGTGCTCATGGAAGATGGTCTCATCCATGGAAATGGACTTGGGTGAGATGTTCCCACCTGTGGACTTGTGGAAGATGCTGTCGTATGCGGATCCATGGCCGTGGTGCTCATGGAAGATGTTCTCGTCCATGGGCATGAACTTGGGGGAGATGCTCCCATCTGTAGATGCGTGGCCATAGTGCTCGTTTGAGATGTTCCCGCCTGTGGACACCTGGAAGATGCTCTTGTATGTGGATCCATGGCCTTGGTTCTTGTGTGAGATGTTCTCATCCGTGGGGAAGATGGTCTCATGTGTGGGCATCAAATTGGGTGAGATGGTCCCACCTGTGGGCATCAGCTTGGGGGAGATGGTGCCATCCATGGTCATGGTCTTGGGCGAGATGGTCTCACCCATGGGCATCAGCTTGGGTGAGATGGTCCCATCTGTGGGCATCAGCTTGGGGGAGATGGTGCCATCTGTGGTCGTGGTCTTGGGTGAGATGGTCCCACCCATGGGCGTGAACTTGGGTGAGATGGTCCCATCTGTGGGCATCAACTTGGGTGAGATGGTCCCACCCATAGGCATCAGCTTGGGGGAGATGGTGCCCTCTGTGGTCGTGGTCTTGGGTGAGATGGTCCCACCCATGGGCGTGAACTTGGGTGAGATGGTCCCATCTGTGGGCATCAACTTGGGTGAGATGGTCCCACCCATAGGCATCAGCTTGGGTGAGATGGTGCCATCCATGGTCATGGTCTTGGGCGAGATGGTCCCATCCGTGGGCATCAGTCTGGGTGAGATGGTCCCATCTGTGGTCATGGTCTTGGGTGAGATGGTCCCATCTGTGGGCATCAATCTGGGTGAGATGGTCCCATCCATGGGCATCAGTCTGGGTGAGATGGTCCCATCCGTGGGCATCAGTCTGGGTGAGATGGTCCCATCTGTGGTCGTGGTCTTGGGTGAGATGGTCCCATCCATGGGCATCAATCTGGGTGAGATGGTCCCATCCGTGGGCATCAGTCTGGGTGAGATGGTCCCATCCGTGGTCGTGGTCTTGGGTGAGATGGTCCCATCCGTGGGCATCAGTCTGGGCGAGATGGTCCCATCCGTGGTCATGGTCTTGGGTGAGATGGTCCCATCCGTGGGCATCAATCTGGGCGAGATGCCCCCACCGCTGGCCACGTGCTGGTGTAAGACATTGTCCCCCGTCGCCGCAGCCCCACACCGGTGCCGGCTGCTCCCAGCGCTGTCCCAGCCCTGCTGGGGGGGCCAGTTGTTGTCCCCCCCGTCCCACTGTCCGTCCAGCGCTCCCTGCAGCTCCTGGACGCACAGCTGGGCCTGCAGCAGGCTGGCCCAGAACACGTCGGTGCCACCGGCTGTCACCGCAGCGGGTGTTACCGCGGCGGGTGTCACCGCGGCGGGGGGGGTCACCCCTTCGGCCCCCGCCCCCGAGAAGACGATGGCATCCTGCGCCGCCAGGACCCCGGGGGTGGTGGCGGGGGGGGTCTTCGGTGGCTCCATGGCGTGGTGTCCCCCCTACGGCTGCCCCCCCGGCGCACGCGGGCAGCCGCCCGTCCCGCCCGTCCTGCCCAGCCCCATGGCCGGGGGTCAGACCTGGGGGAGAAGGGGGAGATGGAGGTGGGTAGGGGGTCCCCGTAGGTGGGGGAGAGGAAGTGGAGAGAGGGAAGGAGGGAGGAAGGAGGACACAGAGAGGGATGGAGAAGGGAGAAGGAAAAGGGAAGGATGGAGGAGGGAGGGATGGAAGAAGAGAGGGAGGAGGGGATGAAGGAAGAAGAGAAGGAGGGAAGGAAGGAGAAGGGAGGAAAGGAGGAGGAAGAAGGAATATGGAGGGAAGGATGGAAGAAGGGATGAAGGGAGAAGGAAGGAGGAGGGAGAAGGAATATGGAGGGAAGGATGGAGGAAGGGATGAAGGGAGAAGAGAAGGAGGGAAGGAAGGAAGGAGAAGGGAGGAAAGGAGGAGGGAGAAGGAATATGGAAGGAAGGATGGAGGAAGGGATGAAGGGAGAAGGAAGGAGGAGGAAGAAGGAATATGGAGGGGAGGATGGAGGAAGGGATGAAGGGAGAAGGAAGAGAAAGGGAATGAAGGAGGGAGGAGGAAGGAAAGAAGGGAGGGAGAGAGGGGAAGAGGAAGAGAGGGAACAAGAAGGGAGGGAGGGAGGAAAAGAGGGAGGAAGAAGGAAGGAACAGAGGGAGGGAAGGATGGAGGAAGAAAGGAGGGAGGAAAGGAGGAGGAGAGGAAGGAGAGATGGAGGAAGAAGGGAGGGAGGAAAGAGGAAAGGACGGAGAGAGGGAAGGAGGAAGGAGGAAGAGCTGGAGGGAGGGGCCAGAGAAGGAAGGAGGGATGGAAGGAGAAAGAGGAGGAGGAGGAAGAAGAGGCTGTGGGGAGGGGGGTCAGGGTGGGCCCCTCCGCAGGGTGGGGGCCCAGCACCCGCGCCCCGTGTCACCCGTGTCACCCGTGTCACGGCCCCGCGTCACCTGCGTCACCCACAGCTTCCGGCCCCGCCGGGGCAGGAAACGGGGAGGGGAGGGGGCACCCAACGGCCCCCCTGCACCCCAAAACCCCGCAGCACCCACTGCCACCATGGGGGGGTCATGGGTCACCCACTCGTGTGTGTCCCCCCCCCAGCACCCCTGTGCCACGTGGGGGGGCACCTAAATGTGCCGCTTCCTGCAGCACGGGGCGGGGGTCCCCAAATCAAGAGGGGGGATGCTGGCACCCCATTGCATTGGGGGGGGGGGTGGGTTACTGCTGGGGGGGGAGTGGACCCCAAAGTGGGTGCTGCTGCGCACTGTGGGGTGCCCCCCCCTCAAAATGCTGTGCCCCTCGCAAAGTGTCCCTCGAGGGGTGAGGGGGCACCCAAAGGCTGAGGGAGGGCTCTGGGGGGACCCCAAAGGGTGGGGGGGAACATAGAAGTTTGGGGGGGACTCGGGGGATGGAGACGCACCCCAAAAGTTTGCACGGAGGCTTTTAGAGGTCCCCAAGGGTTGGGGGGCACCCCGAAGGGTGTGTGGGGGACCCTAAAGAGGCGGGGGGACCCCAAGGCGGGGCGGGGTGGGAGGGGGCAGAAATCTGTGGGGACTCCGGAGGAGCCGTGAGGACCCCCCGGGAGTCATGGGGGACCCCAAGAGTTAGGGGGGGCACCCAGGAGTGGGGGCGCCCCGAGGGTTTTTGGGGGGAAGCTCAAGGTTTGGGGGACCCTCCCGGGCGGGGTGGGGGGGGCTGAGCGGGGCTGAGGGCTCTGGGGGGGCCCCAAGGGAACCTCCAACCCCCCCCCGGGCCGTGGGGATCCCCCCGGGGTCCCGCTGTGTCCCCCCCCGCTCCCCTCCCCTCCCCTTACCGGCAGCGAGAGCGCAGCGAGGGGCGTGGCCAGCGCCGGCCCCGCCCCCTTCCTCCCGCCCCACCGCCGGGGGCGGGGCCGGGAGGGGTCAGCCACGCCCACGGATACGCCCCCGTATGGAAACCACTCCCCCTCGGGGCCGCCGGGCCCGATCCTGCCCCAAATGAGCCTGATCCTGTCTCCAAAGGGGCTCCATTCTGCCCCACCACGGGCTGAATTTCCCCCGTATGGGCCCGATCCTGCCCTACAGAGCCCGATCCTGCCCCCAATGGGCCCGATCCTGTTTCCATGGGTCCGATCCTGCCCCACCATGTACTATCCTGCCCAACAGGGCCCGATCCTGTCCTCCAAATGGGCCCACTCCTGCACAGCAGGGCCCGATCCTGTCCCACATAGGCTGATCATGCCAAATGGGGCCTGATCCTGTCCCTCCTTGGGCCTGATCTTTTCCCACCATGGGCTGATACTCCCCCCATGGGCCCGATCCTCCCCCGCCATGGGCCCAAACCTCTCCTGCCATTGGCTGAACTGGCCACACAGGGCCCGATCCTGTGCCCCATGGCCCGATCCTGCCCCTCCCACCGCAAACCACACACCCCAAACTGACACCAACTCTTTATTCCCCCACCCAGGGGGGCTGATGGGGGGAGGACCCCCACACCCATGGGTGCCCCCCGCCACCGTCACTTGCGGAGCAGGTAGAAGGCGGTGACGTCTGGGGGGGCGGCCAGGCCCAGCGCGGGGCCGGGGGACGTGCTGAGGAATAGCCCGGGGAAGGCGGCCGACTCGAAGGTGTGTGTGGTGCCACCAAAGGTCTTGTAGAAGGTGTAGGGGGTGGCGTCAGCCGGCCGTGAGAACAGGTCCAGCAGCCCCACCTCCTGCCATGGGGCACGGGGGTCACCGCTGGGACAGCACCCCCAGTGCCACCGTCCCACGGAACCCCCTTGTCCAGGTGCCACTATCTCCAGGTGACACCATCTTCAGGTGACACCATGTCAAGGTGATACCGAGTCAAGGTGGCACCTTCTCAAAGAGCTTCAAACACTAGGTGATGTCATCATGGGGTGACACCACCCTGGGGAACCCTGCACCTCCAGGTGATGCCACCTCAAGGAGGTGGCACCTTCTCAAGGAAGCTCAAGCTCCAGGTGATGCCATCATGGGGTGACACCACCCTTGGAAACCCCCCACCTTCAGGTGATGCCATCATGGGTTGACACCATCCCAGGGAACCTTCCACCTCTTGGTGACACCATCTCAAGGTGATACCACCCTGGAGAACCCCCACCTCCAGGTGACACCACCTCAGGGTGATACCATTTGGGAATGACACCATCTCAAGGTGTCCCCACCTTGGGTTGACCCACCTTGAGTTGACCCATGTTGGGTTGACCCACTTCTGGATGACCCATCTCTGGGTCCCCATGACTTCAAGGTGTCCCCACCTTGTGTTGACCCATCTCTGGGTCCCCATGACTTCAGGGTGTCCCCACCTTGTGTTGACCCATCTCTGGGTCCCCATGACTTCAGGGTGTCCCCACCTTGTGTTGACCCATCTCTAGGTGTCCCACCACCCCAGGGTGCCCTCACCTTGGGTTGTCCACCTTGGGTCCACCCACCTTGGGTTCCCCACCTTGTGCTGACCCCCTCGGGGTTCCCCCACCTCTGGGTGCCCCCCACCCTGGGCCACCCCCACCACGACCCCCCGCAGTGTCACCTCCAGCTTGAGCTGGGGCTCGGGGCCAGTGCCACATGACAGGGCCTGGCTGCCACCACGGATGCCCACGATGAGGGGACAACGCCGACGCTCCAGGCTGGGGTTGGGCACCACGCTGATGGGTTCTACAAGGGGAAAGGGGTGAGTGGGAGCACCCATGGGTGCCCCATGTCCCCCCTACCCACCATGGGTGGGGTGGCACCCACCTTCCTGGGCAGCGTTGGTACCCTGGAAGCTGGTGGCCACCAGGTGACCATCATGGAGGCAAAGTCCCTTCTGCTCCGTGTCCCTCACCACATAGTGGTAGGGCTGGGCCACCACGTGGGACTCGGTCGAGGCGATGGTGGGTCCTGTAAGCACTGCTGGTGGACACGGAGATGTGGGGACACGGGGAAGGGGCATGGGGACATCATGGGTGTGTGGGGACATGGGGCATCGTGGGGACATGGGACATCACAGGGATGTGGAATAGGGGGACATGGGGATGTGGGATTGGGGGACATGAGGCATCACAAGGATGTGGGATTTGGGGACATGGGGCATCACAGGAATGTGGGCAAATGGGGACACAGGGACATGAGGACACAAGAGTGATGGGCACGTGGGGTTGGGGGACGTGGGGACACAGGGACAGAGGACACAGGGCGGGGGCACAGGGGGTGTCAGAGATGCATGGGGACATGTGGGCATCACAGGGACATGGCTGTGATGGACATGTGGGGACATGGGGACATGGGGATGGGGCACACGGGTGTGATGGGCACCCAGGGACATGGGGACATAGGGACATATGGGCATCACAGGGGTGTGGAGATGGGGGACACGGGCACATGGGGACAGGGATGGACGCAGGGACACCAGGACATGGGGATGGGGACAGAGGGAACATGTGGAGACAAACGCTACCTTCCCCCAGGAAGTCATTGAACAAGGCCACCATGTCGGGGTCGATGACAGACTCTGCTGCATCCCCTGTCCCCACCATGATGCCAGGAGGGTGCCTAAGAAGCTGTGACTGCCCCAGATGTCCCTGGGGACCTTTGTCCCTGCTGCAGCCCCTGGGGGGCACAGGAGGGGGGCGTGAGGGCAGGTGCCACATGGGGTGACTCAGGCCCTCGCTGTCCCCACCCTGTCACCACTCACCTGGTGGCAGCTCTGGGCACGCGGGACATGGCTGAGCCTGCACAAAGGAACCACGTGTGTGACACAGGTGACACGGGTGGCGGGATCCCCCCGCCCCGATGCACCCAGTTTGCCAACAGGCTCCTGGTTATCAGTAGGTTCCAGAGTGAACACCCACAGAACGTGGCCCAAACGGGTTTCTCCCCATCCCTGTCCCCAGTGATACCTGCAAGTCCGTCAGCGTCTGAGATCCTGTCCTGTGTGCTCTGGGTTGTGTCCCCCGCACCAGGTGACAGTGGCACTTATAGAGCGGGGCGGTGCAGGGGGACAGACCCGCCCCGGTAATTGTGCGGGAGGAGCTGGGCGGGGTGACGGGGCGATGGCGAAATGCCACCTGGTCCTCTGTCCCCTGCGTCCCCACCCTGTGATGCTCATGATCACTGTGGCTGTGGTGTCCCCTGAGCTGTGTCCCCAGGGTCCCATGTGTCCCTGGGATCCTGTCAGCCCTGTCCCCAGGCTCCCACCTGTCCTGACCCCATGGCCCCACGTGTCTTGTCACTGAGGTCCCATGTTTCCTGTCCCCAAAGTCCCATGTATGTTGTCCTCATGATGCCCATGTGTCCTGTCTCCACCATGCCCGTGTCCCCATGTCCCCCATCCCCATGGTCCCATGTCCCCTATCCCTGCTGTGCCTGTGTGCTGTGTCCCCAAGGTCCCATGCGCCTTGTCCTCAAGGTCCCATGTGCCCTGTCCCATGGTCCCACGTGCCGGTATGCCTTGTCCCCAAGGTCCCATGCACCTTGTCCCCAAGGTCCCACGTGCTGTGTCCCCAGGGTCCCATGTGCCTGTCCCTGCTGTGCCTGTGTGCCTTGTCCCCAACGTCCCATGTCCCCCGTCCCCACGGTGCCATGCGCGCCATCCCCGCTGCGAAACGCCGCGCGGTGCCGGTGACAGCTGGGTGTGCCGGGCGGGAGGCGTCCCCGCTGCCACCAAATGCAGGAAGGGGCCTGGCCATGGGGCAGCCCCGCTGATGTGTCACCCCCCGCCAGGGACATCCCGTCATTGTCCCCAACGAGCCGGTGGCGCAACACTGGCCTTCCCGCCACAGTGATGCAGGCGGCGGGGCCACCGCTCACCCTGTCCCCCCCTGCACGTCACGGGGACCAAAGTGTCCTGAGCATCTTTATTCCCACGGGATGTCACTGTCCCCAGGGGGATGTCACCATCCGCAGCAGGATAGCACCATCCCGGGGGGATGTCACTGTCTTTGGGGTGAGGATGTCACCACCCCAGGGGGGATGTCATCATCCTGGGCGAGATGTCACCATCACAGGGGATGTCACCATCCCGGGGGGGGGTGTCGCTGTCCCAGAGGGGATATCACTGTCCCCGGAGGGACATCGCCATCCGCAGGGAGATGTCACCATCCTGGAGCGGTTGTCACTGTCCCAAGGGGAATGTCGCCGTCTGGAGGGGGATGCCACCATCCCTGGGGTGAGGATATCACCATCCCAGGGGGTATGTCACCATCCTGGGAGGGATATCATCATCCCCAGTGCGATGTCACCACCCCTGGAGTGAGGATATCACCCTCCTGGTGTAGCTGCCACCATCCTGGGCTGGTGATGTCCCCGTCCCCAGGCGCAGGGGGACTCAGCAGAGCTGGAAGTAGAAGTCGAGCAGGTGGGTGGCGTCGGGGACCTGGGACAGCCCCAGGGGCTGGTGGCCACGGGCCGCGGTGCAGAGGAACCAGCCGGGGTTGGCGGCCGACTCGAAGCGCCACAGCCCGTCCTTGTAGGAGCGGAAGAAGGTGAAGGCGGCCGAGGTGGCACTGTCGCGGGGCAGCGCCCGGATGTCCACGGCCTGGGGGGGACATGGGGACACTGTGTCACTGATGGGGTGACAGCGCCGGATGGGCCTGCAATGGTCCCCAGCCCTGCGGTGGCCCCGTTTCTGTGGTGTCCCTGGTCCCTGTGGTGTCCCCATCCCTGCAGAGCTCCGTCCCTGTGATCCCGGTGACCTCTGCAGCATCCTTGTCCCCACAGTGTCCCCTCGCCACGGTGTCCCCATCCCTGTGATGCCCCAGCCCCTGTGATCGCATGGGACCTGTCCCCACGGTGTCCCCATACCCAGGTGTCCCCTCCCCATGGTATCCCCATCCCCTTGATATCCCTGTGGCATCCTTGTCCCCACTGTGTCATCATCCCATGGCATCCCCATCCCTTGGGTGTCCCCATCCCTTTAGTGTCCCTGTCCCCATGGTGTCCCCATTCCCATGGCATCCCCATCCCTTTGGTGTCCCCATCCCATTGATGTCCCCATCCCTGTGGCATCTCCATCCCCACTGTAGCCCTGTCCCCTCAGAATCCCCATCTCCGTGGCATCCCCATCCCTCTGGTGTCCCCACAGTGTCCCCATCCCCGCAGCATCCCCATCCCCACAGCATCCCCATCCCTTTAGCATCCCCACCCCAGTGGTGTCCCCACAGTGTCCCCATCCCCACAGCATCCCCATCCCCACAGCATCCCCATCCCCACAGCATCCCCACCCCAGTGGTGTCCCCACAGTGTCCCCATGCTGTCCCCGACCTGCAGCTGCAGGGTGGGCTGGCTGGCGGGGGGACTGGCCAGGCAGCGCGTCCCGTTCTGGATGCCCAGGATGATGGGGAGCCGGGCGGGCTCGAAGGCGCGGTTGGGCACCCAAAACACCTTCTCTGAGGGGAGAGGACACACATGGGGACATCAGAACATGCCCGACATGCCCAACATGTCCCTGTGTCCCCCGCCGTGTCCCCACGTCCCCATCTCACCTTCAAGCGCCGCATTTGCCCCCTGCAGGTGCCCGGCCACCAGCTGGTCATTGCGCAGGTAAAGGGACTTCTGGTTGACGTCCCAAATCCTGCCGGGGGGACAGCGGTGACACCAATGTCCCCCCCGGGTGCCACCCTGGGGTGCTCCCCCTGCCCCACTCACCGATACTGGAAGACTTTGGTCTGCGGGGCGAAGCCTTCGGCCTCTGCACAGAGGAAGAGGAGGGCGAGGGTGAGCGCGGGCCAGCACGCCATGGCGCCCCGAGTCCTGTCATCCGTGCCCCCCCCGCCCTTATAACCCCTCCTGAATTTCCCAGCTTGCGGAGGCGGGGGGCTGCCAGTGGCGCAACTGGTCCCTAAGGTTCCGCTTCTGGCCTCCCCACCCCCCCGGGGGGTCCCCGGTCACCCACTCACCCATTGGGACCCCCCACCCCAAAACCCGGGGCAGCGGCTGGGAGGAAGGAAGGAAGGAAGGAAGGAGGTTGGTGGTGGTGTTGCCACACACAGCTGGCAGGGTTGGCTCCGCCCCGCCAAAGGGCTTGGCACGGCTGGGGGTGGCACTTGGGGACGATCGCACCGGGGTGGGGACATGAAGACACAGCCAGGGGTCACCGCACCCCTTCAAACTGCGCAACGCGGGGCTCGAACCGCCAACCTCAGCGCTGGGGGCGCGGCGCTCTCCCCGTGGCGCCACCGAGCGGGGCGCGCCGCGCATGCAGCCGTCACCGCGGCGGCTCGGGGCATGCGCAGTGGAGCCGCCTCCCAACCGGGAACCCAACGCGCGGCGTGGGAACCAGTGAGTGGCCGCCGGTGTGCGGCGCATGCGCGGTGTGCGCGGGCGGGGCGGGGCGCGTGCGCGGTGTGCGCGGGCGGGGCGGGGCGCATGCGCAGTGTCGCTCCCCGCGGGCCATGGCGGGCGGCGGGGCCGTGCGGGCCGCGGTGCTCGCGGTGCTGCTGGCGGCCTGGAGCGCACACGGGCTCTATTTCCACATCGGCGAGACCGAGAAGCGCTGCTTCATCGAGGAGATCCCGGACGAGACCATGGTCATCGGTGAGGGGCCTGCGGGGCGGCGCAGGGGGACACCAGGAGGGAGCGGGGGGCGACGGGGAGGGATGGGGGACAGTGGGGAGGGATGTGGGACAATGAGGAGGGCTGGGGGGGCAACGAGGAGGGCTGGGGGGGCAACGAGGAGGGCTTGGGGGCGACGAAGAGGGATGGGGGGCCATGGGGAGGGATGGGGGGCCATGGGGAGGCATGGGGGGCAATGGGGAGGGATAGAAAGGGTTGAGTGGCAATGAGGGGGGCTGGGGGGTGATGGGGAGGGATGGGGGGCAATGGGGAGGGATAGAAAGGGTTGGGTGGCAATGAGGGGGGCTGGGGAGTGATGGGGGGCAATGGGGAGGGCTGGGAGATGACGAGGAGGGCTAGGGGGTGATGAAGAGGGATGTGGGGCAATGGGGAGGGCTGGGAGATGATGAGGGGGGGGATAGGGAGGGCTGGGCAGCAATGAGGAAGGATGGGGGACAATGAGGAGGCCCCCACAGCCACAGTGGGGAGGAGAGGCCACCAGGAACCAGGGCATAACGGGCTGGGGTGGCCCTGGGCGGGCCCTGTTCGACCCACCGCCTCCCACCGTCCCCCCAACCAGGGAACTACCGGACACAGCTGTGGGACAAACAGTCGGAGTCATTCCTGCCGTCCACCCCCGGGCTGGGCATGCACGTGGAGGTGAAGGACCCTGACGGAAAGGTGGGTGTCTGGGGGGCCTAGACACCCCCTGGTCCAGTAATGGGGGCACGTGGGGTGTCCCCCAGCTGGGGTGGGTCCTTGGGGTGCCTGCTGTTGGGGTGCAGGGGGTCCCAGAGGTGCTTGCAAAAGAAGGCAGGGGGTCTCTAGCGTGCCTATTATCTGCTATTGGGGTGGGGGGATGTCCTGGGGTGTTCTCCAACAAGGGGAGGGGGTTCCTGGAGTGCATGGGGCACCCACCAGCCTGGGATTTGGGGTCCTTCTGGTGCCCATTGTTTTGGGTGTGGGGTCCCTGAGGTACATGGTGTGTCAACCAGTTGGGTCAGGGGTTCCCTAGGGTGCATGGGGTACCCACCAGCCTGGGTGTGGGGTGCCTGGGGTGCCGGCTATTGGGGTGGGGGGATCTTGGGGTGTCTCCCAGCTGGGGCAGAGGGTCCTTGGGTTGCACGGGGTCTCCCCCAGCCTAGGTGTGGGGTCCATTGGGCGCACAGGGTGCCCCTTTACCCAGGACAGGGGGGTCTGTGTGACATGGGGGGGCTGTCCCGGTGTCCCCCCGGGGTGGGCGCTGTGTGACGGTGTCCCGGTGCTGTCGCAGGTGGTCCTGTCGCGCCAGTACGGCTCCGAGGGACGTTTCACCTTCACCTCCCACACACCGGGCGAGCACCAGATCTGCCTCCACTCCAACTCCACCCGCATGGCACTCTTTGCCGGCGGCAAACTGGTAACGGGGGGGGTTCCCCGAACCCGGGGCGGGGGTGTCAGCACCAACGGGGCTCTGCTGACATCCCTCCTGCTTATTTCGGCTCCGCAGCGGGTGCACTTGGACATCCAAGTGGGCGAACACACCAACAACTACCCCGAAATCGCTGCCAAGGACAAGCTGACGGAGCTGCAGCTCCGCGCCCGGCAGCTCCTCGACCAGGTCGAGCAGATCCAGAAGGAGCAGAACTACCAGCGGGTGAGGAGGGGGGATCCAAACCCCCTTTTTTTTTCCCCTCCCGCTTTATTTTTTTGATTTCTTTGCCTGACGTTATCACAACGATAAACCAATTATTTTATTTGCTTGTTTGTTTCCTCGCTTTATTTTATATTTGCTGGCAGTACCGAGAGGAACGTTTCCGCATGACGAGCGAGAGCACCAACCAGCGCGTGCTCTGGTGGTCCATCGCCCAAACCATCATCCTCATCCTCACCGGCGTCTGGCAGATGCGGCACCTCAAGAGCTTCTTCGAGGCCAAGAAGCTGGTGTAGCCCCTCCCGTGTCACCCCACAGCCCTTGGGGGAACTACTGGGACCCAGACGGGGAGTGGGGAGGTTTGGGGGAGCCCTGCGTGCCAGCGGGGAGGGTCGGGGCCGGCCCCTGCGGTGGTGGCGTTTTGTGGGAAAATAAAGGATTTTTGGGGTCGGACGGGGTTTGTTGGTGGGTTTTTTTGGGGGGGTGGGGGTGGCTCAGGCGTGTTTGGGATGTACAAACCCCCACCAAAACAACAGCGGGACGCAGGCGTGTAGCGAAGGTGCTGCTCAGTCCTCCACCGCCAGAGGGCGGCGCGGCGCATGTCGCGGTCCTAGCGGACGCTCTGGGCGCGCGGCGGAAGTGTCGGTGGCCGTGGTGTGAGGGGGCGGCGAACATGGCGGCGGCGGCGACACCGGGTTTCGAGCACATGGGGCTGGACGGGCGGCTGCTGCGGGTCCGAGGGGCCGGGAGCGGGATTCGGGGCTGCGGGCACCCGGGGCTGCGGGTCTGAGGGGCCGGGAGCGGGATCCGGGGCTGCGGGCTGGCGGGGGGAAGCCCTGAGGGAAAGGGTCTGGCCTTGAGCGGGGCGCGCCGGTGTCCCCATGGGGGGCCGGGACTGGGGGACCTTCGGTGGGGACGGGGCCGGGACACCTCTGAGGGGGCAGGTGATGAAGGGCCGGGGTTCTGGGGTCATTCGGTTTGGGGGGGACCGAGGCACTGGGGTCCCTGTGGGGTACATGAGGGGCCCAAGCACCGGAGTCGCTTTAGAGAGGGCGGAGGACGAGGGGCCGGGATCCTGGAGTCCCTCATTGAGGACGGGGACACCAGGATCGCTTTGCAGGGTGACCCTGAGGCGCCCAGACCCCGGGGTCCCTCGGGGTGGGGGGGGTTTATTCGGGGTTCCCCTCCCCTACAGTGACTCAGGGGGCACAGGGGACCCTCAAGGTGACACCAACCCCCACAGGCGGTGGCAGACCTGGGCTGGGCCGCCCCCACGGCCATCCAGGCCGAGGCCATTCCCCTGGCGCTGGAAGGACGTGACATCCTGGCCCGGGCCAGGACGGGCTCCGGGAAAACGGGGGCGTACGGGCTGCCCCTGCTGCAGCACCTGCTGCGCGTCAAGGCGGTGAGCGGGGCGGGGGTCTGTGGGGCATCCACACAGGACTGGGCACTGGGGGTACAGGGGTGTGCGGGCAGGGGTGGGTGCTGGGGGGTATTGGCTGTGGAGGGGGCACTAGGGGGTTATAGGGGCACTGGGGGGGATCAGTTGGGGTGAGTACCATGGGGCAGGGGGTGTCCTGTGGGGTACATGAGGTCCTGAGCATGTGGGGGGCAAGGGGGCATCCAGATGGGGGGCTATGTGGGTAGGGATGGGTGCTGTGCGTTTTGAGTGTGCAGGTGGCACTGGGGGGATCAGGTGGGATGGGTGCTGCGGGTTTTGGGTGTGCAGGTGGCACTGGGGTGTCAGGTGGGGTGGGTGCTGTGGGGTGGGGGAGGCTCCATGTGACATCCACACAGGGCTGGGCACTGGGGCGTTGTGTGGGCAGGGTGGGTGCCGGGGGGTGTTGGGTGTGTGTGGGGCACCAGGGGGTTATGGCGGCACTGGGGGGGATTAGTTGGAGTGGGTACCATGGGGCAGGGGGTGCCCTGTGGGGTGCATGGGGTGTTGAGTGTGTGTGGGGCACAGGGGGCATCCAGATATGGGGGTACGTGGGGTATGTGGGCAGGGATGGGGGGTTTTGGGGATGGGGGGCACTGGGAGGGATCAGGTGGGGTCGAGGGCATTGTGGGGCAGGGGGGCACCATGGGGCAGGGGGTGTGTGGGGTATTGAGCACAGGGGTGGCATCCAGACAAGGGGTACGGGTGCACCACGGGGTGTCTGGAGAGAATTGGGCACTGTGGGGCAGGGGGATGTGCAGGGTGCTCTTGAGTAGGGAGGGACTCTGTGGGGCAGGAGGTGACTCTGTGGGGTAGGGGACAACTCTGTGGGGTGCAGGGGGTCCCTCTCCCGGCCCCGTGTGACTGTGGGTGACGCAGGCCCCCTCGGCGGTGCCGCAGGCGGTGCGGGCGCTGGTGCTGGTGCCCTCCAAGGAGCTGGGCCAGCAGGTTGTGCGCAGCCTGCGGCAGCTGGCGACGTTCTGCGCCCGCGATGTGCGTGTCGCCGACCTCTGTGCCCACGCCGACCTCGCCGCGCAGCGGTAAGAACCCCCCCTTCCCCTTTCCCAGATGCCTGGGTCCCCCCAAGCACTCGGGGCGTGACAGGGCGCGTGTCCCCAGGCCGGTGCTGATGGAGAAGCCGGACGTGGTGGTGGGGACACCGGGACGGGTGCTGGCGCATGTGGGCGCCCGCAGCCTGAGTCTGCGGCACTCGCTGGAGCTGCTGGTGCTGGACGAGGCTGATCTGCTGCTCAACTTCGGCTGTGGGCAGGACATCAGGGCCCTGCTGTGGTGAGGAGGAGCTGGGGGGCACAGCGGGGGGCTGGGGAATGTGGAGGGCACAGCTAGGGGGTTGGGGACACGGTGGGTTTGGGGGGAAACTGATGGGGATGGAGAAATTGGAGGGCACAGAAAAGGGTTTGGGGGCACACTGGGGATTTTGGGTGACAGTGTCAGAGTTGGGGGGCACTGCTGGGGCTGGGGGGACATGGGATTTTGTGGGACAGTGTCAGGCCTGGGGGGACATTTCTGGGTCTGGAGGACATGGGGAGCACAGCCAGGGGTTTAGGGGACACTGACAGGGTTTGGGGGGCACTGCTGGGACTGCAGGAAGTGGGGGGCGCAGTCAGGGGGCTGGGGACAATGCCAGGATTTAGGGGACACTGATGGGGTTTGGGGGTTACTGCTGGGGCTAGAGAATGTGGGAGGTACAGTCAGGGGTTTGGGGGACATTAAGATTTTGGGGACACTGAGGTTTTGGGGGACAGTGCTAATGGCTGGGGGATGCAGGGGGCACAGCCAAAGTTCTGGAGGGTCATGCCAGTGCTGGGGGGCACAGTGGGGCTGAAGAGGGGGCACTTGGGCATCGTCAGCTCTGGTGCCAAGTCCTTGGGGGGTCCCTGTCACCCCCAAACATGATGGGGCTGGCACTGACCCCCCAAATCCCTCCAGCCACCTCCCCAAGATCTACCAGGCGCTGCTGCTCTCAGCCACTTTCAGCCCCGACGTGGAGGCCCTGAAGGAGCTGGTGCTGCACAACCCGGTGAGTAGGGTTTGGGGGCATGGGGAGAGGTCTGGGGGGTCCAGGTGGGGGAATTGGGAGGTCTGGGGGGGAATTGGGGGTCCAGGGTGGACACAGAGATTTGGGGGTGCTGGGCCATGGGAATGTAGTACCCACCGGGGCATGTGGGGGATATATGGGTTGTTCTTGACTGGTGGGGGGGAGACACACGTGGAGAGGTTTGGAGAGCTGGAGGGGATTTGGGGGGTCTGGGGGAATGTTGGGGGGCCCAGGGTGGGATTTGAGGGGTCCAGGGTGCACACAGAGGTGGGGGGATGCTGGGACAGCTGTGGCACCACAGGGACACATTGTGGAGGACAGTTGGGGTTCTGGTGGACACGGAGGGGGCACTGGGAAAAGTTTGGGATGTCGGGAAAATTTGAGGCATCTGGGGGGAGGATTTAGGGGGTCTGGGAGTGGATTTTGGGGTCCAGGGTAGGCACAGAGATGGGGGGACCCTGGGACATGGGAACGCAGCACCCACAGGGGCACATTTTGGGGGACATATGAGGTATTCTGGACAAGGTGGGGGGGGATGAGGAGAAGTTTGGGGGTATGGGGCGGGCACAGGGAGAGGTTGGGTTGTCTTGAGAGTCGAATTGGGGCATCTAGGAAGGGATGCAGCAAGCACAGAGCTGGGGGGACACAGGGCCACATAACCGCAGCCCCCAACAGCTCACATTTTGGGGTTCACACAGGGTCTGGTGACCCCAGAGGGAGGGCGCACACCCACGTCCCCCCATCCCTGTGTGTGTCCCCCCCACTCAGGTGACGCTGTGCCCGCCGGAGCCGCGGTTACCGGGGCCCACCCAGCTGCGGCAGTTCGGGGTGCGCTGCGGGACGGAGGAGGAGAAGTTCCTGCTGCTCTGCGCCCTCCTCAAACTGGGGGTGCTGCGGGGACGTGCCCTGCTCTTCGTGGGGACCACACCCCGCTGCTACCGCCTCAAGCTCTTCCTTGAGCAATTCGGGGTCCCCGCCTGCGCCCTCAATTCCGAACTGCCCGCCCGATCCCGGTAAATCCATCCCCCCCACATTTGGGGGGAGATTTGGGGTGTCCCCTTGGGTGGGGGTACCCCTGGAGGGTGGGAAATGGGGTGTATGGTGGGGGTCAGGGTGTCCTGGGTACCGCTGGGGGTGGCAAATGGGATGCAGGGGCTGACATGGGGTGCTCTGGGTACTGTAGCGATTGGGAAATTAGGTACAGGGTGGTTTTGCCATTTCCCTTTGGGTGGGGGGCACCCATGGGTGGGTGGAAATGGGGTGCTGGGGAGATTTGGGGTGCCCTGGGGAGGGGGGTGGGAAATGGGGTGCTGGAGGGGTTTGGGTTGCCCTGGACAGGAGGGTATCTCTGGGGGGATATTGGGGTGCTGCTTGGGGGCAAGGGTGACCCTAGGATGTCCCCAGCAAGCTGAGGGGTCCCCAGGGACATTGGATGCTCTGGGGATGCCAGGGGACACCCTGGGGGGCTCCCGGGGGGTGTGAGGGATCTGAGGGGGTACCTGAGGGTTTGGGGGGGGCACAGCAAAGCGGGGTGCCCGCGGTGGGGACAGTGACACCCACTTTGTCCCCAGGTGTCACATCATCACCCAGTTCAACCGCGGCGTCTACGACTACATCGTGGCCACCGACGAGGAGGCGCCCGCGGCCCCCCCAGAGTGCCCCCCACGCAAGAAACAACGCAAGGGGACAGCCCCCAGGTGAGCCAGGGGTGCATCAGTGTCCCTGGGGTGTCACTAGTGTCCCCAGGGTGTCCCCAAGGTGTCCTCAGGGCCACTGTGTCCCCTGGGCCACGTTCGGCTCAGACTAGGGCAGGTGGCTCAGAGCCATGGGGGGCACTTCTGGCCAGGATGTCCCTGTTCTCACCAGTGTCCTTGTCCTCAACAGGGTCCTTGTGCCCGTGGGGATGTCCCTGTCCCTACAGGAATGTCCCTGTCCCCAAGGCTGGGGGATTTCTTTTCCCTGAGGGGGTTTGTCCCTCGTGTCCCCATGGGCGTGGGTGCCCAGGGAGGTCCCTGTGCCCAGCATGTCGCCTTCGCCATGGGGTGTCCTTGCCCTGTCCCCGTGGCTCTGGGGACATCGTGCCCAGCGTGTCCCTGCGGGTGTCACCACCCAGCATGTCCCCATGCCCAGTGTCCTCATACCCACAGGGATCCGAGTATCTCTGTCCCAGATGTCGCCTTATCCAGGGTGTCCCCATGTCCTTGGGGGTCCGAGGGCCACCCTGACACCTCTTGTCCCCCCTAGCAAAGACAAGGGCAAGGGCAAGGACAAGGACAAGGTCAAGGGCAAGGACAAGGACTCTGAATACGGTGTCGCACGCGGCATCGACTTCCAGAACGTTGCTGTCGTCATCAACTTCGACGTGCCGCCGACCGTCGAGTCCTACATACACCACGTGGGCAGGTACCTGGGGACACACGCAGGGGACACGGGGGTGGCCGGTGTCCCCTTGGGGCGGCTGTGTCACTGCTGTGTCCCCGCCATGCCCGCAGAACGGCCCGCGCCGACAACCCCGGCACCGCGCTGACCTTCGCGCTGCCCGAGGAGGAGGAGGGGATGGCCCGCATCGAGGACGCACTCGCTGGAGGTCAGGGGGACCCTGTGTCACCGCATGGGGGTGGCGGTGACATGGGAGGGGCACAGGGGTGACCCAGGTGTCCCCATGTGTCCCCAGAGAACGGCGAGTCCATGCTGCAGCCCTACAAGTTCCGCATGGAGGAGATCGAGGGGCTGCGGTACCGCTGCCGGGTAGGTGGGCAGGCAGGTGACACCAGGGGGATACTGGTGGCACCATCTGGGGGTGGTGACAACCTCTGACACCCCCGTATCCCCCCCCAGGACGCCATGCGCTCCGTCACCAAGCAGGCGGTGAAGGAAGCGCGTTTGCGGGAGATCAAGGACGAGCTGCTCAACTCAGAGAAGCTCAAGGTAATGTCCCCACAGTTCCCAGGGGGGGACACTGGGCAGTGTGGGGTTGTCCAGGGCGCTGCCACCCCCCCGATTCTTTGTCCCCAAGGCGTATTTTGAGGACAACCCCCGCGACCTGCACGTCCTGCGCCACGACAAGCCCTTGCACCCCGCCATTGTCAAGCCGCACCTCCGCAACGTCCCCGACTACCTGGGTACGTCCCACGCCCCAATTTGGGGGGGAAAAGGAGCAAAACGGTGCCTGGGGGTGTCACTGGGCGGGGGACAGGGTATCACCGCCGTCGTCTTACTCTCCGCTATGTGCTCGCAGTGCCGCCGAGTCTCCGCGGCGTCGCCAAACCCGACCTCAAGAAGCGCAGGCGAGTGCTGAACGCCAGCGCCAAGCGCCGCCGCGGCGTGACAGTGAGTGTGGCGTGGACCCCCCCTGTGTCCCCCCCTGTGTCCCCTCTGTGTCCCCTTTGCCACTGGGGGGCTCCAACCCTGATTGTTTCTTCCTCCTCGCCAGTCCCGCGGCTCCGGAAACCCGCTGCAGAGCTTCAAGTACGCCCGTCACCGTGCCAAGCGTCCTGCTGTGCCACCCTCCTGACCCCCCAAACCGCCCGGGGGGCACCGGTGCTGCCTCGCAGCCCCCCCAAGTCACAGGGGGTGTCTCTGCGCCACCGCTGTCCCCAATAAAGGTGTCACCGGGCTGTAGCGTATGGTGCTGTTGCGGGCTACGTGATACGACACGCCGGGCAAAGGTGCCGGGGCGTCGTCCTCTCCCCTTATCGGGGCGTTATCACCCCCCCAAGGTTGTGCCGGGGCCATAAATGGGGACAAAGTCACAGCGGGGGGTGACACTGCCAGATGGGGGGACTCAGGCATCCTGTCACCCCCGTGCCGCTGTCACCGGTGTCACCCTGAGCCCCGGGGGTGGCAGCAAGGTGGGGGTGCCCCCCGGGGACGGGTGTGCGCCCTGGGGATGGGGGTGCCCCCCTGGGGTGTCCCTGTCAAGTTCTTTTATCGGGGTAACATCCTCTTATCACGGTTATGGCATCTTATCGGGGGGGCCCTGAACCTTTCCCTTGTCCCTGAACCATCACCGGCACGTGGAGACACCCATGTCCCCAGTGCCACCTTGACAGGGGGGACATTCCAACATGGGGCCACATTTCGCTGCTTTTCCACCCAAAAACCCCCCCAAAATTCAGCTCCGTCACAGTTTAATTAAAATTGTGCCCCCCCCCCAGCCGCAAATAGGGACAACAGTGAAAGGGGACGGAGGAAAGGTGTGAATTGAGAGAAAAAGGGTTTATTAGATTACAACATAATGCCAAAATAGTAATACTGAAATAATTAGAATAGTGCAATTATTCTATATCTAAAATATTTATGATGCCGAAATAGTTTCAATGATAAAATAATTAAGATTAAAATAATTGCAGTGCTGAAATGATATTAAAAATAAGGATATTAAAGTTATGATATAGTAATAATAAATTAGGTATAAAATGGGTGATGCGCAATGTGATTCTTCACAAACTCTGTGCTGAGCAGCCGGTCCCAGGAAGGGAAAAAATGGTGAAAAAAGGCAAAAATGCCCCAAGAAAAGTGGAAAATGGCAAAAGACTGAAGTGAAGGAACTAAATGGACGAACTCAAAGGGAACGGAGCAGAATTAGGGCCGGAAAACCCCGTTTTGGTGAAACCCGCCATGTGATGCTGATGGCCTGGGGTCTCATTGTGATGTTGGGGTCTATCTGTCTGTCCCCCCATCCCACAGAGACCCAAAAATCATCCGCAAATCCTCCTTTTTCTGACCCGAAGAGATGGGAAGGGAAATGTTAATTATATCCACGGGGTGTTAATTATTGTTAAATAATCCAAATGACTGCAAAAATGAAGATTTTTAATGGTGTGGATGGAATTAATTGGGTTTTAGCCAAAGCGGCGCGACAGTGGGGTCAGCGGGGTGTTTCCCCCTCCCCGGCGGTGCCCGTCACCGGCTGTTAATGATCACAGGCTGTTAATGATCACAAGGAGTTTACGGCCCCGTCGGGGACTGATTGGCTTCAGCGTTGTCACCCCAGACGTCACCGTTGTAACCGCCCCGGGGTGGGGGACAGGGGTTTTATAGGTGGCGGGGGAGCAGGTGGCAGCCCCCCGCTGTGCCGAGGATGCCGGGCTGCGCCGCGCTGGCCGGCGCGGTGCTGGGCGCCCTCCTGGCGCTGGTAGGTGTTGGGATGTGGGGACAAAGGCACGGTGGCACTTTTGGGGGGGCTGGGTGATGGGGGGGTGACAAGTGGTGGCAAAGCCACAGTGGGACACATGGGGGGGTTTGGAGGGGTTGGGGCGCGGCGAGCGCTGGTGACAAAGCCACGGTGAGAAGCGTGGGGAGCTCTCGGGTTGGGATGTGACAGCTGGTGACAAAGCCGCGGTGAGACACGTGGGGGACACTTGGAGGGGCTGGGATGTGACGGTTGGTGACAGTGGGACATGTGGAGGGGGTTTGCTTGTCTCAAAATGACTGTGGCAATGCAGAGTGAGGTTCTGTCCCGAATGGTGGCTGTTCGGGAGGGCGGCCAGCACTCCACCTGCAGGGAGGTGTGAGCAGCTGCAAGGTCTGCTCCACATGGTTGTGAAACTTAAGGAGGAGGTTGGGACGCTGAGGACCATCAGGGAGTGTGAACGGGAGATCGACTGGTGGAGTAACACCCTGACGTGCCCGTCGGAAAGGTCCCAGGGAGGTGCCCCCCAAAAGGAGATGGACCTCCTGCCCTCTTGGACAGAGGTGGAAGTCCTGAGACCGCCCCACCCTTGTCACCCTTGGGCAGAGGTAGGGGACCGAAAAGACAACAAGGGTTGGAAGCATATTCTGGTTCAGCCCCCCTCCCCGCCTGCTTTGCCTCCCCAGGTGCCCCTCCGTAATAGGTTTGAGGCCCTGGATCTTGAAGAAGAGGTAGGGGAGGAGATGGTGCCAAGCGTGCCTACAAGATCACGTAGGAAGAGACGGTTGACTTCACAACGTTGACCTTTTCAAGCAATTGCTGGGGGAAATGCCATGGGCAAGGCTGCTTGAAGGAAAAGGGGCCCAAGAGAGCTGGATTGCATTCAGAGATTGCTTCTTCCACGCTCAGGATCAGAGCATCCCCACACGTAGGAAGGCAAGGAAGGGAGCCAGGAGGTCTGCGTGGTTAAACAGGGATCTGTTGGGTATGCTCAAGCAGAAGAGGTGAGTTTCCAGGTCATGGAAGCAGGGGCTGGCCACTTGGGAGGAATATAAGGCTGCTGTTAGAGGATGTAGGAAGGCAGCTAGGATAGCCAAGGGGTCATTAGAATTACAGCTGGCGAGAGGGGTCAAGGACAGCAAAAAGAACTTTTTCAAATACATAGCGGATAAAACTAATACCAGAGGCAATGTTGGCCCACTGATGAACGAGGTGGGTGCCCTGGTGGCAGAAGATACAGAGAAGGCAGAGTTACTGAATGCTTCTTTGACTCTGTCTACTCTGCTGGAGGCTGTCCTGAGGAGCCCCGTATCCCTGAGACCCCGGATGAAGCCAGGTCAATGGAGGAGTTTGCTTTAGTCCATGAGGACTGGGTTAGGGAGCAATTAAATAGTCTGGACATCCATAAATCCATGGGTCCGGATGGGATGCACCCGCGGGTGCTGAGGGAGCTGGCTGAGGTCATTGCTGGACTGCTCTCCGTCATCTTTGCCAAGTCTTGGGAAACGGGAGAGGTGCCTGAGGACTGGAGGAAAACAAATGTCACTGCAGTCTTCAAAAAGGGCAAGAAGGGGGACCTGGGGAACTATAGACTGGTCAACCGCACCTCCATCCCTGGGAAACTGATGGAACGACTTATCCTGGGTGCCATCTCAAGGCATATCAGGGATAAGAAGGTAGTTCCTGCTCCATGGGGGGATTGCACTGGATGAGCTTTTGAGGTCCCTTCCAATCCCAAACATACTGTGATACTGTGACAAAGCCACAGTAAGTGCCATGGCGGGGAGGTTTTAAGGTGCTGAGGACCAGGATGCGGTGACCGCAGGTGACAAAGCCACGGCGGGGGCATTGGAGGGCTTAAAGTGACATAGGATGCAGTGATGCTGGTGACAAAGCCAGAGTGGGACACACAGGGTGGGTTTGGAGGGGCCGGGGCAAGGTGACCGCAGGTGACAAAGCCACAGTGACAACCATGGTGGGGGAGGTTTTGAGGTGCTAGGGACCAGGACACGGTGACCACTGGTGACAAAGCCACAGTGGGGGTCATTGGGTGGGTTTGGAGGGGTCAGGACATGGTGACCGCAGGTGACAAAGCCACGGTGGGGACCATGGGGTCACGGGGGGTTTGGAGGATTTGGGACGTGATGACTGATGGTGACAAAGCCACAGAAGGATCTATGAGGGGGGACTTTGAGGTGCTGGGGACCAGGACACAGTGACCGCTGGTGACAAAGCAATAAGGGGGGTTTGGAGGGTTTGGGACGTGATGACTGATGGTGACAAAGCCACAGAGGGGTCTATGAGGGTGGACTTTGAGGTGCTGGGGACCAAGACACAGTGACCGCTGGTGACAAAGCAATGAGGGGGGTTTGTAGGGACTGGGACACGGTGAATGCCGGTGACAAAGCCACAGTGGTGGCCGTGGCAAAGGGTTTGGAGCGGCTGGGACGTGGTGACCATGGTGGGGGCTCAAAGTGACCGGGATGCATTGACGCTGGTGACAAAGCCACACTGGGGACACTGGGTGGGTCTGGGGGTCCCATTGGTGTCCCCGCGGCACCCGGGGTCTTGTTCCCACTGTGTCCCCCTGTCCCGCAGGCTGCGCCATCGCTGACCCCCGTGCACCGCGCCGGTTACTGCGCGTTCTACGGCGAGTGCGGCCGCAACCCGGAGGTGAACATGTCCCTGGTGCCGTCCAACGTGCCGTGCCTGTCCAACACGCCGGCGCGCGAGGCCACCGGCGCCTTCCTGTCCCTGCTGCAAGCCGTCTGCCCCGACCTGGTGCAGAACGGCACCGAGAAGGCACTGGTCTGCTGCAATTTGGCGCAGCTGAGCTCGCTGCGGCTCAGCGTGGCCCTATCCGGCACCGTCCTGGCGCGCTGCCCGTCCTGCGCCAGGAACTTCGCCAACCTGTACTGCCACAACATCTGCAGCCCCAACCAGAGCCTGTTCACCAACGTCACCCGCGTCGTCAACCACACGCAGACCGGTCAGCTGGCCGTGGTGGAGTACCAGTGTTTTTACGGGCAGGATTACGCCGACGCCTCGTTCTCCTCGTGCCAGGGCGTGCGGCTGCCGGCGACGGGCGGCTACGCCATCGACACCATGTGCGGGCGCTACGGCGCCCGGCTCTGCACCACGCAGCACTGGCTGGACTTCCAAGGGGACAAGAACAACGGGCTGGCGCCGCTGCAGATCGACTTCCAGCTCATCCCCAATGGCACCGACCCCGGTGACGGCATCGTGCCGCTGGCCGGCCGGGCCTGGAGCTGCGACCAGGCGCCCAGCGCCAGCGAGGAGCCGTGTTCCTGCCAGGACTGCGCCGAATCCTGCCCGCTGGTCACCGCCCCGACCGCCCCGCCACCCCCTTTACAACTCGGCAGAGCCGACGGCGCTTTGGTGCTGGGTGCGGTCCTCTTTGGCATCTTTGCCTTCATCTTCATCGTGGCTCTGCTGTGCCGGTGCCGGAGATCCAAGAAGGATTCTGTGCAGCAAACGGCTCCGGCACCGGCCAAGGGGTGCTCAGCGCGGCTCGGCAACGCCAGCCACCGCATCCTGGCCACGGCGTTCCGCCACTGGGGCACGCTGGTGGCCACGTACCCGTGGCCGGTGCTGGCGGTGGCGGCGGTGGTGGCGACGGGTCTGTCGGCCGGTTTGGTGACCCTGCGCCTCACCACCGACCCCGTGGAGCTCTGGTCGTCACCCAACAGCCGCACCCGGCAGGAAAAGGCGTTCTACGACCAGCATTTCGGGCCGTTCCTCCGCACCAACCAGGTGATCGTGACGGCGCCGGGGGCGCCCAGCAGTGGCTACAACTCGGTGTTGTTCGGCGCCAAGAATTTCAGCGGAGTGCTGTCGGAGCCGGTGCTGCAGGCGCTGCTGGAGCTGCAGGAGCAGCTGGCGGCCACCACGGTGCAGGTTGGGGACCGGGAGGTGACGCTGAGCGACGTTTGCTACGCGCCCCTGAACCCCGCGGCGCCAACGCTGGGCGACTGCTGCGTCAACAGCGTCACCCAGTATTTCCAGAACAACAGCACCCACCTGAGCGCCACGGCCACCCAGAATGACGGGGGCACCGTGGGGACTGTGGATTGGCACGACCACTTCATCTACTGCTCCAAGTGGGTGCCGGGGGATTGGGGGGTTTTGGGGGGCTTGGGGAGGGATGGAGGGTGGGGTGGTGGGTGGTGGGGTTGGAGTGATGCCCGTGGGGTGGTGGGTGTGTGGTGGTGTCCGTGGGATGCTGGGATATGGGGCTGTGGTGACATCTATGGGTCACCCAGCATGGCACGATGCCCATGGGGTGCTGGGATGTGGGGCTGTGGTGACATCTATGGGACACCCAGCATGGCAGGGTGCCCTTGGGGTGCTGGGATGTGGGGTCAGGGTGACATCTAAGGGACATCCAGCATAGCAGGGTGCCCATGGGGTGCTGGGATGTGGGGTCAGGGTGATATCTATGGGTCACCCAGCATGGCACATGCCCATGGGGTTCTGGGTTGTGGGGTCAGGGTGGTGCCTGTGGGGTGCTGGGCATGGGATGGTGGCCATGGAGTGCCAGGCTGTGGGGCTCAGGTGACATCTATGGGACACTCAGCATGGTATGATGCCCATGGGGTGTTGGGCTGCGGGGTCAGGGTGCTGGTTATGGGGTGCTCAGCATGTCACAGTGTCCATGGGGTGCTGGGATGTGGGGTTAAGGTGCTGGTTATGGGGTCCTGGGCATGTCACAGTGCCCCTGGGGTGCTGGGTTGTGGTGACATCTATGGGACACCCAGCATGGCACAATGCCCATGTAGGATCAGGGAGCTGGTTATGGGGTGCTGGGCATGTCATGGTGCCCCATGGAGGGTGCTGAGGGTGCTATGTGGTTTGTGGGGCTGGGGTGATGCCCATGGGGTGCTGGCATGTGGGGTCAGGGTGACATCTGTGTGGCACCCGGCCTGGTATGGTGCCCATGGGTGATAGTTTGTGGGGTCAGGGTGACATCTGTGGGGCACCCCACATGGACTGGTGCCCATGGGGTGCTGCGTTGTGGGGTTAGGGTGCTAGTTACGGGGTGCTGGGTGTGGCATGGTGTCTTTGGGGTACCAGGTTATGTGGCTGGGGTGGTATCTCTTGGGCACCCAGAACAGCACAGTGCCCATGGGGTGATGGCATGTGGGGTCGGGGTGATACCTGTGATGGGTCTGGGGTGCCATCCGTGGGGTGCTCAGCGTGTGACACTGCCTGGCGCCGTGTCCCCGCCAGCTCCCCGCTCTCCTTCAAGGACATCACGGCGCTGGAGATGAGCTGCATGGCGGAGTACGGTGGCCCCGTCTTCCCCTACATCGCCGTCGGCGGCTACTCTGGTACGTGCTGTCCGTCACCGTGACGGGCTGGGGGTGTCACCGGGGGATGTCACCCAGGGGGTGTCACCCGCTGTCCCGCAGACTCGGAGTACACGGAGGCGCAGGCGCTGATCATCACCTACTCCCTCAACAACTTCCCCCGCGACGACCCGCGGTACCAGTGGGTGCTGGGCTGGGAGAGCCGCTTCCTCAAGGTGGTGGGCGAATTCCAGCGCGCCCACAGCCCCAACCTCTCCGTCGCCTTCATGGCCGAGGTAAAACCCCCTCTGGGTGGCTGGGCGGGTGCCCTTGGGTGCCCAGCACCCCCTCACCCATCTTATTTTTGCAGCGGTCGCTAGAGGACGAGATCAACCGCACCACGGGCGAGGATATCCCCATCTTCACCATCAGCTACCTCGTGGTCTTTGCCTACATCGCGCTGGCGCTGGGCGAGTACACGACCTGGCGCCGCGTCCTGGTGAGCGCCGGGGGCCTCGGGGGGTGCAGCGCCCTTGGGTGCTCCCCCGGGTGCCAAGCGGGTGGTCTTCTCCGTTGCAGGTGGATTCGAAGGTGACGCTGGCGCTGGGGGGCATCGCCGTGGTGCTGGGGGCGGTTTTCGCCTCCATGGGGTTTCTGGCGCTGCTGGGGCTGCCGTCGTCCCTCATCATCCTCGAGGTCGTGCCCTTCCTCGTCCTGGCCGTAGGTGCCGACAACATCTTCATCTTCGTGCAGGAGTACCAGGTCGGTGGGCACGGGGGTCCCCATGGGGCAGGTGGGCACAGGGACGCCTTGGGGACAAGGGGACACCTGTGGGGATGGAGGTCCTTGTGGGGTAGGTGGGCAAAGGGACACTTCTGGGGACGGGGTCCCTGCGGGGCATGGAGGCACTTGTGAGTATGGGGGTTCCTGTGGGGCAGGTGGGCACAGGGACATTTTTGGGGACAGGAGTCCCCACGGGACACAGGGACACCTTGAGGACATGGGGGTACCTGTAAGTACAAAGGTACCTGGGGATATGAAGGTCCCCATGAGGTCGGTGGGCACAGGGACATTTTTGGGGACAGGAGTCCCCATGGGACACAGGGACACCCTGGGGACATGGGGGCACCTGTGGGTGCAGGGACACCTGCAGGTATGGATGTCCCCATGGGATAGGTGAACACAGGGACACTTTTGGGGACAGGAGTCCCCATGGGATACTGGGACCCTTTGGGGACACGGGGATACCTGCAGGTGTGGAGGTCCCTGTGTGGTTGGTGGGCACCGGGACATCTTTGGGGACAGGGTCCCCAGTGGGTCACAGAGGCACTTGTGAGTTTTGGGTCCCCGTGGGGCACAGGAGCACTGGAACCCCTTGGGGACACGGGGGCACCCGTGTCTATGGAGATCCCCATGGGGCACAGGGACACTTTGGGGACAGGGCCCCCAGTGTGGCACAGGGACACCTGTGAGCGTGGAGGTCCCCATGGGGCAGGTGGGCACCCTGGGGTGGGGGTGTCCCCAGGCGGGGGGGGGGGTGCCTGCGCGGGGTCCCCGGGGGGGTACACCCATGGGTGCCCCTGCTCACCCCCGCCAGCAGCAGTCGCAGCGGGAGCCGGGAGAGACGCGGGAGCAGCACATCGGGCGGGTGCTGGCGCAGGTGGCCCCCAGCATGTCGCTTTGCAGCCTCTCCGAGGTCATCTGCTTCCTCCTGGGTGAGCGGGGGACATGGGGACACTGCGGGGCAGAGGGACATGGGGGCATAGGGTGGACACATGGACCAGGAAGGGCGCAGGATGGGCGCAGGGAGCAGGTGGGCATGAGGGGCACAGGGACATGGAGCACATGGCAGGTACAGGGGGTGCAGGTTGGGTATAAAGGACATGGGGACACAGGGAACATGGCAGGGGCACAGGGATATGGGGGACACAGGGATCTGGAGGACACGGAGGGCACAGGCTGGACACAGGGGGCACAGGGACATGGGACACATGGCAGGTACAGGGGGCGCAGGTTGGGTATAAAGGACATGGAGACACAGGGGACATGGCAGGGGCACAGGGATATGGGGGACACAGGGATCTGGAGGACACGGAGGGCACAGGCTGGACACAGGGGGCACAGGGACATGGGACACATGGTGGGCACAGGGACACAGAGATGGGGGGACACAGGAGACATGGGAGGCACGGGGACACAGGAGCACACGAGGGGCACAGAGGACGTAAGGACATGGGAGACACAGCGGGGACACAGGGGACATGGGAGGCACAGGATGGGCAAGGGGATAGGGGGCACAGGGATGGGGGGGACACAGGGGACTTAGGAGGCACAGGGATACAGGGATAGGGGCACAGGGACAGGGTGGCACAGGACATGGGCGCATAGGGACACAGCAGCAGACAAGGGCATCATGCCCCAGTGGTCGCAGGGGCTGTGGGCGCTGGGGGTGCCGCTGCGGGGTCGGTGCCGCTTTGGGGACGTGGCGGCGGTGCCGCTGACGCGGGTCCCCGCAGGCGCGCTCTCCTCCATGCCCGCCGTGCGCACCTTCGCCCTCACGGCCGCCCTGGCCATCGCCTTCGACTTCCTGCTCCAGATGTCGGGGTTCGTCGCCCTCCTGGCCCTCGATGCCCGGCGGCAGGAGGTACCGAGCGGGGAACAGCGGGGGGATGCTGGGGGGCCGGGGGTGGTCCTGTGGTGGACAGGATGGGGATGGGGTGCTTGTGGGTATGAAGATCCCCAAAGTGGTGCTCAGCGTGGTCATGGGAGTGTGGGTGGGTGTGGGGGTCCCCAAGGTGGGCATCGGGTGGTCATGGGGTGTCTGAAGTGGACATGGGGTGTCCTTGGGTGTGAGGGTGCCCAGGGTGGGTGTAGGGTGGTCATGGGCTGCTCAGGGTGGGCATGGGGTGGTCATGAAGCTGTTTGTGGCCATAGGTGCCTGTAGGTGGGTGTGGGGTGCTCGAGGACATCAGGGTCCCCAGTGTGGGCACAGGGTGGGTGTGGGGGCCCATTGGTGTGAGGGTTGGCACAGGGTGGCCCTGGGGACATCAGAGTGCCGTGGGTGGGTGTGGGGTGCCCATGGGGTGCCCCTGTTCCTGAGGTCCCTGAGGTGGCCATAGGGTACTCAGGGTGTATCTGGGGTGCCCATGGGTGCAAGGATGCCCAGGGTGGCCATGGGGTGCCTGAGGGTGTTTGTGGTGGGCATGGGGGTGCCTGGGGCAGGCAGGGGGCCCCCCACCCATGGCAGGACCCCATGGTACACGCAGGCTGCCCGCTTTGACCTGTGCTGCTGCTGGTCGCTGGAGAAGCAGGGTCCCAGGGGGAAAGCGGCTCGGTTGCTGGACCGGCTGCTGCACCGCTACTACACCCCCGTGCTGCTGCACCCCCTGGCACGGCCCGTCGTGGTGAGAGGGGGTCCCGGGGGTCGTGGGGGTGGGTGGGGTGAGGGGTCTACGGGGGTCCTGGGGTGGCCATGGGAGTCAGAGGGGTCTGGGGGGCCCAGGAGGGTGTGGGAGCATCCTTGGGGGCTGGGCAGAGTAAAGGGGGTTTTGGAGGTTCCTGGGGGTCAGGGGGATTGTGGGGTGTAGGGGGGGGTGTCTGGGGGGTCCTGGGCGGGGGGGGGTCATGGAGGGACTCAGGGGACAGGACCTGGGGTTGGGGGGAGATGATGGGGTGCTGGGGGTCTCTGGAGGGATGCGGGAGGTTTGGGGGGACATGGAGATGTTGGGGGAGCTCAGGGGGGTCCCTCATGGGGTGTCCCCAACAGGTGCTGCTCTTCCTCTTCCTGGCGTGCGGCGGAATCTACCTCACGCTGCACGTGTCCGTGGGTCTGGACCAGGAGCTCTCCATGCCCAAGGTGGGGACGGCCGGGGGACAGCAGGGGACACCAGGGCACAGCACAGCATGGGGATGCACAGGGACAGTATGGTCTTATAGGGACACTGCGGCACCTTAGAGGATGGCACGTCCTTATATGGAGATGTATAGGGGTGGTCTGGCCCCTATAGGGACGCTGTGGCATGGCCCTATATGGCGATGTACAGGGGTCATATGGCCCCATACAGGGATGCATTGGGACCGTATGGCCCTGCACAGGGACACCGTGGCCCCTTAGAGGATGGCATGTCCCCATATGGGGGTGCACAGGGTGGTGTGGCCCCTTTAGGGACATACAAGGGTTGCATGGTCCCATAGGGAGATGATATGGCCCCTATGGGAACAAGTGGCCCCATATGGGTACAACCCATCCCCCATGGAGCTGGCACGGCCGCACATGGGGCTGCATGTCCCTATAGAGGGACACAGGGACCCGGTGCGACCCCCGGGGACCCCCAGACCCCTCCAGCCGCCACCCGGTGCTGACGGGGAGTGGGTGCCCCCCAGGACTCCTACCTGCTCGAGTACTTCGCAGCCATGAACCAGTACCTGGAGGTGGGCGTCCCCACCTACTTCGTCACCACCAGTGGGTACAACTTCTCCTCCACCAACGGCACCAACGCCATCTGCTCCAGCGCCGGCTGCGATCCCGACTCGCTCACCCAGACCATCCAGTATGCCACGCGCTTCCCCAACGTGTGAGTGGGGTGTCGGGGACACGGGGAGGGTGGGGGACAAGGTGGGGTCACCCTCCTGCCAGCCTTGTCCCTGCGCAGGTCCTACCTGGCCATCCCGGCCACCTCCTGGGTGGACGATTTCCTGGACTGGCTCAACCCCACCGGGCGCTGCTGCCGCATCCACCGGTTTGGTGAACTCGCTGGGGAGTTCTGTCCTTCCACCAGCGGTGAGCGGGCACCAGGGGACACCAGGGGGACAGTGGGGGCAGCATTGTGGCCTTTGGGTCTACGTTGGGTGTTCACCATGGTGGTCCTGTGATGGGCAAACTGTGGTCACCATTGGGTGCTCATAAGGTCAAAACCATAGTGGCTCTTGGGTGTATGTTGGGGGGGTCACCACTGGGTGTTGACCATGGTGGCTGTTGCATGCACATAATAGTAACACCATGGTTGCCATTGATTGTTTGCTGGGTGATCACCGTGTTGCTCATTGGGTGTGCACTAGGTGCCCACCATGGTGACAGTTGGGTGCACATAAGAGCAACACCGTGGTGGCCATTTGGTCTACATTGGGTGCTCATCATGATGCCCATTGGGTGCATGGAAGGTCTACACTGTGGTGGGTACCGGATGCATGTTGGATGGCCACTATGGTCACCGTTTGGTATACATAGAATGCTCACAGCGATGGTCTTTGGGTGAACGTCGGCTGCCCACCATGGTGGCTGTTGGGTGCACATAAGGTCCACTCTGTGGTGTATATTGGATCCCCACCCAGGTCTCCATGGTGGCCTTTATGTGTATATAAGGTCCATGCCATGGTGGCCATTTGGTGTACATTGGTGCCCATTTGGTCCATCTTGGGTGCCCACCACGGTGCCCATTGGGTGCGAGTTAGGTCCACATTGTGGTGGCCCCTGGGTGTACGTTGGGCACCCACTGGGATCCCCTTCATTGTCCATTGGGTGCCCATTGTGGTGTCCCCCACTGGGTGCCTCCCAGTCCCTATCGGTGTCCCCAAGTGCTGACCGTGCCCGTGTCCCCAGATGACATCAGCTGCACGGGGGGACAGTGCCTGGACGGCCAGCGGCGCCCGACGCCCGAGGAGTTCGACCAGTTCCTGCCCTGGTTCCTGTACGATCGGCCCACCCTGCAGTGCGCCAAGGGGTGCGTGATACGGGGGGGACACCACGGGGGACACCGCCAATGGGGGGACACGTGCATGGGGACACACACATGGACATTGGTGTAGGAACCCACCGGGTGCCCCCCCCAGCACCCACACCTCCTGTGACCCCTCCCCATGACCTGGGTGTCACCCTCACCTTCTCCCCATGTCCCCAGTGCCCCCCCAGCACCCACGCCCCCTATGTCTCCCCAACTTGGTCCCCTGTGCCCCCTCCCCATGGGTGCCCCAGCATCCACACCCCCTATGTCTCCCCAACTTGGCCCCAGTGCCCCCCCAGCACCCACACCCCCTGTGCCCCCTCTCCATGCTCTGGGTGTCACCCTCACCTTCTCCCCATGTCCCCAGTGCCCCCCCAGCACCCACACCCCCTGTGCCCCCCTCTCCATGCTCTGGGTGTCACCCTCACCTTCTCCCCATGTCCCCAGTGCCCCCCCAGCACCCACACTCCCTGTGCCCCCCTCTCCATGCTCTGGGTGTCCTCCTCACCCCTTACCCTCTCCCCACATCCCCAGTTCCACCCCCAGCACCTACATCCCATGTGTCACCTCCCCGTGGCCACCTAGCACCCACACCTCCTGTCCCCTCTCCCCATGGCCTCCCCAGCACCCACAACCTCCTGTGCCCCCTCCCCATATCCCTGGGTGCTCCCCCAGCACCCAGACCCTCTGTGCTCCCCCCAACAGCCCCCGTGCCCCCTCACCCCTGTTCCCCTCACAGGGGTCTGGGCGCCTACGACACCGCGGTCAGCATGGACGCCAACGGCACCATCCTGGGTGAGTGTGGCGGGGTGGCGTGGGGCGGGGGGCACCCAAGGGTGCTCTGCTGACCCCCCCACTCCCTGTTTTACCCCCCCATCCCGCAGCCAGCCGGTTCATGGCGTACCAGCGCCCGCTGCACACCTCGCAGGAGTACACGGGGGCCCTGCGCGCCGCCCGCGCCCTGGCCGAGGAGATCACCCAGACCCTGCGCAGGGTGCCCGGCACCCCCCCAGAATTCACCGTGTTCCCCTACACGTGAGTGAGGCTTTGGGGGGGGGAATGGGGAGGAGTGGGGCACAGCATGGGGTGCTGGGTGTGGCCCTGTGCCTGGTTAGGGGTCAGAAGTGGGTGCCTGGTCAGGGTGCCCATCCTGGATCGGAGTGGGTGCTCCAGTTCGGGGTCAGAAGGGGGTGCCCCAGTTAAGAGATGCCCATCCTGGGGTGCTGTGGGTGCTCTGGTCCCTCTGTTATGGGTCAGAAAGAGGTGCCCCGGGTAAGAACTGCCCATCCTGGGGTGCTGAGGGTGCTCTGGTGTCCCTGTTTGCAGTTAGAAGTGGTTCTCCCAGTTGGGGGGTGCCCAGCCCAGGGTGCTGTGGGTGCCCCAGTGCCCCAGTTAAGGGTCAGAACTGGGTGCCCAGTTAACAGGAGCCCCTTCTGGGGTGCTGTGAGCACCCCAGTGCCTGGTTAGGGGTCAGAATTGGGTGTCGAGGTCAGGGTGCCCATTCTGGAGTGCTGTGGGTGCTCTGGTGTCCCAGTTTGGGGTCAGAAGTGGGTGTCCCAGTTAGGGGTGCCATCCTAGGGTCAGCATGAAACCCCAGTGCATTGCAGGGGGTTAACACGAGTTAACTCAGGGCTGGGGTCAGTGTGGGTGCCCCAGTTAAGGGTCAGAAGTGGGTGTCTCAGTCACCAAGTACCAATCCTGGGGTGCTGTAGGTGTCCCAGTTTGGGGTCAGAAGTGGCTGTCCCAGTTTGGGGTCAATCTGGGCACTCCAGCACATTGTTGGGGGTTCACAAGGGCACCCAGTTCAGGGCTGGAGTCGGTGTGGGTGCCCAGTTTTGGGTCACAATTAGATGCCCCAGTTAGGGGTCGGCACAGGTACCAGGTCAGGGCGCCCATCCTGTGGTGCCGCGGGTGCTCTGGTGCCCAGTTAAGGGTCTGAAGCGCGTGTCCCGGTTAAGAGATCCTCACACTGGGGTGCTGGGGGTGTCCCAGGTCAGAAGTGCATCCCCGTTTTGGGGTCAGTGCAGACGTCAGGTCAGGGTGCCCACCCTGGGGCGCTACGGGAGCTCAGGCGCCCGGTCACAGTTTGGACGTCGGTGCCACGTGTTGGTGACACTCCCGGCAGGGTGACCTACGTGTACTACGAGCAGTACCTGACGGTGGCGGCCGAGGGGGCGTCGACGCTGGCGCTGTGCCTGATCCCCACCTTCGCTGTGTCCTTCCTGCTGCTGGGCATGGACCTGCGCTCCAGCGCCACCACCATCATCACCATCATGATGATCCTGCTGGACACCGTGGGCGCCATGAACCTCTGGGACATCCCCTACAACGCCGTGTCCCTCATCAACCTGGTGGCGGTGAGGGGCACAGGGGGGACACGGGGCATTTGGGGTGACACAGGGACCTGGGACACACGGGGTGGCACAGGGACCTCAGGTACATGGGCTGACACGGGTACCAGGGGCACATAGGGTGGCATTGGGACCATGGGAACGTGGGGTGGTTTTGGGGGTACAGGAGGTGGCCAATTGACTTGGGACATGCAGGGTGACATGGGGACAGATCAGCTGGTAGAGCACAGGGTGGCACAGGGGACTGGGACACGTAGGACGGTAAGGTGGTGTGTGCACGGGGACAAGCAGGTTGTCACAGGGTCTTGCAAGGTGAAGCAGGGACCTGGGATACATAGGGTGCCACACAGGGTGGCTTTGGGGGTACAGGAGGTGGCACAAGGACTGGGGACACACACGGTGGCACTCGGGGCGACTTTGGGGATACAGGAGGTGACACAGGGTCCTGGGGCACGTATGTTGGTACATGGGGTGGCTTTGGGTGTACAGGAGGTGACATAGGGACCTGGGACACATGGTGTGGCATGTGGGGTGGCTTTGGGGATACTGGCGGTGACACAGGGATATGGGACACACACGGTGGCATGTGGGGCAGCTTTGGGGATAGTGGAGGAGGCACAGGGACTCGGGACACACGGGGTGGCACATGGAGCAGCTTTGGCATTCCAGGAGGTGTCAGAAGGACATTGGGGTGGCACAGGGACACGGGGCGGCCGGGCGCAGGAGCATGGGCAGTGACCCGGCCGTGCCAGCCCCGTGGCCACCCAGGGACACCCCAGGTAACGTCTCATCCTCCAGGCCGTGGGCATCTCGGTGGAGTTCGTGTCCCACATCACCTGCGCCTTCGCCCACAGCACCCAGCCCGGGCGGGTGGCGCGAGCCGCCGAGGCCACCGTCAACATGGGCAGCAAGGTGGGCTGGGGACACGGGGGGACACCGGGGATCAGGGTGACACAAGAGGGTCTGGGCGACCCCGCCGCCCCTGACCCCGCGTCCCCGCGTCCCCGCGCAGGTGGTGTCCGGGGTGGCCATGACCAACCTCCCCGGCGTGGCCGTGTTGGCCTTCGCCAAGGCGCAGCTCATCCAGATCTTCTTCTTCCGCCTCAACCTCATCATCACCCTGGTGGGCCTGGCCCATGGGCTCATCTTCCTCCCCGTCCTCCTCAGCTACATCGGTACGGCCCCCTCTCTGTCCCCAACGCCCCCCGCGTTCCCTGGCAGGATGACAGCAGCCTGGAACCGTCCTCTCTTGTACCCACAGGACCTGGACCGCGGGCGCCATCGGGGGACACGTCGCGGGAAAAGGGACGGGAGCCGGCGGGGCAGGACATGGGGCTGGCCCTTGGCAACCCCTACTTCGAGGACAAGGACCATGGCAGGGACAAGGGCAAAGCCACGATCCCTCAGAAGAGCTGAGCCCTGCCACCCCTCACTATCCCGTTCTGCTGCTGATTTTTCTACCGCTGTTGTATTTAAACTGGTTTTCTGAAGAGTCAGGACTGGTTTTGATTGGGACGAGCTCTGGGGGGGGAGCAGCACCTTATAGAGAAGCTGCATCTGCGCTCTGGAGCATCACGGGGTCCACACGGGACCCCCAACCCACCGAATCACGGTAGTGTCAGGCTGCATATTAAAGGACAGTCTTGATGCCCCCAGCCTGTGGCGGTCAGAGCAATGCTGCCATCTGCAGAGCCCCGACCCGGGCGTCCCCATAGCCAGGGACCCCACACTCGGAGTGGTCTAAGCCCAGTGTCCCCAGCATCCCCTGTACCCACTATGTCCCTTGTCCAGTGTAGGCAGTACCCCCTACCAGCTGCGCTCTCTACCCTGTGCTCCCTGTAACCCTTATATGAGCTGTAATGTGTACTCGGTGTCCCCTCTATGAGCAGTTTCCTAAATGCAGTGTTGCCAGAAGCCCCTGTTCCATATGTCACCCTTATTCTGTGTCTCAACACCCCCCATAGCAGGTGTCCCCTTGATGTAGTGTCTCCAGTACACCCTACTAGCAGCAGCCCCTTATATCTGGGGTCCCTCATTGCAGACATCTACTGTAACTGGGGTTCCCAGTACCCCCCATACGAGGTGTCCCCTACAATTGGTGCCCTCAGTGCTGCCCATACTTGGTCTCCTCTGTCAGTGACATCCCCTATATCAGCGTCCCCCATTACCTCAGTACCTCGTCTCGCTCGCATCCCCCATCTCTGATGGTGACACTGCTCCCACCGTCCTCGTCCCCTCCCAGGGGCAGCAGGGGGGGGCGACATCGCGATCCACCCCCAGACCAAGGGTGGGGGACGCGGCGGGACTGCGCCGAGCCGAGGACAGGGGGGTGACCGATCTCCCACCCCCCGGGGCGGGGCCGGGGGCGGGACCGGCGATCCCGGTAGCGATCGCGTCGACGGAGAAACGATCCACACCTGGGTGGGGGGCGGTTCTTAAACCGCTCCGGGGACGCCTGGGAGCCATCGGGGGTTGCCGGGAGCTCAGGGTTCCAAAGCGGAGCCGTTGGGAGCTCGCCGCCGCTTCCCGGGGCTCGGGGTTCCGATGCGGAGCCGCTCGGAGCTCGCCGCCGCTTCCCGGGGCTCGGGGTTCCGATGCGGAGCCGCTCGGAGCTCGCCGCCCCTTCCCGGGGTTCCGATGCGGAGCCGCTCGGAGCTCGCCGCCGCTTCCCGGGGTTCCGACGCGGAGCCGCTCGGAGCTCGCCGCCGCTTCCCGGGGCTCGGTTGGAGCGTTTGGGAGTTCACTGCTGCCCTACGGGATGAAACGGGCTGCTGGGTCGGAGCTCCCTCCCGGTGACCGGAGCCCGGTGCAGGTCCCCAGGGCCTCGCCGGTGCGTTTTCGGAGCCCCCCGGAGCTCCCGGGCAGGTGCGGGCAGCCGGGGCCGTCGACCGGGAGCTCCCGGTTCCTTCCCGGGTGCTCGGTGCCGCCCGCATCCCCCCTTTTAACGCAGGGGCCGGGTGCAGGAGGCTCCGGGCACCCCGGAACTTCATATTAATCTGTGATTTGCCTTTTTTTGCAGGTAATTGAAGGCGTTTTACGTTCCGGAGCGGCCGAACGAGCGGTGGGCGCGGCTGCAGGTGGGTGCCGGGGCTCAGTCGCCCCTTCCCCGGCCGGGCGATGGAGCTCCGGGAAAGGGGGGCGATGGAGCTCCGGGAAAGGGGGGCGATGGAGCTCCGGGAAACGGGGGCGATGGAGCTCCGGGAAACGGGGGCGATGGAGCTCCGGGAAGGGGGGCGATGGAGCTCCGGGAAGGGGGGCGATGGAGCTCCGGGAAAAGGGGCGATGGAGCTCCGGGAAAGGGGGCGGTGGGGAGCCGAGGTCAGAGCGGCAGCATGATTTAACCTTTGTGTCTTTATCTCTAATTTCAGGTAGAGCCGAAGTTAGGATGAGGTTCCTGGAGCGGTTGCCGCGGCTGGGGGAAACTTCTATCGCTCTACCGGTGACGACCCGGGGATGGGGCCGGTTCAGTCGCGGGGTCCCGGATCGCCCCCCCCCCAGCCTGGGGCAACTTTAGTCTCTTTTGTTTAAAATCTTTGTCTAGCGCTTACATGGGGATCCTCAGCGTCCCGTTTGGGGGAGTCGGAGGAGTTTTCTCCCCCTGGGGGCAATAGGGTTTTTCTCCCCGCTCATGCGGGTGCCCCCCACCCAGGTCGGGTGCCTCATCTTTCCCTTCCCGGGGGGGGTTCCAGGGCGCGCAGGGGAGTCAAGACCCATGCGGTTTGTCACGATAGTTTTATTTTCTGCTCGTTTCAGGCTCCGGAGCGGCAGAGCTGCCGGCGGCGGCTCAGGGGAAGGGGACAGCGGCCAGGGCGGGCAGGTCGAGCGGTGCATCGAGCCCCGGGGGGGTCCGGTGCCGGTCCGGGGGCGCCCGGCGCGCTCCCCGCCGCCCGTACTGGAAGCGCAGCCGCAGCTCCCCGACCCGGGCCCGGGGCAGGATGTCGGGGATCCACTCGATGACAAAGGGGGTCGGCTCCTTCTGGGCCGGTGACGTGGTGCCTGGGGGGGATAAAGTGGCGTTAGAGCCCCCAGCGAGGGCTGGGGGGGTGTTGTATTTTTATTGTGTTTTTTTCAGGTTTAAGTTTTAGGTGGCTGGGGAATCAGCGGATGCAGAAGGAGCCGTAGGGTGAGTATCCGAGATATTTTGTTGGATTAGGTGGGTTGGGGGTCCCCAAGTCGTGTGGGTGGCACTTCAGGGCCCCCTGGCCAAGATGGGAGTGTGTAGGTAACAGGTTTTTTGGTCTCAGTGTGTGTTTGTCTGTTTCAGGTGCCCAGAGGAAGGGATTCAAGTATCTGCTGTCCCAGGTGCGGTTTGTAAGGGTGAGGTTTATATGGTGAGCGGGTCCCCGTTTTGGGGTGATGCGCACAGTAGAAGCCTCCCCCTGTGATGGCCGGGAGGTTGTGTGGAGTATTTGGTGTTAAAGTGTTTAATTTTCAGGTTTTTGGAGGCAGAAGAAGCAGAAGACGGAACCCTTGGGGAACATAAGTCCCCAGTGTGGGACTCTCTGCTTGTTTTCAGATGGGGGGGTGGCAGCTTGGGGTCCCCATAGTTGTTCTGCTCAGTGTTTGCTGGTGGTTGTGTGTAGCTGTCTGGTGTTGTGGAGGTGGTTGTACTGAGGGGATGGAGCCCCTGAGGTCAGGGTAGGGTTTGTTCCAGGGGGGTTTCGGGCTGTGTGTGTGAGACTGCGCTTGTTTTCCTGGGGGTAGGTTGTGGTGTTGGTGGAGCTGAGGAGGTGGCAGGTGGTGGTAGGATCTGCAGTGAGGGTGTTTGTTTTCTGGGGCTGAGTGGTGATGGTGACAGTTGTTAGCTGTAGAAGTGGTTTATCGTCTAAGTTGGATGGGTTGGTCGTGTTATGAGTTTAGCTGAAGGTTTTAACTTGTCCTGTGTGTCTGTTATTAGGTGTAACTGTTTTGGTTTGTATTAATGTTGGTAGATGTTTTGACGGCTAGGTTTGGAATGGTTTGTTCTGGAGTTTTTGTGGGGTTTTTTTGGTGTCATTTTTAAGTGGTTTTGGTGTGGTTGGTTGTTTTTTTTCCCTTTTCATGTTCTGTTTTCACTTTTTTTGGTGTTTGGACTTTAGATACAATAACTATTTGGAGAAGGAAAAAAAACCTCATTGTTAGGGTAGGGATTGTGGCTGGTGCGTGTACGTCAGAGAGGTGATTTTTTTGGGTGGGAGGGTGGGTTTGACATTATTGAGCAGTGGCTGAGGGGGTTGACCCCCTACCTGGGGAGGGGGTTGGACCCCCCGTGGAACTGACCCCTCGCAGCCTCCTCTGGGGGTGGCCTCAACCCTGGGGCTGAGCCCCCTCTGAGGGGGCAGCTGGGGGGAGCCCTGGGGAGCGCAGGGCCCCCTGTTGTGGGGGGAACAAGGGGGCGGTGTCTGAAGCCCCCCCCATCTGTCTAAGGGGGATCTCTAATTGCTGAGACTCCCCCTTAGCACCTGCTAAGAAGGTCTCTTTTGGATGAGACCCCCCCCTACTTCCCAAGAGGGGGGGCTCTTCCATTGGCCCCATTAGGGTCCTGGGGAGTTTGTTGGGCTGCAGAAAGCCCCACTTGCACTGAGGGAGCAATAAGGCTGCACTGCAAAGAGCTGCTGGCAGATGAGGGGGGGCCTGTACCCCTCCACTCTGCTCCAGCTGCTGTCCAGGCTGCCAGTGCTGGGGGGGCGTGGCCCTGTCCCCTCTGGAGCTTCTGGGTGAGAGAGGCTGAGGCTGCCAAGCTGAGGAGGGGGACAGGGAGCCCTGGTCCCCCCCACTCACCCACTTTGAGGAAGGTCTGCAGCTCCTGGGGCCGCAAGGGTGGCTGCTTCTCGGGGGGCAAGGGGGAAGCACTTTCCTCCTCTGCCCTGGGGCTCCCCCAGGGCTCGTAGGTGCCGTCCCGGCTCTGGGTGAAGCTGCGCGTGAGCTCCAGGGGCAGCTGTGGGGGAAAAGGGACAGTGAGGGGCTGGGGGGGCTGCATGGGATCTGGGGGGCAGCCCCTGCCCTCACCTCTGGCGTGTCGAAGATCTGCTTGACCTGCAGGACATTGGTGATGTGCCACGTGTACTTGGAGAAGGTGCCCAGGGGAAGCGCGTCCCTGCGGACAAAAGCTGCGGGGAGGAACACACACGAGGAGGGGGAGTTAACAGAACATTTCCTAAAATGCTAAATGCTTAGTGAAGTAACTTGTGTTTCTCTTTCCCCTTTTTAGTCTTTAGCTTCTGCTCTTCGGCTCAGGACTTGCCACAGTCCAGGAGGCTGCACTGGTTCCTCTAAACTCAGAATCACCAAATCACTTTAGATGTGAAAAATGAAAAAAGAGCTGGGCTGCTGGGATTAAGACTTAAGTAGCTGCTCTTCTCTGCCCTGGCACTTAGCTGCAGAGTTTCTTTCTTAGCTGCAACAAGGAGAAAACCTGCTACCAACAGCACAGAGAGAGACTTGACAATCTCTTTGAGCTGATAGCTTGTTCCCTGGAAGCTGCCGCTCTAAACGGAGGAGGGATCTCTTCAAGAACAACCTGCTGGGGCTGCAGGGTCACCCTGGCTGATCTCTCCTACTTCTATCTGCCCAGAACCAGGCAGGTGTGTTTGGTTCCTACCCGTGGTGGAGTTGGGCAGCCTCTTCTTGGCGCTCCCGCTGGAGATCCGCTGCTGCAGCGCGTCGAAGAACGCCTGGGGGATGTGGAACACCAGCGGCTCCGGCTGCCCTGGGGGGTGAAAGTAAGAGACATGATGAGGAAAAGAGAGACACGGTGTGGGGGGAAAGAGGGGGCGTGTGCTGATTGCAGGTGTTCCTGCTGGGGTTATCTTTGCAGGTGGAGACTCCAAGCACTGGCGCAAAGAGTGCTGCCTGTGTCTGCACTGCACAATAAAATATCTAACACCAGTCAGAGCCTGCTGCTTATGTCCCTGAGCGCACCCTTGCCTCTCCTTTCTCCCCCTCGCTTAGGCTGAACTGCTGTGTTAAGTCCTAGAAGGAGCCATGAGTGGGAATGGATGACCCTTATTGTCTCCTATTAAAGTTGAGACATTCTCTGATGGCCATGCTTAAACTTTTTCCCTTTGCCTGCTCTGTGCTCCAGTTGGGGGCCCTGGCTCTCTCTGACATGGCCAAACCCCCAAAGGCTGGAGGTCCAGCTGTACACTAGAGTGCGGTGATGCTGATTAATCTCACGGGCTGTCTCTAAGCATTAATAATAATGCTAAAAGAGACAGGTTTATGGTAGAAGAGACCCTTAGAAACATTAGAAGTAGAGTGGGCTGTTAACACTTAATGGTGGTTGCTCCTCTGGCAACCGAGACACAAGTTTAGCTCCAATTAGCTAATTGTACATGGTTACACAAAACTGAGGCTGTGCTGCCAGTGCAAGTTGTGCTGCTGGGGTGTGTGGTGCAGTAACCCCCCCCCCCCAAGATATTATTACTGCTCTGAACCATCACCTGTGGCTCTTTGGGTGTGCAGAGCAGCTCCTGCTGAGCACAGCCCAGACTTTGGAGAATGTGGGGAAGATGAGAAGAATACTGCAGTGGTCTACTGCATGCCAAGCTATTCAGTAACTTAACAGCATTTCTGAAACTAAACATAACATGAGATGTCTCCCATTATTACCATTTAATTCATCTCAATTCCCCTGTGCTCCCCTGAGCTGCAGCCATAATCACTAGGGCAATTATCACTATTTATCATTTCTTTTCTCCATTCTCCTGTCCTAACAGAGCACCAGGTTGCAATTCATCAACACTCAGTCCATGTGCAGAAAACTAATCAAAACCCTAAGAAGCCTCCCAGGGTGAAACAAACAATTGCACAAAGTTGGACAAAGCACTCGCCTCCCTTGGGGCTACTGGAGTTATTAATGCTGCCAAAAGCTTAAAATAACAAAGTGGAATAGAGGAGGGGGTGTCCGAAGAGGGACTTTACCTTCAAACTGGTAATGCATGGTCTGGTGGATGCGCTCGGTGACGCTGGCCAGCCAGGCCTGGAAGGACAGGGACACCTGCGACTCGTCCTGCGGCTGCTGGCAGCCTGTGAGGGACAGGGAAGGGATGTCACACTCCACCGGGCACAGAAAATGACCGAGACCGAGTCCCACTGGCGCAGCTCTGACCTTCTACTCCCTGTTTCACCTGTAAGAGTTTGCCCGGCAGTACATACACTAATACCTGTGAAATCGTCAGTTGAATTCAGTCAAAAGACAACCTTCAAATCTTCAGGTCACGTCGTTCATTCCACTGTTGTACAATTCCATGATTCTTTGATGCTATAATTCAAAGTCCAACCATCATTACGTAAATCTACTACTACTCCATGTCCTGAGAACCTCATCTCCGTCTGTCCGACCCTCCAGGGATGGTGACTCCATCACTGCCCTGGGCAGCCTGTTCCAATGCCCCACAGCCCTTAGGGGAAGAAATTATCCCAAATTTCCACCCTCAACCTCCCCTGGCGCAACTTCAGGCCGTTTCCTCTCATCCTGGCATTTGTTCCTTGGGAGATCAACATCCCCTTCACTTCAACCTCCTTTCTGCTGTTAAACACATCTCAGAAACACAATACAACCACAAACCAAACTGTCTGTTCATCAGCCAATGGCTCTGATGGCTCCATTGCCACTGCCTCAGCGCATCACAGGGACTGGAATTACTCAAGTGCTTTAGCGGGGGCAAGAGGCTCCTAGAAACTCCTCTCTGCTCCTTACAAACCCCATCTGCTGTTGCAGAAACAAAATTTGCTCTTAAAAAACCAACATTCTACTGTTAAAAACCCAATTTGCACCTCCACAAGAGCTGCTACCACAGTACAATGACACCAACTCTCCCCCCTAGGAGCGGGACCTGACACGTCCTCACCCTCTTCCCAAAACACTTGCACCCCTAGAGTGCTTGGAGGCATCTGAGGGACCAAAATGAGCCATCACAGCTTGCGAGACACGTTTTCTATGCTCATTGGAAAAGGGAAATAACACATAATTATCCCACTTTCAAGACCAAAACTACAGCTAAGAGCAACAACAGCACCAAATCAAGTCACCTTCCCAGACCCTGGGCTCACCCAGCATGCACAAAGGCTTCGACCAAGTCGCTGGGGACACAACCAGGTTTCCACTGCTTGGACTGAGCTTTCCATCTCCAAACAGCCCATAAACACAGCCAAACGTGCAGCCAGCTGCTCAGAGACACATGATTACACTGGTGCCAACAACCATCTTCCCAAGGCAGCCAGAATTCCCCTCTCCTGTGCCACTGCCCTCTCGACACGGTACTTCTGAGCTAAGAGACACCACAACAAGGTCTCTTCCCAGCAGCTCAGGGCATTAAGAGTTCCTGCAAACACCAACAGAGGGAACACAAGTGACAGAAACCAGCTCACAGCTTTGCTTGACAACCAGATGCACTGATCTATCTCATCCAGAAGTTCACTTAATGGCACTGGAGGGATTAAATAACAATGCCTGCCCGCCCATAGCAGCGCTGGCACCACCACAAACCAAGTTCTTTAAGCTTCCCACACCAAAAAACTCACCTAAGAGCCACCCTGGGAAGAGCTCAGCATCATCCATCCCTAATAACCACAACTACAGATAACCAGAGCTCCGTGAGCCACACGCAGGTACTGACAACCCCGAGGTGGTCGAGCCCAATTTCAGCTCCCAGGGCACAAAACAGCCCCACAAAGCTCCGCAAGGATTCCAGCAACACGAACCAAACGCTGAGCGCTCACCTTGTCTCTTCGGGGCGGAGGCCACGGGCGGTTTCCTCGGGCCGGCTCTGCGGGGGTGGCTGTGAGCTGGGGCGTGAGCCAGGAGGGGGCCAGTCGGCTGCACCCCTGAGAGAGACTCATTTAAGGTGAACATCGCCCTCACAACCATCAAGTCCAACCATTAACCCACCCCTGGCACCACCCTCATCCCTATGAACCTCATGTCCGTCTGTCCAGCCCTCCAGGGATGGTGACTCCAGCACTGCCCTGGGCAGCCTGTTCCAATGCCCCACAGCCCTTTGGGGAAGAAATTGTTCCCCACATCCAACCTCAACCTCCCCTGGCACAACAAATACACCAACAATTCCGAACCTGCATTTGTATCTGCTCTCTCAGCGACACCCCACGGCCACCCACCCCTCAAACCACCCAGCAGACACTCACCGGGCGTCAAGTCCTTTTTCCGCTTCTTGGCCCTGGCGGGAGCGGCCTCCCCAGCCTGCACCACCGATTCGGGGCTCCCAAGTGACGGTGGCACCGCGATCCCCCTCAGACCTGGGAACAAACAGATTCTGGCCCTAAAATCTCCTCTGTCACACGTGGTAGGGCTGTAGGAACATGAGGGGGGGTTCTCGTATCGCCCTCCCCACTCTGGTGCTTCTCCCTTGTCCCCAAACCCCCAGGCACCGCCCAGACAGCCTCACCAAATCCTTAAGTCCTCCCAGCCCTTCAGACACACTTCTGAGGGGGAAAACTGTGAGGAGAGTGGTGATTTCAATTCACTCAGCACCCAGGTCACTCTCCTGGGGACAGATTTTCACCTTTGGAGGGCTACTGAGAGGAGAGGATTAACCAGGGACAACTCTTGGGGTGTGTAACCCCACGAGGGACTGAACCTCAGAGGCTGCTGCTTGTGGAGGGAGTCACAACAAACCGGGCTCCCTTGACAGGGGGTTAAAACAGGCAGGGGGCCAAAAGGAGGGGAACACTCATCTCCTGGGACAAAAGCAGCACCTGAGTCACCCCAAGCGCCCATCACTGCAAAGCTGGGGAGGATTTGCACCCCCAGAGCCCCCCACTCTCCTCCCCACACCCCTAGAATGACCCGCACCCAGGAAGGATCACTCCTCACACTGCTCTGAGCCAGCAGAAGGAGGGACAGGAAATTAAGCCCGGGCTAATGAAGCACCGATTGGTGTGGGGGCAGCTCGGCCACAGCCAGGGAACAAGCACGAGGGAGGGTGGGCTGCAATCAGCCAGACACCCCCCAAACCCCTCCACACGTTTTCCCCTCACCTACCGCCTGCATCATAGGCGAGGAGGTCGGCGAACTCCCGCGCCAGGCTCTCATCGCTGGCGAAGGCGCAGACACAGGCGAAGAAGTGAACGCAGCGTGGCGCCGTCCCTTCCTCCTCCTCCTCCTCGCCACCCTTGCCGTGTCGCGGCAACCGGCACGAGCAGCGGAACCGCGGCTCCCCTGGCGCCTTGGTGCTCGTCCTTGGGCCCACAGACACGTGCAGGTAGCCCGGCCCGGGCTTCTGCCCTCCCTTGCGCTTGACCACCAGGACGCTCTTGGTGACCCGCTGCACCAGCGGCCCCGTGGGCTCCGTCGCCAGCTGCCAGATGCTCTGCTTGGTTTCAGGGGGGGCTTGCAGGGAGTTGAGGACGGAGCTTTTGAGGGCGAGCGGCGTGGCCTCGCTCTGGCAGTTCAGCGCCAGCTTGACGTGCTGGCACTGGTTCTCTGCCGCCCCGCGTGCCGCCGCTTTCAGGCACGCCGGCGCCGAGCAGCGCCCGGAGCTCAGCTGCGTCACCACGGTCCCATCCGCCGTCTGGACGGCCGCCTCCGACACCCCCAGCTCCACGAAGCACCGCTGCTCCGCTCCCCGCTCCCTCTGCCGCACCGAGTACACCTGCGCCGCCGAGCCGGTGACGATCCTGACGGCGTCGGCGCTGGGTGGCTTGCGGGCGCCGCAGCGGAACACGGTCCCGCATGTCTTGTTCTTGCAGCTCAGGCCACGGGTGCCGTTGTACGTGCCACAGCGGGGGCACTTGCGGATGCCACGGAGGGTGGCTTTGCCCAGGTCGGACAGGAACGAGGGGACTTTGGTCCTCGACGGTGCCGGCTCCATCCTCTGGAAGACCTGGAGGGGCAGAAATCGGGGTGGGGGGCAGTGAACGATGGGACAGGGGGGACAGATGCCACGCCGCTCTGGCTGCTTCAGCTCCTTCCCTGCCAATGAGACAAAAAATGACAGCCCTACCTTTGTGGGGGGCACACGGGGAACGGGACACCGAGAGAATCAGGGATTCGTTTGGTTTGGAAAAGCACCTTCAGCTAATTGAGTCCAAGTGTTCCCCCACCCCCGGCACTGCCCCATGTCCCTGAGAAACTCATGTCCGTCTGTCCAACCCTCCAGGGATGGTGACTCCAGCACTGCCCTGGGCAGCCTGTTCAATGCCCCACAGCCCTTTGGGGAAGAAATTATCCCAAATTTCCAACCTCAACCTCTGCTGACACAAGTGCAGGGTGTTTCCTCTTGCCCTGTCCCAACACCGCAATCCAAACCACATCACAAAATGACAAACCCCACGCAGATGGGACACAAACGGGGCGATTCCCCTGTTCCTCCCAGGGGAGTTTTATCCCCAGGTCAGTGGCCGAGCATCCCAAGCACGACTCTGGTGACAACCCCTGGTGCTTGAAGGAGCTGCTGGCTCCAGATCTTTGTTATTTCTCTGCTGCCAACCGCATTTTCTCCTCCTCTGCCCAGGGGACATGAGGGGGCTGTGGGGACAGCCCGCTGCTCACCCAGCTCTCCCCATCACCACCAAATCTCTCTTTTTGGAGGTAAAACCAGGCACTACACACGCAGCCCAGACTTCAAGCTGCGTTTTGTGACAATGAGGGTGTCGGGAGGGGACACCGCGCAGAGGGAAAGGGATGGTCACTGTCGTAATGTCACATCTCATGGAACCATCGGCACCGGGCACATTAGAGTGAATGCGACAAGATGCCAACAAGCTGCTCCCGGTGCTGATTGAGAATCACAGATTCATTTTAGTTAGAAAAGACCTTTAGGATTTTCAAGCCCAACTGTTAACAAGCTTTATATACATCTCGAGATCAGGATGACACCCGATCTCGACTAAAAATTGCAGCTTTAGTCTGGAACGCTTTACAGCCTTTCCACACATTTAGGTTGAACACCAGCTCCTATGCAATTTCCAGCCCGTATTACACAGTATTTAAATCGCGTGCAGCTTCGGGACACGCAGAACGTTCAGAAGGGGCTCAGCCCATGAATATGAACTTCAGCGCAGGTGAAACTGCTTCACTGAGCCACACCCAGGCTGCAATTAAAGAGTAATTAACAGAAAGGAGACTGACGGGGACTGCGCGCTAACAGCACCGCTTAAGCCAGTCAGCGGTTGTTACAAACGGCCGGTAACGGAGAGCAGGTGACACCGCGAACAGCAGCGGGACCGGCACTGACCCTGCACGCCCTACCGGACCCCCCCGGGACCGGCGGGGTCGGGACTGTGGCCCCCGGCCCGAGGCCTCCCCCGGGCCCCGCTCCCCTCAGGCCCCGGTTCTCCACAGGACCGGGCCCGGGTCACCCACCCCGGTCACCGGCGCCTCCTCCGACCCCGCGCCGCCTCACGTCACCGCCGTGACGTCACCGCGACGTCTCCCGCCGCCGCCGCGTCTCCCCCCCAATCCCGCGTTACCTGCGCGGCAGCGCGCCCACCGTCCCCACCCGAACCGCCGCGACGTCGCTCGGCTCCCCGCTTCCGGCGCGGCGCCCCCCCCTCCGCTCCCATTGGTCCGTTGGGAGACACGTGTGTTGCCGCGAGGAGCGCTGGGAGTTGTAGTCCGCGGGGACGGCTCAGGGCGCATGCGCCCGCGCAGAACCGAGGACTACATCTCCCAGCAGCCCCCGCGGCGCGACTGCTGTAATAATTCATCAATCTCCGCCTTTTTTACCCCAAATATCCCGCTAAAACCCGCTCTCCTCCCGCCCGCCTCGCCCGGGGAGGCCACATGGACACAGCATAGAAAAGAGAGCGCACAACAACCTTTGCTTTTCATATTTTTCCTTTTTTTTCCTGTGTTTTTTTGTCTTATTGCGCATTCTTTTCGTAACCAAGAGGTAGGACAGATAAGGTCGGTTTTGGCTTCTGAACGGTGTGAAACACCCATGACCGTATTTGTGGAGGTCTGGTGGCTCACGCTTCCAAGGGCATCACGGGAAATTCTATACGATTCCTTAAAAACATGAGAAAATGGACTTTGTAATCCAACACTATGAGGGTATATTTGGTCAACACATGCAAAAAAACAAACTAAGATTAAAAAAACGAGGATTTGAGGCATTAAGTCGTGTCAAAGGACTCCTTTAAATAAGGAAACGTACAAAGGTGGCTCACGGTTGTGCAAAATATTAATTTGCTAAGGTATGTTACATCATCAGTACACGTAAATGTAGAAATCGGTAAAAAAAAAAAGAACAAAAAAAGCAAAATAACGCGGCCGGCGTGTAGGAAAATCTCACATTTTAGTTGAAAGAGGATTTTTCACCCTTATGGGGTAAAAATCCTCCCTTGCGAGGGGACCCGGCCGCCATCCCCTCCCCCGTCCTAAAGCGAAGGCTGAAAAACACGCTGAGATATAAAAAAAAGATGTAAACTCATAATTTATCGTCGCGAAAACCCGGCGGTAACGCACAAAAACCCGGCGCGCAGACGGAGGTTTTGTACAAGAGGCTCGTTTAACGGACGGTGCGAAGGCCGAAGAGGCGGCGGCTTCGGGATTCGCACGCTTTTGGCTTCTTATTTTTCTTTTTGTTTGTTTGTTTTTTTTGTACAACGCTTTATAATACATTTAAAATCGTTCGGAATGCAAACGAGAACGATGCGCTACTTCCGAGGAAAGAAAACAAAGAACACAATTAAACCCGGCGAGGTTGACGCTTGTGCAATTCGCTGCCCCCGTGGTACGTTTCTTTGCCAGCGGCAGCACTCCCTGCATTTGCTGCGTTTCGAGAAACGCGGATCTTCAGAAACACGTCAAAAAAAAAAACAGAGGAAAAAGAAGGCAAAAGTTGGCAGAACATCCAGCATCTCGTTTAGTGTGATTTGTTTTTTCGTTTCGTTTCGCGTGTTGTTGTGGTTTTTTTTTTGTTGTTTTTTTTTTTTTTAACAATGCCGATGACGACTTTCATGATTAAAAATGCGCTTTTGTTGTGTTTTCATCCTTTCTTTTAAATAAATACGTCGTGGCTGACGCTCAAGCAGATCGATCTCCGCGGCGGACGACGCTCCGGCCGCTTTCAGAGTCTTTTCCTCCTCTTCCTCCTCCTCCTCCTCCTCCTCAGGGCGTCTCGAATCCGGCCACGCGATACCCGCTTTGGTTGGGGACGACGCTCCCGTTCTGCCCCTGCGGTGGCTGCACCCCATAGTTGGGGCCCATCCACGCCGCTGAAGACTGCGTCTGACTGCGGATTAATTAAAAATTAAAAGCTCGTTAGGCTAATTTGTTCATGGGGGGGGCTTTAAGGGTGGGTGAGGAGAGGGGCTGATCAGACGGGGCCATCGTGGCTTCCTCGCCGCAAATCTCCGCGTGGCGACGCGGCGAGACGTCGCGGGGGATTTTGTGCCGTTAGCGTTACGGACTCGAAATATGACGTCCCCAAAACGCCCCAAATTGTCCCCAAACTCACCTGAAGCCCTGCTGGTTCCAGGGCTGGCCGTACAGCCCGTAGGCGGGGACCTGCCAGCCATTGGGGACGAACTGGCCCAGCTGGGCGCTACCGTACCACTGGCCCCACTGCCCGTACGCCGGCGGGTAGCCCAGCTGGTTCTGCGGGGCGATTAGCGAGCGGTTAATTAACGGCACCTCCACGGTTGCCATTTTTTACATCACCTTTTCACTTAACAAGAGATTTTTTAGGTCATTCGTATACTTAACACGAGACTTTTTACACCCCGTGATTTCTTTATGTCACGTTTCCACATAAGGGATTATTTTTAACATCACGTTTCTACGTATGGAGAAATTATTTACGTCACGTTTCCACGTCATGCGATATTTTTTAACGTCGAGATTTTTTACCATCGCATTTTTATGTAACACAAGAATTTCTACATCATGTTTTCACGCAACAAAACCATTTTACATCGCATTTATGTCACGTTTTCATGTAACAGCAAATTTCTTACATGACATTTTTACGTCTAAAAAGATTATTACGTCATGTTTTCGTGTAACGGGAGATTTTGTTACATCACGTTTTTTTAATGTCACATTTTTACTTAACAAGAGATTTTTTATGTCATGTTGCTACGTAACTAGAGATTGTTAACATCTCATTTTTAAGAAACAACAGGTCTTTACCATCACTTTATTACGTACACACACCTTTTTTCATTCCAAGATATCTACTACCTCTGTACTCTAGAGAAAAACCCTCCTATAAATAAGCCCTAATGTAAGTCACACGTGTGACGCCAAGTCTCTCACACACTGATTTTACAGATATTTAATGGGTTTTTAGCACAGACTAATGACCAAAAAAGAGAAGTCCTGACCTGCTGCACCGGACTGACCATGTCCGGCGTCTCCTTGCCCCAGTAGCACTTGACGACGTGTCCTTCGATCGTCGTCCCGTTGACAGACACGATGGCGTGTGCCGCGCTCTCGTGAGAATTAAACCTGATGAGAGACAATCGTGAACTTATAAATAACTCATGCGGTGCGAAACTGACAGGAGTCCCCCCAAAATAGAGTCTTCACTGGTTAAAACCCCAATTCCACCACTGAAACTTCCTCCTGTCACCCCCATGGTGGGCGATGGATGATTTTCCTGTCTCAGTGTTATAACTCTCATTAAAAGAACAGGAAAATTGAGTGGCGAGGAGAGCACAAGTCAAGTTTCAATTAATTCTTCTTACTCTCCAGTTCCAGCCACATTCTGCTCACAGCAATATAGTGAAAAACAGTTAATTACGACTAAATTATTCACTGTGCGACCCGCAAGCCAGCTTACCGTACAAAGGAGTAGCCTTTGTCGGGGAACACTCGGATTTCCATGATCTGCCCGAAGGGAGAAAAGGTCTGGCGCATGAGCTGCTCTGCAGCAAAATGAGAAGAAAACCAGGAAAATGAGGCGATTGCCATTTAATTCCGGGATATTCCAGGCGCCGGGAGCTGGAGGTGACGCTACCTGTCAGGCCCGAGGTGACGCCTCCGCAGTACACGGTGCAGTTGCTGGGGCTGGACTGATTGACCACCTCGTCGTATGACAGCTGTTTGGTGTTTGCTGGAAGGGATTTGTACCAAGATTTTGTTACAGAGAAATTCTAATCCTGATCGCCGCAAGACACTTGACCTATTGGTAGGTCTGATCTACTCAAATCAAAGTCTTTTCTATGGAGACACTTTCTGTAACACAGTCATGGAATTGTAGAATCATTTTGGTTGGAAAAGCCCCTTGAGATCATTGAATCCAACCATAACCCAGCCCTGGCAGTACCCCATGTCCTGAGAACCTCATCTCTGTCCAACCCTCCAGGGATGGTGACTCCAGCACTGCCCTGGGCAGCCTGTTCCAATGCCCCACAGCCCTTTGGGGAAGAAATTATCCCAAATTTCCAACCTCAACGTCCCCTGGCCCCCAAAAAATACACCAGAAATTCAGGACCAACCTTCATATGTGCTCTTTGGAGCTGGAGGTTTTCTCGTCGCCCAGTTTGTTCGGATTTGCCTTCCCCCGAGCCACTGGCCGCCCATCTGCTGGATCGCGTTCTCCGCGTCCTGTCCGCGAGAGATGGAGGGAAGAAAAACCCCAGTTTTGCCATCTAGAACCCTCTTGGGCCTGTACACCGCTTCTCTGAATGTCACTTGCCACTGCTCTAGAGACGCTAAAGCGACAGTAAAGCATCTCAAAGACCAGAGAACCTTCTCCCTCGGCATGTGGGGAAACCAAAGCTGGATAAAGATGGGGAGTGACAACGCGGCAGCCACTGAAAATCACTGTAGGCTTTTCAGGGCTGATTGAGACCGAGCCGGCGCTTACCCATTTGTTGAAGAAGGAGACGAAGCCGTAGCCTTTGGATTTCCCCGTCGCCATGTCCTTCACCACACGCGCGTCTCTACAAAGAAGAAACATGAGACAGCTCAGGAAAACATCGCCTGTTAACCAAATTCTTTCATTTTCTTGGGTCACTTCGCTACCCCCTTTCAGGACTGTGAGCAGCTGCAAATTTGGAGAGATTGACGTGTTCTGAAATTATCGAGGAAAACACCGAACCATTCACGTCTTAATATGATGTATCACATAGCTGAATGAACCACTCCTGACTCTGCTACAGCCGGAATACGCCAAACCGGCACCTGCGGGCACCGTTCTCCGTTTGTCGCAGGTTCTCTTGTTGCACCATCGCTCTGGACCGCTGGCACTGGTGTGACTCCTCGGCCTCAAGGTTTCAAGGTCAAGGGCTTATGCTGACCCGGCGCCAACAGATTTGAGGCCGCTCAGGCTGCCGCAATGAGTCTTATACTAAAAAAGGTTCGTTTTTGTGGGAAAAGGGAATTTAACTGAAACATCAGGCTGTTTCCATTTAGGAGAGATGAGTTCGTTTCTTTGTCCTAGGAAATGACTTACGATATTCTTCCGAACGGTGCAAAAGCTGCTTTGATATCTTCAGTTGTAATTTCTGGACTGAGGTCTCCGACAAAGACGTGGAAATGGTCTTGTTGGGAAAAGGAGAGAAAAGGATATTAATGTTCGAAGACGAGCCCTGAACACACCGAGCAATCTCGTTCAGCACGGATTTTCAGCTCTTATTAGAAACTACATGAAGACAAGAGTTCACTAGAAAGAGAATTTACTGCTGCTTGTAACAGATCCTGTGCTTGACAGCACTACAAGGTCAGTGATTTAAAGGATACTAATATGGCATTTACGCTTCGTATTTTAGAAACTGCTTTCAAGACTGGTCAGCACTGACCTTACAAAGTCTTAAACTATTTATTTAATGTGTCAGGACTACACAAAAACCCTTCTCTCCATGTTAAGCTCCAACACGGCAGGAGATCCAGAGCTATTACACATCTGATTGACTGAAACATCAGGGAAGTGTCAGGAAAACACTTGTTCTAGCGCAGAGCCTATTTTGAACCTAGTCACAATGGTTGGTTTAACACTGTAGGGCGGGAAGAACAGATTAAGAAAAACCCCTTGCATTGCTAGAGTTTGCATTTGAGTTCTCAAAAGCCAACAGTTTTGGTTGCCCGGCCAGAAATCGGCACCGGAATAGACTGGTGGACACTAGAGCACTTTCTGATGCTATGGAGAAATCAAAGGGAAGTCTTTCCAACACAAAATGAATTGGTAACGAAAACCCCACACATGGCTTCGGGGGGTTTGTGAATACCCTCGAGAGATTTCATTGGATGTTTAAAAAGACACGAGGACCTTGTGAGCATCTTGTGTTAACACTAATACCACCTGATGACAAAGATGACATCTGTTCTTAAGATTATTAAAGCAAACACATTAAATAATATCTTAGGATTATGAGCAAAACATGACGGCATATACGACGCTTCTTGTTTCTGTTTCAAAACTACTTGTACAAATCAAAGACCCGCTCGACATGCAAGCAACACTTACTGCTGGTGTCTTTCTTCTGGCTGCTGGGAGTCGTTGCCCAGTTCACTTTGACCTCCTGCAAACATTTAGTCGCTCACGTTAGATCAGGCAAATCCCGATTAAGCCCACATACCTCCAGCACTTAATTCTGACACTACAGGGGAACCGGACGTGGAAGTTTGGGGTGAAAGCTCAAGTTTAAGGCATGTTTCTCGGGAGAGGGTTCATTTTTCCAAACTGCTGCACTGGTTGAGAGCAAAGACGTTAAACACACCCAGTCTGAGAGTTTGGTTTGGTTGGGTGGGTTTTTATTTGCAGGGCTGGGGAAATAAAGGGACCTTGTCCTGATAAGGTTGGAGGAGTTAAAATATTTCTTACGCCCGCTGTCTCGGAGCCCTCCCCGCTTCTACATCCCCACCGCCCTCTGCGTTCTTCCTAAAAAAGCATCAACAGTGCTTCTCGTTAGTCACGTCCCGCTATGACCTCCGACCAAACGAAGCGTCTAACACTTGTGGCACATCCGTTTCGTCTTGGGTGGCATTTCGCCCCCGGATATTTGACCTGCGCCATCTGACATAGCCTGATTTCCGACTCCAACTCACCCTGTAGACACGACAGCTTACCTTACCCATTATCTTCCGGCCGTTCATGGCAGCCAGGGCTGCAGCCGCGTGCCGGTGCTCGTAGAACTCCACAAAGCAGTACGGATCATTTCCAGCTGTCTGAAAAAAACATGGGGAACGACAAAGATTACTGATACGAACCTCTTCAAACTGTACCCTCACTATTACGCTCAGCTCTTTCTTTATTACATCTAAATGTCTCAAAATAAGCAAGCTTTTAAACTCTATGCTAAGATCACAGTCAATGCACCGATAACGCTCCAGGAGGTTGCGGCTCCGTTTTAAAAAGGAAAAATTACGGCAAAGGAGAACTTTTCAAATCTCATCTACGATACCCATATAAATCCGCCTCTTCCCTCCCTTTCACTATCTCCAGCCATCCTTAAATTTAACATCAGATACGAAGTGGAAATGATGCCCAAAGTACACGACTGTGATCTCTGGCCTTACTACATCCCTTTAACATGCTGATGCTGAATTTCCAGTGGAAATTTGCACTTCTACAACATGCAAGTACATCTCAAAGCCTTTAGCTATGAGAAACACAGAAATCATTAAGGGAAGGCTCTTACATCCATGATCATTTTGCAGTTTTTGCAGGGTCCGATCTGGCTGAACAGCTGGAGGATTAGTGCTTCGGTCACATCTCTTGACAGGTTCCCCACGTATCTATAGGATCGAATAAAACATTAGAAACCATACTGAGGCTTCAGACTGATTGTCTATAACTGAGAAAACACGGCGCAACGTTGCTCCCCCAACACCCTTCACCATTCTCGGGGATGAAAATCGCCCTTGATCCACAGGTGGTTGTTTTGTTGTTGAGTTCAAGTCACGGGATTTTTAAAAAAAGCACATTGAGAAACCTCAGCTCCGAAGGTGCGGCTGCACCTTCCCACAAAGGAACGTTACGTGGCGAACCGCAGGCTCCACGATGAGAGCCCCGGCCAAATCGCGCCGCTGAAACCATGTCAATAAACCAGCGATCCTCCCCGTCTCGGTGCCAGAGGTGTGAAGATGTTGTAAGAAAACAACAAGGCTGCAAAACCTGGGACTTGTCGCGCTCCTCCTGTTGACACAAGGCTGCGAACGGCCTTCCTGAGGAGATGGATACACGCCAACATTGGGTTGAACACAGGAGAGAATGGGACAAGACACACAGAGTCTCTGTTTTCCTGTCAAAAATGACCTGGCAAGCTCTGCATTATTATTAATAGTATGAGCGACTATTTTAGGTAGGGCTCTGAACCGTTTTCCTTTTCAAAATCTACACATGCTTCACCAAAATCTGATCGTCACGGGCATCTTCTTGCTCAACGCAGCCAATAATTCCTGCACTTCAGATGAGGTTTCCTTCAACAGGAGAGAGTTCAGAGCACTTCATTAGGGCAATCAACTTTCTGCTTGATAACACCAGGCCAATCTATTCTGCACTGAGTTCAAGCGAAAGTCCTAAGTAGTGAGACTTCTATTTTTCCCTCTGTTTTTAAAATATTATCGCCCTTTGGATAATGAATAAGCCAGGGCACTAAAGCGATTAGACTCTCATGTTCCCTTCTAGGTCTAAGTTTATTAACAGTTTATTTGTGACTGACACGGTATCTACAGCCCAACCTTTGCACTCCTGCTGAATTTTCACCCGATAATCAGGCGGGCAGCATTCCCTACCTTCAGACTGAATTTTACTGGAAAAAAAACAGGATTCAGGTAAACGATCTCCGACAGCCCCGTGAATCTCTGCACGGTCAGAGCTTTCAAAATGCATCCTCAAAGGATCGAATGCAGAAGGATATACGTGTACATAGACGTAGAGAGAAGTGGCCCTTCATGGGCACACACAGAACGAGAACATTCTGCAAAACACTAAAAAAAGGAGGGGGAATTGTAAAGGACATCGGTCACTCAGAAAAACAGCTTAACGTCACAGAAATTCTGTGTTTTTCTGACGGTTTATGTCGGCATAACCTCATTTGTCTGCAGAAAACAGCGAGTCTGGGAGGCTTTTCCAACCCCCAAACTACGAGAGTCCTGCAATACTATCAAGAAAAATGGGCAAAGCACAGAGCTGTAAACTCCGAGCAACCAGCCCCACTTTATTTTCTCTGACAGAGATGGATTCTCTTTAATGAGCCGGTCAATGTCTCTTTGCAGATATTACGCTGGGCAAACTATGCCAACAATTCCATTTATCCACCGCACATTGCTCGGTGTTGCTTGAAAAGTAATACCAAACTAGTGAGTGTTAGCACTTCTCAGATATATAAAGTACATTAAAAGTACATATATTCCACAAGCATCTCTGTACTTGGATGGAAAATACAAACAAGAGGCCTTTGTACATTCAAAAACACCGTCTGCCTTGTAACTGCTCTTCAGATTTATAAGCCCTGCTGCTGAAGAGTGGCTTTCAAGGGAGGACACTGGCCACGTGAAAACGAGCTGCCTATGCAGGAAATCATTTACATAAGTAACGTGGCTCCTAACGAAATGCCGAGGCTCTGACACCCCCCTTCAAAGAAACGGCTTACGTGGAAATGGCAAAACCAACAAGTTACTTCCAAAAATGTTGGGAATCTGTTCCAGAAAAACTACTTCAACAGGCTAAGGGAAATAAAGAAGACAGACGGGTTGCAGACCGCTTTGGTGGCCCCTCGCAACGCTGCAAGATGAGGAAAGTGAAGAGGAAGCCCCGAAAGCCACGTCCAGATGGGGTTTCTGCAGCACAACCTACAGAAATCCACCTGCAACACAATATTTAACTCGCGCTTCAGACCCCAGCTGGAAACAAATCGCTTCTAGCCGCTTTTTGCTTCCTTCAAGCTGCTCGTTCTAAACCCAATCTGTGAAATTCGGCTCGTGTTAATCCTCCGTACGACTTGACAAAGTCGCTCGGAGCCATTCAGAGAAATCCCGTTCTGGGTACATTGCTCAAAATTCAGTTCTGCAGCTCCGAAGCCCGTCCGTGTTTGTGCAACAACCCGCACGTGCTCGAGGACAGATAATCCGTTCCCTCGAGCCGTGTACGGCCCAGACCGCTAAACGCCACACAACCACTTCATTGCGATGGGGAGGGAAAAACACTTCTCTATATAAACACACAAACAGGCCAGCAGGTCTGAGCCACGTTTGCGGTGGCCGAGAATAGCTCCAAAAATGCACAAATTAGCGAGACAATGGGATCCTATACCCAGAGACGCAGACAGAGTGTTTACCGCTCCGGAAAGCCCAGACTGGAGGAGCTGGTGTCAGTCACGTAAGATTCTTGTTTTGCTGCACTTGGCCAAGACATTTTTTATCTACCCTTGGGGCGCGTGTGGCCATTGACCGAGGGCAAAATGTTCCCCTCGCCTCAGAGGGATCCCGTCTCCCTCATGTCTCTCCTCGCCTCGATACTGAAACAGAGATTAAAGTTTACACAGAGGTGGATCAGAAACATCGGAGTCTGGGATTCCCCTGATCTAAACGTGGAAACCACTCCAGATAACGCCTGGCAGAGAAAATGAGAGAAAGACGTGAGCGGGACCTCCCCTGTGCCTTTGAAACGCAAAGTCCGAATCCCTCTTTGACAGCGGCGGGTGTCGGCTGCCAAACACCCCCGGAAAAGTTAATTAAGGAAACCCCATTTATGATTTAGCAAGGCGAGGGGCTACTGCTAGTTCTTGGGGACACACCGTGCTTGGAACACTTGGACAAGCGCCAATTTCACGGGCACTCCCCGCTTCTTTCCATCCAGCTCTTCAGTGTGTCAATGGGGGCAGCCCCCCCCACACCCACCCGGGTGCTAAAATCACCCAGAGACGGCAAAATTCAGTCAGATGTTCGCCAAAACCGACATGGTGCGAGTCTGGGGGGCAGCGCAGCTCCCCAGGGCCCGTCCCTCGTGGTGTGAGCTGAGGGGCCGAGGGGGGAAAGGGGGTGAACATCACTGGGGGGGCAGAGGGCGGAATGGCGGGACACGGGCGGGATCCCGCCGTGAGGGGACCCGGGGCCGGCTCAGGGCCGCCCTCCGTGGTCCTGAAAGCGGCTTGAAGGGGCCGAGTCCCCGCTTGCCCCGTCGCCGAGGCCCGATCGCGCCGCCCGGGGTCTGAGGGGAGCCCGGGCCGCCCCTCCCCGCCGAGCCGGGAACAATAGGCGGGTTGTCGCCCCCTCCCCACTCACAGGGTCTTGGGCATTTCATCCTCCATGGCGCCACCGCCCCGCCCCGGGCTCTTCACGCCGAGCCGGCCCCCGCCGCCCCGTCAGCGCCCGGGCAGCCCGAGCGGCGCCGGCCCCGCCGAGCCCGAGCGGCGGACAATAACCCCAATGGTTCCTCGCAAGATGGCGGGCGGCGGGCGAAAGGGCCCGGCCGGCCGGGAGGGGGCGGTAATGCGCATGCGCGCCCCGAAGAGGCGCCCGGCCGGCCTCCCGCCGCCGTTCCCGCGCATGCGCCGCGCCACTGAAAACCGGTTAACGGAGTGACGCTTCCCCGCGGTGGCACCGACGGGCGGGCCTGGCGGGGAAAATTAATAATTAATTAATAAAGATATAAAGGAGCGAGCAAATAGGAAAAAGAAAAAAAAAAATTAGGTGGGAGAAAAAGTTCTGCGCCGCCCGGGAATCGAACCCGGGTCGCAAGAATGGGAATCTTGCATGATACCACTACACCAGCGGCGCTGTTGGTCACCGGCCCCCCGACCGCCGCTATGGCGGTGACAGCGGGCCCGGCCCCGCCGCGGCGGAACCACCTGACGGGCCAGGCCCGTCCCCCCAGCCAGCGCCATGCCGGCCTTCCGCCGCCTCCTGCTGCTCCTCGCCGCGCTCTGCCCGCCCGGCCCGGCCCGCGGAGCGCGGCGCGATGCCCCCGGCAAGATCGGTACGGCGTGGGGGTGTGTGTACGGGGGGTGGGTGCGTGAGGCGCCGGTCCTGACTGACTGACCGCTCTCCCAGCCGTGATCGGCGGCGGCATCGGCGGAGCGGCCGCCGCTTATTTCTTGCGGCAGAAATTCGGGAGGAGCGTCCGGCTGGAGGTGCTGGAGAAGGCGGCGCTGGGGGGGCGGCTGGCGACGCTGCAGCTGGAGGGGGCGGCGTACGAGGCGGGGGGGTCCGTCATCCACCCCCTCAACCTGCACATGAAACACTTCGTCAAGGACCTGGGTGAGTGCGGATACCCCTCACCCCAAAATCTGCATCCCCTCGCCCCAAAATCACCATTCCCCATCCAAATCACCGTCCGCCCACCCCAAAATCACCATCCCCCCCCAAATCTGCATCCCCCCACCCCAAAATCTGCATCCCCCCACCCCAAAATCACCATCTCCCCCCAAATCTGCATCCCCCCACCCCAAAATCTGCATCCCCCCACCCTAAAATCTGCATCCCCCCACCCCAAAATCACCATTCCCCCCCCCAAATCACTGTCCCCCCGCTCCAAAATGTGCATCCCCCCACCCCAAAATCTGCATCCCCACACCCCAAAATCACCATCCCCCCCCCAAATCACCGGCTCCTCACCCCAAAATCTGCATCCCCTCACCCCAAAATCACCATTCCCCCCCAAATCACCGTCCCCCCACCCCAAAATCTGCATCTCCCCACCCCAAAATCACCATTCCCCACCCAAATCACTGTCCCCTCACCCTAAAATCTGCATCCCACACCCCGAAATCACCATTCCCCCCCCAAAATCTGCATCCCCACACCCCAAAATCACCATTCCCCCCCCAAATCACCGTCCCCCCACCCCAAAATCTGCATCCCCCCACCCCAAAATCACCATCCCCCCCAAATCACCGTCCCCCCACCCTAAAATCTGCATCCCCCCACCCCAAAATCACCATCCCCCCCAAATCACCGCCCCCCCACCCCAAAATCTGCATCCCCCCACACCAAAATCACCACCTCCTCACTCCAGAATCACCACCCCCCCCCCAAATCACTGTCTCTTCACCCCAAAATCACCATTCCCCCACCGCAAAATCCCCACCTTCTCACCCCAAAATCAGCATCTCCTCACCCCAAAATCATCCTCCACCCCTCCCAGGGGTGCTCTGAGTCCATCTCTCCCTCTGCTGCAGGGACACCCCCATAAACAAGCTCCCTTCTCCCCCAGTATCTCCCCCTATATTCCTCCCCAATATGTCAACCCCCCATATCCATACCCAATATACCCCAGATATCATTCCCCATTATTTCCAGCCCCCCCAAATCATTCCCCCATACCTCCCCCCCATATCATTCCCTAATATCTCCCCCCACCCAGCATCCCCAACCCCCAAATCAACCCCCTGCCAAGAGATCCTTTGGGTCCAGGTCTCTCTCTGTGCTGCGGGGACATCCCCACAAAGAATAAGCCTTGGGTGACCCCCTTCTTCCCAATATCCCCCCCAATCCTTCCTTAATTTCCCCCTCAATTCCCCAGCCCCCTGGGAAAAGGGACCCCCGCCTCCCCTTGCCATGGGTGATGCATTAATCCCATCATAAAGGTCCAAAAGTCACCGCAAATAACTACCTGGCTCCTGGTCAAGAGCTAATTCCCCTTCTCATGTCTTAGGGTTCCAATATTTAATTGCTCACCCTTATCAATGCGAAGCCGCTTTGTCTTGTGAAGTTAAAATCAAAGCGTAATACAGTTTAGCTCGACACAAGGTCGACTTTTCATTAAATTACCTCTTTTTTCGCCCTTTTCCTCGAGGCCTCTCGACCGCCACGCTGCACGACAGCCTGGCGGGTATTTATAACGGGGAAGAGTTTGTGTTCGAGGAGAGCAGCTGGTACATCATCAACCTTCTGAAGCTCCTCTGGCACTACGGGCTCAACCCCCTGCGCTTGTCCATGTGGGTGGAGGACATCCTGGACAAGTTCATGAGGTGCGCTGGGTCAAAAAGAAGACAAAAAGTGGGAGAGCGGCTGCGGGAAAAGCTGCAAAACCTGCCGATGGGTTGTAAAAGTCCACGAAATCATCCTGTCGCTGCTGAGAAAGGAGTCGCTGGTTGCTCTTTCTCAATTTCTGGTCATTTTTCTAAGGGAAACGGTCAAGATGAGCGCTGCCGTCTTCAAAAAGGCTGCGGTGGAAATGCGTGTTAGGTGCGGGATGGCCCGTTGTTCTGGCACCCGTGTGCTACAGAGAATTAAATTCATAACTGCGTGAAAAACGCTTTCATTAGCAAAGATCAGTATATAAATAAATGAAGGTCCAGGTCTACTTTGGCATGTCCCACTTAGGCTAAAGCTTGGCTGGCAGGACCAGCCCTCCTGCTCTCAGGATGGGCTTTGAGATCCTCCACCGCTTCCAAGGGTAAAATAAAACATTAACAGTGACTGAACGCCTATTTTTTGTCTCCGGTTACAGGATCTATCGCTACCAGACGCACGACTACGCCTTCAGCAGCAACGAGCGCCTGCTCCACGCCCTTGGAGGGAACGATTTCACCCGCCTGCTGAACCAAACCATCGATGAGGCCTTGCAGAAAGCCGGCTTCTCCCACAAATTCATCAACGAGGTGGTTTGTCCGGCCATGAGAGTCAATTACGGGCAAGGCGTCACCGTCAACGCTTTCGTAGGTGTGTGTTTTGTAGGTTTATCTCTCCGGGAGATGTCCTGGGGACCTCGTGCTCGTCATGGGGGTGGGATTCCTGCTCCCGGGGCTGGTGCCGTGCAGCAGTCAGTGGGTTACAAAAGCCTAATTTTCACCTAATTTTCCACTTTGTGTTTCAAATACTCGCAGAACGATGCCCAACAAGCCGCTCTAATGCTTTTGGTTTCCTTGCAGGTGCTGTTTCTCTGGCCAGCGTCGAATCGGGCCTTTGGTCGGTCAAAGGGGGGAACAAACTCGTCTGCAGCGGCCTTATCTACACGTCCAAAGCCGAAGTTATCCCTGGCACGGTTTTGTCCATAGAGCCCAAAGTCAGACCCAGTCGCAGCGGTGAGTTGGGTTTGCTTTGCTGTTGGTGGGGAGGGGAACGGCGCTGGCCTCTGTCACCACTCTGGGCAGGCTGGAAACAACGAAATTGTGTCTTTTTTGGTGTTTTAATATTAAAATCGGGTTCTGCTCAAAGCCCCAGCTTGCAGCTAAGCTCAGCTCAGCTAAGCTGCTCCCAGCTTAAAATGACTTCACCTCACACCAAGTCTTTATTAACCTAAATGGGATGGCACTCGTAAAGCCGGAGGGACAAATGGGATTCTCTCCATGGGGAAAAATGAGCTTTTTCTCCCATTTTTTCCCCCCAGGGGACCCGGTGAAGCTCTACTACGTGATGTACAACACCACGTCGGGGCTGACGGGGGACACGTACGACATCGTCGTCATCGCGGCTCCGCTGGGCCGCAAATCGGCCAACATCACCTTCAAAAACTTCGACCCTCCAGTCCCCGACTTCCTGAATCCTTACCACCAGACCGTCGCCACCTTAGTGCACGGACGCTTAAACGCCTCTTTCTTCGGTTACCGCGACTCATCCGCCTTCAATTTTGGTGCCATTTTCACCACGGAAAACCCCGAATTGTTCTTTAACAGCGTCGAGGTGGTGTCGCCGGTGGGAGACGTAAGCGGCGAAGGAAAAGCGCCCTTGGAATCGGCCATTTGGAAGGTGTTTTCCAAAGAGGAGCTCACCAAAGAGCAGCTCAACTTGCTTTTCTCCTCCTACGACTCCGTCAAAGTCAAGAAATGGTTGGCGTACCCCGAGTACGGCCCCCCGGAAAAGTGTCCCCCCATTATTCTTCACGATGCCGTCTACTATTTGAACGGCATCGAGCGGGCGGCCAGCGCCATGGAGATGAGCGCCATCGCCGCCAAAAACGCTGCCCTGCTCGCCTTCCACCGCTGGTACGGCAACGCCGACCACGTCGACCAGGAGGATCTGCACGAAAAGCTGAAAACGGAGCTTTGAGCCTCAAAAGGGACGTCCACGCTACGACCTGCGGATGGCATCCCGGAGACTTTTAGCCATAATTAACACTAATGAGCAAGGAACACCGTGATTAGCCCCTCAGAGGAGACACGCGGACAGCGGTGAAAAAGCTCCTTGGTACATCCCTACGCAAGGCTGAAGTCGTCTACAAAAGCCTAAAGAAGTTGTTTAAAACACCATTTTGACCCCAAAAGCGCCCTTCACGGGGCTGCCAAGCTCAGGATCCGCGTCACTGTGATTAACCCTGCGTGTGGTTTTTCCCCTCTGACCGTTTCAGATGGGGGAAAAAAACCCCAAACCAAACAAATTCTCGACTGTAAATCTCTGCCTCGACTATTTTGGAATCACGTATCGAATATTTCTTGCTTGGGCTGGGATTAGTGTGGTGGAAATTGGGGCTAGATTCCTAAATTTGCTTCCAGAACAAGAACTGGAGCTTATGGGTGGGGGGACTGAGCTGCTGAGGGTGCAGAAATTACTGAAATGGGGGGGTTATTAAGGAAAACCAGGGATTATCCTTTGCTTTGTCGAGGTTTTAAGGTATTAATAATTTAGATAACAGGGCACGAGTGGTTAAAGAAACTTCTACTGAAAATACTGTGTCCCTTGGCTGCATCTCGCATCACTACAATACCTCAAACTGTGTGGGAATATAAAGTTTAGAGTTAATTAATAAAATTAATGCACTGATCTCGTGGTCCAGCTGCCTCCTCGCTGTGCCACAGGGCACGCAGCTGCAAGAAAAGCACTTTTAATGCACTTTGCACAGATTTGTATCAATAACGCAATGACAAAGACCATCAGAAACGACTCACAAAAACAAACCAAAAAGGCCAATTTCCACCATTTAGGAGAAAGCCCCAAAAGTTTCTTTGGTCCAGTTCAGCCCCCACAGGCTTTAATTAGTGCATCGCAACTCTGTGATGCAGAAATAAGAATAAAAATCATTATTTAAAAGAAAAAGTCCTACTTTCAGAAAGCCCAGCTTGGCGCCAACACTCCGCATCACTCTTAGAGGGGAATTTTCCCATTTTCCTCCCAATTAAGAACCGACAATGCACTCAGCAAATGCTGAGCCGCTATGCACCGCAAATGCACCGCCGCTATGGCGGTGACAGCGGGCCCGGCCCCGCCGCGGCGGAACCAGCTGACGGGCCGGGCCCGTCCCCCCAGCCAGCGCCATGCCGGCCTTCCGCCGCCTCCTGCTGCTCCTCGCGGCGCTCTGCCCGCCCGGCCCGGCCCGCGGAGCGCGGCGCGATGCCCCCGGCAAGATCGGTACGGCGTGGGGGTGTGTGTACGGGGGGTGGGTGCGTGAGGCGCCGGTCCTGACTGACTGACCGCTCTCCCAGCCGTGATCGGCGGCGGCATCGGCGGAGCGGCCGCCGCTTATTTCTTGCGGCAGAAATTCGGGAGGAGCGTCCGGCTGGAGGTGCTGGAGAAGGCGGCGCTGGGGGGGCGGCTGGCGACGCTGCAGCTGGAGGGGGCGGCGTACGAGGCGGGGGGGTCCGTCATCCACCCCCTCAACCTGCACATGAAACACTTCGTCAAGGACCTGGGTGAGTGCGGATACCCCTCACCCCAAAATCTGCATCCCCCCGCCCCAAAATCACCATTCCCCATCCAAATCACCGTCCCCCCACCCCAAAATCACCATCCCCCCCCAAATCACCGTCCCCCCACCCCAAAATCACCATTCCCCCCCCAAATCACTGTCCCCCCACCCTAAAATCTGCATCCCCCACCCTGAAATCACCATTCCCCCCCCAAAATCTGCATCCCCCCACCCCAAAATCACCATTCCCCCCCCAAATCACCGTCCCCCCACCCCAAAATCTGCATCCCCCCACCCCAAAATCACCATCCCCCCCAAATCACCGTCCCCTCACCCCAAAATCTGCATCCCCCCACCCCAAAATCACCATCCCCCCCCCCAAATCACCGTCCCCCCACCCCAAAATCTGCATCCCCCCACCCCAAAATCACCATTCCCCCCCCAAATCACCGTCCCCCCACCCTAAAATCTGCATCCCCCCACCCCAAAATCACCATCCCCCCCAAATCACCGCCCCCCCACCCCAAAATCTGCATCCCCCCACACCAAAATCACCACCTCCTCACTCCAGAATCACCACCCCCCCCCCAAATCACTGTCTCTTCACCCCAAAATCACCATTCCCCCACCGCAAAATCCCCACCTTCTCACCCCAAAATCAGCATCTCCTCACCCCAAAATCATCCTCCACCCCTCCCAGGGGTGCTCTGAGTCCATCTCTCCCTCTGCTGCAGGGACACCCCCATAAACAAGCTCCCTTCTCCCCCAGTATCTCCCCCTATATTCCTCCCCAATATGTCAACCCCCCATATCCATACCCAATATACCCCAGATATCATTCCCCATTATTTCCAGCCCCCCCAAATCATTCCCCCATACCTCCCCCCCATATCATTCCCTAATATCTCCCCCCACCCAGCATCCCCAACCCCCAAATCAACCCCCTGCCAAGAGATCCTTTGGGTCCAGGTCTCTCTCTGTGCTGCGGGGACATCCCCACAAAGAATAAGCCTTGGGTGACCCCCTTCTTCCCAATATCCCCCCCAATCCTTCCTTAATTTCCCCCTCAATTCCCCAGCCCCCTGGGAAAAGGGACCCCCGCCTCCCCTTGCCATGGGTGATGCATTAATCCCATCATAAAGGTCCAAAAGTCACCGCAAATAACTACCTGGCTCCTGGTCAAGAGCTAATTCCCCTTCTCATGTCTTAGGGTTCCAATATTTAATTGCTCACCCTTATCAATGCGAAGCCGCGTTGTCTTGTGAAGTTAAAATCAAAGCGTAATACAGTTTAGCTCGACACAAGGTCGACTTTTCATTAAATTACCTCTTTTTTCGCCCTTTTCCTCGAGGCCTCTCGACCGCCACGCTGCACGACAGCCTGGCGGGTATTTATAACGGGGAAGAGTTTGTGTTCGAGGAGAGCAGCTGGTACATCATCAACCTTCTGAAGCTCCTCTGGCACTACGGGCTCAACCCCCTGCGCTTGTCCATGTGGGTGGAGGACATCCTGGACAAGTTCATGAGGTGCGCTGGGTCAAAAAGAAGACAAAAAGTGGGAAAGTGGCTGTGGGGAAAGCTGCAAAACCTGCCGATGGGTTGTAAAAGTCCACGAAATCATCCTGTCGCTGCTGAGAAAGGAGTCGCTGGTTGCTCTTTCTCAATTTCTGGTCATTTTTCTAAGGGAAACGGTCAAGATGAGCGCTGCCGTCTTCAAAAAGGCTGCGGTGGAAATGCGTGTTAGGTGCGGGATGGCCCGTTGTTCTGGCACCCGTGTGCTACAGAGAATTAAATTCATAACTGCGTGAAAAACGCTTTCATTAGCAAAGATCAGTATATAAATAAATGAAGGTCCAGGTCTACTTTGGCATGTCCCACTTAGGCTAAAGCTTGGCTGGCAGGACCAGCCCTCCTGCTCTCAGGATGGGCTTTGAGATCCTCCACCGCTTCCAAGGGTAAAATAAAACATTAACAGTGACTGAACGCCTATTTTTTGTCTCCGGTTACAGGATCTATCGCTACCAGACGCACGACTACGCCTTCAGCAGCAACGAGCGCCTGCTCCACGCCCTTGGAGGGAACGATTTCACCCGCCTGCTGAACCAAACCATCGATGAGGCCTTGCAGAAAGCCGGCTTCTCCCACAAATTCATCAACGAGGTGGTTTGTCCGGCCATGAGAGTCAATTACGGGCAAGGCGTCACCGTCAACGCTTTCGTAGGTGTGTGTTTTGTAGGTTTATCTCTCCGGGAGATGTCCTGGGGACCTCGTGCTCGTCATGGGGGTGGGATTCCTGCTCCCGGGGCTGGTGCCGTGCAGCAGTCAGTGGGTTACAAAAGCCTAATTTTCACCTAATTTTCCACTTTGTGTTTCAAATACTCGCAGAACGATGCCCAACAAGCCGCTCTAATGCTTTTGGTTTCCTTGCAGGTGCTGTTTCTCTGGCCAGCGTCGAATCGGGCCTTTGGTCGGTCAAAGGGGGGAACAAACTCGTCTGCAGCGGCCTTATCTACACGTCCAAAGCCGAAGTTATCCCTGGCACGGTTTTGTCCATAGAGCCCAAAGTCAGACCCAGTCGCAGCGGTGAGTTGGGTTTGCTTTGCTGTTGGTGGGGAGGGGAACGGCGCTGGCCTCTGTCACCACTCTGGGCAGGCTGGAAACAACGAAATTGTGTCTTTTTTGGTGTTTTAATATTAAAATCGGGTTCTGCTCAAAGCCCCAGCTTGCAGCTAAGCTCAGCTCAGCTAAGCTGCTCCCAGCTTAAAATGACTTCACCTCACACCAAGTCTTTATTAACCTAAATGGGATGGCACTCGTAAAGCCGGAGGGACAAATGGGATTCTCTCCATGGGGAAAAATGAGCTTTTTCTCCCATTTTTTCCCCCCAGGGGACCCGGTGAAGCTCTACTACGTGATGTACAACACCACGTCGGGGCTGACGGGGGACACGTACGACATCGTCGTCATCGCGGCTCCGCTGGGCCGCAAATCGGCCAACATCACCTTCAAAAACTTCGACCCTCCAGTCCCCGACTTCCTGAATCCTTACCACCAGACCGTCGCCACCTTAGTGCACGGACGCTTAAACGCCTCTTTCTTCGGTTACCGCGACTCATCCGCCTTCAATTTTGGTGCCATTTTCACCACGGAAAACCCCGAATTGTTCTTTAACAGCGTCGAGGTGGTGTCGCCGGTGGGAGACGTAAGCGGCGAAGGAAAAGCGCCCTTGGAATCGGCCATTTGGAAGGTGTTTTCCAAAGAGGAGCTCACCAAAGAGCAGCTCAACTTGCTTTTCTCCTCCTACGACTCCGTCAAAGTCAAGAAATGGTTGGCGTACCCCGAGTACGGCCCCCCGGAAAAGTGTCCCCCCATTATTCTTCACGATGCCGTCTACTATTTGAACGGCATCGAGCGGGCGGCCAGCGCCATGGAGATGAGCGCCATCGCCGCCAAAAACGCTGCCCTGCTCGCCTTCCACCGCTGGTACGGCAACGCCGACCACGTCGACCAGGAGGATCTGCACGAAAAGCTGAAAACGGAGCTTTGAGCCTCAAAAGGGACGTCCGCGCTACGACCTGCGGATGGCATCCCGAAGACTTTTAGCCATAATTAACACTAATGAGCAAGGAACACCGTGATTAGCCCCTCAGAGGAGACACGCGGACAGCGGTGAAAAAGCTCCTTGGTACATCCCTACGCAAGGCTGAAGTCGTCTACAAAAGCCTAAAGAAGTTGTTTAAAACACCATTTTGACCCCAAAAGCGCCCTTCACGGGGCTGCCAAGCTCAGGATCCGCGTCACTGTGATTAACCCTGCGTGTGGTTTTTCCCCTCTGACCGTTTCAGATGGGGGAAAAAAACCCCAAACCAAACAAATTCTCGACTGTAAATCTCTGCCTCGACTATTTTGGAATCACGTATCGAATATTTCTTGCTTGGGCTGGGATTAGTGTGGTGGAAATTGGGGCTAGATTCCTAAATTTGCTTCCAGAACAAGAACTGGAGCTTATGGGTGGGGGGACTGAGCTGCTGAGGGTGCAGAAATTACTGAAATGGGGGGGTTATTAAGGAAAACCAGGGATTATCCTTTGCTTTGTCGAGGTTTTAAGGTATTAATAATTTAGATAACAGGGCACGAGTGGTTAAAGAAACTTCTACTGAAAATACTGTGTCCCTTGGCTGCATCTCGCATCACTACAATACCTCAAACTGTGTGGGAATATAAAGTTTAGAGTTAATTAATAAAATTAATGCACTGATCTCGTGGTCCAGCTGCCTCCTCGCTGTGCCACAGGGCACGCAGCTGCAAGAAAAGCACTTTTAATGCACTTTGCACCGATTTGTATCAATAACGCAATGACAAAGACCATCAGAAACGACTCACAAAAACAAACCAAAAAGGCCAATTTCCACCATTTAGGAGAAAGCCCCAAAAGTTTCTTTGGTCCAGTTCAGCCCCCACAGGCTTTAATTAGTGCATCGCAACTCTGTGATGCAGAAATAAGAATAAAAATCATTATTTAAAAGAAAAAGTCCTACTTTCAGAAAGCCCAGCTTGGCGCCAACACTCCGCATCACTCTTAGAGGGGAATTTTCCCATTTTCCTCCCAATTAAGAACCGACAATGCACTCAGCAAATGCTGCGGCTTCATAGCTTGTTTTTTGATGAGATATTAAGGGGGAGGACACACAAAGAAGCGCCAATTTGACATCAAATCCAACAGATTCAGCCTCACAAGAGTTTTAAAGCAGAAAAACTGCCCCGACCAGCACGTTTCAGCCACCCTGTTACCCTAAAACACAAGAGGAACTGACAGAAGTTATGCCAATCATTACAAAATTTATTTAACAAAAAAACACAACCAAACAAAAAAAGGGTTTACACTCAGGGATGCTTTGGGCAGATTCAATAAGTAAAGAAAAAGGGCAGGTTGGGTCTCGTCACAGCTGGTAACGACGTAGGTTCCTCTGGCATTATACTCGTTCCAAAGCTTCCAACATAATGATGCTGTTTCCCCGTATTACCTAAAAGGGAAAAATTGAGAGTAGTCGGTGAGATGTGGCGCTGAACGTCCCCCCTTCCTCTAATTTATTTTCCTAAAAGGCTGATGTTGTGCCTAAAAATCACCAGAATTCTCTCCCAAAGATCAGCACAGACTGATTTTAGCTCTAAACCCCCACCCATCGTTCTCTATCATACCACATATAACCACTTATTAAAACTCATCCAATTTTACACACACTGAGGCTGGTGTGTGTCTGGTCCCCCCGTTTTGGCAGCGGCACTCACCACCATGCCGATGTTGTTCTGCTGTCCCCCCGGTGCCATCTCCACGCACTCATCAATGACGAGGTTCATGAAGGGATCGAAGCCCCGCAAGATCCCCTGGACGTGTCGGCCGCCATTTAGTTTCACTACCAGAAATTAAGTGTGTTTAAAATTGAAAAAAACATAAAAATAGCTGAACTTGAGGTTCTTTTGGCAGGGGGACTGGACTAGATTATCTTTCAAGGTCCCTTCCAATCCCTAATATTCTGTGATTCTTTTGTTCTTTAGAAGCATTTTGCACATCACATATGATGTTGTAATAATAATTTTGGTTGAAAAAGCCCATCAAGCTCATGGAGTCCAACCATCAACCCAACCACTACCCCATGTCCTGAGAACCTCATGTCCGTCTGTCCAGCCCTCCAGGGCTGGTGACTCCAGCACTGCCCTGGGCAGCCTGTTCCAATGCCCCACAGCCCTTTGGGGAAGAAATTGTTCCTAAATCCAACCTCAACCTCCCCTGGCGCAACTTGAGGCCGTTTCCTCTGCTCCTGGCGCTTGTTCCTGGGGAGCAGAGCCCGACCCCCCTGGCTCCAAGCTCCTTTCAGGCAGTTCAGAGAGTGAGAAGCGCTAAGAAACGACTGTTCTTACTTTTGCCGTGCACATTTTAAATTAATATTGATCCAATTAATAGATTATGAAGCCTGAAACTCATCAGCGCCCACCCCGCGGGTCTGGCTGGGCTGAGCGGGACGGGGGTCGGCGCTCCCCCGCGGCCTCGCAGCCCTTTTACCCGGCGCAGACACACAACCGGTGGCCGGGAGCGGCTCCGGGACTCACATGACAGCTTCTTGTCCATGAACCTGCAACGAGAGGCGGCGGCGGCCGCTCAGCACCGCGGGCGGGAAACAGAGACCCCCCGCCCCTTCCCTTCCCTCAGCGCCGCCATGAAGCGCGCTGCACGCCGGGACGCCGGATCGCGCCGGGACAGCGGATCGCGGCGGGCCCCGCCGGTGCGCTCCCCCCGCACCCCCCCACCGCCCCGGCCCCGCTCCCAGCCCCGTTCGCACTTCTTCAGCTCGGGCGGGTGCGCTTTGCTCATGGCGGCTCCACGATCCCTCTCCCTCCACCACTCGCGTCGCGCTCTGACGTCACCACGCCGCCCCCGCTAGCCAATAGCGATCGCGCCTCGCTCCCGCCCTCCTTCCCGACGCGCTTCGCGCCCACCAATCACCGCTCGCTACCGCACTCCCCCGAGCAGCGGCGCGTTGGCGGGAAGCGCGAAGCGCTGCGCAGCGCCGCTTTGCGCGGCTACACGAGGTGATACGGCGCCATGGCCGCCACGCTTCTCCCGGGCCGTGCAGGGGCCGCACTCCCTGCACATGCACTGGGGTCACCCGCACCTCGCACACGGGCGGGGACACCCCGATGCTGCTGCACGCACGTAGGGATCACCCTCTCCATTGCACGCTTGCAGAGGTCACCCCCATTCCCTGCACATGCAGGGGTCACCCTGTGCAGTGCGCATGTGCAGGGGTCCCTGCGTGCAATGTGTGCACATGGGGGTCACCCTGTGCATTGCACACGTGCAGGGTCCCTGCGTGCTCTGTGTACACGTGGGGGTCACCCTGTGCATTGCACACGAGGTCACCCTGTGCTTTGCACACGTGCAGGGGTCCCTGCGTGCAATGTGTGCACATGGGGGTCACCCTGTGCATTGCACACGGGGGTCACCCTGTGCATTGCACACGTGCAGGGTCCCTGCGCAATGTGTGCACATGGGGGTCACCCTGTGCATTGCACACGGGGGTCACCCTGTGCTTTGCACACATGCAGGGGTCACTGCGTGCAATGTGTGCACATGGGGGTCACCCTGTGCATTGCACATGGGGGTCACCCTGTGCTTTGCACACGTGCAGGGGTCCCTGTGTGCTCTGTGTACACGTGGGGGTCACCCTGTGCATTGCACACGTGCAGGGTCCCTGCGTGCTCTGTGTACACGTGGGGGTCACCCTGTGCATTGCACACATGCACGGGTCACCCCCACGCCATACATGCACATAGGGGTCACCCCACGTTGTGCACGCACACACAGGCACCCCAAAATGCACAGCATGTCTCACCCCTTCCCTGCATAAGCACAAGCACCCCCCTGCGATATATTGCACTCGTGCAGGGGATCCCCCCACCTTGCGCACACATGTGCATCACCCTGCACCCACACAGGGATCACCCGCCCCCAAAAGCATCACCCAATACACCGCACCCCGCACCCCCAACCCCGCAGCACCCCGACAGCCGTGGCACCTCGCCTTTAATGAGCGCGCGGGGGCTACTGCGGGATGGCGGCCAGGCTGTCCTTCATCTTCTTGGCCATGGCGGGGACCAGGCGCAGGTGATCGTCCCCGCAGGCGGCCAGGCAGGCGTCCAGCTGCCCCCGCACCCGCGTTTCGCTGCCCCCGGCCTCCAGCGCGTCCCGCGCCTTGTCATTGCAGTGCAGCGTGCAGCGGCTCAGCCGGTCCTGGGGACGCATGGAGGGGGGTCAGCACATCCCCGTGTGACACCCCCCCGTCCCCCCGTGTGCGTGTCCCCGCCGTGTCACCTGGAAGTGCTCCAGCTCGGCGGTGACGATGGCCTGTGCTTGCGCCAGGGGCGCGTGGCAGCGCTCGATGCAGCGCTGCACCTGCTGCATGGTGGCCGCGTCGTCTTCGCAGCACCGCGCGCTGCAGCGGAACATGGCGCCCTGGGGGGACAAAATGGGGGGGGGGGTCAGAGGGGTGCAGACTGCGGGGATCCCCCCCCAGGGCTTTGTGGGAGCAGCGTGTGAGGAGCCACAAGCAGGTGTGAGGGCACCATGGGCACAGGGAATGGGGGTACAGGGCACAGGGGCAGAGGGTATGAACTTGGGGGACAGGGAATGTATAGGGGCATCGGGGGACACAGGGCATTGGGGGTACAGGGCATGAATTGGGGAGGGGGGACAGGGAATAGGGGTACAGGAGATGAACTGGAGGGGCCACAGGGCATGGGGGGGCACAGAGCATGGGGGGCACAAAGCATGGGAGGCACAGGGCATGGGGGGCACAGGGCATGAAATGGGGGGCGGCACAGGGCATGGAGGGGCACAGGGTATGAAATGGGGGGGACACAGGGCATGGGGGGCACATGGCATGGGGGGGCACAGGGTATGAACTTGGGGGACAGGGAATGTATAGGGGCACTGGGCATGGGGGGCACAGGGCATGAAATGGGGGGCACAGGGTATGAATTGGCGGGGGCACAGGGCATAGGGGGCTCAGGGCATGAAATGGGGGGGGGCACAGGGCATGGGGGGGCACAGGGTATGAACTTGGGGGACAGGGAATGTATAGGAGCACTGGGCATGGGGGGCACAGGGCATGAAATGGGGGGCACAGGGTATGAATTGGCGGGGGCACAGGGCATGGGGGGCTCAGGGCATGAAATGGGGGGGGGCACAGGGCATGGGGGGCTCAGGGCATGAAATGGGGGGGGGGGCACAGGGTATGAACTTGGGGGACAGGGAATGTATAGGGGCACTGGGCAGAGGGCCACAGGGTACGAACTAGGGGAACATGGAATGTATAGGAGTACTGGGGGACACAGGGCATTGGGAGGACAGGGCATGAACTGGGGGGGGACAGGGATGTGTAGCGACCACAGGACGTGTAGGGGCACAGGATGTGTCAGGGGGGGCACAGGACATGCGGGGGGAGCACTGAGCTTGCACAGGGCACCAATGGAATGGCGCGGGGGGGGGGCAAGGGCTGTGCAGAGTGGAGGGAGCTGGGGGGGCACAGGATATGGGGGGGCACAGGATATGGGGGAGCACTGAGCTTGCACAGGGCATGCAATGGAATTGAGGGGGGGCAAGGGCGGTGCAGAGTGTACGGGGCTGGGGGGCAAAGGGCAGGGACAAGGGGTGCAGGGGGGCACAGGGCTCGCTCAGGGCATTGTGGGGGGGGCACAGGGAGCTGGGGGGTCACAGATCACACCCGGGGGGGGCACAGAACACACCGGGGGGGTCCAGAACACGCCGGGTGGGGCACAGCCCGCACACCCCCCGCGTCCCGCCGCTCACATGGCCGGGGGGGGGGGGGGGGAGGCAGCGGATCCCCCGCGGGTCCGGCCCCCCCGGGGTGCCCCCCCCCGCCGGTACCTGCATGGCGCGGATGCGCTCCCCGCTCCAGCCCCTGCACCGCGCTCTCCACCGCCGCCTGCACCCGGCCCTGCGCCGCCTCCGCCATCCCGGCCCGGGGGGGGAACCGGGGGCGGGTCCGGGGCTGCGGCACCGCCCCGGGGCGGGGGGACCGCGGGTGAACGCTCCGCACGGGGCGGGGTGGGATTGACCCCCTTACAAAATCCTGATGGGTTTGTACGCGCAGCAAAGCTTCAATAATCTTATAATTAACCGGGGGGGGGGGGGGGGGGGCAGCGCTGCTCCCAAAATAGCCTCGTGCCCGGAACACGCGTGGGTCCCCACGGGGGGGAAGGGGGGGGGGGGGTGTGGCGATCCGGCCGCTCTCTGCAGCAGCACTAAATCTAGACCCCCCCCCGCCCACCACCCACTTTAAACCATTTCACAGCCCTGCACACTGAGGTCAGGTTGTGGGGGGCTCACCCCATTGGGGGGCTCAATCCGGCCGCTCGTTGCAGCAGCACCAAATCTGGACATTCCCCCCTTTCCCGCACCCATTTTAACCCATTTCACAGCCAGGAACGCTGAGGGTGAGGGAGGGCTCACCCCATTAAGGTGGGGGGGGCTCAATCCAGCCCCTCTTTGCAGCAGCACCAAATCTGGACACCCACTTTAACCCATTTCACAGCCCCTCAAACACATTTTGGGGAGACTCAATGCAGCCCCTTTTTGCAGCAGCACCAAATCTGGACACCCCCAAGCACCCACTTTAACCCATTTTACAGCCCCACACACTGAGGTCAGCTTGGGGGAGACCTGATCCCCATTGGGGGGGCTCAATCCCCCCTCTTCTTTGCAGCAGCACCAAATCTAGACACCCCCCCCCCCCCCCCCCCCCCCACCCCAGCACCCACTTCAACCCAATTCACAGCCCCACACACAAGGCTTGGGGGGGTCTTGACCCAATTGTGGGGGTCACAAGGCCTGTCCCCCCCAAACTGTATCTGCAGCAGCACCTGGAAACAGCGTTCACCACATTTGCAAATATCCCCCCCAAAAAAAGGCCCCAAAACACGGGTTTTCTGAAAAAAGTGTCCTTTATATCACTTAAATAACTATAATCCAGGTGTTGGGTGGGGAAGGGGGGGAAGAGATGATCATAATAACATATTATAGAAATCAAAATTAATTTAACCACACAAAATAAATTAAAACATTAAATATTAACTTTCAGTGCAACATATACAGAAGACATGAAAGTAACTGCGACTTTAAAAACAAACAAAAAAAATAACAAAAAGAAACAAAAAAAATAAAACCAACAAATAAAACCAAAACCCAATAAAAACCCCAAAGAAACAAACCAAAATAAAGCTTTGGGTTGGTTATGATAAAGGCTACGGAAAAGATTAACGCTGCGCCGGGAGGTTAGAGCAGCGGTTTGAGGAGGTTTCCTAGGATTAAGGTTCATTTTGTTATTAATAAAAAGCTGGTTTCTGTCCCCAAAAATCGGGGCGGGGGCTCCGCCGGCGCTTCTGGCTCTATAGGAAAATAAAGCCCCATCCCGCGGGAGCGGTTCTGGTTGTAAAAAACACCCAAAAAAAGGAGAAACGAAGGAAAACAAACCCAAAACCAAAGAACCCGCCCCCCCCACCATTTGCTGGGGGTCTGTGGTGGGGGGGGGATAAAGAAAAAACGTAAGAAAATAACAAAAAATAGACAAAAACCAGAAGAGATGCTGCGCTGGTCCTGGGCGTCCTGGGCGGGGGGCGGCGGCGGGACCCCCCTGTTCCGTCAGACCCCTGCGGGGAGCACAATCAGACCGGGGGGCTGGCGGGGGCCGGGGTCCCCCCGCGCTGTCCCCAGGGTCCCCCCTTACCCGTCTCGCTGTGACAACAGGAGGCGCCGCTTTTCAGGAGCCCCCCCGGTTTCTCCTGGTCCCCCCCGCCAGGCGCCCGGCACCACGGGCAACGTTTCCACCGCCGGCAGCAGCTGCAACGGAGCGGGAGGGGATGGTCATGGGGGGCTCATCGCCATCCAACCCCAAAATCCACCCCCGGAACCCCCCCTCAGGACTTACTGTATGAGGAGGCAGATGCCGACGAGCAGCGCCGAGGCCACCACGGACACCACCACCAAGGCGGTGATCGTCTGCTTCTTCTGGTTGGCGGCCACCACGGCCAGGAGGTCGGCGTGCTCGCACCGCGTCCCCACGTACCCCGAGTGGCACCTGCGGAGGTGGGGGGGACGTCAGTATTGCCCCCAAGCAGGGGTGGGTGAGAGCATCGACCCGAGGTCAACCCAAGGACCGTGAGATGGACAAGAGCATCAAGCCGAGGACCAGGGGTGGATGAGAACATCAAAAAAGGACCAGGGATGGACGAGAACATAACTTGAGGATGAGGGGTGGACAAGAACATCAATCCAAGGAGCAGGGGTGGATGAGAACATCAAAAAAAGGGACCAGGGATGGACAAGAACATCAACTTGAGGACCAGGGGTGGATGAGAACATCAAAAAAGGACCAGGGATGGACAAGAACATCAACCTGAGGACCAAGGGGTGGGCAAGGGCACCAAACCGAGGACCAGAGAAGGACGAGAACATCAAAAAAAGGACCGGGGATGGATGAGAATATGTGAAAAAGGACCAGAGATGGACAAGAACGTCAACCGAAGGTCCAGGGAAGGACGAGAACATCAAAACAAGGTCCAGGGAAGGACGAGAACATCAATAAAAGGATCAGGGATGGGAGAGAACATCAAAAAAAGGATGAGGGAAGGAAGAGAACATCAAAATAAGGACCAGGTATGGATGAGAACACCAACGCAAAGATCAGGTATGGATGAGAACATCAACCCAGGGACCAGGTATGGATGAGAACACCAACCCAAGGACCAGGTTTGGATGAGAACAGCAACCCAAGGACCAGGTATGGACGAGAACATCAACCCAAGGACCAGACATGAATGAGAACACCAACCCAAGGACCAGGGAAGGACAAGAACATCAAAAAAAGGACCAGGAATGGACGAGAACATCGCCCAGAGACGGACGAAAACATCAACCAGAGGACCAGGGATTGGTGAGAGCATCAGCCCCAGGACCAGCGCATCCACGTGGAGCCCAGCAAAACCAGCTTCACCCCCACTTTTTGGGGAGATTTAAGCATTTTTTTCCCTTTTCCCCGACACTTACACACACGCCGGCTTCTCCTCCTGGACCAGGAACCGGCAGGTGCCGTGGAAGCAGAACTGGCTGTGGGAGTCGGGACAATCGTTGAAGTGGGACCTGACCGCCGCCGCCACCGGCGGGCCTGGAGCTGGGGGCAAAAACATGAAGAAAACGGCATTTTTTAGTGTTAGTATCTCTATTTTTAGGCTGGATATATTTATTTTGGGGTTGCTGGTGCAGCGGCTGCATCCCGGGCCAGGACTGAGCGACGGAGCCCAGACGGGTCCTACTTAAACCAGAGCTGAACTTAAGCCTGGAGGAATTTCCTAAAGAGCTTAAAGCTTCAAAACGGAGGAGGAGAGAGTTAAATAACGGCGGGGCCGCCGCGGCCCCGGCCCGGTGGCTTTGCCGCGATGCTGTTTTCCATTACACCCCGTGCTGGTTTAAATTATCCTCCGCAGCAGAGACGGGAAACAAATATCCTGCTTTGAGCTTCGCCCGGGGTCTAAATCACATCCGATCGCTGTCGTTTCAAAGCCACCTCAAGTTCCTGTTGCTGGGAATTTATGGCAGGCCCGGGGGTTAATTAAACCCACGCCTTAACGAATGCTTCCGGGTCTTCGGGGAGGTGAAGACCGGCGCGGCGGCTCCGTGTCCCCGTCACAGAAGCACCGGTGGGAGGTTTGGGGTGTCGGAGGTGGTGGCAGCATCATCGGAGATGCTGGAGCTTGGGTTTGGTCCTCGGGGTGGGAGATGTCACCACTGTCCCCATCGCTGCTGAGGCTGGAGGTACAATCACTGCCTCCTGGTTCTGCCTAAATAACCCCCCCAAATAACCCTTTTTTTGGGGTTTTAACCCAGAAAGCTGAGCGCCGAGCGCAGCTTTGCACTGTCCCTTTGTCCCCAGCGTGTCCCCAAGCTGGTTCCTGGGGTGTTGTGTTAAACCCCGCAGCTGCCGGCCACATTGCAGCCACCTCATCCTCCCGCAGCCCTGCGCTGCCGCCGCCGCCCGTGCCCACCCCATCCCTGTCCCCAGTGTGTCCCCAGTGTGTCCCCAACGTGTCCCCAACTGCCGCTGCACCCCTCGCAGCAGCCCCGCTCCTCCAGTCCCCCAAACGGGGGACGAATCCATCACAAAAAGAGCTGCGAGCATCCTCCGCGGTAGCACCGTTCCCTTTAACTCTTCCCAACCGCTGCCCTCAAACCTATTTTCCAGCCCCAAAAGGAGGCTTTCTGGCCCCAAAATGGGTGGTTTTGTGTTTTGCTCTTTATTTATTTAATGTTTTTCCCATCCGTGCCTGCAAACTGCCGGCACGTGAAGGGCTCTGGGCTATTGCGGCCCATTGTGCTGCGTTTATGAATGAGGCGATTTATCGGGTGCAACCAGCTCGGTGCCGGCATCAGGCACCCTCAGCTTCCCCGCGTGGTTAATGAGACCAAACTCCCCCACACGCCAGGGTTTGACCCCCCCAAAATGGGAAATACCCCTTTGGGGATAAAGCACTCGATGCTGGGGGCCACACAGGATGCAGGACGGGATGCAGGACGGGATGCAGGACGGGATGCAGGACGGGATGCAGGAGCATCCCTGCTGGTCCAGCACCCGCTCAGGGGATTGCTCACCCACAACCCCACTTTGCTGCCTGTTCCTGGGCAGGATGACAATGCGACCACCCCAAAAACCACCCCCCTGGCTCTGCCCCATCACCAAACTCACCGCTCCGGGCCGCCGTGGTGTTCTCCAGCGCGTGGCACACGGCGAGCAGCACACCTGCCAGAGAGCAGAGAGAGGGCGGTCAGCCCCACCGCATCACTCCCCGACCCCAAATCACTCAAAAAATTACACATTTATATCTTTTTTTAAAGGAAAAATGTGATGGGGTTTGCCGGGGTGGGGTAAAACCAGAATGCAAAACCCACAGGGTGCGAGCGGGGCTCCCTGGTGCAAAATGCCCAGGGACAGCGGGTCCCATGCAAGCAAAAATATTCTGTGTTGCATTGGGCTGGGGAACCCCCCCTCCCCAGCTAAAAGGCTTTTCCGTGGCGGCTCGACCCCGGGGTGTGAAGGCAGATGAGGCCGAGCAGCCCCATCGCTGGGTTTGACCCAATTTCTTCCGCGGGTTTAATCAAATCATGCAGAAAGGCGGCGGGCGGGGGACCAAACCACGCATCCAGCAAACCCAGCAGTGACCCGCGGGTTTGGTTATGGCAGCAGCTCCCCTCATTTCGGCATCTCCCCATCACACCTTTCCCAGCCAAACCCCCCGGGGATTTTCCTCCCGTGGAAATGTAATTTTAAGCCTCTCGTCTCCTCCCAGCTTTGGTTGTTCGCTGCTGTCCCGCCGCTTGTTGCTGGAAGATGCTTCACCCTCCTGCCCCAGCCGATACCCCGCACCTCCGCACACCGAGGAAACAACGTGTTATTTGGGAAACAACTCATCCGCGTGTCACGGGGCGGCTCTATCATCCCCCCGGCACCCCAGTCTGTCCATCCTCCTGCTGGGACCCTGTTTGCCTCTTCTACACCGTATTAAACCACACCCGTGCTAAAGGCACTTGGGCCGGAGGAGCCCGGCCAAGGGCTCTGGTGAGACCCGAGAGCCGGAGTGGGGACACCGGGCACCTTACGGGGACACTGGGCACCTTACAGGGACACATCTGCACCCTTGGTTTAACTACTCAAACTGGGACCCCCACGAGCTGCATCCATCACCTGCCTCAAGTATCTGCCCTCCCTTGTTTTTTGGCACCCCCCCGGCACTGTTGGCAGCTTTTTCCTCTCTCCAAACCTCAAAAAATCAAATCCTGTGCCAATGTCTCCGGTTTTATTTCAAAGTGGGCGCTTGGCCAGGCTGCTGCCCCCCATCCCACCCATCCCCAGGCCCCCCCTGGCTTTGGGAAGGTCTCTTTGTCAGCAAAGCCCCCCCCTAATTTCACCCTCCCAGCAGGCGACACCCCACTTGCCAATGATCCCCAGGCCTCGCACTTAACGACTCCATCCCCAATGCAACATTAATTACCAGCCTCCGCTTCTCCTGCACCACCAGCCAAGCGCTCAGCCCCTCTCGCCTCCAGCGACTCATAATGTTCCCCATGAGGAGCTCCCAGTTTTCCCCGGGGTTTGTTCCCTGCCCTGAGTTTTTCCCCCTTAATCCGCTTATCCCAGATTTTCCCCTCGGTTTTGCACACACATGGGGCTGGAGGAGGCTCCGCGTTCCCTCGGTATTTCCAGCGGATGCTCCGATCTGCCCGTTTGATGTGGTTTAGCGAGGGCTCCTCTCCCCACGCAGCGGCTGGGACAGCGCGGGGGTTTGTCCCCAACCTGGGACCAGCCGCCACCCCTGGATGGGGCACTGGGGAGAGTGGGGAGAGCTCAGCCCCCCGGGATGGGCAACCAGCGGGGACAATGGGGTCCAAAGCCACACGAGTGACAAAGCGGGTGCAGAGGGGACATGGGTGTCCCCAAAATAGGTCGCTGGGAGCCTCTGGACAAGCTGAGTCTGGAGCAACCGAGTGCCCACCCAAGGGATGCTCAAAGGAGACGAAGTGTCGGAGGAGTGGAGCGAGGGGGGGGCCAAAACGGGCGACTTTCCCAAACATAAGTGCTGCAAAGAGCCTCTCTCTGTCACTGCCTTGTCCCCCCTGTCTCCAGCTCAGCAGAGCCCCGGTGCTGCAGGTGACACAATCCTTTGGGACAGCAGAAAGAAGCCAAACAAGGTGCAGCAAGTGCTGCCCCCCATCAGCCCCCACCCCGGGGTCACCTTCCTCGGTACCAAAACATCACCCACGTCCCAGGTCTGCGCTCCCCCAAACCTCTAAAAATCACCAAATCTCCGGGATTTGGGGTGCGTGTCGCGGTGTCCGGGTCCGTCCCGTCCCGTGCAGCATCACCCATGTCCAGCCCACATCCCCCCGCACCCCCAGCTCAACAACCCCAAAAGCAACACACCATCAACATCCCCTCCTTTTAATTGCAAACCCAGCAATATGCCAACGCTAATTAACTCTACCCTAAAGTCAATGAGCGAGACTGGAGGGCCGGTTCTCCCGCCGAGGCCGCGCGTTCCCAGGAGCGATCGAGCAAATAACTTCGGGAGGGACCGAAGCCAATTTTCTTTTCATTTTTGCGGGGGGGGAGGATTTAAACAGCAAGAAAACACCGATTCACACCCCAAGACGCAAACACCCCCAGCGTTATAGAATAAATAAATGGATGATCGGTGCGGAGCTGCTGGGAAAGTTTCGGGGGCGCGGAGCCCCACACCCACCCCACCACCCCCGGGACTAAGGGCTGGGGGTCCCGGGGTGTATATGTGCGTGCCCCCCGCACCTACCCATGGCCAGCGCGGCCGCCGCCTCTCCCGGCATCGCTGTCGGTGGCGCTGGGGGCGGCGGGGGGGCGGCGGAGGTGGCGGTGGCGGTGGCGGGTCCCGGGTCCCCGGCAGCGCGGCGGGCGAGGGGCCGGGCTCCGCGCCGGCGGAAATGGGCGCGGACTCGCCGCCAGCCACTGCGGCCCCGGGGCGGAGCCACCCCCGGGCCCCCCCCCGCGGCCGGGCCCCCCCCACCCCCGTGTGTCACCCACCCGCCCCGCGTGTCACACGGGACGGGACCCACCCGGGTCTTGCGACCCCCCTCCCCGAATTGTCCCCCTGTCCCCCCCCCCCCACTGCTCCGCTGCTGCCCCGCGGTGGGAAATAACCCCATGTGTCCCATGGAACGGGACCCACCCGGGTCTTGCGACCCCCCTCCCCGAATTGTCGCCCCCCCCCGCCCCGCTGATGCCCCACAGTGGGAAATAACCCCATGTGTCCCACGGAACGGGACCCACCCGCGTCTTGCGACCCCCCCTCCCCGAGTTATCCCCCTGTCCCCCCCCCCCAAACTGCTCCGCTGCTGCCCCGCGGTGGGAAATAACCCCATGTGTCACATGGAACGGGACCCACCCGGGTCTTGCGACCCCCCTCCCCGAATTGTCCCCCTGTCCCGCCCCTCACCGCCCCGCTGCTGCCCCACGGTGGGAAATAACCCCATGTGTCACACGGAACGGGACCCACCCGCGTCTTGCGACCCCCTCTCCCGGATTGTCCCCGCGTCCCTCTCCTGCCCCACGGTGGCAAACAGCCCCGCGTGTTACAGGGAACGGGACCCACCCGGGTCTTGCGACCCCCCTGTTGATGGGCGCAACTCCCCCGGATTGTTCCCCTCCTGCCCCAAAGTGGGAAACAACCCTGCGTGTTACAGGGAACGGGACCCACCCGGGTCTTGCGATCCCCACCCCGGATTGCCCCCGTGTCCCCCCACCCTGCTGCTGCCCCACGGTGGGAAACAGCCCCACGTGTCACAGGATCTTGCCCCCTTCATGATCCTCCCCACTGATGTGCTCCCCACCCAGATTGTCCCCTTGTCCCCACTCCCGCCCCCGGAGGGGGAAACAGCCCAGTGTGTCCCAGGCCACGTCACCCACCCAGGTCTTGCCCCCCCTCCCAGCCCATCCTCCTCTGAGGAGGCTGAAATTAGGGCTCTGGGTCACCCTGTGTCATCAGTATTTGCTACTGGCGGGGGTGACACCCATGGCACCCACTCAACCATCACCCTGCACCCTGTTTGTGGGGTTAGGGGGCTGGGAGGAGCAGTCCCCCAGTTTCTCCCCCCTTTGCATCACTGGGCTCGGGCTCCCCGGTTGCTTCACTGACCGCAAGCGCGTTCCTTGGGCTGCTGCTGGCCCAGCGCCTACGCCCCTTCCTCGCCTTGCTGAGCCCAGCCTTGCTGAGCCCAGCCTTTGTCACCCTGAATCTGGAGGGCCGAGCCCAAGTTCCCTTCACGGGGCGGTTGGGACGTTGCATGGGGATGGGGGGACAACATGTCCTGATGGGGACCACAAGGGTGGTCACGGACACAAAGTCACTGGTGGCAAGCGCATCTCCCCCCGGGACACTTGTCCCATCCTTGGAAGCCTCCTGAGATGCAGCTCAGCCTTGCAGCCGTGTCCATGTGTTTTGGGGGCGGAACTACGACAGCGAGAGGACCCCATTGGACCCCCCCATGTGGGTGCTCAGCCGGCGTCCCCGTGGGAGCTGCTCCCAGCCCTGTGGTGTGCGCGGAGCCGGAGCCTTCCCCGCGTTCCCAGCTGATACCATCTCACCTCCGCGCTTGAAAGCAGCTCTTTGAAGGAGCCGCTTGTTTCCAACGCTGCCGAGCCCCGAAATCCCCAGCACCCGCTTTTACCCCCCCAAAAACCCCAAGTGTTTCAGCACAACACCCATCGCCCACCTCCAAAACTCCTACCGGAGCCTCGGCCATGTGCAAATATCCCACCAAATGTGGCTCTGGGGGCTGCGCAACCTTTGGGCACCTCACAGCGCTCCCAGTTTTGGGGTTCACCCCCAACACCTCAACCCTTGCAACCTGCGAGGCAGCAAAGAACAAACCCCGCCGGCCACCGAGTCCTGGGGTGGCTTCCCTATTGTCACCGCAAAGGGCCACCAAACCCTCCGCCGGTGGCCAGTGATTCATTTTCCAGCCACCCAAAGGAAAAACAACCTGCGAGACGACCCCGGCGAGGTCGTGCGGTTCCCTCCATTCTTGTTTTGCCCCCCCCCCCCCATCACTCCCCAGGGCTGATAATCGGGATATTTATTTGTAAATAGAGGTTTCCTCCTTTGCAATAATCCTCCCACTCCTGGTGTGAATCACTCGGGGGAAGGAGCTGCAAGAACTGGAAGGGTGGCAGGGAGGAGGCGCCGCGGGCGGGAGCCGTAAGCCCAAAGGAATTTGGAGATGATGCTCAACAGTACCTAGAAAGCCGGTCGGGAAGTCACGGGCGAGTCGGACGAACAGGCGTCTCTTTCCTCCCGGCGCGAGGATGTGCTAAGAAAGAGCGGTGCTAAAACGGGGCAAAAAACCCCGGCTTTGGGGCCCTGAGACGCAAGGGATGGAGAGTGAAAAAAAATCAGCTTTAAAAAATGGTTTTGAAATTTTTTATTTATAACCACTGACCTTGGAAGAACAAGAACAATCCCACAAGGGAATATACTGTGTTTGAGTGAAGAAAACCCAATAAGAAGCATGCAGATAGTTGGCCAAGGTTGCTGCGTGCAGGCAGCCCCAGTACGCACCACTAACCCCAGTACGCACCAGTGATCCCAGTAACCACCAGTAACCCCAGTACTCACTAGTTTCCTCAGAACCACCAGTGACCCCAGTACCCATGAGCAGCTCCAGTACCCACCAGTATTCCCAGTACCCACCAGTGACTGCAATACCCACCAGTACCCCCAGAATCTCTCGGTACCCCCAGAACCCACCAGCAGCTCCAGTACCCACCAGTATTCCCAGTACCCACCAGTGACTGCAATACCCACCAGTACCCCCAGAATCTCTCAGTACCCCCAGAACCCACCAGCAGCTTCAGTACCCACCAGTATCCCCAGTACCCCCCAGTATCCCCAGTACCCCCCATTACCCCCAGAACCCCCTAGTACCCCCAGAACGCACCAGCAGCTCCAGTACCCACCAGTATACCCAGTACCCACCAGTGACTGCAATACCCACCCGTACCCCCAGAACCCCCCAGTACCCCCAGAACCCTCCAGCAGCTCCAGTACCCCCCCAGTATCCCCAGTACCCCCAGCTGCTCACAGGCCGGGCACTAATTTGGCAGCACTGGCTCGAGGGTTTCATGCTTATTTTCCCTGCTGTTATAAAACCACAAGAACAATTATTTAATTGTTTCGCCCCGTTTCTGGCAAGGTGCGCGACGCCGGCAGCCTCTGCGGGTTTATTTTTATTTTATTTTATTTTATTTTATTTTATTTTATTTTATTTTATTTTATTTTATTTTATTTTATTTTATTTTTATTTCATTCTTTTTTCCCTTTTCGAATTGCTCTTTGTCACTGGTTTATTCCGGGCTTGGCGATTAAAGGGGTTATTTCCCCCTCTCTAAATTAAGCCAAACCAGGGGCAGATCCCCAATCGCAACCTCACAGAGTCCTGCTCTGCCAAATCAACCAATTTAGGGCAAAACCCTGAAAAAAAGGCATATAACTCCCCTCATCTTCCACAAAGCGGGGAGGACGCTTTTGGTGTGTATATATATATATATATATATTAAAATTCATATTTTTATTTAAAATATTCTGAAAAAAGGGCAACCCCCCCCAAGATAAAACCCCCCGAAGCAGCCGGTAACAAGGGGGCTGTGTGCTGGTGTCCGGCATAAAAGCCTCCGGCCGCCTGTTTATTTTGGATTGTGGAGGGTGCAAATTCGGCAAAAGAAGGGGAAAAATAACATCGCCTTTCGCCCTCCCCGCCCCTTCCCCGATGGCTCGAACAAGCCCAAATTGTAGCTGCCGCGATGTTTTTGGCGTCGCCGGCGAGCGCAGAAATCAATCAGGCTACGGGGGGGGTTCGGTCCCTCACCGCCGTGTATTTATTTAATATATAAGCTCAGGATAAATTAAATATTACACCCAGCATCCGCACTGGCTGCGCTTCATGTGTCCCATTGCGGGGTCCCCCATCCCCAATTCGGACATGGGGTTGGGGTGTAAGCGCCTCCGATGCCTCCTCCACCCCCAAATCCACTAAAAACAGGGCCTTATTGGATTTTATTTTCCTGGCTTTATCTTGCAGCCACCGGTTCTGTTTTTCTGCCGGCTTAAAAGGCTCTTTCATAGCCGGGATTTTCCCCTGTGAATGTACATTTTATTCAAAAGGGGTTTTTTTTTGTTGCTTGTTTTCGTCGTCCTTTTTTTATTTTTCCCCTCCTAAATAACTTCTTGGGGTTTTGTCCCTTCCCAGACATTTTCTTTAGCCCCCCCATTTGTGTTTACAGCCCTCGCTGAAATAAAACCTCTATAAATAAAGGAGTTTTAAACCTACGGGCTCCCCACTTCAAGCCCGGCCACTAAAAAGGGCTTTGTTGGCTGCAGCAACGCAGCCTGTTCCAGGCTGGCACCTCTCTGCCTAATGTCAATAATGGGCCGGTTAGCGCGAGATTATATTAAATATATATATTTATCTTTACGCAGGGGGGATAAGCGCGGATGGGATTCTCCTCGGAGGCCGAGGGGCTGGTGGTGGTGGCTCTGCCAGGTGTTTTGGTGGGTTTTTCTTGGTGTTTGCACCGGCTTCGCCGCCGCGGTCACCAGGAGCCGCGTTGGTTTTTGCCGCCGCGGGACACAAGGAGCATTCAGGGAGCACTTGCCCGGCTGCACGTCGGGCTGTGCCCTTAAAAATCCCGAATCCTGGCTCCGATTTACGTCCTCGGGGTCGTCACCATCCACCAAGGGTTTTATGGTGGGACCCCAGGACTGGAAGAAGTGGGGCGGGGGGGGATACTGGGAGCTGGGAAGGGCAGGAAGGTTTTGGGGTGGGTTTTGGGGGAGCAGCCCCCCTACATGACATCAGGAAGGGGCTGGGATGCTCGGGGTACCCTCACAAGGCAGGGGTGTGTTGGGATGGGTTTTGGGGGAGCAGACCCCCTACATGACATCAGGAAGGGGTTGGGGTGCTTGGGATACCCTCGCAAGGCAGAAGGGTTTTGGGGTGGGTTTTGGGGGAGCAGCCCCCCTACATGACATCAGGAAGGGATTGGGGTGCTTGGGGTACCCTCACAAGGCAGGAGGGTGTTGGGGTGGGTTTTGGGGGAGCAGCCCCCCAAATAACTATGGGGCGCACTGGGAAGGGACAGGGATGTTAGGGATACCCTCCCAAGACAGAAGGGTTTTGGGGTGTTTTTTTGGGGAGCAGCTCCCCCTCAAATGACTGCGGGACACACTGGAAGGGGACCTGGATGCTCAGGATGCCGTCGCAAGACAGAAGGGTTTTGGGGTGCTTTTTCTGGGGGAGCAGCCCCCCTACATGACATCAGGAAGGGGCTGGGGTGCTCAGGATATCCTTGCAATGCAGGAGGGTTTTGGGGTGTTTTTTAGGGGAGCAGCCCCCCAAATAACTTCAGGACATAGTGAGAAGGGACCAGAATGCCACCCTCACAAGGCAGGTGGATTTTGGGGTGGTTATTGGGGGAGCAGCCCCTCCAAATTACAGCAGGGATGGTCAGGATACCCTCACAAGGCAGGAGGGTATTTGGGGGAGCAACCCCCCCAATAACCACAGGACACAGCAAGAAGGGGCTGGGATGCTCGGGATGCAGGTGGGACCCCCCAGGCAGGATTTCCAAGCCCTCCAGCCAAGGGATCCAGGCTTGGGAAGCCCCCCATTCCCATTCTTTCTTCCCGAGCCACCAAAGCGGGGCGAAGGGACCTTGGTGTCCGGCTGGAAATATACAAAAGAATCACCGAAATCCAGACAAAAAGCAGCCAGCGGCGAACAGAGGCCGCTCAGTCTCCAGGCCATTAATCCGGCCATCACAAAAGGCGCAGCAGCAGGTCACAGTGCGTGGCACATGCCCGAGCATGATGTATTTTGTCCTTGTTCTGCCTGTTTATCTATCATTTGCATTGTGCCTGCCTGGCAGGCTCGCCCCGTCCGACGCTGCCGGGGAGCGCTGACTCAGCATCCGCAGCCCCCGGTGTCCCCACACTGTCACATCCACCAGCAGTTTTTTTTTTGGGGGGGGTGGGGGTCGCATCGGTGCGATGGGAGCGTGCGAAAAAAATACACGTTTTTCCTCAGAAACGTGGGAAAGCAAATAAATCTCCCCCCCCCCCACCCTGAAAAGATGAGACTCCCCATCGCGATGGGCGACCCACGGGAATGACTCACTCGGCACCTTCGGAAGCGGAGACGGAGGTTGTGGGAGCTCCGGGGATGGAGCCGCGCGTGACTCAGCCCCGCAGGAACGGCAGGAATTTGTCCCTGCCCAGGGACACACAGGTCGAACAGGTCCAGGCGCTCCCCGGGAAGGGGAGAGGGACCCTGGAGGGATCCGGGCGCTCCCAAGCGCTGGGAGATCTACCGGGATCTTGCGGCATCGCACGCCGGCCTTTCCCAAGCAAGGCGAGGTTTAGATTTGCACCTGAGCCCAAGAAATAGTCACCACGCAGCCCCTGCCGCGCTGCCTCGACACCCTGGGGCTTCGTGTTTGACCGTAAAACACTTAAATTTGGCTCAAAACACTTAAATTTGGCTCAAAACACCTAAATTTGGCTCATAACCAAGTGGGGAAGAGACTGAATAGTGGGGGACAGGAGGTGACAGCAGCCGTCCTTGCCTTCGCTTTCCCCATCTGGTTTGCTGTCGCCTGCCCTTGGACAGTGGTGGGGACACGCCACCTGCCAGGGGACACTCGAGCAGGAGGTGACACCGTGATGTGGGGTTGGTGACAGCACCTCTATGGGCAGGGTGGGGACAGGCGAGGAGCTGCTGTGCCCTTACAGAGAGACCCCCACAGACCCATTTTAAGCAGCCCTGAGGACCTTGCCAGGGGACACATTTTAAGGAGCAACGTAACCCCACTAGGGACAGGAGCCTTATGGCCAAGGGGACATTGCCAGGGGACACAGACCATGGCAAAGCGGCAGCAAGAAGCCGGATAAATCACAAGTGTCACAGCCAGACGAGCCGGGGAGCCCCGTACTTTGCTCACGCAGCCACTGAGCTGGATGACACTGAGCTCATTTGTTTTTGCTCGGTTGCAAAACAAACTTCAGCGCTGGGATCGCGCCAAGCCTGGAAAGTTTTTTGTTTGGTGCAAGGAGCAGTGCGGGCAAAGTTGAGAGTCACCGAGATGGGGTGAATGAGTGTGCACGGGGCCGCACGGAACCGCCATGACACCGGGAACGATGCATGAGGATGCGGCGCCGCCATGGACGCGAGAAGGGGAATTGGGGCGGGGAGAGGGGAATTAAGTTTTCTGGGGGCGGCTTCTATTTTTGGGGTTGTGTCGCAATTGTTTCCTGGGCCGTGACGTCGCGGCTGGGTCGGGTGACGGCATCCGCGCCGTGTTGCACAAGAGCTGCCCCGGAAAAACGCTCTTTGCGACGTCTGCTGCTTCAAGCAGCTCCGTGAGGGTTGCGATGGCTCCTTATTGCAGTTTTTCTACTGTAGAAAATGCTCCGGGAGCCCTTATAACCCTTTGGGGATGCACCGGAGCTCTCCTGGGATGCAAAGCCTTGGTTGTACCAGCTGTGCACCATGGTTGGCGTGACCGCGCTGCAAAAGTCCCTTAGTGCACGGACTCAGAATCCCGGGCTGTATGACAAACAATAAAATGAAATAAATAAATAAAATAATTAAAAAATAAAATAAAAATCCTTTTCTTCTCCCATCATATCATGAGATTCAGTCCCAAATGCATCAGAGCCCTGCGATGGCCACTCGGGGCTGACAGCCCTGCTGGGATGAAGGTGCAAACCCAAGGGGCTCTTTGGACTCACACAGTTGCCCCTCACTGCCTGCCTGGCTTGGCTGTCATTGAAAACCATCACAAAATATACAACAAGAGCCCAAAATTCCACCCCGAGCATCACAAAAGCAGCCTGACGTCAGGGCGCGGGGAGGCCAAAGGCTGCGGGCCAAGCGGAGGGAAGCTGCGTTCGCAAAAATTAAAAAAAATGATAAAAAACATTTAAAAAAATGACAATTTCTGTCTAGGAACGGCCGGGCTCTGAAAGGCACCGTTCTTCGGGGCTCTGTGCGGAACAAGAAAAGCCTTTGAACGGGCGGGCGAGCTCCTCGGCCGGCTGCCAGCGGAAAATATCGCTGTGCGAGCTGGCTCGGGAGTGGGGAGACATCCCGGCACGGGGGGGCTAAATCCTTCCTCCATGTCCCGGGGAAATGCTGCGGAGTGTCTGGAGTCCGGTCCTGAGCGCAGGTGCTGGGGACGGGGTCAAGGTCAAGGTGATAAAACCAACCCAGGGCACCGATGGGAGGCAAAGAGAAAATAAACTAGAAAAATAAATAAGCATTTTTAAAAGGTGGGAAAACCCCCTACTTGACCTACATACTTTGACATGTATGCTGTATTCTGGAGAGGTATTACTTTATGTAGCCATACTTCTCCCTGGCCATCCTCCATATACATCCTCCATTAGAGACTCAGTACTGAGTGAGACGCATCACTAGTCTGATCAAATATGGTAATTCTTATCCATTGGATTGTTTATTTTTGAAACAATATGAACAGTATCGAAGCATCTGCACAAGACCTCAAACATAATCTGTCTGCCTGTGAGAAATGTACCTAATTTAATGTCATTACGGTACAGTCCCAAAGTCAAGGCGGCTCCTTTGGGCTGTTTTTGAGGATTTGCCCTACATGCAACAGGCACCTGTTGCACCACTAATGCACCCAGCAACACATTCCTTCTTCAAAATGTAATTATTTCTGAGCAAGACATCAAAAATGTGCTTTTTAGCTGATGCACAACACGCCCCACCTCAGTAAAGCCCCAAAACTCTTAAAAAGGGGCTTCTACCCCAAGTTTCTGGGGGTTTTATTGCACAATGCTGGGATGGTGAATAACAAATTGCATCCAGTGCTTTCCTTTGCCGGGCTGAGTCGCGTAAAGATCGCCCTCCCATCAAACCCAGCTTGTCACAGCTCTCCCTTTTTCTCTTGCACATTTGCTCCCCAAAACACTGTTAAAATAACAAAAAGCCAGAAATTAAAAGATAAAAGGAGCTGGCAGGCTGCCCGGCTGCCTCCGGTCAGGGCTGCTCACCAGAAAGCAGAAATAAACCCCTTTTCCTCGGCTGCGGCGGGTGGCAGAAGGCAAAGCGCCGCTTCCCAGGGCTTCGTAATTCCTGTTTTTAGTGAAAAGGGAACCAAAACGCGGCTTTGGTGCTGAACTCTCTGGGCCTCACCCCAAAATGCCTGGAAGGGTCCCTGGGGCAGTGAGGGGAGTGATTTATTGGCGAGGAGGAGGTTTTATGGGGTTTATGAGGTTTTTATGGGGTATATGAGGTTTTACGTGGCCTTTCCATACTTAAAAGGGGCCGATAAGAAAGATGGGGAGAGACTTCTTGGCAGGGCCTGATGCGACAGGACAAGGGGTGATGGTTTTAAATTAAAAGAGGGGAGATCTAGGTTAGATACAATAAATTATTGGCACTAAGGGTGGTGAGAGCCTGGCCCAGGTTTCCCAGAGATGTGGTGGATGAACCATCCCTGGAGACACCCCAGGCCAGGCTGGACGGGGCTCTGAGCAACCTGAGCTGGTGAAGATGTCCCTGCTCATGGCAGGGGTGGCACTGGATGAGCTTTGAAGGTCCCTTCAACCCAAACTATTCTATGATTTTGTGATTTATGGGGTATAAAAGGTTTTACGGGGTGTATGAAACAGCCCCAGCTGTGAGAATTGAGCCGTATTGATCTGTCGGGTTTGGTTGGGCTCTGTGGAGCCTTGTTGGGCTTTATCGGATGCTGTTGGGCTCTGTCAGGCTCTGTAGGGCTTTGTTGGGCTCTGTTGAGCCCTGTCAGGTTTTGTTGGGCTCTGTCGGGCTTTGTTGAGCTCTGTCAGGCTCTATAGGACTCTGTTGGGTTTGTTGGGACCTGTTGGGCTTTGCTGGGCTCTGTTAGGCTCTGTTGGGCTTTGTCAGGCTCTGTAGGGCTCTGTTGAGCCCTGTCGGACTTTGTCAGGCTCTGTCAGGCTTTGGTGGGTCCTGTCGTGCTCTGTTGAGCTCTGTGTGGCCCTTTTGGGTTCTGTTGGGCTCTGTCCAGCTTTGTCAGACTCTTTCGGGCTTTGTTGAGTCTGTGTAGCTTAGTTGAGCCCTGACAGGCTTTGATGGGTTCTGTTGGGCTCTTTCGAGCTCTGTTGGGTTTGCTGAGCCCTGTTGGGCTTTGTCAAACTCTGTCACACTCTGTCTGCCTTTGTCAAGCTCTGTTGGGCTATGTTAGGCTCTGTTGGGCCCTATCAGGCTCTGTCGCACCATGATGCTCCCTGTCAGGCTTTGCCAGGCTCTGTCAGGCCCTGCCAGGCTTTCCCGGGCCCTGTCAGGTCCTGTCCATGTCCTCTGGGCTTTGTTAGGCCTTGTAGGGCCCTGATGAGCTCTGTTGGGCTCTGCCAAGCTTTGTTGGGCTTTGTTGAGCTCTGTCAGGCTCTATCATGCTCTGTCTGGCTCTTTCAGGCACAGTCAGGTTCTGTCCAGCTCTCTCCAGCTTTGTCAGGGTTTGTAGGGCTCTGCTGAGCTCTGTCAGGCTTTGTAAGGCACTGTCAGGCTTTGTAGGGCACTGTCAGGCTCTGTTGTGCTATGTCGGGCTCTGTGGGGCTTTGTTGAGCCTTGTTGGGCTATGTCAGGCTCTGGTGAGCATTGTTGGGCTCTGTTGGACTTCGTTGAGCCCTGTTGGGCTCTGTTGGTGTGTGCACAAACACAGGCACGTCACAAGAAAAGCCTGAGACCACTAATGCATTTGTAAAGAGCAAGTTCTATTTTAGTCCTCTCTCTATTGGGGGATCTCCAAAGTTGCATCTAAGCTCCCATGCAGAGGTGACACAAGCGGGGACGCAGGCTCTGGTAAGTCCAGCCCTGTTAAAATCACTGAGTTCGCCTGTATTTCCAATCTTCAAGCAGGTGCAGCCTCCCGCTCTTTCTCACAACAAAGCAGGAACCTCAGACACAGTGATAAGTTGTCTAGAGTTTCTCACAGAGGTTCTACTCAAGCACACAAAGTCAGTAAAATAATTAGTGTGACATATGTGCTTTTTCTACAGACAGCTGCAAGTCACTTGAGCGTATTTACATTTAACCGATCTTCCGATATATTCGGGCTTTGTTGAGCCCTGCAGGGCTTTGTCAGGCTCTGTTGAGCCTTGTTGGGCTTTATCAGGCTCTGTCGGGCTCTTCTGGGCTTTATCGGGCTCTGTTGGACTCTTTTAGCCTCTTTTGAGCCTTGTTGTGCTTTGTTGGTCTCTGTCGCCCTCTGTCAGGCTCTGTTGGGCTCTATCAGGCTGAGCTGGGCCTTGTTAGGCCCTTTTGGGGCTCTAAATGCCCAAATGACCTTACAGTGTGAACAGGTGACTGGGATGTCCTAGAAAAGCTCATAACTTTAAGATGGAGTTTAGGCTCCTAGTTTTGCACACAACTGTGAATTCTTCCCTAATGGCTTCTGCGCCTCTGAAAAGCCTGACTTACAGGACTTATTTCCAATTAATATCTGTTCTGTCCGTGAAGAATAAATGGTACATCTCAGAGAGTTTCATTAATATTGATGAGCGTTACATATGGCTAGTTAGTATTTAAAGTATTTCAATCTGTTAAACAGAAAGAGTTTAAATCATTATTTATGTTCTGGCCATTCAATTTTCATCAAATTGAATAAAGGAATGTGTTGGAACGGAATGATGGGTTTGAACCAAAAATATCTTCACTGTTTCTACCTAGAAGCAGAAAGAAAATGCCTTGCTCAGCATTTTTTCCTGCATTTCATGGCCTATGTTTAATGCATTTATTTTGTTTTGCTAAGATGATATACAAATATATGTCAAAAATATATATATGCACACTCCTTTGTGTTGTATATATTATTCCTGCTTGCTCACAGGTGCAGAACTGAGGCAGGCAGGGACTCACACTTTAGCAATTAAATCAGCTATTAAATAATATTTTAATTAAAATCAAGCAGGTTTGCTTGTTCCTGCGTTGTTAACGAACTATTGGTTGAAGTTCAACTTAGTTCAGCTTCGTATGGGTCAAAGAAATGAGAATTTAAGCTACTGAAAAGACAGTGGTGTTCAGACTTGGGGATCATTTAAGCACTTCTGGAAAGGTTACCCTAAACTAGCACTTTATGACGCCTACTGCCCCTATGTAGAAAACGCTTATTTCATTTCTTTTCTTTCCATAAGAAGATGTCACTTCACAGACAGTAAATTCCTATAATAAGGCTTCTGTAGTTACTGCAAAAGTCCTTCTAAAGTGTCAGCACTGCTCTGTCATTAGCCTGGAGTAGAAATATAGATCTTTTCCATAGTGTGTCTCAAAGTGTGCCTTGTGGGCCCCAAGAATTTCTTTTGGAATGATTGTTATTGGGGGATCAAGAATGAATTTCAGATTTCAGAAAGATTTTTCTCCTTTCAGTGTTTCCCTGAATAGCTGAACGCTGACTTTCTCCATAGGAATCATTAGTGCTGTTAACTCAAAGTCACTCTGACATTAAAAAAGCGGTGTAGAATTGACTGCTGATTGCTGAAGAGCTCTACCAGTGCACAAATGGCAGAATATAATGGGTGTTCCCTGTTAAATTATCTCAATACACTTGCATTACCAGCTACAGAAGACTATCCCCCCCCCCCCAATTTATGTGCTCTCTGTGCACGAGTCTTCAGACTGATACCGCAGCTCAATATGGGAAAAGGGGCCAGAAAAGACATTTATTACTGTTCGCAAAGCAAAGAACTGGAGATGACTGGTGATCCTTGCTTTGAACAGGGGGTTGGATCAGACACCCCTTCCAGCCTTAGATATTCTTCGATATTCAGTGGAAAAGGACATGATGTTGGATGGCCACAAAATTGCTTGAAGTGGAAGGAATACTTTTTATTTGTTTACAGTCGGTGAATTGCGTCTCTGCTGAACGAGAAAAATCGATAAAGCTTCGTGCTGATATAAGTAAAGGCATTATTATTATTATTATTATTATTATTGTACATTTTACGTAGGTTGCTTTTATCAGCGCTAAGTTAATGATTACCTGTAGCCAGTTTCCTTTATCTCAGCAGACAATTCAGATTGTTTTGTTTCAGAAGCGTTATCAGCAGACATTAGTGTGTGAGAATACTCCCTGGTTTTTACGCTTTTATCTTTTTGCTGGTTTCGGGAATGGCTCGAAATGAATCAAGTCCCATAGACTTTGAGGACTCCTCTTTCATTTGTTGTTTCCTGCAGTGAAATACCTACTACAGCCAAGTAGCCAGGCATGATTGATTACTCCTTCAGAGGAATAGGTTATGAATTATGAATTTGAAGGGTATAGATCTGAGATAGTTTTCTGCCCATGTCACTGCTTTGGAGGCACAAAAGAAAAGTTAAATTATCCAAGAAGGCTGTGGTTGTGTTTCGGTTCCTGAAACCCGCAGCTGTGTCAGTGGGTGAACGTGCGCTGCTACTCCTCTACAAGATGCCATTTTCAATCCCAGCTCATTTCCATGTGAGGTTTAGGTTTGGGGACTAAAATTACCATGCCATGGGGTGGGCTAAAACATGAGTTTTGTCCCTGTCCTGGTTTTGCTATAAAACAAGTTTCTCTTGTAGTGAATTTGCCTGTCAGCTAAAGCTTCATATCAGCTGCGTTTTCCTGCAGAACCAGATACATGTTTTGGTAACATAGCAATGGAATGAGAAGTTATTGATAAGCATGGATGGACATCTGGCGAGAGGGGCAACGAGAAACAGGGGACCAAGAAACCGACCAACTGTGTATAACATCCCATTCATGTGATACTTCATATAAAAGTGGGAGATTACAAGGATCTTGTCCCTTTTTCCCTTTTCCTTATGGCGACATTAGGAGAGGACCTTGCGAGTCGTCCCTGTGAACTGAGGCCTAGAGAGTGACTGAATCCAGCTCCGGTTGGCTGCAGAGTCCAGTCCAGGACTTTGGGTGCCGGCTCTGCACTTGCTGAGACTTTCAAGATTGGTTTTGTGTATTTTGTATTATTTTCTCTATTCTTATTAGTAGCATTAGTAAAACAGCTTCTCTCTGTCCTTCTTTCCCTCCCAATCGCCTCTTCTTAGTGGGAAGGGGGGAGAGGGAGGGGTAAAAGGGGGAGAGGAGGTTAACAATACATCTGCCAGGGTTCTATTGTCACCCCGCAATCTAAACCCTGGACAGTCCCAGGAAGGAGATGGCTGCAGCTCGCAGGAACAGACGAACGTTGCCGAGCTGCAATGGTCCAACACTCATTCCAGCATTTAGGACGTCGTTGGGAAGGTTCTCCTGGCCTATGTCAGAATTGTCCGAAAACCTGAGATTATCTTTCCATTTCCATATCGATCGCACTTCCAGTTACAGCGGTTTGTTCCACATTAGAGTCTTGTCCCAGAACAAGAGGCTGCGGTGCAGTTAAATTTCTCTTGGCAATTAACGTGTCGTGGCAACACACGCTGTGATATGAGGAACGTCTTATTAGCTCAGATCCAGCCGATGTGACGCTCTGCGCTAAGGCAACTGTTGAAACACGCACCTCTTTGGCACGCACATACAGACACCATTTATCTTCTTTAAGGAGTCTAATGAACTAATCGAAGATGTGAAGGACTGCATTTTATTACTATTAAAATTAAGCACTATCGAGACAGATTCGGCTAAATCTGAGTCTTCAGACAAAGCAGGCGGCCTGGCATGAACCATTTGGGAACGCGCAGGGAATGTTTTTTGAACCGAAGAATGGGCTGTAGCATCACTCGCATTCATAAAGCAGGAAAATTCCTCGGCTTTATTATCAAGCAACTTTATGGTATTAAAACAAATTTGCATTTTAATACCATCTTCCCATATTAGTTCAAGCGCAGGACTAGAACTGTCTGTTCAAATCTAACAAGGGCGGTGCAGCTCTTGAAATTTCAGAGGTTGTCAAAAAATAGAAGAAAAATGAGCGTGAGCATCCAGATTCATTGTGCTTGAGAGACGACAGTAGAAGATGTTCCTTCTCAAAATAACAGACCTATAGGTTACTCCAGCCCATGCGAAAAATCACAGCTTCTATTGAGTTGTCCATCTGCTGTGAGCTACGGGAGACTTTATTTATTCACTTTATTGCGGTTGTTCCGAAGGGTAGGAAGGGTTCAGTTTTTAAAGACCACTCCTGTCCCCAGCCATCCCCCCCCCAAATAAACCGAATCTTTTCGTTAAATCGCCTTTCTCTCAACTAACAGCAGAGGACAGCAAAGCCTTGTCTGTTCTCTTCGTCTGCCAACTTGTGAGAGGTTAAACATCTCCCTGATGTAACTGGGATGCGATGGGATGGAGCCTTCTTGCCACCAGCTGCCTTGAGCCCGTTCGTGTGGCTGAAACGCCGAGAAGGGTCAATATTTGTACAAATCCTATTAAAAACCATATGTGTGGATGAAAGCTTTATGCTCTGCGCTTGGGCCCAGGGACATATTGTGAATCTCAGCGGGTCAGAATTGGACACGGTTCTTCCCCTTCGTGCCAGGGATTAAAGAATATGAGCCAAGCCGGGGCGACCGGGTGAAGAGCAGAGGGACGAGTCGGGTAGATTCAGGACAATTGGACCGGGGTGACGAGGCCACCGAGGTGGCATAGCGGTCCAGATGGTCTCGGCGTAAAAAGAAGCAATGAAAATATTCCTGGCCATGTCAACTGGGTGTTTTGTTTTAGAAGAGAGTCTCGAGGCGGCTGGAAATGGAGATCTCGGGCTGAACCCCTTGTTTTGGAAGCTTTGGTGGAGTTTTATCAGCCAACCAGTTACTTTTATTGCAATTTGTTTTAGGGAAAATTCAGGAAGCTGGAGAAGCCACTTAATGCTTGAATAAAATAGAGGTGATCTGCGTGTTTTTCGTTTTGCTGGAGGCCGCCACAAGTTTTTTGTGCCAGTGAAAGGGCCCAGGGAGAACTACACAACACCACAAATGTAAATGAACAAACAAAACCCACCGTCACCGTTGGGATGATGGCAGCGTCTCAATCCCATCTCGTCTCTGTAATGTGTTTATGATCCAGCTTTGCTCAGTGAAACACGGGGATCAATTCCACTTTTTCTCCATATTCCATTATTCATTCTGGTTTTCTTGCATCAACACAGGGATATTATTATTTGGCTTTGTAAAACAGAAATTGCTTTCTTCCTCACAAAGTGCCGCTAAACCCAGAGTTACGCAGTATAGGATCCAGCCCTTTCTAAGCACATTTAATTTAAAAATATAATCAACTGTTGACCTAGTTTGTTCACGTTAAGTTTTAAGAAACAATTTCGTCGGCTAAACGCGTTGCTGTTTAGAGATCACGTACACGCGCTAAAGGTTGTTGAACGGAGTTTGGATTTCCGATATAAATGTGGCACTAAAACTCATGACAAAATTGTTCATTTGTTCTCTATACAGAATAACAACACTCCCTAGTAGGAATATTATTTCCTTATTCTTAATTGTACAGTCTTCATAGGGCTGCTTTAAATACACAGCGTGTGCACGAACTATTCTTTTAAATAGTCCACCTGACCAAAGGAAAATAACTTTTCGCTATCCAGATTTGGGAAGCGTTCAAACACAGTTAAGGAATTGATTTCCTTCATCGCTTTGTCCCATCATTCTTGCTGCCTTCTGGTGGTAAATTATTCACTCACCACTCGCAGCGTCCGAGAGTCTCTTGTATTTAATTTGCTGGGAGGATATTGTCAGGGCAGTCACACCAAGAGCCTCTTGATGTATTTGCTAATAGAGCCACGCTGACAATATCTCCTATGATATAATTGATTGGTAAAGTAGCAATGTTCCCAGTGTGGCCTAGCAGGTAAACATGCAATAAATTAAAAAATAAAGTGGGGGAAATAGTTGTCCAAAGGATAATAAACTAAGGTGATGTACAAAGCGCTAAAACCCAAGGGCTTATGCAGCTGTAGCCATTCAAAGGCACTTACCAAATTACAGAAACTAAACAGGATTTGGCTGAATTAGCAGTGAGGTAGGAGACCTCTCGGGAAACCCCAGGTGCTGCTTATTCTCTAATTAGGTATTTAATTAGTGCCCCGGGGGGAGCTGGGAAATGAGTGAAGCTGAGAGTTGTTTGTGCCCTGTGATTCTGTGAGAGGAGCCGCAGCGTTTCTGTCACCCAGTAGTTTGAAGGTAACATATATTCATGTTTCTTACAACATGCTAATGCTAAACATACTAATATTACTAATAACAAGTATTTTCTGCGGTGCCTTTGGAGATGTTGGTGTCTGAAGGTCTTTGGTGAACCAAGCTGAGCCTTTTGCTGGGGAGCAGCCTGCCAAGGTCTGTCTGTGTTTCAAAAAGTGTGTTTGGGATGAAAGGAGATCCTTGATATTATTGCTAGAAAAGCTTGTGCTGTGTCACAAAATGAGCATGTTGATGGTTTTGTCAAATGGGTACGTGGTGGGTCCTTGGTTTGTATTTAGGAGCTACTAAAATAAAGGTGACTGGCAGTGGTGATACACAATGCGCGTCTTTCCCTTTGATTTTGGTGTTGCTTACCATTCTAAGATCTTTTTTGCTCCTTTGCTGTGTCTATTAAAATAGTAGGAGTATTGTGGTACTGTTCCTAATTTACCTCAGGTCTGCTTCACACCACTTTTTACAGTACTAAAAAGACCAGAGGACTTTTTACATGTCTCTAATAGTATTAGAATCCATGAGAAAAAAATCAAGTTTGTCCAGTTAGAAGGTTCATATCTTGATGTAATCCAAACCTGCTGATGCTCCAGCTGCTGGGTTTGCTTCCCTACGTTTGTATGTGCATTTGAGGACCACAGGTAATGTCCTGCTGGGGTTGCTCCCTACGTTTGTATGTGCATTTGAGGACCACAGATAATGTCCTGCTGGGGTTGCTCCCTATGTTTGTATGTGCATTTGAGGACCACAGGTAATGTCCTGCTGGGGTTGCTCCCTATGTTTGTATGTGCATTTGAGGACCACAGATAATGTCCTGCTGGGGTTGCTCCCTACGTTTGTATGTGCATTTGAGGACCACAGGTAATGTCCTGCTGGGGTTGCTCCCTATGTTTGTATGTGCATTTGAGGACCACAGGTAACGTCCTGCTGGGATTGCCCCCTATGCTCGTGGGTGCATTTGAGGACCACAGATAATGTCCTGCTGGCCAGGAGCTCAGGTCTCTGCGACATCTGCCATCCTGTTCATATCTCCATTTAAACTTCTGGGAAATATGGAGCCCCACAGTGTGTTTTTGTCAATCAGGGTGAGGAAAATAATCCTTCCCCCCACCCCTTTGGTAGCATTCGGGAGCTTCTCTGGATATGTTTTGTAATATTTAGCCATGCAGAAGTGCTGCTGTTTTTCTAGTTCTGAGTGTAACTCATCTGTTCTCAGCTTCTTCAACAGCAAACCCCTGTCGCTTTGGAAAACCTGTTTATGACAAATGATAACAGCCATTTGTTTGCCACCCAGGTTGATTTGTGGTGGTGCTGGTCTAGGAGATCAGGCTGGGTCAACACCTCTATTTCAAGAACCTGTGAGATGCTGAGGTCAAGTCAAAGCACTTTGATTCTTTTATTCCGTGAGAGGGGCAATATGGTTTTCAACCAGCAGTTCTAACAGTCCCAGGCAAACTTAATTCCCTGTGTGTGTTGTCTTTTCTCAGCATTTTATTCTTTAAAAAAAGAGAACGCTAGCACTCTCAAATGTATATGACTATGCAACTTGTTCCATCTCGCGTGATTTAAGTAAACATCATCTTGTGGAGTATTTGTTCCTTTTTCAAATGCCTTAATTTCTGTAGATGTCAGTAGTTACAGAATAGTCTAAAATCTAATTAATTCTGAACTCCCCCTCCATTGTGGAGGCGCTTGCAGAAAACAGCAGCAATAGTATCTCATGGGAATGGATGGCAGCAGAGGACAGGAATACAAATGTTGAGCGTACTGGCAGCTTGATATAGGGGGGAATACGAGCTACTGGATTTCTATTTGGGCAATAGGATGTTTTGTGTAATCATGGGGAAATAGTTGTCTCTTTGAAATTCATCCCTTTTTTTCCCCAGTACTCCATTTTTTTGGTGTTATGAACCTTTCCTATGCACTACGGTAACATTGCAGAGCCAAGCTGGAAAGAGTGTTTGAGTGGTCCCCCTTGGGCTATTGGGTTTTATGGAGACAGGACACTAAGGAGCCCTGAACTGCCCATTACTTTGGAGCAGGAATGGTGCTGCAGTGAGATTGATAGCAGCCACGTGCCTCCATATACAGTGCGAGCTGCATAAATTACAGCTCTTAACGATAAGGCACAGCTAAATCTCAACTGAAGCGTAGTTCTGCCTTTATTTCAGTTTGCTCTAATGCATGAGTATGTAAATATGTATGCCAGGAGATGAAACTGTGTCTGAGACTGGGGGTGAGTGTAGCTGCGGTATAAACAAATGAAAATTGCAATCAAACCTCTAGAATTTACCGTATTTGAACCACACCGGATCTCAAACAGCTGGGTGTTTGCAACATGGCAGGATGCTTTATTGTGGTGCATTCCCACAAGGTGAATTAAAATAAGGACTAAAAAGCCCCTATAAATCAGATTTTTATAGCTGCCTCAACCACCTGCAAACTGTTGGTACTTGTTTTCAAAATCCACCATCATTCTGCTGTCAAATTGATTTTTGGTTTCATTAGCAGAGCTGGCATCGCCTGTGCTGGCATAATCTACTGGCCGCATAAATTACTAGGAGTGTAATTGTAAGCAATGTCTTAATTTTGTCAACAGCATTCCTGAGTGCCAACGGTACCCTTTATGCACTATTTTTAAGTGTCTTGGCTGGATGTTTTTTTCAGCAAATTTTACCTCAATGAGGAATAACAGAAAGAATTAGGTGAGCCTGTGGTAGTTAGTACAGGCGGGGAGATGCTGCACGTGAAACTCAAGGAGAACGTTTAGCAAGGGACTCGCCAGTATTTGTAAACAGCTGCAAATTCAAAAGGTAACTTTTAAAGTACGGGGGATAAGTGAAGGAGCATTTTTGGTAGTACAGAGGTACCGGAAAGTGTTGCAAATGGAAGCAGATAGTGAGTTTTACCCCAGGTGGGAGAGCTCAGCTATGGCTCACGGTCAGAATTGCATGAGCTGAATGGTGGAGGAAGAGCTTGGTTCCTCATGGCTGCGCAGCCATTGCACCGTCAGGAGGTTGTTTGCTCAGATCAGTGTTTTGCAACCCGGCACGAAGTCTGTAAAATCTGTACGACCCTCCGGTACGTTATATGTGACCTAAATAAAAATCCAGGGGTGTTATGCTTTATCCTTCCTTCAGGTTTCACTAACATTAGCTGCATTGAATGTATGGATGATGATAATGGGTCTGCATCTTAAATTGGGTGAACCATCTCAAAATTGTTCTGTAGGAACAAGGTGTCTACAAATATGTCATTAATGAACAGGGGGGAAGCTAACAGCTAGTAATCAACTCTATGTACCATGAATTTCCAGGTTCCAGTATAAGCTGGGGAATGACCTGTTAGAGAGCAGCGCAGGGGAAAGGGACCTGGGGGTCCTGGGGACAGCAGGGTGACCATGAGCCAGCACTGGGCCCTTGTGGCCAGGAAGCCAATGGGACCTGGGGTGGGTTAGAAGGGGGTGGTCAGTAGGTCAGAGAGGTTCTCCTGCCCCTCTGCTCTGCCCTGGGGAGACCACACCTGGAATCTTGTGTCCAGCTGTGGCCCCTCAGTTCCAGCAGGACAGGGAACTGCTGCAGAGAGTCCAGCGCAGGGCAACAAAGATGCTGAAGGGAGTGGAGCATCTCCCGGGTGAGGAAAGGCTGAGGGAGCTGGGGCTCTGGAGCTGGACAAGAGGACACTGAGGGGGGACTCATTCATGGTTACAGATATCTAAAGGGGCAGTGTCAGGAGGATGGAGCCAGGCTCTTCTGGTGACAACCAGTGATAGGACAAGGGGTAATGGGTTCAAACTGGAACTCAAGAGGTTCCACTTAAATTGGAGAAGAAACTTGTTCGTGGTGAGGGTGTCAGAGCCTGGCCCAGGCTGCCCAGGGGGGTTATGGAGTCTCCTTCTGTGCAGACATTCCAACCCACCTGGACACCTTCCTGTGTAACCTCATCTGGGTGTTCCTGCTCCATGGGGGGATTGCACTGGATGAGCTTTCCAGGTCCCTTCAACCCCTGACATTCTGGGATTCTGTAAGTCTCGGGTCATGTGTGCTCATTAAGTTATTCTGTACTGCAATTGCTTTTTACAGTTGGAGGCTTGAAGCAGAAGGCATCTTTCTGTTTGGCTGTGAGTAAATGTAGGCAGGGCAGTGAGATTCATATTATGATGGGAGGGAATGCATTTGCCCTGTGTATGTGGAGAGTTAACATTGTGGTGCATCTCTGCATGAAATAAATCATAGTAAGGTAGTTGATAGGTTTGTTCCCTTCCTCATTCAAAAGCATTAATTATTAGCAATACTCTGTATATTAAATGGAATAGTAATGGATTTGTTAAATGCAAAAGCAAGAGTTCTGTTTCAATTTAAAACCAGCAGGTTGTGCTAATGCGTGTTTTACAAGTAACCATTTATTTGTCTGAAAAAGCGCAGGTAGAGCCAGGGAATTGCTGAAAGCTCCCCCAGGCTGCGCTCCAGCCTTTCCCTCTTCTATTGCTCTAAACCAAAATGCACCGAGATGACCGTGGCAGAAAGAGCTTTTCCCGTTATCCATCAGGACTGGATTCCGGCTGCCAATACACAGCGAGGCAATTTAGCCGTCTGCTCAAGTATGTGATCTAAGTCACGCTGAGGTTAAAGCCTTATCTAAATCCTGTTAAAGCCAGTGCTAAGACCCCATAAACTTAATTGGGTTTAGCGTAGATCTACTTTACGGATTTCTTTTTGTACCTTAGCACGTTTGTATTTTTTGATCGGTCGGTACCTTCTGATAAGCTGTCATTAAACTTCTCTGGGACAGCACCATGTATTCTTACCTTTATTCTTTTAAATTATGGTGTTATATGTGATGCATAATCTGGAAGGACAACAAAAGGTGTTGATAGTCAAGAAAAACTATCCACAAGAAGTGAGCCTGAACCTTTTTGCCATTAAAACAATCTCAGCCTAGTTTAGTAACCTGGTAGTAGTGGTTTATGTTGACTACTTGGGGTAGGGTTCATTCCTGCTCCTATTTACTGATTTTTTGGAATTTAATGTGTATGAAAGGCTTAACTGCTGAAAATCAATGCATTTCTTTCTATTTGTTATATGAGCTGCCTTAGACTTCGCACTACAGCCATTTGTCAAAAGTAAAGCTGAAATACTGAGTACAGACAGCACAGTGTTAACCTCATTCATAGGGGAGAAATCTTCTATCATTCAGCACCATAAGGTTAAGCAAGTTATTTTCCATTGTATTTCCATTAACTTCAGTAAACTTAAGTCCACCTCACAACAAAGGGGCTGTGGTAAAGTTTTTATTTGCATCTTTAAAGTAGGATTATTGAGATACAGGTAGGAACAAAATATTGCTCGTACACCTCTAGCACAGGGTGTTGAACACAGTGGAGCATTTTATGTGAACTTCTTAGAGCTCAGCCTCCTATGAACATGTTTTATTCATCAGCCTAAAGCTCTTGTGAAGAAATAAGTGTCAGCAATTACGAAATATTTGCCGTGTTTAATTTATTCCTCAAATTCTTTTGTGGCTTAATAGTTAAGGAAAAAGTTTGCAAGGTGATAGTGCAAGACTCCATCTGTTCAGACAGATTAAAGGAACCAGAGGACAACTTTTAAAGGATGAATACTAACGGTATTGTTATTGCTCTTGCTGAGTTTAATTATGGAGAATAGGGACCGATAAATATGTCGGCAGGACATATTGATTGCTCTGTGAATGTACACATCCATTTAAAGGCAAAGTCAAAGATGTTTCAGCTGGATATGACCTACCAAGACAAGCATAAAGCTGAAAGGTGCGTATTTGGCGAAGTGGAGGGTTATCTTTGTGTTGTGTGCTGCTCTACAGTGCTTTAGAAGGTCAGTAACTGTGGAGATAGTCTAGTCCAACCTGCTGCTCAAAGCAAGGTCAAGTAGGACAGGTTGCTCAAGACCACGTCCTTTGGGTTTTGAATATCTCCAATGATTGAGACTCTGCAGCCTCTGAGGGCAGCATGTTCCCGTGTTTGAATACCCTCGCTGTAAGGAAGCTTTAAATGCATGTATGTCCTGTATTTCAGCTTGTGCCCAATGTTCCTTGTTGCATCTCTGGGCAGCAGATAAGAATCTTGCTCTGTCTTCTTTATTCCCCACCAGATATGTAGACAAATTGAGATCCCCCAAGCCCCCTGTTCAGGCCAGACAGTCCTGGCACTCTCACGCTCTCCTTATCTGACAGATGCTCCAGTCCCATATCCCATCATCATCATCTTTGTGGTGTTCCTTTGCACTTGTTTCAGTGTCTAATACACGGAAAGTTGGGCTTTGGAATATTTTATGTTGCATTCAGGCTTAAAAAAATGCTTTGGCTAAAAACAATCACAGAATTGGGGATTGGAAGGGACCTCGAAAGATCATCTAGTCCAATTGTGATAGAAAGATAGAAATCAGAAATTACCTTCAAATATGTCTGTTAAACTACTGTTAACCCGTATTCCCAAGAAGTTCTGCCTTTGAGGATACTATAAATTAATATCGAGTGCAATGACACATTGATTAAAAATAGTAAGTAAATTTCTGAACAAAACTGTCTTTAGTCACTAAGGAACTTTCAGAATTTCTGCCAAACTTGCAATGAATTCTCAACCTATCTTTGTTATAAAGAGCAAATTTATAAAAAACCCCACAAATTTCCCCAATGAGACTAATTATTAGAGCTTTTGATGTTTGTTATAATCACTTTGAGGAGGGCAATAAGTACGTATGTTTTAGCAGAAGTCATTAAGAGTTTTCATTTTAAAAGTTGAAGGTTGCCAATGTGTGTTTTATTTCCCTCAAAGGTTATCTGGGTTTTCTCCCCTATAGGAACCAAATGCCCTAAAGACACACTGCATTGCATATCCAATTATAGCTGCTTTCCTAACTAATAGTTTTTAGATATTCATGTTTAATGATTTTTATGCCTCTTGAAAATGCCAGCAATATTGCTCATAAATCATTGTCCTTTCCTTTAGCTCTCCTGGATTAATTTAAATTCACTTTAATTACAATTCTAGTTGGAGCAACTGCATTTAATCCTACCTGGTTTTCGAGGCAGGTATTTGGTTTGGTGCAGCTCATTAAATAGCGGTGATATAGGTTAATGTCATGAGTAGGCGCAGAATGGGATGCTGGGGAAGGTGATGCTGGAGAGATTGCAGCTTGCCTTGAGAAGCATTAATTCTTTAGTTAAGCACAATTATGCTGTGTGTTTTGTTTGATATTTTCTGTATCTGTGTGCGTTGGCTTTGTATGCAATTCTTATATATCTTTGAACTAACTGCATGATATGCATTAATGATAATCACGACCATAGGCACCGCTTCTCTCAGGGTGTCCATAGGCAGTGATGCAACAACCAATGCATTCTATTTTAAATAAGTTGTTCTCATTTGGAGGTCAGGAGTTGGGGGGGAAAGAACCAAGATTCATGAGGTTTGCAGGTGTCGGGCTGAGTCAGCAGGGTTTGGTGTTACAGAATCCATACCTTGATGTATAGAAGTGCACGGAGGGAGCTTCTTCCCCACCTGGGATATCCACTGGAGTAGAAACGCTCTCATTTCATACCTGTGCTGCACTACAGCAAACACCGGGGAGAAAATCAACTACAGCAGAGACGTACTGAACGTGATAAAACTGCTTCTGATTTATATTCATGGGGAGTGGAATCAAATTGGTGCCAAAGGTGGAAACAGAGGTGTAAAACCTTATGTAGCCCACTGCTTCTTTAGCAAAAGAAATAGATGTTTTCTTAAATATCAATCCAGGGGAAAAAGGCCTGTGTGTGTTTCATTTTTCTTTGCTGACGTTTTGATGTGATTAAATCCGTGGTGCTGCAAAGAAATATTGCCAAGCGAACCTCGCAGCCCGAGCAACAGTGCGGTGTCCATCCAAAGCCAAACACACAGCGGCTTGCTCTTTAGCGTAATTAGTAAAAGCAGAGTCACGCTCTAACCTGTGAATCCCTTTTTCTCCGCCTGGAGCAGTTCTGTTAAACACCGACTATCTTCTTTCTGTAAACGGGCAAAAATATTAACAGCGTAACACTCGGCAAGACATTCAGGGAGTCCGATGCAGATGTGTAATCAGAGAAACTCCTGCTTATATTGAATAATTTCATTTCTCTAGCCGTTCATTTCTGGGTTACTGACGAAGTCAGATTTCAGGAGGCTGATGTGATATTCATAGTGATTTTTCTGGTTTTAAAGATAAAGTGTTGTGGCTCTAGATTTCTTTGCATGTCTCAGTTCCCTGAGGAAGTGTTGCTTCTGGCATTTGACTAGGCACTGCAATACATTCTTCCCAATGCTTTTGCAGTGGAAAGACCAGTCCTGCTGGCTCGAAGACCAGCAGCCTTATGGCCAAAGCACTATCTGAGCCTCTGGCTCTATTTTTTCAATCCTTATACATTTTTCTGACACTGAGAATCACCAGAGAGAATTTTTGATCTGAAGGGAGAATAACCAGCTCACACTGATATTGTACTTGACCCAATTTCGAGAAGAAAACCACCTTCCACCCAGCCTTGCCAATTTGTCTTTGAGTGCCTGATGCTCTGGCCCTGCTGTTATTTTCCTCACCCTAGCTGCAAGATTTTATCTTCTAAGCATTCATTGGCTTTTCTATATACATTAAAAATACCCAGGTTATTGATTGCGTATGTAATCACAGCCTCTTCTTCCATAAAGCAAGGCAGCTATTCTACTATGGCAGGTTTTGGTTTCTTCTGAAACGAAGAAATAAACTCAATGGCAGAGTTAATTATACTGTTGAGTGGCATTCTTTATTAGTGCTGGGGAACAGTGGGATCATCCTCTATAAGTGCCCCAATGACTGGATGCTCTTGCATTGCTTATATACACATAATTAATACATATGCATTACAAGTTTGAAAACTGACATACATCTATACTAAGGAATAATTGCTGGTTAGAATTATTTAGCTTCTTACAATACACTTATTAATTATTAGTTAAATATAAACTAAGCACTCTGCTGTCTCCCTCTTGTCATGCAGAGGGATCTAAGACTTGAAAAATATCCTCTTGTCTTGCAGGTGGTCAGAAAACATTTATCTCTTGTCAATCGGTTGATGGGTATGTCTTCTGTAATTTAATCACGGTATACGTTAATTTGGCAGCTTCTCCTTGAAGAAACCCAGAGCTCTTCTGTCTGAAGCAGTCGGTATCCATCCACCTCTCCAATGCTTGTAAGAGATAGGATCGGTCATGCCCAGTTTGGTATTGAAAGGCTGAGTTGTTCTTTTTAGGGTCATAAAGTGAGAAAATGAATGAGCTGGAAATGGAGCCGAGAGGCCCGGTTCCCCATCTCGTGCTCATAAAGCCCCACCTTCCCCATCACCTTCCCTGCAGATGGGTTCGGTCCAACAGAGCGCGGCTGCGGGGGAAGGTTAAGCGGGACTCGCAGCTTTGGAAAGCCAAGAACAAAACACAGGTTTCTTGGTGTCGAGCTGGTCGCTTTTCCCCAGTACTGGGCAGGCATCCCCGATCCCTGTGTGAGATCCTTCCACGTGGAAGGCTCGGTGTTCCGAGCTCTCTCCTCTTCTGACATTGAAGACGACACTAAGCCGCTTTTCAGTACATCGCATAAAATGCAAAGTGAATTTGATGAGGAGCCACTTACAGTTCTTTACAACATGTAGACAGAGTTATGAGGCTGAGCAGCAGCTTTGTTGATGAAAGAATAAAGTAGACTTTTTTTTTTTCCCTCCGCCCTTTGAAATGGGCAGAATAAAAATTTTAATTACTTGTTTGTCTATAAATAACTCAGAAAAGCTATAGGTTGTGTTTATACACATGCACACACAAGTGAGATGCATATGCAGGGCCAGAAAATTGCTTGAGTCTCTTGTAGGTATTAAATTCTCCGTGTATTTATGGCCAATAGGAGATGTGGCCTCACGTGCTGATGGAGAACTCGCATATCAAGGTGATGGGCAAAAGGTAGCAGGGAAGAGTCTCTTCTCTTCTGTAAAGGCAGCCAGGTGCCAGGCTTTCTATAGGTAGTTTATCCTACAAAGAGCTTGACTTTCCTTATAGACAGAAGATTTCTCACCTCACCAGGTGTGAGAGTTGGTCCGAGGATGGAGCAGTATTTGCCTGAACATGGCCATCAAGAACTTTGAGAACTGAAGCTGAGACCAAAAGGATGCATGGACAATGAATTGGAGAGGGGCCCGAGGAGAAGCATTGTGTTGCACTGTTTCTCTGCTACTAAGAACGGCTGCTGTGTGGACTTTGCCTGCTGCTTCAGCCAAACCAGCCCCAGCCTCCTGAAAGCTGTTGTTATGAGGGTCTCTTCGACCTAGGGACAATCACTGCTGTCCAGAAGATGTGTTCTCACCTGTGGCCTCAATTACACATGTTCCTCACCTGCTCCCCCAAACAATGGCCAATGAAAAGGAGCACGTCCAGAAGCTCCCCAAGGGTCTTGAGGTCACCCAATGGACCAGAGAAAGACCCCGAACGCTGGACATGTAAGCGTTGGCAAAAGAAAGTGTGAATCTTTCGAGACTGCACAGTACGAGCCTGGGTTGCGGAAGACTGGCCTAAAACAATGGGAGCAAGGGGGGGTGAAGAAGCATAAAAGGTGACTCCAGAATGGACACCATTGAAGATCTTCCTGCCAGAGGATCCCGAACCAGGACAGAGGACCGGAGAGGAGAGGGACACCTTTGGAACTCAACTGGTGATAAACGCAACTTCATTTCTCATCTTTACTCTTACTTTTCCCCATTTCTTTCCCGTTTTTCTTACTCTCTCTCTCTATTGCGTGCCGCTTTATAGGCGAATTAATAAAGTAACACTGCTTGATTGAATCATAACCCCTTGGCATTTTGGTCGCCTTAATTTTGCGCTCTGAGATCAAGGGAAAAGAGCCATCATGAGTCCATCGCCGAACGGACCGTGACACCAGGCTAAAGAGCTTCTGGCACATCGGGCTCGGCCACTATCTCTGGTCTTGCAGCCGTTCATCATCACCTTGCGCTCCTTAGCCCACAGTTCCTTCCTTCCCGATGGTTTATCATGTTAAGAACCTCCCATACTCTACATTTGTGTTTACAGACCTGTCAACACTCTCTTGGGCATCCAATGTGATAGGAAGGTCTTGACGCGTGCGTGCGATGCTGAACTTTGCATTAAATACATATGTATGGCCATTTCCTTATGCGTGCGCGTTTCTGCCCAGTCTTTCCCCTCTCCCCAAATATTCTCCAACAATTATTTGCAAGATGAAGCGTGAAGGCGTAGGTGAAATAAAGTGATTTGTGAATACACAAAGACTGATAATGGAAGATTTGAGGGAGGAGGAGTTGTGAATGAGGACAGGTAATTGTCTATAGAAATCCATGAATAGGGGCTTGCTACCTATAATACAGTCTGTGTCTTGCTTGCTTTCTTGAGAAGAAATGAGATTGAGTCATATATCAATTAACCTTAAGCCAGATAAGTAGCTGAGGATTAATTTACTAGATAATGCTGGAATCTGGGAGGATGTGGAGGATTTGTTGGGAACTATTTAAAGTATAATTAATGTTCCTTTTAAATATACAGAGAGATAAGAGAATTAGTGGAAAAATCTTTTTTTTTATTAGAAAAATGGAAGGTTTTCAAAGGAAAACTAATGTTTAAGCATCAGTTTGCAGCTGCTGGGAGGTGATGTGGTTTCATGCGGGACAAAGGAGCTTTCCAGGGTTAGACAGCAGAGGATCGTGTCTCGGTATTAAAAGGACATGCCTTAAATGCTGAGTTGCTGAGCGCTTTTGCAGGCTGCCCATCGGGATGCTGATAATGTTAATTGGGGCTCTTTTGCTGGCATGAGGTCTCTACACTCGCACTTGGAACAGGATTTGCCGTGTGCCCATGGCTGCGATGCACTGAATAAACAGCTCTTGCTGGGGTCCCGAGCTCCTCAGCTTCTGCTGGTTTGTTCCCTTCCAGGGATGAGGTATCGGGAGAAACCACCAGCAGTTCTCTCTGTTTACCCTTTGGGGCAAAGTGCATCTGCAAAAAATGTAAATATTTCGATTGCTAATTTATACCCTTGGCGTTCAGGGTGACTTTTTTTCCAAGTGACTGACGTGTTGGGTGATTAGTTGCTCGTAGCCTCGTAATTAGCTGAAAAGTCATTTACATTGCACTGCCTCGTTGCGTGTTTTGCTGTGTGTAATGGCTGGGAAGGAAAGCACTGGATGGGTCCCATCGCTGTGGCACAATAGCTGTACGGCTGGGGAAAAGCTGCTCTTTTAGATCAGCAACCTCTTCAAAAATATTTAAAAAATACCAATTATGTGCCACAGAATCCCAGAATGTCAGGGGTGGAAAGGACCTGGAAAGCTCATCCAGTGCAATCCCCCCACGGAGCAGGAACACCCAGATGAGGTTACACAGGAAGGTGTCCAGGCGGGTTGGAATGTCTGCACAGAAGGAGACTCCACAACCCCCTGGGCAGCCTGGGCCAGGCTCTGCCACCCTCACCGGGAACAAGTTTCTTCTCCAATTTAAGTGGAACCTCTTGTGTTCCAGTTTGAACCCATTACCCCTTGTCCTGTCACTGGTTGTCACCGAGAAGAGCCTGGCTCCATCCTCCTGACACTCCCCCTTTAGATATCTGTAACCATGAATGAGTCCCCCCTCAGTGTCCTCTTGTCCAGCTCCAGAGCCCCAGCTCCCTCAGCCTTTCCTCACCCGGGAGATGCTCCACTCCCTTCAGCATCTTTGTTGCCCTGCGCTGGACTCTCTGCAGCAGTTCCCTGTCCTGCTGGAACTGAGGGGCCACAACTGGACACAAGATTCCAGGTGTGGTCTCCCCAGGGCAGAGCAGAGGGGCAGGAGAACCTCTCTGACCTACTGACCACCCCCTTCTAATACACCCCAGGTCCCATTGGCTTCCTGGCCACAAGGGCCCAGTGCTGGCTCATGGTCACCCTGCTGTCCCCAGGACCCCCAGGTCCCTTTCCCCTACGCTGCTCTCTAACAGGTCATTCCCCAGCTTATACTGGACCCTGGGGTTGTTCCTGCCCAGATACAAGACTCTACACTTTCCCTTCACTGCAGTTACAATACCATAAAAACTGAATCTATTTTGTGTGCCCTTAGAGAGTCTGAGAGGGCCTGACCTAGGAGGATTGCACCCACGGAGTCTTTCATGTGTGCACACGCTGATTGGTTTGGGTTTTTCTCCTTTGATTCATTTTTCATTTGAAGATCTCAAAACCCTCCAAAATTTTCTGCCGAGTTGTTTACCTGCAACTCCAAAGGGTTTAGAGGCGCGTCTGCTGTTTCTGCTGTTAATATTCTTCAGAAAGTCAATGCTGCAGATCTAAAATAGTGTTAATATGTACTTTTCCACTGTGTTTTTGATCTTTGTGTCTTATTGTCTGGCACGTTTAGCACCCGGGTTCTGCAGCGTCCTGCTGATGTATTTAAAGCGCTTTGAGATCACGTTTATGGGTAAGGGTCAGATTGCTTTCAAAAAGGAATAAGGTATCTAAGCTCCTTTCAGACTAAGTCTGCGTGATACAGGAGACAATGGGTTGGGGTCCATTGTGTCTGGGACACTTTTACGTGATCAGCATTGTTATTCTTCAGCTTCTATTGTATCGGTACCAGGTTTAATGCATTCCTGGGCACAAGGTGCTGATAAGAAATAAAGCTTGAGCCAGTCCCTGCTAACAGGTCTGTAGGGGATTTGCTTCAGAACCCTTTGCCATCCATTTAGCACCGTGGGTAAGTGCTTCTGTTTAGCTGGGGAAGCCAAATCATGAGAGATGCTTTTTTATCATTGCCTTTATATCAGAAAGACTGCGCTAGTATTTTTACCCATCAGTAGGATGCAGAAGTGCCTCTTCCTTCTGGTTCCTATATAAATGGATTGCATAGTACTTATTACAATGCATTTCAGTGATTGGAAATGTCAAAGTGATTAGGGAAAGCTGGCATTTTGAAGGTGCTGGAATGTGTCTGTGGCTCCACAGTCTGGCAAAGAAGTTCCAAATTATCTTAAGCTGCTAAAACACAGACTTTCTAAACCACAAATGTGACATTAATTTCTCTTGTGGTGCAGATTACGGAGGAAAATGACCCTGCTCGGCTTCCTCTGGTTGTGTTATGCATTCACAGCGGTTTCTGAGAGAACTGAGTCCAAGTGATTTATTTTGGGTATGAAAAAAAACCTGTCTTACAATAGCTGTAGCTCAGTATTTGCTTGCATTTGCCGGTATGCCGAGATCATAATATTGATGATCATTTCATTTTCCCATGAAAGGTGATGTTTTCTGATACAGTCTGCAGCTCTCGCACTCCAACAACTGTTACTCAGAGTTTTGCAGGATTTTTTCCTTTAGGAACAGGTTGAACACAGCCAGGCTTATTTAGGAAGCGTATGCACAGAGTGACTTGAGGCCAAGTTAAATATCCAAACACCTGACCACAATGTGCCAGGCCCTGTGGAGAACGTGCATTAAACATCACAGAATCCCAGAGTGTCAGGGGTTGGAAGGGACCTGGAAAGCTCATCCAGTGCAATCCCCCCATGGAGCAGGAACACCCAGATGAGGTTACACAGGAAGGTGTCCAGGCGGGTTGGAATGTCTGCACAGAAGGAGACTCCACAACCTCCCCGGGCAGCCTGGGCCAGGCTCTGCCACCCTCACCAGGAACAAGTTTCTTCTCCAATTTAAGTGGAACCTCTTGTGTTCCAGTTTGAATCCATTGCCCCTTGTCCTGTCACTGGTTGTCACCAGCAGAGCCTGACTCCATCCTCCTGACACTCCCACTTTAGATATCTGGAAACATGAATGAGTCCCCCCTCAGTGTCCTCTTGTCCAGCTCCAGAGCCCCAGCTCCCTCAGCCTTTCCTCACCCGGGAGATGCTCCACTCCCTTCAGCATCTTTGTTGCCCTGCGCTGGACTCTCTGCAGCAGTTCCCTGTCCTGCTGGAACTGAGGGGCCACAGCTGGACACAAGATTCCAGGTGTGGTCTCCCCAGGGCAGAGCAGAGGGGCAGGAGAACCTCTCTGACCACCCCCCACATCGGGCTCCTTTGACAGTGGACACAAAGAACTGTGACCTCCATATCAACAGAAGATAATTCTGCACGAGCGCTTTTAAAACAAAACACAATCTTCCTTGAACCTCAGTGTAAAGTGAGCCCAGCAGCTTTACAGAAAATTAAGGTATTAAGGGTTGCTTGCGCCCAGCTGGTAGTTTTATGACTATGTCTCTTGGCTGCATCTGCACCAGTTAAATATATTTCTGGAACAGGAAGATTTTGGCCCTGCTGATGCTTTGGGTTTTTTCCTTTTCAAATAAGGCTTTACTAAGGAGGAGGTTTTCTCTTATTATGATTTATGATGACTTGCCCTTTATCACAGCGCTTGTTCCAGGTTGAATCCTTTGTAACAGCACAGCTGATGGAGGAGTTTGAGCATGAAGTTATCAATATTAAAAATATCCTTTCATGACAGCAGTGCCTCTGTTAAAGAAAAACTTCCATTATTTGCTAAAACCCTATATCCCTCCATGTATCTGTATCGCCAGGCTGCCTTTATTGAGGGTTTTTTCGCCTTTCTTGCACCTTAGCTTCTGTGATGAACAAAATGAGAATGGATGTGTCACAATGAAAAATAGATACTTGAAGTCAGGTCCAGAAAGGTAAATGGGGTGTGTGGTGTGGAAGACATAGTTTGCATCCAATTAAAGTCACTTACTGCTGTAAAATACCTGCCCTTCAACTCCAGATCTGCCTTTGGAGGGATCTTGCACCAGCAATGACCGAAATGTGCCGGAGGGGCAGTGAGATCTCAGTATGGATCATCGCTGCTTAAATAAGCATAAAGCAGCCATGGATTTCCCCACAGTTCTGCTATGGGAAAATAAAAACTGTCTGTTTCTCCCTATTTACTGTAGTGGGTTAGTGGTAATCACCATTTACGAAGTCACTCATAAGAAAGTAATAGCCTGAGTAGTGCTTTGGGATTAAAGCACATCTTTAAATGATACTATAAGGAATCATTTATGTAATGCAACGCTGATATGTAGCCCCGAGATGCGTTTACATCCCATGATTGACCAAACATTGCTGGTTTTATTGCCCACAATGATATGTAGTGTTCTCTTTTTTCTTTTCCTGTGTAAAAGTAGCTTTTGTGGCTGGTGATATTTAGTCTTGAGATGCACGGGGATTGTGAGCGGAGCCTTCCCGTGGCCTTCCCCGGTGATGGAAAGAGACATTCGCACCAGTTCCAGATCAATAGCTGCTCCATCCGTGCCAAGTGGCCGCGTTTGCCAAAGGGAAAAGGGACCTGCGAAGTGATGAAGGTTAAGAGCTGGGTAGGTGAATAACTGGAAAATAGCCAGTTGCCGTTTTTCTTTTTAATGAACACACAGGACCAAATTCAGCGGCAGTATTGATGCCAAGTGCTTGCATTAGAAATCACGGTGACACTTTATTTGCATCCTGGGAATGCAGGGAACCAAGCTGTATAGCCTGGGGCCCTCTTGAATACATACAGTACAGGATGAATTAAAAAATAATAAAATGGTTCCTTAGCCAGTTTATATGATGGTAATTGTGAAAATGTCAGCACACAGGATCGATCTTTCTAGAAGAACCATACACGTGGAGTCAGTGTTCTGCATTGGATCTCATTGCGGTGACGCTGGGTGTGTTGGAACTCTTGTGGTAGGAAGGTTTGGACCAGATTTTGGAGTATTTCACAAACTTCCTTCAGTGTTAACAATAATGGGCAGACACAAACACTCCTCCTTTCCCCTTAAGAGACTGTTTTCTGCTTTAGTTTATTGGATGACTGAGTTAATTATTTGTATAGGAATCTTTTCTTACTGCTGGGTGGACATCCATTCAGGACTGTAAATCTTACTGATTTGAATACATGAGATTTGCAAGAGGGTGTTTCTGTTTTGGTTTCAATATAAGAAATAATTAGCTAGCAAAAACTTCACTGCTTTGTAACGTAACTTTTGAGCAGTTCTGTCCAATCTATAGGCAGTGCATGAAGTTCAAGGAGAGAATGTGGTGACTGAAAGTGAATTCCTCACTACTTGGATGGTATGAACAGCTTAGCTTGTTTGTTAGGAGAGGGCATCTGTCTCCATGAGTTATTAGATGAGGGGGTGAATAGAAACAGGAGAAACAGCCAATGTTGCTTCCAGTTTGCCAAAAAGCCACTTCAGTGGCTGTTCCAGCGGTGGCTGCAGCTGTGAACACATCTGGCAGGTTTGCTCCAGAATGGCAAGCTGTCAATGCAAATATTGACAGTGCCATTGTACTGCTGTGTGTTTTCACCAGATCAGGCTCCCCTGGAAAAAATGGAATATGCAGGAGTGCTGAAGAGTAGCTGCACACTTTGGATAATGAGTGGTAACGACAGGCTGATGAGGGGGGAAACACAATGTCCTGTCAGCCTTACTTTTATCTGCGGATAAATGGATGTGATCAATTGTTATGTAGTTAGCACCAGATTTACACTGTTTTTAAAAATAAGATAATAAATCCTTCACTCTCCATCATTTTATGGAGGATCCTTATTTTGTAACACACTGGAAGTCAACACAACGTATTGCCAAAGGGCTCATGTGTAGCGCAATGTCGCCGGTGCCAGGATTTGGGTGGTGGAGCCAAGACGCAGCGGTAGGACGGACAGAGAAGTCAATTTGCAGCACGGTTCCAAGAGAAGCTGGTATATATATGGGAAGGGCACACATTACAAAGGTATTTCTGAGACTGAAGACCTGTCCAGGGCTGAGAAAATATATGTTTGGTTCCTTATGCTGGCACGAGCTGCCCGCAGATTATTTCTTTGAATGGATTCCTGTGTTCTTGGTACCTGGTGTCAGAGCGGCTGCGTGCTGGGGCGATGAGAATAGACACTAATGAGTCAAGCGGGCAGCGCAAATGCTTCTCTGCTATAGGCATCCCAATATTTGCTGATAGCAGCCAAGGGAGCTGATTCTTTGAGAGTTAAAACTGCCCAAGCAGCTCTCCAGCAGAGATCAATGAGAAGGGAAGGTGGGCATTGCTGTGTCTGCTCCAATGGGACACACGGCTCTGTTTGTCCTTTACATACAAAGAGCCCAGGCTGCTGATGGAAGCAGAGTTTGAATCGCCTTGAGTAAAAATTCAGCTCCTCTAATGTATTTCAATGAATATAATGGCCCTGTTGGCATTTTGAACCTTAGTGAAATTTGCAATGACTGCTTTAAAAGGAATAATCCGCAGGCTTTGACTAGGACTGCTCACAAGTGTTCTTCTGTGGCACTGATGGAGATGTCGCAAGATCGAAGCCTGTAGTTCAGTTTCTGGCTTAATTTTTTGATAGGGAGTTTCCTGGAAAACTTCTGTGTGTTTTGATGAGATTCTAGTGATGTTAATGGGGAAAACAAGATGGGAGAGGAACAGGGACGGCCCGTGAGGCTGAAATTCATGCAGGTGATGTCTCAGTTATCACGTCTACTGCTCTTGGTGCCTGGAGGCTTGGATGCTTGGGCTTAACAGAGCTGGACTTGTTAGTCTGTCAGTAGAGCCTAATGCTGTTTGCTCAGGCCCCAGTGAACCACCCATAATGGCAGTGCAGCTTTTTTTCAGCATTTTGATGCTAGAAATCTCCAATAGAGTTGATTTTGGGATCCCTTTTGCTTGAAAATTAACGTTAAGAGTGTTTTCAAAGAGAACAACTGTGGGACAGTTCGAGTTCCTTCTGCTCAGCTTTGATTAAAGCCTCTTCATATTTATTTTTTAAGAGAATCACAAGGCATTTGCTTGTCGCTAAATATAAGCAGGATGACTCAAAGAGAATGCTGAGGTCCAGATTTGGAGAGATGAATCAGTGAGATGCTTTAAGCACTATTAAACCCCACTTCATATTTTCCAAGTTGCCAACAAATGTAAACAACAAAAATTAAGATAACACGTTGTTTTGGTCTATATTTTTAGGATGACATATGCTGCTGAGTCTTGGCAAGCACATTGCACACATGCGGGTGCTTTAATGCGCTCCATAATGATTCATATATATATATATGTGACTTATTTTTCCTTAACTGAGATTTCTGCATGTAGCTTTTAGCCTATCTTCAGTTGCATTTTAAAAGGTCCCTTCACATGCTGTAAATATTTCTTGCCCAGGTTAAATGCGGGAGCATCAGTGCAAGGATCCAGCCTCGCGTCCAAATCTATTTCTCATTTTAGGATTGATGAAGAGCTATTTGACCATGCATGAAATGCAGCTGCTTAAGCTTTAAAATGTAATAGTTTCTGTCTGCGATTGTGTGGTCATAAAAATATTGATGCAGTTGACCACAAGCGCTGAACTGAAGGGAAATCAGTGATGTGGTCAGAGCCTCAGGATCCAGCTGAGGATGTGAGTTCTATAGGCTTGAATTTCCTATTTACTCCCTGTTTAGAGTGCGATTCTCCCTTGTGCTGTTTTCCTATAGCCCCGATGGGCATGAGCTGCTCTTCTGCTGCTCAAAAAGTGGATTTCTTTTGATTTTTTGCTGTGTTTCTGCTTTACCAATATTGGGGCTAAGAAAATCCGTATCAAATTTCAGCCAGGAACAGAGTTAATCCATCTGCTTTACATCAGGTATGAAAACCCGTATCGACTCTGGGTTTGAAGCTGGAAATCCTAATCAACTAGAGTGCATTCTCAAGTCTGATAAATCTTAACAGACCTTTTAATCAATGCAGCTTAGAGTTTGTGCCAGAGCACAGAGCCAGCTGTAATATATATGACTTTCGGTAAGTTACAGAATTCCTGCATGTGCTTATTTAGGATGGAGTATCTCTAAGATGTTGTATTGTTGCTTTATGGAAGAGATTTAGACTGATGCTGAGCTTAAATTACTGGGGTTTAGCATCTCAATTGAGAGCTTCTCCTGGTGTCACAATCTACTCTTAAAAATGAGAAGCAGGCCTCTTGAGTGGCTCTTATTAATAATTGTATAGATGTGTATGGATGTGTAGATATGCTCGTGCTCCATCCTGCACCATTTCTCACTCCTCAAGTGCCACTTGGAATCATTTGCATGACCTCCCCAAGTGCTGGGTTGAATACCACTCACGGGCAAGAGCTAAAGGCCAGCGATGTCACTTTACAACTCAGATCAACAAGCTCTGAGCTGAGCTTAACAGACTTTTTCCGTATTTGCCACCCTGATGTTTTTGGCAGTCTCCTTGTTCCCGCTGCCGCTTACATGTAGGAACAGATTTAGCACCACCAGGTACCTTGGAACGAGCGGCAGCATAGCTGGCTGAGTTGGGCTATATTTACAGGGTTTTGTGCTGTAGACGAGCACAAGCTGGCACCCAATGCCTGTCCCATGACTAGCTTTGCCGTGGAAGGACATGCAGCGGGCGCAGACTAACTCGGGCCGCTCGCCATCTCCCTCCGGGCGCACACAGCCTTTGTTCCAGCAGCTCGTACACTGCATTTGGTTTTCTTGCTAGCTCCGTGTGTGGATGATTCCTGTGGAAGCAAAGGTTAGTCCAGCTCAAGCGGTTTTTGCTGTAGACGCTGTGTTGTGCTGCGGAGGAGATTGTGCAGCCCTTACTCACCATCTTCATCTTGTGCGGCTGCAGTAAGAGCTGAACCCTGCGCTTGAAAGCAGGATGGAGGTTCCAGTATAAGTTGGGGAATGAGCTATTAGAGAGCAGCGTAGGGGAAAGGGAGCTGGGGGTCCTGGGGACAGCAGGGTGACCATGAGCCAGCACTGGGCCCTTGTGGCCAGGAAGCCAATGGGACCTGGGGTGGGCTAGAAGGGGGTGGTCAGTAGGTCAGAGAGGTTCTCCTGCCCCTCTGCTCTGCCCTGGGGAGACCACACCTGGAATCTTGTGTCCAGTTGTGGCCCCTCAGTTCCAGCAGGACAGGGAACTGCTGCAGAGAGTCCAGCGCAGGGCAACAAAGATGCTGAAGGGAGTGGAGCATCTCCCGGGTGAGGAAAGGCTGAGGGAGCTGGGGCTCTGGAGCTGGACAAGAGGACACTGAGAGGGGACTCATTCATGTTTCCAGATATCTAAAGGGGGAGTGTCAGGAGGATGGAGTCAGGCTCTTCTCGGTGACAACCAGTGATAGGACAAGGGGCAATGGGTGCAAACTGGAACATAAGAGGTTCCACTTAAATTGAGAAGAAACTTGTTCCTGGTGAGGGTGTCAGAGCCTGGCCCAGGCTGCCCAGGGGGGTTGTGGAGTCTCCTTCTGTGCAGACATTCCAACCCGCCTGGACACCTTCCTGTGTAACCTCATCTGGGTGTTCCTGCTCCATGGGGGGATTGCACTGGATGAGCTTTACAGGGCCCTTCCAACCCCTGACATTCTGACATTCTGTGTTTCTGTGTGATTCCTGCACAATTAAACTCGAAAAGCTTTCCTCCTGCCAGGATTTCTCTGAAGAGGAGAGATGACCTTGGCACGCTGCTGTCATTGTCACTCGCCGTTTCCCTTGGCGCTGTTGGGACAAGTGTCGCTGTGCCCCGCAGGCAGCGTTAAATTCTACCCGGCTGTGACTGTTGCTTTATTACCATGAGGAGACGGGACTGAGGAGGCACTGCAGAGGATGATATTTCAAACTCCTCTTATACCTTCAGTCTGGGAAATTACATTTTGCCATGTAGTTTTTAATCTGTCGGTATAGACCATACAAAATGACAAGCGAGCATGATTTAATTTTATGATAGCGCTGCATTAGATGACCACTTTATGTTGCTGTAAAAGAGCGATGTGAAGTAGCGGTGTGCTTTGAGATTCTTGTTTCTTGCAGTCTGACAATATAATCTTAATGTTAAGAGCGGCTTTACCGGTTACCTGTGTGGAGTCATATTTGGCAAAATAGGTATCATGAGTGTTTCGCGTCACTTTATCAGGACTTGTCAAAATGTTTTATAGTGGAGATCAAACCCAATCACTTATTTCACAGATGGGAAATCCCAGTCTGGGGAGCATGAGCAGTGAGCAGCTGGCCAGGCTCCAAATGCTGTTTGGTTATCTGTCGGTGCTCGCATTGCATGGAGAGCAGGAATAACATGGGTGAACTGCTGCTTCGGGCTAATCATCCTCTTCAGTCCGTTAGCAGCAACTTCACACAGGGGAGCAGGATGGAGTGGTGGCCGGTCTTGGTTTTTACTCATGAAGTTGCACATCTTGCACTTGCCATGAGCAGCTGGGTCTTGGTTGTTTCTTGGTGCCTCTTACTTACTTTTAATTTATACTGCTATAAATTCAGTGCTATTAGGCAATGGTAGATGCTTACATCGACATCGCAGCTGTACAAAAGGTATCAGAATTGTACTGGGAAGGTATGAACAAACCCTTAAGTACAAAGGAGAAGAATATATGTTCTTGTATAAATCAAGAGTAACACAGTTGGTGTCACAAGATTTCTATCTTGATAAAACTGAGATAGGGAAGAACTAGTACTACTGTATATTATTCTGGCAAAGCCTTGTCCAGAGAATTGTTTTTACCATTCCAGGCACTTTTATTCAAAGAAGACCATGACCATGAGCCAGCGCTGTGTCCTTGTGGCCAGGAAGCCAATGGGACCTGGGGTGGGTTAGAAGGGGGTGGTCAGTAGGTCAGAGAGGTTCTCCTGCCCCTCTGCTCTGCCCTGGGGAGAACACACCTGGAATCTTGTGTCCAGTTGTGGCCCCTCAGTTCCAGCAGGACAGGGAACTGCTGCAGAGAGTCCAGCGCAGGGCAACAAAGATGCTGCAGGGAGTGGAGCATCTCCCGGGTGAGGAAAGGCTGAGGGAGCTGGGGCTCTGGAGCTGGACAAGAGGACACTGAGGGGGGACTCATTCATGGTTACAGATATCTAAAGGGGAGTGTCAGGAGGATGGAGCCAGGCTCTTCTGGTGACAACCAGTGATAGGACAAGGGGCAATGGATGCAAACTGGAACACAGGAGGTTCCACTTAAATATGAGAAGAAACTTGTTCCTGGTGAGGGTGGCAGAGCCTGGCCCAGGCTGCCCAGGGGGGTTGTGGAGTCTCCTTCTGTGCAGACATTCCAACCCGCCTGGACACCTTCCTGTGTAACCTCATCTGGGTGTTCCTGCTCCATGGGGGGATTGCACTGCATGAGCTTTCCAGGTCCCTTCCAACTCCTGACATTCTGGGATTCTGTGTGTGAAGATAAATTGAAAGAGATACAGGGTGGAGCTTTTAGGGTGATGGAGGAAATGATTAACGAGAGGAGATTAATCATGTTTATTAGCTTATCAAAGAAAACTGTGATGATACGTGGTGCGGATATACACCAGGCGAGAGGAGGAATAGACAAAAATGAAGGCTGAGGTTGACATGTCGGCATAAGAAGTTTCTTTCTCATTAAAAGAGCTGTGTGTTCATTTCAAACAGCTTCCTAACATGAAAGGTGCAGGGAAAAATAGGCTTGTTTTGAGGATGGTGGTCTATTAAACTTAATTAACAAAACAAAACAAAAAGATAAACAAAAAACCCCACCCAAACAACAAAAGCAATAACATTAGGATTATAATCTTATCATGATGTTCTCTGTTTTAATTAATGAGCCGATCACTTTAGTCTCTTCCAAGTCTATGACAATAGAACAGTTAATGCTATCTGAGAATCCCATCCTGAGTTTTCAGAGGTAAATTAATCCATTTAATCTGCTGCGGTGTCATAGGAAGAGATATATGTACATGTGCAGGGGGAAAGGAAAGGGGAGTTAAAACAAGTGCTGCTCCCCAGTGTCCCAGACTCAAAAGTCCTGCGATCACAGGGCACCCAAACACTGCGTTTCTGTTTTGGGCATTAAAACCATGCCAAATAAACAGCAGTTCTGTGCAATCATCACGCTGTCTGTTCTGCCGAACCACAAATCCGAGGTGAGCATCCACTTACGAGTTCCTAAAGGGTTTCTTGAGAACGTGCCAAATTCAATACGTCTTCAGGTGCCTTTAAAGTTCATGCGGAGAAAACACGCTCTGCTGCCAAAATTTATTAGAACAGGCTGTTATTGGAGCTCCGGGGACAATTGCTTAAAAGGCACTTGTTTGGTTGTTCTGTATCTTCATTACCGAAGTGATGGGAGTCAACAAGGCTGATCTGATTTGTGGGAGTAATTGAGGTCAGCGTGCAGGAAAGAGGGAGAGAAAGGGAAGGGGATTTGCCACTTAATACATGGGATATTATACCTTTCACTTCAATAAGCAGAGGGAACCTAGAAGCAAGTTAAGCAAATTCTCCTCTTAAAATGTATAGGGCTTGTGGTTGGAGAATCAAGACATGATTGTTTCTTTTTCCAGCTAAGAAAAACAATATTTCTTTTTAATGTGTGTATGAGTGGAAAATCTATTTGCCACGGTGTTTCTTTTCAAGAGGGTACTGCTTTGTTTTGGTATATATCTATTGCTATTGTCTGTCTTAAAACCACAAATTAATGTGAGTATAAACACGTCATTAACCTCCCTCCCTTCCACTGTCAGTCTGAGCCTTCTCACTAAGTTTAGAGCTTAAAAACACACTGTGAAGTGGCCCAGAGAGGAAATTTGAAGGTAGTATGTTGTGAGGCACAGGATTTTTTTTGTCCTTTATGAATATTGTTGGGCTTTGTACACCTGATCGCAACACGTAGCAAATCAAGGGGTTGATTCGGCTCAAGGAAAAAGGGGAAGGTGGGAAACCATTTGCTTTCCATCAGTGGGATGTTTTTAACTCTGTTCAATAACTGATGCTCCAGGTAGCATCACTTAATGTCAATGACTGGAAACGATCAGGTGTCTTCTGCTGGACCAGATTGTGCACAGTGATCTCCTGCCCTTAGTTCTGGCTGCATGCACCGAGACCCTTGTCCCAGAACTCTGTTCCTTGTGGGGATTACGCAAACCAGCTTTAATCAGCTTTGAATGAATCCATTATGCTTCGCTTACAAAACCCTTCTTGGTTATCAACCCGACTTGACTAATTTTGCTCCAGGCAGATTAAGGAGCTGCCCTACCTGTAGATCTGTGGAGGAGGGAACTTCAGCTGCAACGCAACAGGGGATGAGGGATAACAGCGTGTTTAGCCACCCTGGCCACTTAAACAGATGTCTTTCCATTGCCTTAGTACAAGTGTTGATCAGTGGAAAAAAAGACTGGTTTAGAAAGAATTTATTATGTTATTAGCAGTTCCTTTCAGTATTGGCATGAACACCTTGGACCCTCACCACAATAAAGTATCTAGCGGTTAACCCAAAAATGATGGTAGGCTGATTCCATGTCGCTCAGTTCCCGGTCCTCTAGTTCCCATCGCTGCTTTCTGCAGCTCTAAGGCTCTAAAACTGCAGTGTTCTCACATCTCAGGCACTGGGACTTCAAGAAAAACACTTTGCACTTGTTTAGGTTGAATTGACACTCCTGGCATGGATTGCATCTTCTTCAAATGCATCTCCTCCAAAAGCAGATTGAATTTCTCCCAGTGGTTTGCTGGATTTGATGAGAATAATTCCATCTCTTAAGCTGTTCCACGTAAATAGGAAAACACTCTCTATATATTTAAATGAGAAACTCGGGGTTATACAATCAGACTGGAGATTTGCCATAAGAACATCCATCTCCCTGAACCCTGTGGCATTGTACCAGCTCAGACAGAACCTGTTCTCCTTCGATATCCCCATAAAGCTGCAAAAGAATGCTCTGAGCAAATATTTGCATCCCTGGATTTTAGAAAAGTAGTATTGTAATCCCTACATACCACAGGATGGAGTTACAGACTTAACTTTAGGTTTTGTTCCCTTCTAGCCAAGCTATTTATGTTTGTTGTATTGTGGGTTTTAATACTCTGTACTTGCAGCAGGTGTCACAACTGTATTGAACAAGATTCTTCCCAATTGCAAAGGGCACAACAAGGTTACACCTGGTGCAGATCCTGCCTACAATGTGTGTCGAGGCTACAGGTTGTACATGTTCCCTGGGGTGCTGGACCTGATGGTGGCATATGGGAGGATGGTGCAGCAACAGCATCCCATGGGCAGAGCGATGTTAGTGAAACAGGGGTTGGAGGCAACAATGAGCGGTGATTGAAAATCCCCCAGGAAGGATTGCTTCTAGGAGCGAAAAATTAAGCACAAAGGCTTCCTCTGTTTTTTGGAGGGTAGCTTTATTTACTTGGTTTTGTTTTCCTGCTGAAGGAAGGGGTTGTGCTCTAAAAGTAGATGCTCTTGAAAGTCTCTTTTGGACAGGAGACCTAATGCAATGAAGCTGCAATATATAATAGTGGGTCCTGGAGCTGTGAGAGGTGTTCCCACAGGTTATGTTCACAGAACAGAATTTGCATAGCGAAACTCTGCCTGACTGCCCTTTTCAGTACTTGATACTGTGCAAAGATCCTCACACTAGGGACATGGGACCTAATGTCTCTATCTTCCTATACAATCTCAAGAATACGGCAAGCTCAGCATCTCTAACCCTGTGCAGTGTACAGTGCTGTAAACACACAACCTAAAATCTTTATTGAATTTTGCTTGTGTTTCCTAATCTAAAAAAAGTCAAGAACTTATCAAGATTCATTTACTCAAAGATGTAACATCCCCACAGATACTATATATTCAAAAATAGTCCCCCCGCCTTGCCACTGAAGGTTTTTCACAAATTGCTATTCATCATGGCTGTAAACCTGAGCGTACTCAACTGCGTATTTGGCTATTATCTAGAAATATTGTCTGTGATATTATTGACTAGTGCCAAACTTGAAATTTAAGCCAACATTGCCACCTCTTCCCTCAAAAATACGGATTCCAGCAGGATCCAATGGCACAAATTGGCAGCAACACACCAGGCAGCCCAGGCAATATTTGGCAAAATCAGTATCCTTCAGCATCTCTGCCTGCAGAAAGGGGATAGGATTTAACCACATACCAAAAAGAATGATGAAATTGAATCTACTTCTGTTTGCAAAACAGCTGGAAACATCCCGACTGCAGGATCAGCAGTATTAATAATTATCATCTGCATCATCCATACACCTTTCCGCCCATCGATCAAGATACAGGGGCGCTTTGTCTTGGTGACTTCAGAAATGTCCTTTGGCATGAGCGAAGCTGCTTCAAAAGAGGTGGTTGCCCATGTGTGAAGCCTGCGAAGCTTGTGGAATGGTGGGAACCATCTTGCTGCTTATAACTCATTTATTCCACAAACATACTTGAGATTTTACATTTGCCAAAAAGCTCGTCTTCAATTTTAAGTACTTTAAAATTATCATTCAGGTTTCAGTAAGTTCACTTAATTAAAAGCTACTAACAACCTTATTTAGTGTGTGAAAATTTTTGAAAGGCTTCTTAAAATCAGATTAATTTGAAAGTCTGCCTGTGTTTGTTAATGAGATGGGTTAATTCTGAAAGCAAAAGGTGGTTATGGTATTCAAGCTCTCATTTCTCCTCTAGTTCTTTATTTTTCTCTTTCCCATTCAGTTTATTAATAAAATATTAAGCAAGGTCTTGGATGCCATGCCCTATGCTGGAGAGTTAGCATGGAAACCTTGATTTTTGTGAGCCTCTAGGCTTCTGTACCCTCATAAAATAATTACAGTGAATCTTTATTACTTGGAACTGTTTTTCCTTGGTCTCTTGCTGCATTGATTCTCATAGAGCGAGGCCAAGTCAGCCTGGGTCAATACCTGGATGAGAAATGGGAAAGCAAAGGAATTGGCATCAGTGAGTCAGCAGCGAGTGGTTGTGACTCACAGCCCCGCAGGTGGAAGTGACCGAGTTACCATCCTCGGGGTGACACGTGGGACTGAGGTCTCGGAGAAGAGATCAGATCCAGGAGGGTTTTGTAATGAAAAGAGAAACATAAAGCTCTAAGTTATACCAGTTTTGCCTAATTCGTAATATGGTAGGTGTTCTTCTCAAATGATTCTCTATTTTTATCGCTTGTCACCAGGAGAAATCTGGATTTGATAATGTCTGAAGCAATTTTCTTCTACTGATTTTATTTCTTATGTAATCTTGTATTAACCACTTTACACACAGACAGAACTAATATTAGACTTCAGGTTTGGGGGAGTTTTGACTGGAAACCACCACGATCTGAAGAACAAAATTAATGGTAGATACTTGAAAAATGGTGCTCAGTGTCCAATCAGAGCTGGGCTCCACTTTCTCATTAAACTCCTTTCTGGTTTCTCTTGTGGGTTCCTGAGCTGTTCCCAGACTGAAGAATTCCAGCTCCTTATTTGCAGTTTGCTTTAGGGACACTTTCCAAGCCATGTGGGTTTGGTTTTTCTATTTTATGGTGTTGTCAGCTTGTCTGTTCCCACCTGCTACACTGTCCACTGTGCTTCTGGGACGAATATAAGAATAGTATTGACATTTTCGCTAGCTTTCAAAACTACTTTTGGCTGGGTAACGCTTTCACAGCGTTATTGTCATCCAGAAACCTTGAACTGATAGTACTCCTGCTCCGAAAGAAATGTCATGGAAAACATGTTGGAATTATTCTAGTTTGAAGTGTGTACAAATGAGAGCAAAACCTCTCCATAAATAACATGATTACGTGGATATTAGTGTTAGGATATTATATTGCTTCGAAGCCACACTTATGGAAAGACATCCAAAACTTTAAATAGTGTTGAAAGATGCTCAGAGAAAATAAATGACTGCTGTTGGCCACCTCGGGTAATGCGAATGTAACACGCGGTTATTGTGGTGTGAAATCTCTTGGTGCTATGAATTTCTTAACTCCTGTTTTCCTATCTGCTTGGTACCCACAGGAATTCGACACTGGGGTGTGTTGAGGTTAGGATGGTGCTCAATGCTGAGTATTTAAAACAGCTTGATAAATCTGAGTAAGCAATGGTGGTAATAAGGCACCATTAGAGCATCTGCCTTCCAGTGTGCACCCAGCATGTGCAACTGTTAATATTAATATTAATTAATTAATATGACAGCAAGGGGTTGGGTTTTTGCAAGCCCAGGGAGGATGAAATTTGAGTATTCAAAGGTTTGGAGGCAGGAAAGAGCGGTTATGGCCACTTCCTATACACAGTTCATAGAATTTTCCCCGGATATCTGCGTGCCAAGTCTGTAAGTTGTTCATTAGAGATGGTGTCTGTTACAAACTCACTGCATCCCTGGATATGTTGTTTGCTAAGTCTGTTTTTCCATGACAACAACGCCTGGCTCTGCTCAGGATGTGTGTAGCTTCATGTAAAGTTCCTTTTCCTCCTGCTATTAGCAGGTTATCTATAAATTAATCTTGTTCTTCCATAGGTAATTCTAGATCATCATATGCTAAGGATGGGCTATATCGTCCTCCTGCAGTAGGTGACTATGAAGCTGTCAACAATCATTCAGGCTTATGGCAATAGCAATTAGACTATGGTGGGGTTTTTTTATTAAATTTTGACCGTTACATGAGTAGTATAGAAAAAGAAATTCAGGATAACATGTGGCAGGAGCAGGATAACAAGCAGAATTGTAACCCTGGATTTCAGCAAGGCAAACTTTGGCCTTTTCAGGCAATTGCTGGGGGAAATACTATGGACAGTGCTGCTTGAAGGTAAAGGGGCTCTAGAGAGTTGGTCAGTGTTCAGCGACTGTTTCTACCGGGGACGAGATCAGAGCATCCCGACACGTAGGAAGTCAAGGAAGGAGCCAGGAGACCTGCGTGGTTAAATGGGAACTGCTGGGTAAGCTCAAGTGGAAGAGGAGAGTTTATAGATCATGGAAGGAGGGGCTGGCCACGTGGGGAGAATCTAAGGCTGTGGCGTGATAAATAATGTGGTCGTGTATCGGTCGGGCTGGAGCAGAAGTGGATTAGCAAGATACAAAGAAACAGGAGGATTTGGTGTTAAAAGCCGGATGTAATTTTTGCTCTTTGTTGAAGCTATAACTGTGTATTACCCATTTGAGTAAACCAAAGAAAGTGATAAAATTTGTATCACTGGATTTATTTAAAATCAGGCTGGACAAAAAGCTTCCAGTTCAATCTCCTGAACAATATTTTTATGATAGGACATGGCAAGTAAAGCTGAATATGTCTGACTGCTGTCGAAATGATTGAAGGGAGAGGAAATTTCCACGTGGTGGTTGATAGAAAAAGCTCCTCGGGACATGTTCTCAACTAAAGTGTATCTGGAGATGTTGATGTGCAGCCGAACAGCAGAGAGGGTGACAAGTCTCCTGTTCTTGTTCTTTGACTAGTCATGTCACGACTAAAACTTGATATTTTCATTCACTGAAATACTCTGTTTGTGTGTTTTGCTGTCTTACGTTACACAGTGGCTTGTGTTGTCCTCCCATGAACAAGAACCGCATAAATAGAACTGGAAAAAGCAACATTTATGATCCACACAGCAAACATTAAACTCACTGAATTCCTCAAAGTCCCCAATGCAAAATTAGCGCAGCTCTGCGTGCAAAGCACTAAGGGATGTAATAGAGAACAATTGCTTCCCTGAAGAAAGAGCCGAGGCTCCTCAGCTGAACAGGTGGTTAACTCGTGCTTGGTTGGGTTTGACAGCAGCTGGGTTAGATTTCCCAATAAAAATTAAATAAAATCTATGCCTTGAGTCAAATTCTCAGCAGGTGCAATTTGGTGTCGCCACAACCCAAACGGCGCCGACCGGAGCGAAGGATCCGGCTCCTCATCGGCAAATGGAGACTCAGAAACGCATCTGCTCGTCGTGAGTTTAATACTGAAATCCGGTTTAATACTGAAATCCAGTTTAATACTGAAAAAGGTGGATAGATAAGTTACAAAAACCAACACTGCTTTATTAACAACTGGCAGTTTTGTTGTATCATTTCAATTATGCTCCCCCGTAATGAGTTCAATATACTTTTGTAATGTTACTATAAAGCTGCCTATGGGATGACAAGAATATATGGTACGATGTTACAGTCTTTCCATAATATTCCGGAGTAATTAGGACATAAAATTGAACTGAAACTTTAAAACATATTTCAAGTCTGTTCTATATATATGACTCTTTAGCGGGCAAGGACAGTAATTTAATATTGACTTCTGGCTGCAAGATCACCATATAATCTAAATGCTAATAACAATTAAAGCGCAGCGTGGTGATTAAAGTGTCTCTTGGAATATTGAAAATACACGTAATAAATGGTGTAGGGATGTGAGGCAAAGCTGGAATTTAAGAATCTGTTCTGAAGGTGAGAAACATAGGTTGGGTTGAAGTTTTCTTCACAGTCTATGTACTCGTTTCACACCCAATTTCAATATATTCTTATTCCACGCTCTATCATATGGAAGCCAGACCTTTGAAGCCTGACTCTGTACTTTTATTTCCTTCTCCTTCTTTTATAATCAATAGTTTGTCTCAGGAGAGGTTAAACTTGTGGCTTCCCTCACAAATGGAGAGGAATATTCCCTTTTGAAAGTTAGTTCTTATTAATGAAATGCACACTTCAGAGTTTTCTAGGAGGCAGAAGAACTATGAAAGGCAGCTAAAGAAAGAAATGAAATGCATAAACCCTTTAAAAATACACAGCCATATGTGAAAATGGGTGAGATTTATTAAGCGAGATGCATGCTGTGATAAATGTGCAGCACAAAAGGTCTCTTGGCTCAGCTGTTAGTTCTTCCAAAACCGCGCTTGTGTTTCACTTTGTGGTTTCAAGCAGTGCTGCTTGTTCCCCTGATGAAACACACCAAATTTCATGTGTTTTTAATGGGTTTATCCATTTGGGAACATCAGCATTGGAGCGATCGGGATCTAGACCCTGGTGACATGGCTGATGCCAGTCCTGAGGTCTTTAGTGGTCATCTTTGCCTAAGTAATAATATATAGAGGGGAAAAACCTTCCTATGTGGCTTCTGATGGTGTATTGCGACGTCCACCCTCGTGCCAGAGCGGCACAAACGCTTTGAAGACGTTCATTGACGTGCAGGTTCAAAAGCCTCTGCAGTTTTTTCAGCCAACAGGTTCATTTAGACTTCTGAATTCATTTGCCTGGGAGAAGTGACTTTTTAAGTGATAAAATAAGTTTTGCAAGACTGTTCATTGTTTTTCTGGCCTCTAAACGTCTCCGTCTGCCCCCACAGACACAGAGTGACCCAGCAGCATGTGAAACAATTGCTATAAGCTGCACAGTGACTGTCCGGGGATCTTTCCCTTTTTGCGTATTTTTCAGCAAGGTTTAATTTTCTACATTATGGAACTCAAAAGGCCCACAGACTTGGTTTTTCTACTTTTTCATTTGTATTTTTGGAGGGAAAAGTGGCAAAACAAGACGTTGTGGTGCCCAGTTCTTAGGAATGTTGCTTGCTCAGATCTGTGTGTTAAGGGCACAATATAATGCAGCGATTTGGTCGCTCACAAGCAGCACAGGGAAGGGAGAAAAGGAGTCTCGCCATCTCAGAGCTCCATCTCGCTGCTTTTTCTCCTCATTGTGAGGCCGTACAATGGGCTGCGTGTGTGCCAACATCCAGAATGAGAAGCAGAAAGGCAAAGAATAACAGAATGAAGCCGACAGGTCATTCTGATTGTTTAGTCTTGCTGTAGCTGATTGAAGAGGGACAAAGATCCCTGTGCTGGTGTGACTTGGGAATCAAAGGCGTTGTGTGAAATACTGTTTAAAGGGGAGAGGGGGAAAAATAAACTCGGCGTTCTGGTAACCACTTGAACAAAATGCAAATAAAATGGGAGAGACTTTAGTGTGTCTCGGTGTGTTTGTGAGCTGGGATTTACGGTGCACATGCATTATTCTTGATGAAAATGTTTTGACTGCTTTTTGTCAAAGCCCTTCTGTGCTATAAGTGCTTCTCTTCGTCATAATGGGTTTTCCTGATAGATATCCCTGCCTGAACCATCTTAACCAAACCGATTCCAAGCTTTATTTCTTTAGAACTTAAGAATGTGTTTTTTATGATAAGGCTTTTACTGCGCTTATTGAGCAGTACCCATGGGTTTGAAGCATTTATTATTGTTAATAATACATGCTTAATAGATCTACTTTCTCCTGGAAATTGCAAAGAGCTTGATTAATTCTGCAAATGGGGATTATTTCACCTGGTAATGAAATGTCTGCATCTCATGGGCAAGAAGAGAAATGGGATGGGGCAGAAGAAATACAGAGTAGTTTATGCAGCTGTAATACAGGAGGAGAATCAGATAGAGCGTGGGGAGCCCCAGGAACGTGGGCATCACAGGAGCTTGGACAAGCAGACAGTTCAAGCCAAGTTGGCTACAAATAAGTCCCTCAGTGGGTAGTTGCACTTGGTAAATCCTCATCTAACATAGCCAAACCAATTAAATGAAGAAGAGATTCTAATCTATAGCCACAAAATATTTACATACTTAGCTCTCATTGATATTTTTTTCCTTTGAGGATGTGCGTTGTAATCCTTTGTTCAGGTAATTATTATGGGCACTTGATTTCTGTCTTATTACTAAAGCTCTCAAGTGGAATCCTGCTAATAGGCAGATAAAAACAGGCAGGTTTTTTGTTCAGGATGTGTTAAGTTTCCTGGAGTTCAGAGCCCTAAGAATCCCTGGTAGGTATTTAGGAGGGTGTATGGTTCCAACGGTTTCTTTGGTATAGCTGTGGACAATTTTGAACTACCTAAAATCATAGTTGCTGGGGAGGGCAGAGGAGAACTTGGTGGTGGGAGGGGGCAAAATTTTGTCACAAAATGTGGATAAGAAGCTGCCCAACTCATGTATGCAAGAAAAAGAGGGAGGAAAGCCCAAGAATTTCCCACTGGGGAAGGCAGGGGCATAATCTCAATAGGGTCTGAATCACCACGTGCTTTATTTCTGCATGAGGTCTTCCTCGAATAACTTCTGAGTGAGCGAATCAGGAAGGCTACGGGTAAAAATTTCAAAGAAAGAACAACTTTCACGTTGCTAGGAATTGGATATCCAAAGAGGCTTTGCTGTCGTTTACCTCTCTCGTCATTTCAAACAGGCAACAAAAAGATTGAAGTGTGATGCAGGAGGAGATCCAAGTCATGGGGAGACGTGGAAGGGTTATTTGCATGAAACAACTGAAGGTGTGCAAGTGGGAGTTTTATGCTGTCTATCAAAAATGTATTGGGCAGAGCATCTGCTTGGGAGAGGATAAGTCAATGGGTGCAGAGGATTTGCTGTGAAGGTGTTATTAATTTCAGCTGTGTTTGATTTTGCCTGGTGTTGGAAAGGTGTGCAGGCTCACATTCCCCAGCCCAAGGGCAGGACAGAGCTCAGGCTGAGCCTCGGAACACTGATGTTCAATAGGGCGCTATGTCTTTATGCTTTATCTGTGAATATGTCTTGCATAAGATAGCGATAATGGCAATATTGGAGTCTCCTGGCGAGGGGGTTTTGTAAGGCAGACTGGAAAATTTAGCTGATTTGTATTTCTGTGAACTACAGAGTAGAAAATGGTGTGTGGAAGGTTCTTTGGTAAATGTCAAACAGGTGGGGTGTTGTCAGGTCGCGTGTTTCTAAACTGTTTGTGTGGGGCTATTCAAATGGACATGGAAAGCATAGGAACTGGGCTGCTGGCTCAATATAACCTGGATAATATAAGATTGAAGGCAAAGTGATAGTGACTGTTTCAGCTTTGGGAGGCGTCTGTGGTCCCCAAGAGGACGACTTTGAATTGTGCAATTTCCCACTGACCTTTGTCATTGCTCATGTAACGGCTTTGAACCCTTAATTTTTGTTTTAAAGACATTTCCAGCCTGATAGGTTTGAAGCTTTACTGTTGCAGATGAGGTTTTTTTCCTCCTTGTAGTATTTGTATCAGTCCAACCTTGTGTGGGTGGTGAATTCCTCCAGAAAGCGGTTATGAATTTGACTTAGGAGACTTTGCTTTGGCCGGTGTTAGAGCTGCTACTGTAAACCACAGGGACTGATCACCTATGGCAGTTCCCACCTTATTAGCAGAGTTAATCTCAGAATAGAGACATTTTAAGGATAAGAAATGCTTACCTAGTTAGTCACATGCCATTGCTGTTTATTACTGTAATTCCGCTGCACGTTGCGTGAGCTAATTGAAAAATAAATTGTGCTTAATTTAAGATAAACAGATCTGAATTTCTTTAAGTTGGATCCAACTAGGAACTAATTTGGTCTCGCTAAATTGTACCTCACAACTGCATTCATTTACCTTATTATCTCTATTAATTTGCTTTGCATTATATTTCCTTTCGTAGACTGAACTTGACTGGCTTGACGTTACTTTTTAAAGCTGTTTCTAGTATTTGAATTTCTAATTAGCATTTCATTTTCCATCTTGCTGAACCCTGTGGCACCGTGAGATTCTGAAGAGGAGCAGCAGGATGGATTTTTTTCAGCTACTTAATTTTGGAAAAGTCCAAAGTTTAAAGCACCAGCAACCGCACCTGTTCTTCAATTATTTTTTAATTGACTTAACGAGCACCCCCTCCACCTTTAGGACTCTGATCTTAGGAACTTCTGCATGCGAGTGGATTTATTTCTGCGTCGTCCCCTGGTTGGCCATGAAATCCCAGAACCAAGGAAGGTGGCGCTGACTCCCAGCTGAGTGCACATTATTACAGCCTCCAACAATTCAATATTCAGAACAAAGCGATATTTTAAAACATTCTGGAAAGCAGCAGAGACTTTGTACTAAATATAACAAAGGCTTTCCCACTTAGCTGCTCCAGCTGAGGACTATTGTTTGTTTTTGGAAATAATTAGCAGCCGTCCTCAGAGCTTTCTGTGAAGGGCTTTGTGTGCCAAAGTGACAGTTTAAAAACACAGAAGAAATGCAGTGAGGCTACTTAGAACATAACACAAAATACCGGATTAATGAGTCATTTCCCAGGCTGACGGAAGAGTAAGAGAAGTCTTGAATAAAAAGAGAAGTCACTTATTCAGTCATATCCATCATCTGTCTTTGGAGTCTGTTTGCCATCAGGCTGCCGTTCTCCCCTGGAAGTTTCTTTGGCATCATGACTCATGTTGGATTTTTCTGGTTGGAGCCAAAGATTTTGAGGTCCAGACCTGTTTTTTGGGGAGCAGGAGGGAAATTTGCCCTTTCAGAAGACTAATGTGAGAGTTCTAACCCCCATATATATAGCAAAGTATTAGATGATGTGATTAAGACATGTAAGAAATAGCAGTACAACTTAAAGGAATAGACTTTAGTTTTAGTTCAGAATTTGGTAACTTCTGTGCTTTATTAAAAATAACAATTTGCCATCTGTAACAATCGCTAGGCAGTTAATCTGAGTATGATCTGCGAATATTCACACCTCGGGGTGGTCGTGGCCTTCAGCTCCATGACAACCCAGCGACGTTCATTTGGTGCTTCGCTGGTCTGGTACCTTTTGTTTCTGACTTATCAACCTGCCAACTGAATTTCGCTTTATTTTGATCATTCGGCAAAGTTAGAGAACGTGGCTTGGTAGGTCACACTTACTATGAATCATGTGAAAGGTTTTGATTGTCAAAGGAATGCACAAATTAAGTACCTGTGGCTTTGATTTCTCTCATACATTCACTCCTTTATTAAAAAAATAACTGTCAAAGGTCATTGTTTTAAGGTACCTGCACATACTTGTTTCGGTATAGAGTGGGCATGATAAATCTGATTGTTTCCTGTTACAGATTTTGTCCATCATGCTGCTTGTAAAGGTTTTCTTTATCTACTAGATGTGCTTTTATGACAGTCTCTCAGTATTTAATACGATTTCAGTGTCTGTTATTGGCATCTGCATATGAAATGCAGACAAATGTCTCTGCAGCAAAGGATAACGTGACCTCAGGATGTGCTGCATGATTAGAAATTATATGATATTTGTCTTCTGTATAAACTTTTATGACCTGATGTAGGGACGATTTAAAAGCAGTAGTGCTATATGTGGGGCTATTTAAAGTTGGAGAATTCAGTGCCTGGAAAATTCCTGTTAGGAAAAGACAACATTTCCTATATGTTACAAATCAAACAGAAAACTATGTAATAACCAAAATAATTATTTTTAGCACTGTCAAGACAACAGTAATTAGAATCCCACTTTGATAGGAGACTCCACAACCCCCCTGGGCAGCCTGGGCCAGGCTCTGCCACCCTCACCAGGAACAAGTTGCTTCTCCAATTTAAGTGGAACCTCTTGTGTTCCAGTTTGAACCCATTGCCCCTTGTCCTGTCACTGGTTGTCACCGAGAAGAGCCTGGCTCCATCCTCCTGACACTTCCCCTTTAGATATCTGCAAACATGAATGAGTCCCCCCTCAGTGTCCTCTTGTCCAGCTCCAGAGCCCCAGCTCCCTCAGCCTTTCCTCACCCGGGAGATGCTCCACTCCCTTCAGCATCTTTGTTGCCCTGCGCTGGACTCTCTGCAGCAGTTCCCTGTCCTGCTGGAACTGAGGGGCCACAGCTGGACACAAGATTCCAGGTGTGGTCTCCCCAGGGCAGAGCAGAGGGGCAGGAGAACCTCTCTGACCTACTGACCACCTCGTAAAAGCCAATGAGGTTGGTCAAGCACGACTTGCCCTTGGTGAAGCCATGTCGACTGCCCCTAATGACCCTCTTATCCCTGACATGCCTTGAGATGGCACCAAGGAGAAGTCGTTCCATCAGTTTCCCAGGGATGGAGGTGCGGCTGACTGGTCTAGAGTTCCCCGGGTCCTCCTTCTTGCCCTTTTTGAAGACTGCAGTGACATTTGCTTTCCTCCAGTCCTCAGGCACCTCTCCCGTTTCCCAAGACTTGGCAAAGATGATGGAGAGCGGTCCAGCAATGACCTCAGCCAGCTCCCTCAGCACCCGGGGGTGCATCCCATCCGGACCCATGGATTTGTGGATGTCCAGATTGTGGGGAGAGTTCATTAAGGCTGAAACGGCTGTTTTACCCCGACATAACCTCTGGCTTTATGGTGGAGTTGAATGGATTTCCCCATAGGAGAGTGATCCCATCCAAGGATTCTGCAATTCTCTTCCAGTTTTGTAATTTGGAATAATGAGCAAGGCTGGATTTGTGAATACTGTGTCAGAGTGGCCCAACTTGTCTGGGTTTTGCCCCTTTTATTGACTGGTGTCAACACCTTCCATAGCACTGTGATTTGTGTGCACAGTCTACAGCCCATGGAGCGGTTCAAAGAGCAGGGAGCGAAGGAACAGAGCAGAAAGGCTCTTGCCGGTGCTCTGTACACAGAGATGAGAAGGAAAAGGTCCCTCACGCTGGGCTCACAAGCGAAGTGTACACAGGAGACGGGCCTTCGGAGTCATTCATAAATTCCAAAATGAGCATCCCCTATTGTTTGTTTGTTTGTTATTGGAGTGCCTGCTGGTTCTGACCATGATCGCTGAGAGAGGTGCTGTACAAACACACACTGAATGACAGCTCCTGTCGTGCTGCGCTTCTCCAACTAGAGATATAAAGCATAGGAGGAGAAAAGCATCTCCGGGAGCAGCTTCTCGTGCTCGCACAACTGGGCAGCAACAAAGCCCGAAGAATGATGCTCACTGCAGTGATTCCTCAGTCTTATTTCCCTTGCCCTCTCAGAGCACTGAAATATAGAAGTGTGGAAATAACAGAGAACTGAGACCCAGGAGGAATTAAATAGTAGTGGCAAACCACAATAACAGGCAGAAACAAACAAAGCATGTGGAAAATACTAAGGCTCCTTTGTCTAAAACATAGGCCAGAAGGAAAAGAATTAAACTTGCTCCTTTAATATACAAAGGTTCGTTCTGTTAGGACTTGCCAAATATGGGGAGTCAGGGGCACTTCTGAGCTCTGTAATCTGGGTGACTTTGGTCCCAAACTCCAGCCTGTCTCCTGTTCACCGCTGGCTCCGTGGGGAATAAGCCTGTGTTTGCAGTAGGAGAGAAGCCACACGGAACACAGGGTTAAATCTGTGGAGCTTGCTGTGCCGCACATCTGGTGTGATTTGAACACTGAAGCAGCAATTCCTCCTGAACCAATGCACCAGTCTGCATGGCTTATAATAACCCTGGGTGTGCGCAAACGTCTGCTCTGATTTGAGTGTTTTTATTATATTCGCCTCAAAAATTTAGGGTGCGGAGTGCTATAAGTAGATTTACTATATATAATTTTCCGATGTGTTCCTGTGGAATGATACGGTATTCTAATGAGTCGCATGCTTTCTGTATGTATGTGTTGAGATAGTGCTGTGCTTCCCATGTTGCTGCAGTTTGTTGGGTGGTGAAGGGCAGCTCAGGCAACGCGCAATTCAAATCGCTACGGTTTGTGTCAAACGATATTAAATTTCAATGCGATTTTACTACACTAAAACTCGCTGCCCTTTGTCTTGTTGCTTAAATAAAACAGATAATCTTGCATAAGACCTCTGGAAACGGAGAGAGAAAGCATGATATTGAGAACTGAAAAGCAAGATCAGACTAGTTGTTCAAGTAGAGAAAAACTACTTTTATTTGCCTTTTTTCTAGAGAGAAAGAAATGACTGAAGAGGGTAGATTTCATTTAAAAAGGAGGCTAGGGAGAAGACTTTCTCACCAGAGTCTGAATTTCTGGCAAACATGTCATTCCTCTGCTTATTTATCATCTACCCGTCCTAAATGTCAAGTGTAATAACAAAAGGTTTTAATAAACCTGTCAGAATTGTTTCATGTCTGATTGAGTGAAAAGGTTATGTATAATAATAAAAACAAGACCTAAACCAATACTAAATTCAGCTTCAGGAGGAGTCCGGGTTTGTTTGTCTCTCCTGAGATCTTAGTGCTTCACTGCGGCATTGGTTAGAAAAACAAATGCTTTTGTAACATGGATTAAAGCCTAAAAAAAGATGTATTTTAAGGCAGTCATTTCAATCCTGATGACTCAATTTGGGGAGCTGATGACAAGCTCCCTTTCTGAGATATGTCAGATACTGAGAACTATTCTGGTACCTTTGTGCTCTGTGAAATGGTGGTGGTTTGGATGTCATTGTGATGGTTTTGGTTTGGTGATTTTTTGAGCCAAGAAGGATGAGAATAGTTTTTTGGACCCGGTTCAGGAAAGCCGAGTACTTGCCTCACTGGTTGATTTTTAACTGGATCTGTGCAATTTGTTGCGATTTATTAAAAGCAGAGAGTACATCTTATCGCTGAGTGAGCTGCTGTCCTCCCACACTTCCTCCAATGCATTTAATTCTCTCCTTTCCATCCGCCTGAGTAATCATTCCATTACAATTGCTTGGGAAAGAAGCAATTGGTTTCAAATGTTCCTGGTTGACCAATTTATATTTGAATACTCAGTTGGGGACCCTGAGTTCTCAACAGAGCTCTGGATGTTGCGTGTATTACTGATGGTTCCCTGAGTGCCCATCTGAAAGATTTCCTTCTCACCATGCTACTATTTTTGCTTGACCTTGCATAGGCAAATTCATAAGAGCTTGTTGTTGTTAAGATGTTCTGAACGGAATGACTGTAATAATGTACGCAGACTGCCCAGCTCTGATCAGCCATTAGCTGGTATAATTACTGCTCTTGTCCATTTTACTGCTATTTAATGATTTGTATTGTGTTAATTCCCAGAAGCACAAAACAAGTGGGCCCCAACACGCCGCGTCTTCGCAAGGTCTGTGGAGACAAGATGCTTCTATTAACTAAACAGACAAAAGAAACAAGAGGTCGAAGGGATGAATGCGAGTTCTGACGCATCAGTGGCAGAGCTGGGAATGCTCAGCTCGTGACTTCGGATGGGGAGTTTCTTCCATTAGCAGTAAAATGTGAGGTTGTCGGCTGGTTCAGGAGCATGTGTGAGACATACACATACCTGTGCAGGATGTAGAAATGCAACGTGAGGAGCCTTGCAGAAATGTGAGGTTTCTAATCCTCCTCCACTGCTCATAAATATGGTACTGCCTGTGCCATTTTGCTGCTTTTCCCTCAAATTTCCATTCACATTCTCTCACACCCCCCTCGGCAGAAGAAACGTGTTCTAAAGTCGTCAACTTGCTGCTGGTGACATCGGTGGTTTTGGTTGTCTGTGTGATACACATGTGTTTGATTCCTTGTTAGAGAAGGATGCAAAGGTGGGGTTTTGTTTAATTGAAAAGGGAAGAAAAGTTTATTTAGAAAAAAAATCTCCTGTTTTCTATCAATAAGTTTTTCTCTAATTACTTAGTAGTTCCAAATGAGCTTTCCTAGGGCCCTAGTGAAAAATGAAGCCAAATAGCCTAACTAGCAGAGACTAATGTATTGTTATCCATTTCTTGCTCTCCTGTCTGTACAGCTGTTTAACACTGGCTCTTTGTGTTTGATCAAAGTTTCATCCACGACTCGGGTTACTCTGCTTAACAGTCTAGTGATCAACAGTTGTCTGCTGGGACAGCGCAATTCAGACATGTCACGCATACTATAGCGTGTTGATAACTTCCCAATGACGGGATTCATGAAATATGTAAAGAGGAAAATGTTTGAGGTCAGGTAAATGCCGACAGTAACTAGCTACCGCGCTCTAAATTGCAAGGCTGATTATGGTACCGATCAAAGGAAATGAACTTCTTCGCGTAGGCTGCGAATTCTCTTCTGTCGCAGGTCTCTGCATCTCTAAGTTAGATGTTTCTGTATCTAATTTGGGTGGTTTGATTCTTGAGTCCAACCCCAGCACCAGTGTAAGCTCCTTGGATTAAATGCTACTGGAGCTGAAGTTCACAGTTCAGTTAGGAACTGTACTGGGCTTTTTCTAACACCGATGTATCTTGGATTTTAAGAGGAGGGATCTGTGGGGCAAGATGTGTGACAGCTTTAATTTAATACAAATGCTCCTCATTTTTGAACTCTGATGGAGCTTCCAGCAGTGGAAAATGTCCTGTATAGACCTTCTGCAGTCTGACCTTTACCTTAAGCCTATGAAATTAAATGGGACTTTGTTCAGTAGTTACTTTGCCCTCTGGTTGGGAGGCGAGGATGCACGTGAGCATCTATGAGTCAAAAACAAAGACTGATTTTTGTTATATCCAAAATACAGCCAATAGGTTAAACTCTGAGGTGTAAAGCTTGAGTAGACAGTTGAAATGTGGCTCTGAAACAGACGCAGCACAACAACAAAATAAGAGGCTTTAGTAATGACATGTTTAAAATGGAAGGATAAGTTTGTTTTGCATGTAAAGTGAAGGGAAAAAAGTAGGGTGAAACCAAATAATTTTGGGGCTGGGAAATAAAACCCTACAGCTGTTTGGAGAAGTGAGGTTCTGAAGTTCAGTGGGGACTGAGAAGATTAAGGCAATACCTCAATTCTTGTGAAATATAGTGAGGGATGGGTAACTGCTTCTGTACTGTTGACATGTGTTGTCTTCATTTTCTTGGATTGTAACCTGGTCAAGATCTATTTAGAGCTCTCGCTCATCACGGTTCCAGCTCCCGTTGACAGGGCAGAGCCGCGCTGGGATTGTGCGGCCGCCTGTGGTGTCCCTCTGATGTTGAACTTTCTCCTTGTGTGAAGAGAAATAGTTGAGAGTTTCTCAGCAATTTATGCCCGGGCATTTTTCATCTGGGAACTCCTGAGAGTTGTTTTAGCACTATCACACCTCCCTGATTCATTTTTCTCGGGGAAGTCATTTCTAGAAGGCTGAATTGCTGGGCAGAGACATTAGGAGAAGGGGGTGTTAGTGATGGGAGCAATAGTAGCTTTTGTTTCCTGATACACATAGTGATTTAACTGTAATTCTTAGTGATAGATCAATTTCAAAATCTGGTGTCTTCTAATTCTGTAGAGGATGATGGATCCAGTTCAGGAAAACATAACACGCATGTGGTATCTTTATAGCGGATTATCTAAGTTTTCTCACATGCTCTAGGACTTGAGGGAACAGCGGTTTTAAGTTTCCAATCGGGTTTACATCCACTGCGTACTACATTAAAACAAGACAGATAAGCTGGGTTTGTGCAGCAGAAGAATACTTAGTGGTTTAGACGCAAGATGGGAATTTTTCTGGTATGCATGTCCAGAAATGAATTTGCTACAGGGAGAAGGTGCCGTAGCTATTCCATTTGTAGTCTGACCGAAAATTATGAAATATGCAGGACCCTATTGTGTATTGAACTCATCTTGATGCAGAAAGTACTCGAAGAAGAAATAGACTTATATAATGTAATTACTTCTGTTTGACCCTGGAGTTATGAAGCTCACTGGCTTCATCCTTGTTTAATTTAGTTGTGGCAAAAAGAGATCGCATAGACCTGATTCCCATTTTTATCAAGGCTATTATTCTGATAAACTTACTTTTTGCCATGCTGAAATGGAATAAAGGAACAAAATGGAATAAAGCTTTGGCAAGGGATGCTGTTGCTATACGTTGCAATGAAGGTATATGTATTTATTTTGACTTTCTTTTGTGAGCAATACAGGTCTTACACAAGCAGTAGTGGAATGGAAAACGGGATGCACAGACTTTAGACACAACTGCTTGTCACTTAATGCTCATTGTGAACACTTGTGACCAACGGCACACCTTGGATATTTTCTCTTGGTGCCAGTTCTTTTGAAGACGTTCCAGTGTAAGTTGGTTAATGACCTATTAGAGAGCAGCATAGGGGAAAGGGACCTGGGGGTCCTGGGGACACTCTGGGATTCCGTGAAGACGTTCATGCTCCTTCAGGTCCTTGAATAGAAAACACACGGAATATCCAGAAAAATCTGTTATGAACAGAAATGCTACAGTTAAAACCACACTTTTTAAGTTCCAATAAATCTTTAGTGTCTTACCTTCTTTTGACCTCCTAGGAAAATTGATCAAGCGATTCCATAGCAATACCATTGCAGCCGATAATTTAAGAGAACGCCTTAATTTTCTGTGGAGCCGACTACTGACAGTATTCAGAACGGATGGCCCTGTGGTTCAGATCAATAGATATTTTCTTTTAGTGCTGATTTAGCTTTGACTGGAAAGGAAAGCAATGAAGTCAGGCATGGAGAATTTGTAAGTGTGCATCTATGTATTCATGGAGATGGCAGTTAGATGACCCGCTTTACACGATAGTATTGAAATAGTAACATGTTTCAAGTAAATATCAAATGCCATCCAAACAGTTACCATAGTAATGATAAAAGAAATTGAATTTCAATCAAATGAATATTCAGTTGATCCAGTTAATTTCCACAATGGCATTGTACACTCATTTCATACCAGTGTTTGATGATATTCAAGCACAGATTTTCTGACAGTTGGCCAACAATTTTCTGTTCTTCTTCTTGAAGCACTTTTCGTGAAAATACCATTGTTGAATGCTGGCCAATTGTACTGTTATTTTAAGACAGTGTTCAATATTTATTAGTTTCCTATATCTTTACAAAGATAGATGTCCAAGTCAGCGGGAAGACGAGGCTCTAAGAGTCCTGCTTAGGACTCAATTTGCAACTGAGCATCTTTTGTTTCCTAATGCTTGAATATACTGTCATGTACAGATAAATGGACAAATTCTAATTGATTTGTTCAAGATTCCCCTGGAAATTTCCTGCATAATCCTGGGTAGGCTTCTATTCTTAAGCTTACATATTCATCTTCCTTGTGAAATGTATAGCTTGCACATGCTATGTGGATTTAAATACCTCAGTTGAGGATGAAGATCTTAAGCACCCAAAATTGTTAACCCAACCAGCATCGATCACCAAAGCTTCACAGAAAAACTGGTCCAAATAGCGTGGCTGTGGTCAGTTATATGTTAATTTCAGATGGGAGGAAAAGATGGTGCTTCTAGTCTAATTTTTTAATACAATTTGTCTGAATTCTTTTAAACTGGTGCTCTTTTATGCTGATTGCTCTTCTCCATTGTCCTGCTTATTCTGGTCCATGTAAATGATGAACTTCCTTAGCACCTGTCAAAATAAAAAGCTCCCCATGCAACGTCAGCCAGAGTCCAGCTGTCAATAGACTGTTCACAAAGCTCTTTTGAACAATGAATAATGTGTACATTTTTAAGGGCAAAGGGGTTGTATTTGTGGAATTAAAGCAGTAGGATAAAACGATTGCAATTTTAGCCTGAAGCCAAGGTCTTGCTTTTTCCAGGTTCTGCAGTAGCGCTCAGTAGTTCAGGGTTATGTAAATCATCCCTGAGTCTTGCCTTGAATTTACATTAAGTTAGTCAAAAACAGCCAGAATGGGATTTGATTCAGGTATGGTGTGGTTTTGTGTGTGTCGTGTTTTTGAATTTGTTTTTTGGGTGTCTTTTTTGGTGTTGTTTTTAATAGAAAAGCTTACGGAACTTTAGAAAAAGAAGCTATGCTACACTGAAAGCCATTTGGCAGCACTTCAGTTTTCTCTTCTGTACCTCCAGATTCCTAAACAGCCAAGTGTATCTTGGTACAGCACTGGGCCTGTAATGGTCTCATATGATGATGAATCCACGCCTGTGAAGCTGAAGATTGCGCTCCCTCTCAATTATTCAGTTCTTAATGTTGCTTATGTTGATAAGCACTGAGTGATTATTGAGTAGTCCTGTCTCACCTGGAGGACCAGAGATGTAGGTCTTAATGAAGTATAAAGAAAGGTAATTCATGAACTCCAGCAGAATGCAGCATCTTTCCTTGAGAAGCAACAGCTGGAAGGTGGGAACCCTTTGAGGGGTGTCCTTGAAGACACAAGAAGACATGAAGAGGAGCTGTTAAATGGAGAAAGCACCGAGTTCTTCTTTCACTTTGAGTCACAAAGGCATTGAGAAAGACACATGCTTGCTGAGGTATCCCTATACGCTATGATACTCCTTCAAAAATAGTGGATTTTCTTAATATTTGCTATTAATGATAAATATTTATTTCCGCTTTAAAAAATGAATGTCATTGCTGCTGCCTTCGGAATGTCCTTGAGTACATTTTTAGTGTGACTTTAATCAAATGTCATTTTAACTCTAGTCCTATTCTGCAAACCTCTAGTGAAATTCTATTAATTTTCAATTAAACTTCAAGTAAACCAATTAGCATTTTCATTTCTATAGAGCAACAAAGGCAGAATCTGTAATGAGTCTATGCAGTTGTTCACAGAGGAATAAATGGTCTGGATAGATTTCTCCAGTGTATCCTTCTGTGAAACTTTGTCAAGTATATTACCTTTATCATTTTCCTCTCTGCTTTAGGCTCTAAATTGGATTTCTTGTGCTATACAAAACTGTATTCAGCCACTTCTTTCCCTCAGCTGTATTCTAGTACTCTTTGTTTTCATTGCACATGTTTAACATTGCACTAGTGTGTTTTTACCTAAGTCAAAACAGTGTCTCGCTAGGGTTGTAAAACCCTTCTTGTCCTGAACAACTTGTGGAACTTTGCAAGACAGAGGGCAGGAGAAGGAATTTTACCTTTTCATTCTAAATATGTGGATAGAAGTGTCCGAATTATCACAGCTGGAAGCCCACTCAGACCCGGACAGTTTGTGTCTTAACCCAGTATTACATCCACTCATCCACTCTTTGTTATTGCTGCCTCCCCTTCACTGACAGATGTGATCCCTGCCCTGCAGAGCTTCATTATAACGAATATATAGTCCCTGGGAGGGAATCCTGGAGTTCTTCCAGGGTGGGGATGGTATGATAAACTTTCATCATGACTTCAATCTTGCAGCAGCGCTCTGCCTCTCCTTTAATGTTGTGCTCATCTCATTGCTGGGTGCCGCAGTCCCCTACCCTGGCTCGTGCCAGCCCCAGTGATTCTCTGACTCTGTGTAGAGCTGTTGGAGGTCAGTAAGCTTAGAAGAAAGCTAAATTACTGTGTTTGTGGGGTTTTTTTTTTGGTTAGTTCAACCAGATATAAATCAGACAGCCCTGCGCTTGCAGAAGCGTGATCCCACTAGCCATGACCACAGAAACAGAGCCCATCTCTTGCATAGATGTCTCTAATGAAGACAGTGATATGCCAACTACGTTCATCTCTGGCCCTGGCTTCAAGGATGCTTTAGTCTTTAAAGGAAAAAGAACAAAGGTTTTGCTTATAACTCAAACCACTCTCAGCTTCTGTTCAGTCTCCCCAATAGTGATCACAGAATGTCAGGGGTCGGAAGGGCCCTGGAAAGCTCATCCAGTGCAATCCCCCCATGGAGCAGGAACACCCAGATGAGGTTACACAGGAAGGTGTCCAGGCGGGTTGGAATGTCTGCACAGAAGGAGACTCCACAACCCCCCTGGGCAGCCTGGGCCAGGCTCTGACACCCTCACTAGGAACAAGATTCTTCTCCAACTTAAGTGGAACCTCTTGTGTTCCAGTTTGAACCCATTACCCCTTGTCCTATCACTGGTTGTCACCAGAAGAGCCTGGCTCCATCCTCCTGACACTCCCCCTTTAGATATCTGTAACCATGAATGAGTTCCCCCTCAGTGTCCTCTTGTCCAGCTCCAGAGCCCCCGCTCCCTCAGCCTTTCCTCACCCGGGAGATGCTCCACTCCCTTCAGCATCTTTGTTGCCCTGCGCTGGACTCTCTGCAGCAGTTCCCTGTCCTGCTGGAACTGAGGGGCCACAACTGGACACAAGATTCCAGGTGTGGTCTCCCCAGGGCAGAGCAGAGGGGCAGGAGAACCTCTCTGACCTACTGACCACCCCCTTCTAACCCACCCCAGGTCCCATTGGCTTCCTGGCCACAAGGGCCCAGTGCTGGCTCATGGTCACCCTGCTGTCCCCAGGACCCCCAGGTCCCTTTCCCCTATGCTGCTCTCTAATAGGTCATTCCCCAGCTTATACTGGAACCTGGGGTTGTTCCTACCAGATACAGGACTCTACATTTTCCCTTGCTATATTTCATTAAATTTTCCCTGCCCAATGATGTCTTGTTTCCTCCTGCGTTAGTGCTCTGCCTTCCCTCTGCAGCCACAGCACCGCCCCAGAGGCCCCTTCACACACAGGATCCTGCTCTTTTTCAGGAGCCCTCTCACAGAGATAATCATTATTTTTCCTCCCCTCCTGTGGGCTCTGCTGGAATAACACTTGCCGTGCTGTTGTCCTCTTTGCAAGGCCACGGTGCCCGCAGCCTGTAAACATTACCTTGTAAACACCTTCCTCTGTTGGTTTGCTATTATTTTTCTTGTTATACGAACAAAGTATGTTTTTCGCCAGCTGTCAGAAAAGTGTGAGTACACAACACGAGGCTTTTTGTAATGAAGATGTTATCTCCAACAGAACCTGACACAGAACACCGTTGCCTCCATAATTTGGGTGCTTCAAGGCAGCGAGCAACGTTCAGAAGCAACTGTGTCTCAAGAAGAATCCCTAATTAACAATCCCCTGTTTTCCAAAGCTTTCATGAGTTGGGAAGGGCAGAAGAAATAACGCTGGGTATGTTTTGTTGATCTTTAATACATGGCAAGAGGATCTGTGCTGTGGATCTGCTTCGGCACCTCAGACCATCTACTGTGAGATTTTTGCATCACTGCTGGATGAAATGCCTGACAGCGTGTGTATCTGATGTGTGAATGAGCCTTATTCACCTGAAGAATGGACAAAGGATTAAGTTAGCAGCCTTAAAAACTGGGAAAATTGCTCCTGGAGCTGGTTGTAGTGCCTGTGAAAGGACCTGTGTGGGAGGCAGGACCCTCCCCTGTGCTGAAGGCCTAGTGGCTGCGGCAGCTTTTGCTTGATTTGGCTGTCGGGTTTATCTTGGGTGAGGTTAAAATGTCTTTTTTAACGTAAGGAACCGCTTCTTTCTGCTGTTGCAGAAAACCTGCTTGTCAGAGCTCAGGAGCCGCTGCGGCCGGGGCTTTGCTCGGGTTTTGCCGCGACCTTTGCGGGACAGTTGGTGGCAGCACCTGAACAGGAAAGAAGAAAAAGCGCAACCGGTATTTCCTAAAGCCTGAGACCAGAGTCTGTGTTTTGCACGGGGTGTGAGGAGCGTGTATTTTGTACGGGGTGTGAGTAGGAGGGTTTGGAGGAGGTGGGCGGGAGCACAAAATGGCGGCGTGAGGCGGCAGCTGCCTCAGGAGCACATGGCGGCTCTGCCTGAAGAGACTGGGGAGAGGGAGACGTGTCTGGGCAGAGGACACACAGGTGACACTGCAGAGGAGGAGGAGGCAGCACTGGAGGTACAGGAGGGAGGCACAAAGAGTGGCGAGGTGCTGGGAGTGAAGCTTCTCGAAGCGCTTACTTACTTCTTGGTTGTCTCTGTTTCTCTGTGCCACAGCCAGTAATTAAAGGTTCATGCTGATTGGCAATGAATTAAATTTTGTGCCTTGAACCAGACCTTGGACTTAGATCCAAACACAGGGGAAAAAAATGCTGCATACTCCAATGAGATTTTGGTGTTTGTAGGTGTAAAGGCTTCAAAAGCTCCTGAACAAGTCTCAGTGGGATTTGCAGGTTAAGGTGCTCAACTCTTTTAAAATTTTATTTGTCTGTGCTATCAAGAACATAAATACTCATAAACAACCAAAAGTTTGTGTCTGAGGTGAAGTCCTCGCTGTGTTTTGTTGGGTTATATCTGAAGGACGGGGTTTTACTGCCCTTTCTCATCCCAGCCCACGCAGACTGGAGTGGCCAGAACTTGTAGAAACAGGAGAATTCATGGTAGAACAGAGCAAAGAACGTGTGTGTTTGGGCAAGAGGGGTTTTTACAATATTGATTTGCTGTTTAAGGAGAGGACAGTGATGAGGGGAGCATCCAGACTTCTGTTACTATTCCTGAAAGATAAAATGCAGCCAAGGCGTAAGCAGGTTGGGCAGGTTACCAGAGGAGCTACAGCAATTGTTTGGCCGGGTATCTGCCTTGAAACTTGAAAAGCGAAACCAAAGAGCAGTGAAAACACTTGATTGACTCTTTCTGATGTCCAAGGCAAAGGGATGCACCACAGCGCGTGTGTGGCAATGCCTTATTCCACATGCTGCAAGTGAACATCTGAAAATCCTGCTGCTCAGCACCTCTGCCCCGGGGCTGGCATCCCGATGACACACAGCTGGGCAACGTGACAATTAGTGAGCAGATAATACACGCCGAGCATAATAACATTGAGTTCCTATCCTGGAGGTTATGTGGGTCTTGCTGGTGGCTCCATTCCTAAAGCAGTTATTTCGGTTTTAAGGTATCAGTCAAATCACTTAATAATTTCTTTCTGCTCTTAGCAAAGCTGTTAAGTAACCTGATGAGACAAAAGGTAGAACATGTCGAGCTAAAGGTTGAGGTTTTAAGGTATGCACTTCTATAATTCATGTTACTTTTGCCCACATAACTGTTTTTGTCTGAGATCAGTCTCACTGAAGTGAAATACTCCAGGTTATGCCACTGCGAATGAGAACAGCCTTCTTTTTTAAGAAAGGGTCTGTTCTCTTTTCCCTTGACTTATTTTTTTCCCCTAGTAAAAACTCCTATACAAGGTTATTAATGTTACAGGTTGTAGGATTGACCTTATACGTGATAGAAAGCCATTCGTGATTCTAAATTACTTTTGAGTTCCATTTATTTGTATGGTGAAGGTTAAGCTTGGAAGAATTGGGTTTGGTTTTATTGCTTTTGTTTGGTTTTGGTTTTTTGTTCGCTTGCTTAGGATTCCTATGCACTTAGCACCTGACACGTCTTAGTTGGGAAGAGCAGGATGCTGTTTTTTATGAACCTAAAGAATTTTTGAAAATCTTAATATGAATAAGTTCCTATCATTTGAATAATACAACATATGATGTGTGATATGAAACTATGGAAACTGAGCATCATGTGGGAAAATTGGGCCAATCCTAAATTGTTCTTTTGGGATTATATTCTAAGGGTTTGGAAGTAAGAGGAATCTCTTTGGTTTAAAGTGAACAGTTTTCACATCTGGATGCATTTCAGGGCTGCTTCTCAGATCTTGGTTCTCCTGACTTGTCCCTGGTCCGCTCATTTTTCTTAGAGAGGAGTAGATGCAGGATGCTACGCTCGTATATAACAATTCATGCTCATTTTGTCCTGCAGAAAGTGCATTGCAGGAGAGAACTGGGCTCTGCATGACTTGTGCATTTTAGTACCTCAGCCAACATGCCTTATATTTTAGCTTATCTATATAGCGAAGCATTTTAAAATGATGGCCTTGAGCAGCCTAACAGCATTATTGTGACCTCTGGTATTTGGAACTATTGATAATAACAATAATTTGGGAGTCACTTTGTGGTCCCCCGATGAAAATGAATGTGTAATTAGATATTTGAATGAATTGCGTTGCACTTGAGTTAACTGAGGTGCCAAAAGGCTAAACGAGTCCCCGGGGGCTCGTGACAAGTTGATGGCAGAACTGAAAATAAACCCAAAGTGCCGTCACCTCTGTGCTTTCCCTATGCCATAGACAAAACTGGTGGTTGCTCTTATTTTACCTATATTTTTTGAAGGAGGGGCTGTGTATTCCAAAACACAGCCCAGGCAGATTGCCAAGCTTGGAGGAAAGAAGAGCTTTGCTGAGCAGTATTTGCTTTATGTTGTCCTCAGTGTTTTTCTGTCTGTCTCCCACAGGGGATGCTTCTGAATGGAAAATATGCGGCGCGGTCAAAGAGCGGAAGAGCCTACAGAGAGCTCCATTTGCAGCTTCTTCATTGAAGGTAAGTTATATAAACACACTTCTGTAAAGCAATTTATATAATTGAGGCGGCAAATTAGAGAAAACAACCTAGCGACAAACTATTGTAATTATAGAAAATCAGCCAGTCAACTAATTGAAGTCACAATCTATCAACAAAATTTATATGTTTGAACACATGCTACGTACAGTAATTACGAGGGTAAAGCTGGTGAAATGTCGTCTTCCCTTTTACAAGGGGAAAAAATAAGCAGAAGGCTGAAGTTTTGAAGGCTCTGCTTTTTGGAGGTTGTGTGTGAAGGTAAGTTAGTTTGTGGCTTGCTTTTGTTTACTGCTTAAAACACTCTGTCATAGGCAGAAAAGCTTTGAATATTTGCTGAGATTGTGGAGCCGGTGAACTCTTTGGAAAGGAATTTTTGTGGTTTGTGGTCCAGCAAGAATTCCTGTAATAGGAGTTTTAATAGGTTGTGACAGGTGTATCTTCTGTTGATGCACAGTGTTTTCCCACAGATGTACTTGGCATGCTGTTTCTGAGCAGCACTAATCATAGCTAGTTATTATTAAGATTGGTCAGTTATTAATTATTACTACACTTGATGATTTTGAATAAATAAGCTCTTAATTTGCATTCATGCAGCGTTTTTTGTGCTCATCCTTAACACAAGGAGGAATGAGTTGGAACAGAAGTAGTTCTGCTTAGCTGCAGTTATTTTTGACCTAGTGTGTAATTGTCTAAAACTCCATTTAGTACAATGCAAATCCAGTAAATGAGACTAAGTATAAGCGTGACTTGCCTTGTACGAGCATCCCAACCTCTGACACAGTCACGGTAACTGGAATGGAAGAGATGGAGTTTCTCCTCTTCCAGACTACTCTACAAGTAGGCCCATCAAGAACATTAAGCCCATTTGCACAATAAACAGCATTACTGCTGTAAATAAGGGTGGAAAAGCCAAGGCAGAATGTTGCTGCTTTACTTTTGGACTGCAAAGCATTTCTCCGTGGGAATGCTGGGGGAGAAATAACCCTTGCTGCAGTGTTAACAGACACTGTGCTGCTAATAATGCTCCATGTGAACACTTTGCAGAAAGCTGATGGTATAAACAGCAGAGAAGTGAAAAAAGCATGTGGGGACTTGTTCGTGTTCCCAGCAGCTAGAATTTTGATTATCTTTACAACACAAACCAAGGCAGTATCAAAGAGAATGCCAAGACACAGCCACCATGATAAAGCATTTACACACATGTTCTTTTCTTGAAAAGAAAGAGGGAAGAGATTATGAACTTCAAAGAGCTGCCTTTAAGCTAGGAATATTTATATGCAAGCTGTCAGAATACAATTCGTCCCTTGCGAACACGGGAGTGATCTTCACTTGAGCCACGTCTCGAAATGAAAGCCAGAGCAATAGCCAGCTTGGAAACTTCAGCAATTAGATGATTGGGATGGCACTAATGCCAAATATAATTAATGTAGTAAGAATGTATGTATTGCTGCAACAGTTGGTGCAGGTTCTGTGATTCTCTTGGTACATTTGTTCTGTTGTCTAGATGCACTTGTCATAGGTACCAGTACCAAACCAGCTCCAGTGTGTCGTTCAGCCCCAGCCTAGGGGTACAATTGGGTGTCTTTGGAGTCTTTAAGAATCAAGAGAGAAGTGTGGAAGTTTTGTTTGTTTCTTTAGTTTTTTTAGTCCTGCGTGCCAGGAGAACTCTGCCTTGAGAATGTAGTGGGTAGGGCATTCTAGGTGTTCTATAGGATAACGTATCTTGCCGTGGGATTTGGCAAGAAGCAGGTTAAATACAATAAAAATACTCTGTGCTAAGCAGCTTTCCTCACGGTTTCAAAGTGACACGGTGTTTTTTGGGGGAGGAAATGCTGGCAAGGAGTGGAGGTGAATTGGTTTGTTGCCTGACTGAATGTGCTAGAAGGTGTCAGTTTTAGGCAGGGTTTTTTGTTCTGTAATTCTGCAAACATTTGTGCCAAGCAAAAGCTATCAGAATATAGTCCCCTAAGGAACTGAAAACTGAAGTAAACCAGCATTCTTTGATTAACTTTGTCAATGGAAACAGAATTAGGCCACTGCCCAGTGCTTTTGCATGTGATTTTTATTTAAGGCTTCTGAGCTAATTTTACTGCCCTTATTCAGTATCTTATTTCATAACCAGTTCCATTAAAATCAGTAGTAGAGCATGGGCATTTACATTTTTTTCTGCTATATTTCTTAATCTTGAAACGTTGACATCGTAATTCTCTTTGTCCTTGTATTTAGTGCATGCAAAGTCGTCATGAGAATATATTGCACCTTTTGAGGGATTCTTTGCTATACCATTCTCCTCGCGTTCCCTGGCACAATTTGGTTCCCTCTTCTTCTTGTGATAAGATTCATAGTTGGAAACTTTCCGTGGCCCGTGTGTTTATTTTCCCCTCGCTGTTTTTGATATGTATCTGCAAAGGAATGGGCAACGCACAGCCATTCGGTAAAGGCTGAATCTTATTTTAGTAAGAGTTATGCAAACACATTTAACTTGTTTACTGAACAAACATATATTCACAAAGCTTTGAGTTACACTGTTGACTTCTACTACAGTGTAAAGTGGAAATGAACACAGGGATGAAAGTGGAAGAGTAAAAGAAATAAAAGAGGGATGATAAAAGTGCCATTTTTTTCTCTTAAGAATAAAGCTGTTTTACACACGGCCACAAAGCCCTTCTTTCTTGGTAATATATATTTAGAATGATTTAAGAATATTTTAGCATTTTAGATATGTATTGCGGGATTTCTGAAGCTGTGCGCTTTTTGCAGAGCTTCGAATAAATGAAATATTATCTTAGTTATTGGCTTCCATTACTGTACTATCTGAGCAACTCTTAATCTTTAATGTACTTACTCTGACAACACCCCTGTGAGTTGGGGAAGTTCTATTATCCTTCTCACCAGTGAAGAACTAAGGAACAAAGAGGCTCAGACTGAGATTTTCCTTTTAGGCTCCTTGCCTTTGAAAGCTTTCCTATCTAAGTGTCTTCTGTGTTTGCATTTATGTTTGCTAGTGGTGCAGTATTAATTGTGGCAACGTCTAAATTTGGTCTATACCAATTTTTTTTTGTTTTGTGTGCAAAAGGTGAATAGAATCTGAACTGCTTTGTAATGGAACTAATGGAACACGACCATGAGCCAGCACTGGGCCCTTGTGGCCAGGAAGCCAATGGTACCTGGGGTGGGTTAGAAGGGGGTGGTCAGTAGGTCAGAGACGTTCTCCTGCCCCTCTGCTCTGCCCTGGGAGACCACACCTGGAATCTTGTGTCCAGCTGTGGCCCCTCAGTTCCAGCAGGACAGGGAACTGCTGCAGAGAGTCCAGCGCAGGGCAACAAAGATGCTGAAGGGAGTGGAGCATCTCCCGGGTGAGGAAAGGCTGAGGGAGCTGGGGCTACCACCCTTTTCCTGGCTGAACTGGCACCTCTTTAAAACACCTCTACAAATATGTTAACTTTTTCCTCCTACCTTTCCCTGTCATATAATTTACTTATACGTTGAAACATTTCCAGAATGAAACTTCCTATAAATACCACGCAGCGAGTAATGAACAGAACTAATCAGCTGTTTTGCCTAAGCTTTTGTATGCAGCGCCTGAATTGGAAGTCGCATGCTAATAAACTTGGAGGCACATTTTGGGAATTGCACAGACTATGGAAATATAGTAAAGCTATTAAGTTCTGGGAGTTGATAAGTTTTCCCCTTGTCTCTTGATGCTGGCAGTAGCCATTTACAACTGCCTTTTTTAGCCACAGGAAACCCCTTCTCTTGAACTGAAGAGGTGTGTGAAATGTGTTCCCTCCAAAGGCAACATCTGTGCTGCTTTGTGAATCACCAGCCAGAAAGGGTGCTGTATATGCTAATCAGCTTAACCGTGTTAATGGGAAGGAATGATAATTATTTTCAAGTGGGAGTAGGTGCTGTTTGGTACCTAAGGAAGTAAGATAGTGGCTAGAAATTATTGCAGACATCTGCAGAGATGTACTATTACAAGTTGGCTTTTTCTGTTTATCTGCTTCCCTGAGTGTGTTTAGATTTAAAAAAAGAAGGAGAAAACCCATGCACCTCAGTATAGTTGTCAGTGAATCAGAATTTGAGTAAAATAAGAATTTAGAAATCATCATAAAGTGTGTTTTTTGGGGCTCCTCTGGACCTTCTCCAACAGGTCCATGTATACTTGATACTTTGAGCCAGCAAATGAGTCCCTGGGCTTGGGAGTGTCTGTCCAGAGCCTTTGGAAGAGCACGTTTCTTTCAGAAATCCTTGGGCCCAGGCATTTTTGCGGCTCCTTAGCTCAGTCCTCCCTCTAGTTGCCTCCAGTTCAGGATTGCCGGACTTCAAGATAATTAAAACCACTCTTGGCATATTAATCTTCTCGTCTTCAGTGAGTAACGACGTTCTTTAATGGATTGTACATTTCTGCCTCATTTTACTCATGTATCAGTGTATAAACCTGTTACAGTGAAACTAAGGTCCAGGCTGAAATTTTACACTCTCCTGAATTTTGACATAAACGTGATCTGCCAGGTGTGAGAAGCTGATCCAATGGTTTGTTTTCTAACTTCCTGCATGGACACTTTTAATCTTAAGCAAGATCACTGGCTGGAGCCTGAGTGCTTTGGAAAGCTGAGCTGTTTCAAGCAAACTGTGCGATATGGGTGTGCATGAAGAGCATTGCGGAGGATCTCCTGAAACACAGGAGTTTGTACTGATACCATAATGGTCTGTCAGTGTCTTTCCATGTCCTAATTTGAGATTTTGAAATGGGTTTTAAGTACTCCATAAGCCTCTCATTTTTTCCCCTGCTGGAGGTTTGTATTGCAGACAAAAATATGGATGCGGCGTGGGATGCCGATAAGAAATTCAAAGGACAAAGGTTTAATTCTTCAAGACTTTGTGCAGTTTGCTTAAGCTAAGACGATGCTGGAAGCTGTATTAGAGATTTTTTCTTGCAGTGTGAGGATACGGCTGTTTTAGTTTTGTTGCTGGATGGAATAAGATGGTTCTTCTCCCCGGGTTGCCCGATGGACCCTCCGAGGCTGCGTAGTCTATGAGCTCCAGCAAAGTGTCGTGGTAATGTGAACATTCAACACCGTCAATTATTTCTGCGTGACACCGTGGCATATTGATACACCTGAAGTGAGACATGGGTAGAAGAAATATGCTTCTCCACCATTGTGATTCAGAATCCTCTTCGCGTGAAGTAATAGATAGCAATATAAAATATTGAATCTGCTCATCCTTTATGACCTTCGCAATAACAAAAGAGCCCCTCTGTGTAATGTTAGAATGTTGAAATATGTATTCAATATCTCTCATAAATTAGTTAGTGGATTTTTGCAGGTGTTGAATTCCAGTTTGAAAAATAGATGGAAAAATAAAAGGGTTTTTAAAACCTTAAATTTTGATGGTCCAAGTAAATGTTAAATCCATGTGTGACTTGGATCAATGATTTAGTTAGTCCACTTCTAATAACAAAATGACTTAGCCAGCATTTCTGAAGGAATTGGATGCTATTGATTTACACAGTAAGTACAATTAAAAAAAACCCCAACAAATAATTCCAATTTTGTTTGGGTCTGTTTGAGCTGTTTTGAATATTCAGCCTCTTGGGTTACAAGGAGGGAAAGTGGAACTGATTATTGATGTGACAGTGTGCCTCAGAAAAACATTCCCTACATCCATCCAAAAAGGAATTAAATGTTGCATAACAGTTGAAATGGATGCTGAGCTTGAACTAAGGAAGAAATTAACCTGTTTCGTGAAGGATATTTAGCAAAATCTCTAAGATCTTTATGGGGTCAGTCCCAAGGGGGACTGATATTCTTCACTGCTCGAGTAAGACTTTGAAGCCATGCAGTCTTGCCATACAGGTGTTTCTTATATTATAGTCGTATTCTTTCATTGCAAGTGGAGTTCTTATGGGAGAATTTCATCTTAGTTTAGAATTGACCAACAGAAAGCTCCTTATTTGATCTCAATTTAAGACTTATGTTGAGAGAATAATGGAGGGGTAATATGAAGAGCAATGTCATGATGTGAAATAGATAGTATGATGATGATGGGACTTGGGTGATTGACATGTTTTCATTGAGTGTAGGCACAGAAAGAAAACACTTCGGCTTTTGCCTAATAGGTTAAAATGGTAAAAGGGCCAATTGTGTGTGGCACTGTGCCTTTTATAGGGTAAAATGTAAAGTTTTGCACCTACAGATGTGCGACTGTGGGGAGAAGAATCGAGGTTTGGAGGGCTTGTCTGTATCCTTTTATTATTCTACTAATCCATCAAATTCCTACCTACCTATCCATTCATCCTGCCCATATCTCGGGGGCACTTAAGCTTTTCTTGTAATCCATATGGATAGCCACAAACTCATAAATTATACTTTTGTAGTAAGAGAAGTACTGGAAAAATATTCATCAGCCTGCCAGGTCATTATAGCTTCAAGTCTGAACCTGGGGTTCATTTTTTTTGGTGAATCAGAACTGTATTAATAATTCTGTTGCTCACTCTGCATATTAAGGTGTAGGGGCTAAACACAAATGTACTTGAAGTTACAGACAAATAAAAGTCACTTGAAATGGCAAACAGGGTTTTTTTAGACATGGACATCACTGAGTTAATATGAAAAATGTTCATAGGCTATAAAGAACTAATTCCAGTTCAGATATAATCTGTGAAGGGCCTATTAGTTTTTTGATTGCTAGGCCTAGAGTCGGATTACACAGCAAAGCAGAGAGATTGTATTTGTCAAAAGTGATGAGAGTTCTTCCAAGAAATACACACTGCAAGAGCTATAGAAGAATCAACCGAGTTTTCCATTATTGCTAAAACAGATTTCTTAAGGTTAAAGAGGTACTTAACTTAAAAGATAAGGTTGAGAAGGACAGAGCAATAGGCTAAACTGAAAGGCAGCTTTTGCTAGAAAAGCCAGAATGCAGAAACGTCCTTATGTTCAGTCTGTGTGCTGTTTGTCGGTTGTGTCTATAGGCGACAAGGTCATTAAATGTTGTCTTTTAGTTTGGGGTAGGGCGGAAGATGCTATGAACTTAAATAAAACACATTCCTGTGCCGCCTGCAAAAAAACCCCAAACCTCACAGCTGACAAACTGCAGAAATGCAATCGGGCTTGCTTATCCCTTTGAGAAAAATGGGTTTATTAAATCATAGATGGGGAATTGTTGATCTTATCTCTCTCCAAGACAAGATCCAATTTGGCTGATAAAGAGCTGAACCTGAAGAGATTCTGTACGTTGTTTATTTTCTTCACAAATATGTAGCTAATATTTGCAAAGCGGCCTTTGTTATGTTCATTTTCCAAACTTGTATCCATCATTAAGATTATGGAAAAATGTTAAGATACCTTGATGCGTTTTCTGGAAGCAACCTGGGCTTTCTGCAGGCTGGCAATAGCCACAGGTGACTAATTCCAGGACCTTAAAATGGGTTCTGGATGCTCAAACCCTTCTGGCTTTGCTGGAGACACCACATCATGTGTAGAATTTTCCTGCTTTTAAAAAGTCTCTTAGTAGCTTCCTTGTGTAATAGGATTTTACTGATTGATATAAGTATTTGTGTTTCATTGCACTAGGAAAGTGCGTTGCAAATGCTGAAGAACCTGGAGGTAGGAAATCATTACTTCCACGTGATGGATACATAGATGAAATAGGAAATGAGTGGCTTGTTGGGATATAGAAGGTAACATTAGGTAACAAACTGTCATTTAAATGTCATTGTTAACTGTGATAATGCCCTTTGAATTTCTTGGTCTCAGATGAGGACTCGAGCATGGAAACACTCAGCTCAGGGGTGTGAGCGGAGCGATGCTCGTGCTGCTGCAGCAGGGAGCACATTGACGCCTAATGGCGTGTCAGTTAGAAATGAAACCAAGTGAAATCAAATCCAAATAGAAATACTGCTTATTTAAAATAAAAAAGGGCTAAATATCTCCATGAGGATGCATCTGGTAAGCTGTTTCAATTTAGCTTGTTGCTCATCCCGTATCAATAATAGCGTGTTCCTCCGCCCACCCTGCGTTACAGAAAGCGCTGTCAGATCCAGCAGCAGGTGTGTGGAAAGAGTTTGTCATTTATTCAGTTGACTTAATCTGGTTTTTTGAGTTGATATCTGAGTGTCTAGAGATCAGCAATAATTCAGGTTAGAGGTTTGCCTGTTGAAACGAGAGGAGATGCCTCGACATGGGGAAAGCGGCCACGTGCTGGATTTTGTGTTGCAGATTTTGCCATGCTTGTGCTTCAAAGAGCTCATACTGGATTGCAGGATAGCTTTTGCTTTTCCAATAGTGATTTTTGCTTGTATGTGAAGCAAATAAACGGGGACAATGAACACCCTTTCTTACATTATTGTGTGTTTTTGTTTGGGGTTTGCATGTTGTGTTTTCTCGTTTGTTTGGTCCCTCCTTGGAAAATAGGTCTGCTTGCCACTTTGTGTTATTGTTTTTAGTTGTTGCAACATCTGCTTCAAAGAGCCAGGAAAACTGATTCCTAATGCAGCGTAAGTTTAAAATAGGAAAATAATAGTGCTGTGTTGAATAGTTGTGAGTAACTATCCATCTTTCCCGCAGTACTCCCTGCAGTAACGGCCCTGTGCATCCCGGAATGCTATATACTGGTGTGTTCGGGGTAATGAAGTTGTGGGAAAGGCGGGCAGTCCGCATCAAAGTCTGCATGGTAAATCGCATTTTTGGGTCTTTGCGGGGTTGAGATCTTGACTTGCAAACCCTTTGCAGCACAGGTGAACTCTGTCCATGTGCATATACAAATCCATATGCAAAGTCAGGCGGATATCAGCTGGGACTTGTGTGTGCTGCTTGAAATGAATAATCACAACCTTCTGCTTGTACTTTTGCTCAATGCATTGGTGCAGCCCCTCGTGCTGCTGCTGTTTTTGTACAGGCTGTTGAAAGAAGGGTTTTCAGAGCCTTGAGAATTAAAGCTTCTTGCACTGATTTGATTGATGGTCCTTTTATCAAGTGCTGTGCGGGTACGTTGTGCGGAGAACATACAAAGTATCACACACATATTCCAATTGAATGGCTCTTCACAGTGGAGAAAATCCATATTCTCTGCTCTAAACAATGTAGACCAAAAGTCGAATAAACAGTAAAAAATGAATGGAGTAAGCAAGGATTAGCAGACAGTGCATTATGTTGATTACCCACATTGTCTTGAGCTTAATAAATTCTACAGCGCTGTAAGTCAGTTCAATTGTGTGTGAAAATGGAGAAGGTGGAAAATGAGACTGAACAAGAGGGTTAAATGACAGAGCGCCATTCCAGAAGCAATTAAAAAAAGGCAGCCCTTGAGGAAAGAGCAAAAAAGGAGGTTTTGAAGTGTAAAATAAAATACACAATTCTATTTTAATGTGGGAAGCTGAAACAGTCTGTCCAGTCCTCATCATTAAACCCATACAAAAGCAATTGATAAAGTACTTTTTAATGCATCATGTGGCAATTGCAGTACTGCAACATTGGCTTGTGCTATTGAGTGATGGCTAAAAATAGGCAAACAGGAAGCAGCAGTAATTCTAAGTCATAGTTTTGGCATCGCGTTCCCTGAATCCAGATTAAGATCCCTGAGCCTTGCTGTGATTCAATAAACGCGCCGGCAGATCCTGTCACAGAATAAAGACCTTTAACTTTCTGTTGGAAGTGAATCCCTCCTGAACAGATGTGTCTTGACTCATAAGAATAACCTGGTTTAAAGAGTTATTTGGAAGGCTCGGTTAATGTTAGCTCTTAATTATTTATGTGCTTTGGTATGCTTTGGTCATTATGGGATTTACAGTAGCCTGCGAGAAAACCGATGTGTAAGGAAGTACTGTCGTTGGGTGGTTAAAGAAGATGACCAGGCAATCAGGTCTCCTGGGTTATCTTTTAAAAATTTACCTCCTGCTTGCTGGTTGATGAATATACTTGAAAATCTCAGTTTCCCATTTCTCTGGGGGACAGGAGGAGGAGGTGACAGATAAAGCAGCTTTTGGCCCAACTACCTTCTCAGTTTTGAATGAGCAAAAGGATGAATGTGGAAGACACATGTGCTGCCGTCAGCGCTCTTGTGAAGAGGCAATAGGGAGCAAACTCCGTCCTGTTTCAGGAAACGCAGGGAGGATGCCCCTGGTACATTTGTATTTAAATAGGACTGGAACTGTTTAGAATTTGGCAGTTTTATATCTTTTTGAGTGCCAAATCCAGGGATGGGGTAAGGAATGAGCTTGTTAGTCTGCTGGTGGATAATGGAGGAGCGAGCGAGCTGTTTGGTATGTATATATTTGCTAGTAGGCGGCTTAAAAGCAGTTTATAGTGGTTCAGCGGTAGTTTTGTTCATTGCTAATGATCGCTTCCACTGTCAACACTTTGTGGAGCGCTCCCAGCTGTACCTTTTGTTTCTATCAGCTATAATCAGTATTATCTCTTGCTCTTCTTGGCAGCAAACAAACTAGGATGAAGGATACAGTAGTAGAGCTGAATCCCACAAAGCTCGAATGTTTTGTGGCTGGGGGAAGAGAAATGCTGTGATGGGTTTATCTGTTCCAAAATAGCCCTTTCTGAGAAGGGTCTGAGCCCTGGCAGGGCAAATTTGCAGCCTTGTTGTCACTGTGGATCCTGATGGCATTTTGGATACCTGGCGGTGTGGAAAGATCCTGTCCCGTGGGCCAGTTGGAAGTGGATGCTGGTGGGAAAGGGCCATAGAGTCAGTAACAACTTTTCCTTCTGAATTTTGAAGGTTTCCGCCGAACAATGATGGCAGAGCTGAGCCCGCCTGCTCTAAACTCCTGGCACCGAGGGAGGGATTTGCATGAGGTGCCCTCCAGCTAACAGAGTGCAGCAACCGTAAAACAAAATGACACGGGGTTATTGGTCCCTGTGTTTTTGTATTCAGGGCTGGCTCTGTGGTACCAAAGTGTATCACGGTCCTTTATCGGAGGTGACATCTGCATGGTTTAAGAAAGGGTGATTGATTTCCTATCTGTAAAGTAGAAATAGGTATAGAGTGATTACGGCAGGGATTTCCTGGAGTATTTCTGTATGTAATTCTCATTATAATCAGTGCAACAGGAGTATCTTTGAAAGAGGTTTGTTCAGGCTCCCTGGTGGCACAAGAAGCTGAATCCTCATCTCTCAGGGTGAACCCTCATGCTGTTTGTGTCTGTAACATTCACGCAGAGCCCTGTCCTCAATTCACATCTCTTCTGACGTTCAGATGGGCTCTGGCTATGGCAGATACTCTGTCTTTCTTAGGTTTGTTGACTTGCCGCACTAGCAATATTTGGTTGGCTCAGTGATCCCATCAATAAACAGCCTGTGTGATCCCCCCAGAGAGGGATCTGCAAATAAATAGTATGAGCCAGGGACATCTTCATATCCAGTTGTCATGTATTGCATGTGGCATTTTTCATGTGCATAGAATCTCCACAACTCTAAATATGGGACCATTTCAGTGCTGCTCTCATGTTGCTCAACGTGCTTTCATTATAAAAAAGGGGAAGACTCCAAGGTTTTTAGGATATGTTCCTCCACCTCCTGCTCTGGGAAAGCTTTGCTACCTGAAACTCTTATTACAAAACAGTGTGGACATGATTGTGTTGGCAGGAAGAAAACGCTGGGCTGACTGACCCCTCGGAGCAAACTTTTCTCTCCAAGCTTGTGTGCAGAAGCCTCGTCCCAGCTGTTGTACGAGCCCGAGGAACGCGGCGGCCTTTGGATCTGCGGCCTGGGCAACATGATTAAACAAGGGGAGCAACATAAAGGGCAGCCGACTGCAAAGCCGTTAGCATTCTGCGCGGCACACAACTTAGCGTTGGATCTGCTATTATAATTCTCTGTTAATTACATACTGTTGATTATATAACTGCTTAGCAGTTCCTCCTCTTTTAATGAGCACAGCTGTTTTCTGTCCAGCTTCAACAGGGAAAATTTCCCATCTCTAATTTAAAAGTAATACACTCAAAGAGAACTCCAGAGGGCTCTTGGGCTCGCGCTGTTTAATATGTTTTAACGCTCGTGGTGCCTACGGGCTTCCTTCAGCCTAGAGAGCACTTATGGCCATTCCCCTTGCCCTCTTAAATGAATCTCTATAATTAATGGTCTTTATTAATAAAATTAAAAAACTAACAAAGCCTTCACCTCTTTGTAAATAAACCCATTTTATCTGGGCAGGCTGATACAAGCTGTCACGTAACTGTGCTAATTTGGATCCGTGCGCTGTATTTACTGTTTTCTGACCAAATGCTTTCTACAAAGTGGGCCAATGGGGGTTTTTCTGCCAAAAACTCTTCAAAGAGTGAGTGATATAAACATGTATTTGCTTACACTGAGGTAGCTGTGAGTTCTGGTTTCCAGGAGCTTGGAGAGGCCGAGGTGCAGGAGCATTAAAGGGAAGTATTGTGTTTGCAAACAGCAGCGATGTGTTGAACAAAGACCCTCAGGTCACCGCTCACCCCCAGGTTGGTGCTTCACCCACGACAGTAACATCCCAAAGAGCTCGGGCCAGTTTTATGAGCTGCTGTTGCAACGCAAACAATTTGAGCATGAACAGTTTTTCGAAGGAAAACATGTTTTTGTCAGGATTGAAAGATTTCCCAGGAGGATGTAGGCTTACATCAAGTTTAGGTGGAAGAATTGTCAAAACAAATCGCTTCAGCTTCTTAGTTTTGTTTTCACAAAGTCAAATTTGTTTCAGTAAGATTGTTATGACTCCTAATTTTTCAGGATATGATAATACGCTGGCATGTTTTGACACTGGCAGAATACAGTCATTGTGGCCTGAACATATTGCCCATGGATGCTCTTTTCTTGTTTCTCCCCCAAACTTTTGACCTATAAGTAATTTTCAAGGTGTGACACAGCTTGAAGAAATGGCTGCAGCAGGTCTATAGCAAGAGCCGAGATTTATTTCCTAACAGGAAGCCCATTATTTCTGCTTAATGTTTATCTAGTCTAATCCCTAACAAGATCTGGGCCTTTCTCAATCTGTTAACTTGACCCTACTAACAATATTTTAAAAGTTTAATAACTGCTAAATACTTAAGCAAATGGCTGAACATGCTGTGGAGCTGCAAGTTGATTGTAGCCACCTGAAATAATTTGTTGATGTGCTTTCAAGACACTGCCCTGATCTATAACATCTATTAATTATTTATTAGCCTGTATACCCTTTATAGGTGTAACCTTAACATCAGCTGAGAGTGCTTGATCTGTTATTGAGAGCAAAGACCGTATTCCTAGGAAGAAGATGATTTATCTGGAAGCCGCTCTTCATCTTTGCCATTTTTCAACCCTGCGTGGATAAATTCGTCTCTTTAGCTGGAGTGTCCTTTTGTTTCCCTGGTATTCATTGTAAACATACATCAACTCGTTTCCCTCAGGGGGATGCAGCTTGAGTTACATTATGGTAATAATGTTCATTCTTTGCATTAGTAATTGCGCTGAACGCCTCCTGTTGTATATCTTTGTTTTCCTTGCTGTTCTGAAGGGCTGTGCTGTTACTGTGTGTTTTGTGCTGACAGCGCAGGTCGTGCGTTCTCCTCCTTTTCTCCATTCCTCGTGTCTCTGGATAGCAGCGTCTCACACCAGTTCAGCCAGGGCTGGGGGCAGCTCGTCCTCTCAGTTCTGGAGCTCACAGATAAAGACAAACAGCGTTGGTATCGCCCACTGTGCTGCTCTAGCCAACTTTGCTAACGAAACCAGGAGTTACCGGACTCAGCCGCTTCAGGCAACAAACGAGAGTCCAAGGTAAAATGGCGAGTGAAAGCACGGTGTTTATAAGATGGAAAAATCAGTTGCACTCGTTCTTGTAAAGAAACCATTTCATAATTCCATTGATTTTTATTGGCAATGTGCTAAGACTGAATTTGGCTTCCGGTGACTGATGCAACAAAATGTATTTGTAATATTATTCAATATTTGCATTCACTAATGACCAAACAGAGGTTCCTGTGTTTCACATGTAACATCCCTCTGTGTCTTTTTTTTGCACTAGAATGATCAAGTATTTCTTGGTCCTGTAAGTTGTTCTTATTTTGAGAACAAATAGAGAGGAGTCGGGTTTTTTTTTGCGTAATCTTGTTGTTTTGCAAAGGATGTTCAAGTTTCCCTGAAGAAAACTGCAGTCACACATTAAAACATTTGTTATTAATGCTTCGTAAGCTCTTTTTTAAAATCAGCAATGTCCAAAAAGTTATTTTAATCTTTAAGTGATGGCATCCTGTGTTTCAGCACCCCCAACTACAGTGTCTGCATTAGTTAAAGCAACTGTAGCTAGTCAAAATTTGCCATCTGCTGATGTTTTATCACTTGGTTCTTCTGCTTCTCTGTAGCGAGTGGACTGCAATGAGCCCACAGGGTAGTTTTATTATTTGTTATTGGTATGTACATTCACCTAGATTGGTTAATGTATTGAATGTATTGTTGAGTACCAGCACTAGCTGTTAGGTGCTGTGTTGAACCTGCGTGTGTATTTGCGTGTGTTGGACAGAGGGAGCCAGTAAAAGGTGAAAAAGTCCCTGCTGGTGGTACCTGAGAATCCTCAACACAGGAGGAAACCAATCTGCTGTAATAAGCCAAAGCCTTGCGGCAGTGAAGGGTGTAATAGCAGCATTTACAGAACCTGCTTGTGAGATTTCCTGGGCAGAAAATATATAGTGTGCGACTGAAGATCATCTTTTAACCTGCTTAGCCTAGATATAGAGATGGGAATAGGGGGAAATGTCGTTTAGCCCTTGCATATTGCAGCTTTCAGGTTGTTGGTTGAAAGCCGGTCCAGAAAAAGGACAATATTTTCAGGTGCAGAATTGCTGCGGAGAATCTTCTTTCCCTGAAGTGCGATGGGAGGGCTGGGTGAGGCTGCACATGAAGCCCCTTGCTGGCTTAGAAAGCCGGAGGCTTTGTTAAAAGCCTGAAAACAGCCGTAGAAAGAAAAGGTCCTTTGGACCTTTCTGTGCTTTCTCCAGCCCTCTGTCTCTCTTCAAAGCAGCATTTTTTCTCTCTCTGTGCTTTTATTTATTTGTTTTTCCTTCTCAGTTCTGCTCAGCAAAGACTCTCCGGGGAGCTCGTGTGGAGTTGAACTTGGCACAAACAGCCAAGACGGCGTGAGCTCAGTGTCTGCACAAATGTCCAGGATAAACTGCTTTATTAATATTTCAAATTGTTTCCTAATAGAGGAAACACCGCGCTGGAGCAGGGATCCAGGGAACAAGGCTTTCCTGCTGAAATCTGCCTTCTCTTTTGAATATGCAATATAAACAGTTTATTTTTGAAAACTATTATGTGGAAAGAGGAATGTTTTTGTTAACGGAAAATCCTGATGCTCTTGTTTTGGCCTTACACCAATTTTGTTTCTATTTCTGTGGAGTTATAGTGACATTTTTTGGGGGGTGTGATGCTGGAGAATCTAGCACTGTTGTTTTACAGCTAGATTACTGTAATTCTCTTCAGAGTGGGAATATCTTTGTTAGAACATCCTTGTAGTGAGTTCTCATATATCGGATGGGTTTAATTTAGATTGACAAGTTGGGCTTTGGTTATGCTGCCCTTCCAGGCTCCGCTTCACTTCAAAACAGATGTTGTTGGGGCTTTTTCCACCCCCCCCCCCCTTCATTTGGTGTCTAGTTGGGGGTACAAGTGGGAACCTGCCCCTTTTGCAAAGGTGGTTTGAAATATTTTGTTGAAATGTTTTGCATGCACTTCATAAAAGTGTGGTGAGATAGGCCTCACAAGGGCTATTAGTGCCCTTTTCAGTCTGTTATACCAAAGGATAGTAATGTTTTTAATGACTGTAGGAGTTGTCCGTTTCAAGTGATTCTGAACTTGGGTATGAAATTGATTCTTGGGCTCGAGTTTTACCTTTTTGTTGTGACTAAGATCCTTCAGGTCCAAATCCTGGCTGTGAAATGTCCCGTTTATATCATTACGACCAGAATTCAATAAGATTGTGAATTTGCTTTCGTTGTGGAGTATTCCTACTTGTGGACATTCATATGCAGATATTAATGTACATATTGAGTTACGCCTTTAATCTGTTAGAGGGATGAATTTTCATGAACCTTTTAAGTATTTAGGAGGTAAAGAGCGGGCGTGACTTCCCATTTATGCCAATTTGAGTCTGGGCAAGTGTATGGGAGTCAGTGAAATGAACTGTAAAGAGCATGTGCATGGAGGAATTCAAACCTGTGGTCGCATCGGAGAGGTGGCAGGAGAGAGACTTTAGCGATGGGTAAGTGGCCGCATCACAAGACGATTTCATTAGAAATTCCCTCTTCCCCATAGCAAACCACACATAAAAAAGCTGAGCAGCGGCTTGTACCAGGACATGCCTTTTTCTTGAATAAAATCAGCAGCTGTCCGGAGGGAGTTGTGGTTTGGAGATCTGCAGCATGGGACACTGGATCTGAAAAGTGTGGTGATTAAAGTAGGGCTTTATTTGTCAATCCCCAAAGATCCTCTGTCCTTACCAAAAGTCAGCCCTGCTGCCTTCAGTAGCCCTTGCAAGCTTTTGGGGAGCTCTTGTCAAGACTTCTTGAGGCCCTCAAATTGCTTTTGAAGTTGTTTTTCGGGGGGCAGAATGAGGATTGACCAAGCTTTTTCCATAGACTGATGTGAAAATAAGGCAGCTTTAACTCAGCATTGAACAATGCCGAAAAATCACTGCTAAGACACTTAAATTCATATTTCTCTGATTACTCCATGTTGTAGGCCATGTAGTTTCTAGCTACTAGAATCTTGACATTTTCTGTGCTATTTTAAAAGCTATTCAGGAGCTGAATCAGTATGTGTTGTTTGTTTGTGCTGTTTACACTGCCGGAGCCTGGACAGCAGCACAAAACATGTACTTCTTGCTTCCTAATTTGATGAAACGAGAGCAAAATCCGAACCGCGGTATTGCCCAAATGAGCCAAATCAAGCAAGGCTGACTGCAAATAGAAACAAAGCATTTCCCTTGTCTCCTAAACATTAGTGTTTCTCATCCATTTGATTTAACAAGGGCAATCACCCTGCCATTCTAATTATCTCTGTCAGCCCCATGGTGCACTCTGATTTTTAAGAGGAAACAAGTGCCTTGGTGCCCACGTGCCTTTTAGTCCATCACGATGCGCATTTTAAGCACTGATAACACAAGCAGATTGCTGGCATACGGCAAAGGGCTATTTTTGTTATTATTTACACAATAAATAGAAAGGAAACATTGAGTGGCTTTGATTAGAATTAATGGTTCATTAGCCTGGGCTGTCATCACCTGCTAGCACTGTGGATCTGGATGGCAAAACTGATGAATTATTCCGGTTAGAAGAATAATAGCGGGGATGGGGATTCACAGAGAGATCCTGGATCTGAGTAGGGCAGCAAAGCCGTGGTGATGCTTTCTGAGGGCAGGACGTCCAGCTAAATCTCGGGGTGTAGCTAAATATGCGTTTTGCGCACAGCTGTGCCTGCGCCAGATGTTGCTGCTCTGTCCGCAACGCTAAATGCTGCTCGCTGCTCCCTTATGGAGCTTCCCAGTTCCCAAATCTGCTGGCAGAGCTACTTGCGAGGTGTCATTTATCTGTTTCAGGTTACTGAAGCTGTTTTGGCACGTGAATTTGTTTTATTTCATCGTTCTTTTCCTTCCCGAAGCAAGCCGGCGGTGCTCAGCCGGCGCTGTGCAAGAGAGGAGCGTTTCGAGAGGTTAAACCTCCTTCTTCCAGCACTAAATGACTTACCAGTAGAAAACAAGTTGCAGGGGGCAGGTATGCATTTGCACAAGGGTTTCCCATCTTCTAAATAGAAATTCTCATTAAAAACGTCAACTTTTGAAGAGTAAACATGCAGTTTTTACCCTAGTGGGCGTTGATTATTGAGCAGCGATGGTCACTGTTGCCAGGTCAGGTTTATGTGAAGAGGAGGGTTTTTACCTGATTCCTGGTTCTCATGTTGCTGTTGGAAGTTTTTATAGCTTAGTTTCTCTTCTTGGCACAATTTACCACGTGTCAGAGGGGGCATGAAGCATATATTTTATCAAAAAACCCCTAAAAACCGACCCTCTTGTGGGCTCTATTTTAGCAGAGATGGCTTTTCCTTCTGTGTTGGAGCTGCTGAGAGAGGGGGCAGAGTTAATGTGACATCCAGAACTGGCCTCCACAATAATGCAGATAGAAGAATTTGCCCTCTGGTACATATTCTCAGTATCAATAGTGAAGAAGCCAACAAACAACCCAAAAAGCAATCCATCATTTTCTGTAAAATTGCCTATATAGACAGAAAAAAACCACCCCACTGCTCCCTGTGCTGCTTTTCTTAGTTCTGGTTTATTGTTTCTATTTAATGAACTGGCAAATAAATTACAAAAATCTATTTTATCAGCCGGTTACTTATTAATTCCGTATTTTCTGCAACAGGTTCTTAGATTAATGAATCAAGGAGATGGAAAAGGCTGCTAATTTAATTACACGATTACCATTGCTGTAACATTTATTTTAAAGACGTGACAGAGCTAATGATGGTTTATTTATTTATTTAAAGTAAGCAATCTGTAATTTTTCTGAGTTTATTGACAAGTATTAAAAAGGAATAGTTGACATGGCTAAAATAGTGACCCTTTTGTGCACATCCCACTGTGGTTACAAACCGCTTTTGGTCTAAAAATCCTCTTGGCTTCATCACCTGTGAGTATTTCAAACATGCAAGAAATATGTCGTTAATTGTACTCATGTGTGTAACTAAAAAGGAGATATAAATACATAGAAACAACCCATCCAGCGTGTTATATATGAACGTTTAACACTCGATTCATTTCGTACATGTTTGAAGCTTCCCTAATGAAATAAATCCTCAAAACAGGACTTTGAGGGGCTGTTTGCTGCTGGAAGAAAGGAAACACCTCCCATTCATCTTGAGAGTGCAGGATATATTATTACTATTAATTCCAGTAATTAGGAGCAAAACATAACAAATTACTCTTAATAAGCCTTTCAGACAGGATTTTCTTTTAATCTACAGGCTCATTTATATGTATTTTTTTATTTTTTCACCAAATGAAATGAGCATTTTCTGTGCACTCCCAAATGACCTTTATTTTACTGACAGATGCAACATAAAGCTTAAAATACATAATTTTTATCAATCAGGGCAAGATATGGGGGGGAAATGTGGATGGGCTTCCACTCTCCTCCTACATTTGGTTCTCGTAAGAGAATTCGGGTCCTTCTTTGGGCGTCCCGTTCCTATTAACTCCTGAAGTCAGTAGTTCCTATGGCAGTGGCTGCAGAGATTCGGTACTTTATTTATTTACACAATATACAGCCTAAACCAATCCCTGAGGCCTGGAAAACGACTGTAACATAATAATCCTTGAGTTAAGGGCCAGAGCGGTGCAATCCTTCCCTAAGCCTCCGAAGTTTCCACACTAAACTAATTCTGCAAGTTTCCCAGTACTATCAATCACCTGCAATGAGATTTCCTCCCACATTTAGTCAAATTAGATGAACCCTCATTTTCTCTTGGTCAAACTTTTAAGCCAATTTTAATTTTTTATTCTTCAAAGTTCACCTTTGCACCAAAGTATTTGCTGTTACCATAGGAAGATGCCCGATGGTTTTATTTTAGTCTTGCAAGGAACGAATCTTCTGCAAATAAGGTTTTGATAATGCTTTAAATTCAGATTCTTTACCAAACTGCTCAACCTAATGTTTTTTGAATGATACAATTTTTTAAGTCACAGGCTATCCAGAAAAACAGATTTAACTATGAAGGCATCTTGTATATTGTTTCTCGTGAGGCAGAAGCTGGGTAGTAAGCCTATAATCCTCTACCAATTTAATCACATTCAATAGGATACTGCAAAAAGTGAGGAGCTGATACAACGTGTAGTAATTTTAATTTGTGATGTGTTACTTCTCAGACAAATTCCTTTCTAGTCATCATTAGTGTAAAGTACAAAATAAATCTTGATTCAACTCGCCCATTCGCTGCTGCTCTCGTGTTGAAATAGATATCAAGGTGAGGAAGCTGCTTTATTGAAAACCTAAATCTTTGCAGAATGATGTGACTTTTCTTTACCCAAATTATGTTTAATTTCTGTTTTCAAGGAGTAACTTGTTCCAGTCCTTTGGCGTAACCTTGTCATCTCAAACTAATGATTTAAAGTTTGGGCGGGATCTCCTGTTTATTATTCCAGAGGCATTTGGGATGTTGAGGAACACAGTAAGTTCTGAAACAGTCACTTCAGGCATCATTTTAACACGGCTGAAATACATGACGACTTTATACTTCTGGGAGCTCCAGCTATTACTCACCGTGTAATCTGCCTCCCTAAGAGGATTTTCATGTGTAAATCTTTGTTTATCAGAACTCTGCTAGTATTTAAATTTTTTTCAGAGAGAGAGGAAAACTTGAGAGAGTTGTGTAAGAGCTTTGAAAGAGAAACATGCATTTTGAAAATGCCCTGATTTTTCGGGGTGTGGAATTGACATAAGCACTGTAGATTTTTTTAATTTTAATTTTTTTTTGTCTTGTGGGACTCGGGTTTAAAATTCTCCTTTTGAAAGCGGGACGTGATCTCTGTTGCTTCAGAGCTCCTTGAGCAGTTTCCATTCAGGCTTTGAGGCTTCTGAGTATAAGCAGAAGCAGCAATTGATTCCTTCTTTTGATTTAAATCCTGTTTGAAATAGATAGTTGGCTGGAAATGCTTTCTGAAAGTTAAAAGTGCATCCTACAGTATCACCGAATCCCAGAATGCCAGGGGTTGAAGGGCCCTGGAAAGCTCATCCAGTGCAATCCCCCCATGGAGCAGGAACACCCAGATGAGGTTACACAGGAAGGTGTCCAGGCGGGTTGGAATGTCTGCACAGAAGGAGACTCCACAACCCCCTGGGCAGCCTGGGCCAGGCTCTGCCACCCTCACCAGGAACAAGTTTCTTCTCAAATTTAAGTGGAACCTCCTGTGTTCCAGTTTGAACCCATTACTCCTTGTCCTACCACTGGTTGTCACCGAGAAGAGCCTGGCTGCATCCTCCTGACACTCCCCCTTTAGATATCTGTAACCATGAATGAGTCCCCCCTCAGTGTCCTCTTGTCCAGCTCCAGAGCCCCAGCTCCCTCAGCCTTTCCTCACCCGGGAGATGCTCCACTCCCTTCAGCATCTTTGTTGCCCTGCGCTGGACTCTCTGCAGCAGTTCCCTGTCCTGCTGGAACTGAGGGGCCACAACTGGACACAAGATTCCAGGTGTGGTCTCCCCAGGGCAGAGCAGAGGGGCAGGAGAACCTCTCTGACCTACTGACCACCCCCTTCTAACCCACCCCAGGTCCCATTGGCTTCCTGGCCACAAGGGCCCAGTGCTGGCTCATGGTCACCCTGCTGTCCCCAGGACCCCCAGGTCCCTTTCCCCTATGCTGCTCTCTAATAGGTCATTCCCCAGCTTACACTGGAACCTGAGGTTGTTCCTGCCCAGATTCAAGACTCTACACTTGCCCTTGTTCTATTTCATTAAATGTTTCCCTGCCCAGCTCTCCAGCCTGTCCAGGTCTCTGATGGCAGCACAGCCTCTGGCGTGTCAGCCACTCCTCCCAGCTTGGTGTCATCAGCAAACTTGCTGATAGTTCCTCTCCTCCACTCCTAAAAAGCCACAAATAATAAAAACACGTGTCTCCGCTCCTCAAATAATTGTGGTATAATGGTCCGCAATGGGGAAAAAAGCTAAAGAGACTGTTGTTCCATCTATTTAAGAAACTATCAGCGCAAGAGAGGGGCAACCAGTCCCACGTTTGAGAATTTCTCACCACTTTGTTTAATTACTGCCAAGCTAAGATGGGGCACAGTTGTGTCTGGTTGTACATTTTATCCACGCTGTTCATTTTCTGGGCCAATCTATCGTATTGCTGGAACCAGGACAATCCTTCGTAAAGCTGCGGACAACCGGAAAACAAACGGGTGGTAACCTGCATTTCACAGGGATTTCAACTCTCCTTCTAAACGACAAATCCCTAAGACAGTTTTTAATAACAGCGAAACTTTGACATGGCAGTTTGGAAAATAACGCTATTCTACTAATCCTAATCACCAGATGGGATTATATGACAAACATGACATCTTTTAATACCGCGGTAATCACAAAAGTGGGACTTTTTATAGAAATATTATTAAACTCTTATCAAATATGTATCTTCTATTATTTATACCCCGGAAGTCCCAAATCCATATTTTATGCAACTTCCAATTATTCTTCCAACACAGTACTTATTAATTTAAAAGCAACTATACTGATCAATTTGGATTCAATCAGCTGGTCAGTGGCTTTGGCATCTGCAGGAACAGATTCACTTGGGCCAACTTTCTCTTTTTTTCTGAAACAAACGTGGTGGAACTCAGAGAAAAAGAAGAGACTGAGCAAGCGAAACAATAAACAATGTTAAATTCTGCCCGATAAACAAATAATATGGGGAAAAACAGAGCCATTGAGTTCATATTGTGAGAAACAGGCTGGTCAGCTCACAGTTCTGGAGCTCAAGGTGAAGTTTGTTTTTCATATATTGCATGTCAGCTCTGTTCTGTAGAAGCAGGAGGAAAACATTCTCCTTTATAACACACAGGAAAAACTGATGGTCACGTCTTAACCTCAAAGCGATAAGCACAGAAAGAAGCTACTGCAAGGAATTTAATGAAATTTTCAGCCAAAGCATGAAAAATCTAAATTATCAGCAGTAACCATCTTTGTGCATTCATACTAAAAACAAGCAAACCTGTTAGTAGGAAAAGAGATTTTAAAAAGTAATTGCGGATTAAGGCAAGAACTGGAAACTAAAAGATTGACATTCTTTTCCCTACACCTTCCTGTGTAACCTCATCTGGGTGTTCCTGCTCCATGGGGGGATTGAACTGGATGAGCTTTCCAGGTCCCTTCAACCCCTGACATCCTGGGATTCTGTGATTCTGTGAACGTGCCGCGTCCAGGAGGTGGGTGGATGCTCACATTTCAAGTGAAAAGCATCTTCCACTTGTTGTGGAGGTGAATTTATGCCACATAACGGAGGTTTTTGTCTGTTATCTCCAGATGGCGCGGTCCGGCTGCGTCACAGTTGGTAAATGAGATGTGCTGCGGAGCTTCGAAAACCCAGTTTAAAGTCCTTGCAGGTTCTCCGTGGCTGATGATCAGAGGCGGCTGCTTCTCAGTAACGTGTTGCAGTATTTATGGGCAGGAATAGAGCAAATGTAACAGTGTTGTTAGCTCCTTTTTAGCCATTTAACTCAACACACAAAGAAATTACCAGCCTTTGTTAATCGGTAATGAAATTTGATCTGAGTCAATTTGTTTGGAATTGAAGATGAAATTAATTTAAATAACTTTTGACAGAATACTCTTTTGAAAGGCTTTCCCTTGTAAGTTCCCCACCAAAGTAAATCACTTTCATTGAATTATTTACGAGACAATTTCATAGGGAGAGCTTCAAAAAGCCTCCAGGCAATAATAAAATGATCTTCGCTGTTAGAGTCACAATTTATTCTGGATAATTGGCTGTCTTTGCCCATTGGGGAATAGTGGTGTTTTACGTGGCCTCTCTGCCAAGAGGACCAGGTGGTGCCCATCATAGGGGTTAAGTCTGTGTCCAAGTCTTACTTAAAAAAACCACCAAACCAGCCCAAATCTTAAGTTTATAGAGCAAACCTACCATACAGATTTACAATGCATTTCCAAACCAAACCTTCCTGTTTTGTTTGCTTGTTTATTTTCAATTATTTTCCCTCCCAAATGGGAAGTTGACTGATAAAGGAACAGCACTTAGCAGACCGTTTTATCTCACGGAGGTGTTTAAATGTAGACCGTCTGTTTGCAAGTCGCTGTTGACAAAGCTTAATGGAAACCATGTTTCTTTCTGTGGAGGTGAAAATCAAAAAGGTGAATTTAGGTTTCCAGATTCCATTGAAGGACCATGGGAGAGGGATCCAGCTCGTGCTTATCCTGCCCGTGTCGTGGCGAGACAAGTAGGGAATATTAACTTACCCTTCTTTCCTGGCAGAACGTTTCATGAACGTTGCAACAAAGAAAACTGCATAAAATACCCGTTCTCTGATAACTCATGAAAAGTCTCCCAGATGATAATTTATTTTGTCTGGTATTTTTCACAAGATCCTGTGAACGGGGGCCTGATTGTCCTAAACTACTTGAGTGAATCCTGTTCTTATTTCAGTAATTCAACATAAACATTTGCTCAAAACTGCTAAAACTCTACCTGTCTCATATCCATGTAAACATTAGATCGGCTATTTCAAATAATATTTTACATTCATTTGATTAAACTCTCCAGCAATGCTTATAACCGGTACGAGAATCCATCTCCCATACAGATTTCTCATTGCAATTAATCATTATGTAATGAAAGCTTAAAAGAAAGTGTCCAAACGTATGTCTTATCCCCTCGAATGCTTTGAATATTTCATTTTCCCTGATATTGGAGCTTCCCCATGATTTTTCTTCTGCCACTATTCACTACCCACCTCCTGGCTCTGAACACCGTTGGTAAAATTACAGAAAGGATTATAGTGTTTCATTCTATTAAATGTCAGGGTGGGGAACATAAAATAGATCTGCTTATGACAAGTGCTCATCAAGGACAACCTTGATTATTCAGGTTGTTTGAGCATCTCTTCACAGAATCCCAGAATGGGATTCTAACCCTAACCCTAACCCAACTTACACTGGAACCTGGGGTTGTTCCTACCCAGATACAGGACTCTACACTTGCCGTTGTTCTATTTCATTAAATTTTTCCCAGGCTTCAGCCCACGTTGGTGGATGTGTTTGTTTTTCTCTCAGTGTTCACTTGATTTTTCTTCTCTTTTTGGGGGTTGAGGAGTGAAGGTCACTTGGGCTTTGTGCACTGGGGTAGGTAAAAGGTTTAATTCTCAGGAGCTGGTATATGGGTGAATGTGTATGTACATTTTGCAGAGCTTTGCGTTCCTGGTAAAACACTGAGAGTGTTTGATGGGTGAGATTATTTGCGCTGAAACTCCAGGCTCTGTAGGTAATACTTGCACTAATTCATAGCACATTGGCCATTCTTTGTTTAATTTAAGATCTAAGTTCCCCGGGATAGATGCATTTTCTACTCCCCACGTACTGTTCTCAGAAGGCATCTTGCAAGTGCCAAAATGTGTCTGTTCGTGCTCCGACACCCAGTGGGATTCTGAGCTTGCGCACAGAAATGTGGAAACCATGTTACATATATATTGATGCCTTTTGCAAAATCCCCCCTATTTTTAAAATCTATTTTGGAATAATAGGAAAGTCTGCACAAAGAAATTCAACTTGTTGTAGAACGGTATCATTCTGAGTGGAGAATCAGACCAGATGTGTCCTGAGAGAGCACTCAGCTTTGCTTTAAACAAGCTCCTTTGCCTCAGTTAAAGTGCTCAGGAGACAAAGCTCCGAAGCAGAAGAGAAAACTTTGCATTAGCTGCAGTAAAAATATTCCATATAAGAAGATGCAGGTTGGAAAGTAAGTGATAGTGCTGTTTACAGAAACATTTACAGTTAGATAGACAAGAGAAAGAAAGATAATTCCCCAGAGCTTTGTTGTGTTTCAGCTGGAAACTTTTGCAGTGCTGTGTTTTTAAACCTGTGGTATATTAATAGACATATATAGAAATATTATTGGGAAAGTGGATTCTTTGATTCCTTGTTTTGAGCTAAGGCAAACAAAAATTATTGGAAAGGAGGCAGTGATGTTCACACAGAATCCCAAGTAAGTAATGGGGTGTTTGAAGGGGAAATCTGGTTGCCCCTGCGAAATGTGTTACTTTTTGGGAATCTGAAATGTAACAGCATGCGGTGCTTTTTAACTAAGCGTGACCTTTACAGGAGGAAGCGGAGAAAGAAGAGAAAACCTGCGTGTTTGAATGTGAATTTCAACACCTGTTAGGATGTGGAAGAAAGTAGGTTGGTGGCATTTGGATTCTTTCTGTTCTGTGGGCTTAAAAGTGCTTGTTCACATGCAGCTGATGGGAAGAACCATTTCATTTGCAGATCAGGCCCGTATTTTTGGCCGTGAAAAGGTAAACAACAAACAGCGTTTTCATCTCCCTTTTCAGTAAAAAGCTGTCAACCTTTTCAGTTATTGCCACTTAGGAACAATTGCCTGGTTGCTTACAAGTTGGCTCATCTTCTGTCATGTTGCTTTTATGTGAGTAAACAGTCGCCCTGTGCCTGCAAAAGCTGATGGATCCTGTGGTCCAGCGCCTCATGGCTTGTGACTTTCTATCATCATTTAATATGTCTTATTTAAAGGTTGTATTGTGAGTTGCCCCGATTAGTCTTGGGCCTCGACTCGATCTCCGTCTGCTGAAAAGCAGCAGCTTTCTGCCCATCCTGGACACCGATCGCACACCACAACCAGGTTCTAGACCCATCAGGACACAAACAGTAGGTTACTATCACATTCAGCCGTTTAAACCCGCTGGTTTTTTAAGTATAGGGCATCACAGCATGTTACTGGCAAAGTATTGTTAATATCCTTAAAGCCAGGCTTGGTTTCACGCTTTGAATGAGTTTTTCTTATAGAATATAAATGGTTGTGTTTCCATTTCTTCTCTTCTTCAGTTTAAGACGTAAATTGATAGTTTTTCGTTCCCCTATTGTGACAAGTACGTACTCAAAATGCGTTCGTCTCGTTGTCAACAGACCTGGAACAATTCTCTGCTGGAATTGAATCTGAGACTTCTGAATCTAAATGTATCAGCCCTTGCCACTCCAGTTTTAAAGATTCCATTACAGTAGAATAAAGGCATTAATAGATTGGCACCCCTGGGGGGGAAATAATGACACTCTTGTTCCTTGTGTGCTGCTGTTGTGCTATAATTACAGCACCAGTCAGTTGTTTCTGCGGCTTTAAGTCTTTGCAGGGAGATGCTGGCTCAGTCAAATGTTTGGATGGTTACAACACAAGGAACATATTTCTCCATCTGAGAGGTTTTGGATGCTACCCTAATACAAACAATAACATGTAAGAAATGCACGCTACTGTGAATTCCTCTTCTCCTTAGTGGGAAATGCTGAATATTGCAGATTGCTTTGCTGTCTTGGAGAAAATACCCATTTATGTGGAAGTATTTTTAGGGATGTAATTTGCGTGAGATCTTGCTCAATTCTGAATAACAGAATCCCAGAATGTCAGGGGTTGGAATGGACCTGGAAAGCTCATCCAGTGCAATCCGCCCATGGAGCAGGAACACCCAGATGAGGTTACACAGGAAGGTGTCCAGGCGGGTTGGAATGTCTGCACAGAAGGAGACTCCACAACCCCCCTGGGCAGCCTGGGCCAGGCTCTGACACCCTCACCAGGAACAAGTTTCTTCTCCAATTTAAGTGGAACCTCTTGTGTTCCAGTTTGAACCCATTACCCCTTGTCCTGTCACTGGTTGTCACCGAGAAGAGCCTGGCTCCATCCTCCTGACACTGCCCCTTTAGATATCTGTAACCATGAATGAGTCCCCCCTCAGTGTCCTCTTGTCCAGCTCCAGAGCCCCAGCTCCCTCAGCCTTTCCTCACCCGGGAGATGCTCCACTCCCTTCAGCATCTTTGTTGCCCTGCGCTGGACTCTCTGCAGCAGTTCCCTGTCCTGCTGGAACTGAGGGGCCACAACTGGACACAAGATTCCAGGTGTGGTCTCCCCAGGGCAGAGCAGAGGGGCATGAAAAAGTCAGTGAGGTTGGTCAAGCACGACTTCCCCTTGGTGAAGCCATGTTGACTGCCCCTAATGACCCTCTTATCCCTGATATGCCTTGAGATGGCACCAAGGAGAAGTCGTTCCATCAGTTTCCCAGGGATGGAGGTGCGGCTGACCGGTCTAGAGTTCACCGGGTCCTCCTTGCCCTTTTTGAAGACTGGAGTGACATTTGCTTTCCTCCAGTCCTCAGGCACCTCTCGCGTTTCCCAAGACTTGGCAACGAACAGGAAGGGCAGGAGGCAAATATTTGGGACCTTGCTCTGGTTAGTTCTGCGGGTGAGTTCAGTAGTTGATCAGTCTTAGGGTTTTTCTTATGAATTCCAAAACAAAGGGCAAGAAATTGGCTGCTTGGTTTTTGCACTGCGTAACAGCATTGGTCAAACATTTATTAACTTTAGTAATTTAATTAACATGCATGTAATTTAGCACGACATGAACTGTAGCCATGCAACTTTAGTCAAGCTTTGTTCATTAAATTCGGCATTTAATTGTTGTCGTGACACCTGAAAGATGTATAATCAGTCACCAATTAATTAGCATCAGTATGTCAGGTACTCATTAGAATAATTGACTGAAGTTTGTCTTGTCGAAAATGGCTTTTTGCTTAATTTTATGCCCTTAGTGAGATGGAAAATACAGTCCTAGAAGACCCAGATCTCACAGGTCATCTCCGTAACTTGTCTGCTGGGTTAATTCAGGCACATCAAGTGTTCTTCGTTGCTTCGCTGTCAGGGCTCAGGCAGTAAGTTTCCACCCCTTCTTTCAGAAAACATTTTGTATTATTGTTAGGCGACCGTAAATAAAAAATGTGTGTTTAGTCTGACTAACCTGAAAGAGAAAAATGGGTTATTTAGCCAACTTCAGAGGAAGGAATGTGTTAGAGAGCAGGGCTTTGCACAGACAGGTTATGCAGCTGTGTTTCATGCTTCATCCTCCTTTCAGACCGCATATTTTTTGCATGTGACTGTGAAGCTGGACTCAAGGCACAGGCACAGAATGGTAGATGTGAACTGGCAGCGCTGTGCCCGAAGATGTAGTGTGTGACGGGTTGGGTAGTTTAACTCAGGACCCCTTATTATCTATACAGTATACAAGTGCACGGATTTTTATATTGGCTTTGTTTATGGGAAGGAACTTTGAGGAGGCTTATGGTTTGTGACGAGCTCTGCGTGGTTCTGCGCTGACTCACAGCTACCTCGGCTCTGGCTGACGGAGGAGCCTTCGCGCTTGACTGCAGGGAATCAGCAGCTCCATCACATTGTGGAACTCGTGCGTGCTCTCCTGCCTTGTGCTCTTTGGTATCTCTGTATTCCTATTAATATTGAATTGCTACACCAATTGTTACCAGGTCATATGTCTAGATCTGGAACTTTGTGTATACAGCGAGAAGGGGAAACCGCTGGATTTTCTGTCCCCATCCTCTGCACATTACAGCAATGTGCCGAGCCCTATAGGCTGCAAATAATATCTCCTTTTTATTTTAATACTTCAGGGCCCTTTCTCTGAAACAAATAGCCTGTGTGCTGTGTTTCTTTTTGGCTAGCAACATACTGTCAGCTTCCCTTTTAATCGATGTTAGAGGGATTAGTATTTGGTTTATTGGTTTAACTCATTAAAGAAATGACTTCCGGAGTGTAGTTCAAACAGCATCCATCACCAAAGATAATTTTCTTTAACACTGAGACACAATAGAAATGTTGTTATTTATTTTTATAACCATATGCAGTGATTTATTCTTTCAAGGTGAATTCCATTCGTGCAATGTCTGTGTTTATTTTGCCTGAATTCCCCTTAAGAAGGACAGAGAATTGTCTGACAGCATCAGATGAGCAACTTGTTTAAGAATACTAATATCACCTTATTTTAGTTCATAGACCTCAAAAAGCTTTTCAAAGCAAGTTAATAGCCTTTTATATATCGCATGCATATAGTAAATAAATAGAACGGTGAGAAAAGATGGGAAAGAGACCTTCCAGGAGGCTACCCAAGAAATAACATTGCGGCCTGGAGAAGAACTGCTGGCACTTGAGCTCTTTGCCAGAGCTTTAACATTGGAAATGGCAGAATTTGGAATAGAAGCCTCAATTCAGCGCTTTATCCAGCAACCAACAAGGATGTCTCATTTCCGGGAGTGGAATTAAAAACGTTATCTGAGGGAGAACCTACGTATTTACTGTCGCTTTTCCTAAGCTCTAAATTAATGGGTTTGTGAATAGCTTTTGAGATGACGCGCTGCCAGTGTGTGTTTGAAGCATCCCAAACTGCCCGATGGACGATTCCTTTTGGAAAAAGGGTTAAAAATTGTTCATTTACTGAGGACTGAACGCAAAGAAAATGCAAGTAGATGTATGCGAGGCTGGAAAAAGGAACTATGAGAAAAACTGCTCAAGGGAGAAGTATCGAGGTGACCTTTGCTGCTCTGGGTTCCTTTGGTAATGAAGACAAAGTCTCTTTAAAGGGCAGCGAGTCTGAACTCTGTGGCATTGGTCTGTATCTTCCATTACGGGAGCCTTTCTGTGAATTGTAACCTTTACATATTAAATACACTCCAGGTCAGGACAGCCTAGTTTATGAGGTGGCTGCTACAGCGAGAGAAGAGTAAATACCTGCATTTTATGAGCGTAATTTCAATCCAAATTCCAGGTTTGTTACTCACGCCAAAGATGTACATAAAAGGACTATAACAATCAAAACGTGAATCAAGGCTCATAAAGCAAAGTGGGATTGTTAATGAAGTTTCTTCAAGGGTTTGTTGCCACTAACAAATCAGCATTGTCTGCTTTTTCACGGCCTGGAGGACAGACCGTTATAACCAAGAGCTGTTGCCAGCTTCACTTCTACAAGGTGAATCACTAACTCTGAAAGTCTCGTCTGGAGTAACAATATTCATTAAAATACCTTTCCGGGGCTTTTTCTGCATTTAGGGATATCGCAATGTGCATAAATAGAATGGGAACTTTGTGCGGCTGAACCTATTTAGAGAAGCAAAAAGAGCACGAAAGGAACAGACATTCCAACATTGGGAAATATTTAGGATGGGTAAGATGCATAACTTCAAAAAACTGTTCTTTGGAGTAATCAAATGTTTCTGTAAATTTGCTTACAATTGACCAAATGGCTGTCAGATTAGTGGAAGCGCTTCAATGGGAAATAAGATTTCAGTTTTCTATCCTGAAGGGCCATTAAGAAGAGAAATTTAGTTGAAACAAGGGAAATAATTGAAACTGAGATACTGTATGCCGTTATCTCAGGTTTTGTTTAATTAGGTTTTACTGACCAAATTACTTGTCCTTGAGATCAGTCACAAGGAAAAAGAAGCAATTATTCCCACTGACTTAATATTGCCTGTGAGAAGAACGTAGTCGCTCTCCATCATAGTTCTGTGGCTTCCAGAAATCGAACCAAACACAAAACCAACAGCAAAGAAAAAGTTCTTTCTTACTGTTCTGTGTCCCAGGTCCTGAATATCCATGAATGTTTTGTAAAATGTTAGTGGAAGTGAAGTTTTCTGGCACTTAGTGTGACTTAGTGGTGTTCTCAGTGGGGAAAATAGTCATTAGGACACTTGATTCAATGCTAAGACTCCTTGTTTAGAGCTGGCGATGTTGTTGGTGCACAGAACAGTCGTTGGTTGCTGTGAAGATCATGTAAAGGTCTATTAAATGGGTTGGCAGCTGGAACGGAAGCAATTGCCAGCTTTGCATTTTAAGGAGAGACGCGCTGTGCGAATGTGCTTCCTCTGCTATATTCCTGATAGGTGAATAAATGCTTGATGGGCCTGGAAACATCCAAAGTTGATTCGTGCACAGTTGGCTCTTCTCAAAAAGTTCAGATCTCAGAGTTCAGCAAGGGTGGGATTCCCTGTTTATCTAATGCATATATCTTCTAATACCTTGAACCAACTCTCATTGGTTGCTCCATGTATTTTTATCCTATTGGAGAATTTTTAAGGACCTTCATTTATTTGCATCAGTGTGTTTTGTGTTGCGTTTTCCTTGTACTTTTAAATGTTGAAACCTTTGTGGATGAAATAGATTGTTGGGCATCACACACTTTAGGGCAAGAACTAGATAAACTGACTCCTAAAAGTTCTCTTGCCGTAGCACAGCACTCCTTGTGGGTAGTGTATGGTTGATACAAAACAATGGGAAAAGGGGAAAATAATGCAGTTTTGGCAGAAGACGGAACTAAATGTATTAAAACCAGTTGTGGTCATGTTGGTGGAGTTGTCAGTTGAGCATAATTTGAACTGAAATCAACATATGGCCCACCCTTTCTATCAGCTGGGAAATGCCGTATCGAATAGCACAGCATGTACGTTGTGCCTGAGATAGAAGGCCAGCGTTCCGCATAAAGCGTGAAGTGACTTCACTAACTCAGGTTAGTACCTATATCATTCGCCTCCTTTATCTCCAACTTGGATGTAAAAGACGGATTGGGACAGATGGTGCTGACAGGAGAAAGGTCTTGCAGGAAGGAATTCAGTTGTTATTAAGAAGTGAAAGAAGCAGCTGTGGGTTGGATGATTAGTAGGGTAAGAGTCACTTGGTGCACCTGCAACAGAAATGGGTCTTTTGTACTTCATACTGAGCCAGCCCTGGCCAATATCTGCCCCGGGTTAGAACCAGGGGGGTGATGCTTCGTGATCACTGAGATTTATCACCTCTGCATTTGGCACCCGAGTTTTCCCATAGATGTTGAATTTATAAGACTTCTGTATTTGAGCGGTGTGTTTCTCATGAGAAACAGAGCTAAGGCTGTGCACATTTCTCTTCCGTAACGTTCAGAAAGGAAAATCAGTGAGATTCTTGCATATTGTCACACCATATGTTAATGTCATCTGTAATTCTGTATCAAAATGGTTCCAGCTATTATTCGTGTAGAGCCAAGACTCAGGTTTCTAGAGGTAAATGGGTCTATGACACATTCAAAAGTTAATCAAATGGGCAATGATGATATGGAAAGCAGTGCAAAAATGTAGGTGTGCATTGTTAAAGAAAATCACAGAATCACAGAATGTCTAATCCACCCCCACCCCCCTTCTAACCCACCCCAGGTACCATTGGCTTCCTGGCCACAAGGGCCCAGTGCTGGCTCATGGTCACCCTGCTGTCCCCAGGACCCCCAGGTCCCTTTCCCCTACGCTGCTCTCTAATAGGTCATTCCCCAACTTACACTGGAACCTGGGGTTGTTCCTGCCCAGATTCAAGACTCTACACTTGCCCTTGTTCTACTTCATTAAATGTTTCCCTGCCCAGCTCTCCAGCCTGTCCAGGTCTCTGATGGCAGCACAGCCTCTGGCGTGTCAGCCACTCCTCCAGCTTGGTGTCATCAGCAAACTTGCTGACAGTCACTCTATTCCCTCGTCCAAATCATTGATGAATGTATTGAATAATACAGCCCCAGCACTGCCCCCTGAGGCACTGCACTGGATACAGGCCCCAACTGGACTCTGCCCATTGACCACGACTCTCTGGCTTCTTCCCTTCAGCCAGTTCACAGTCACCTCACTACCCGCTCATCCAGACTACACTCCCTCAGTTTAGCTGTGAGGATGCTGTGGGAGACTATGTCAAATGCCTTACTCAATGCCTTACTCAAAATGTGGTAAGAAAGCTTCTTCAAAGCTTTAAGTTCTCTCTTTACGTCAGTTGGATGGTGTAATAGAAACTTAATGTCAATGTGCCGTGTCCCAAACCACTGAGTCTGTGATGCAGAGCTCAGGAAATGAGTCCTGAAGGCTGAACTTGCTTGTTATTTCACCAACAAGGTTGGTTTCTACACTGTGCAAAAGCGCACGTGTCGGCTCAGGGGGACACAGCAGGACAGGTGGAGCAGGTATGTTGTTCTGACTCCAGCCAGCAGCAGAACAGCTAAATTGGGGGTCAGGACCCCGGCGCTGCCCCTGTCGTACTTGGTACTTGGGTGGTTTTGGGTTGTTCTGCACATGGAGAGATCTCAAGGGTCTTCTGTTGCTGCTGATGGGCTCGTGTTTTAAAAACCGGTGACCTACTTGAGAATGTTGTCAATGCAAGAAAAGGAACCCATTTGATATGGGCTCTGCAGACTGAATGGGGATTAGAGGCATTTAACTGCGAATCTTGTGTCCTCAGGTTTTATGACCGGATTCTTTTGTTCTTTTTAATCTTCACAGAATAAAAGGGTAGGAGGAAGGGAAGAGGGGAGGAAATGATCTTATTACAACTTTAGAAACTGTCTTTGTAACTGAGAATAAGAAACTCCAATGAAATGGGAATGAGATGATAAATTGTATCTGCTTACGTGTTATTAAACTTGCCATTATTTTCATTAAACTTTCGGAGGCACAATTTCAGTTACTTAAATCAACATGATGACCTACTTTAAAATATCACTTGGAAGAAAATACACCTTCAGTTATATTCAGTGATGGCTTTATAAACTTTACAGAGTACATAAATGTATTAATATGCATGTAAGGCTCCCACATAGCGGAATGGTGAGGAGCGTCTGGAGTCTGTGTGTCCTTTTTGTGTAGCTAGCTTAAAATAACTTTGCATCCAAGTTACAGCTGAAGAAAAACAACAAGAAGTCCTTACATCAAGGGGAATCACCATATTTTTTCTTGCAAAAAGCCTTAGCAGTGTAAATCTAGTCCAGCAAAGTATTTGGGTCAGGCGATTAACTTCAGTTGTGTGAGCACTGTAATTTAATTGATTTCAAGAATCCACGTATTGTTTTATTACTTGTATGCGTTCCCTGAGGATGTACAATAGAAATGTGTCGGATCAGTTCTCATTTCTAATAATAGTGAAGCGGCTGCTTCGCTGAAGAAGAAACAGATGGGAAGCAAACAAGTACCTGGTAACCCAGTGAGTGTGATGAGGAGGTGGTGAATAAGCTCAGGTCTATCACAACACCTTGTATGTACCTATGCCGAACTACAGAAATTGGCTGGAGCCCAATCTAACTTTTCTTTTGGCTTAGAGGCAGGCTGATTTCATTATGACAACCGCTATGCGGTACAAGTATTATTAATCCGTGTTTCCTATTTCATCACTTACCAGGAATGAGCATCAGAAAGATACTTTGCAGTAGTTCTTCCTCGTAAGCTTGATAACCCACACTGAAGAAATAAGACATACTCTGGGGCTCCTTTTCATTGCTAATGTAGCACTTGAATGCAGAGCTTTTATTTTTAGTATATCTTAGTATTGAGCAAAGATATTCTGCATGATCACAGTACAAGTGCTCTTTGTTCAGGTCTGCTCCGATTCTTGTAAAACACTAAATCTCGCCTTCCTAACGCCCGATCATACCCTGCCGGAATAAATGTCAAAAACAAATGGAAAAGAAAAAATAAAGCATCCTATAGTTGAACTCCTGAGATGGATTGCAATAGCACTCTAACTTGCTCTTCCATTTTGCACAAATAGCTTTCTATTTTAGCTGCTTTGCATTTAAGAAAAAAACACCCTGAAGTTTCATTTCTATTGGAGATGCAGGACCGCCAATATGCACCTCGATTAGTTACTGTCATCTGGGGTTTTTTGTACTGCAAGCCCTGTTGGCAATCCCTGTCAGTTACAAATGAAGTTGCATGCAGGTATACTTTTCAATAGAAATCAGTTTTCAGCACAAAATGCCTTATTTGCAGTTTTATGGCTTAAAACTACTTCCATAAAGTGATTTATTGTTTGCAGTTTGAAGAGACTGTCTGATTTTGACTCCTTTTAGTCTTTATTGGCAGTGTTTGCTTTCAGATATTAAATGTAAAGTAATACATTATTAAATACAAAATTAGTCTCAATCATTACAGTATACTAATCTGTTGTCGCGTGGGAATTAGTGTAATATGCAAGATTTTACCCAGTGAATGATGTTTCTCTAATTACACAAGTTATATTTCAAGCTGCCAAAGAGTGGAAAGGTGAAGACCGGGGTTGCGGAAGGTAAAGCAATCTGAATCTTAATTACTGTATTTATTTATTAATAATGATGGCAGTGGTGCCATGGAAATAGGATAAAAGGGGAGCTGGATTCCCGTGTAGCCTTAAAGTTGTTTCAGTGGACAGCCTTACTCAAGTCAAGGTAGATCATGTCCGCCGCTCTGCCATCGTCCATCCATCTTGTTATGTCCTCATAAAAGTCAATGAGGTTGGTCAAAAACAACTTCCCCTTGGTGAAGCCACGTTGACTGCCCCTAATGACCCTCTTATCCCTGATATGCCTTGAGATGGCACCAAGGATAAGTCGTTCCATCAGTTTCCCAGGGATGGAGGTGAGGCTGATTGGTCTAGAGTTCCCCGGGTCCTCCTTCTTGCCCTTTTTGAAGACTGCAGTGACATTTGCTTTCCTCCAGTCCTCAGGCACGTCTCTCGTTTCCCAAGACTTGGCAAAGATGATGGAGAGCGGTCCAGCAATGACCTCAGCCAGCTCCCTCAGCACCCGCGGGTGCATCCCATCCGGACCCAAGGATTTGTGGATGTCCAAATTGCCTACCTGCTCCCTATCTTAACAGATATCATTGCAAGTTTCATTGGCAGAAACATGTCCTGACATGACTGCGTAGCCTCAAAGCGTGAAAGGCTCTGATGGAAGGAAAGTGGCCATCTGCAGCTGGTTTTTATAGCCTTGTATTTGTCTGCTTCTTATATACCCCAAGACTATTTCACTATTGTGTGGTCACTTGCAGTGAATACAACAGAGAAGATTTTTCTCCTTTCTTGCGCTTTTAATTTCGAAGCTATTAATTACTGCCTCCCAGTGCTGCCTAATATCTATCCGTTCATCCTCATTCGAGTGCCTTTTCTCCTTCAAAGATGGAAATGAGAGACACCTCTGTATCTTGATTAAAATCTCCACTTGTTTTACTTTTTAACTAGCGCTCTGTATTTAATAATCCTCACTCTGAAGCATTGATTCCTTAATATTGTAGAAACGTACTTTATAAATTACTGCTTCATCATTCTTGCTCTAGTGTACAAAATAATTTCATCCCATGTAATCTGGTTGAACGGCACTAGTGTGGCAGGTGAATTTATTGTAGTAGTGTCCCCTCCAATAATCCCTTTATAAAGTCTTGTGCTTGGACTTGCTGCTAAAGCATGTTGTTGCAGGAGATGGCATTAACTAAGTTAATAATAATGAATTAATATGAATTAATAACATTTCAAGATGCCGTGTAGCTCATTCCAGGTGCAAACGTCCGATGAGAGGAAGAGGAGTGGAAAAAGGCCAAAGGAGAGACCGTCTCTCTTCAGGATTTTACATCTTCCCTTCTCTGATCAGTTCTGAAAAAGTAAAGGATCATTAACTAGATATTTTTTCTCCAAACCTTGTGCTATTAGCAATTCTATTCGTGATAAGCATTCACCTATTAAGCGAACTACCCAATTATTAATCCAGTAGCAGTTCTATTGCAGAAAAGTTCATTGCAATGGCTATTCAGAAGGCACATTCTTGACAGACCTTTTTTGCGGGGGGGAGGAATGTATTGTCTATTTATTATTTAAAAGCTTGGCTTCCTAAGCTTAATGAAGAATGAATGAGTTGCATTATTCCAGAGGACTCTCGCAAAATCTGCTCACAAATTAACTGTACCTCCTGTTCTCTGCCTTAAACTTCTCATGGCTTCCTCAAGCTTTCTACCGGTCGCTCTCCTTTTTTCTTAGGAGCTGCAAGATTGTGTAAGAAAAAGGCAGCAATTACAATATTAATATAATGGGAACAATTACGACAGCAAAATCCAGGTTTTAATTGAAATGCACTCGTGTCTTTTTCGATGGTCTTTGTTATATCTTGATTTACCTTCTGGTTGTTAGAATGTTCTGCTTTCTCTTAGTGAGGGTGGAAGCCAAGTAAAAGATAAGCTAAGGAAAAGATATGGAAAACCAGCCTTGCAGCTTAGATACCTGACAAAGGCTCAGTTATAGAGCTCATTGGTGGTTTTCCAATGGAAAGAAGGATTAGATGTCCAAAAAGGAACATAATGGAAACCTGTATTTGTCCTGGGAAGAAATCCTTGGAAAACCAAAAGTTGCATTGTGGAAACTGGAGGGTGTGGAAATAGCGTCGAAATATAAACCAAACCTGTTTTTCCATCAGCTCAGCTGAGAGAAATACAGATCGTGTTCTCTACTCGCTCTCCCCGTTTGCTTTTAACTGTAGACAAGGCAATTGATGTGTTAGTAGCACCATTTTTCACACCGAAAGGGATTACAAATATTGCCTTACAACTCAGGGTGTTGTTAAGTGTAAACAGTGTGTGGTACAGGAGGCTGGTAGCGGTCTGTGAGCTCGCTGTCCAACTTTATTAAAGCTTGTATTTAATTTTATTTGAGCAAATAGCTACGTTTGCTTTGAAACCTTTCCTTAGGTGAAAAGAGAACTGGACAATGTTTCTTCTTCTCTATTAGTTTTTAATCTACTTTTGCGCTTTCTCAGGGCTTTCCCAGAAAAGAAGATCCATTTATCGTGATTATAACGTTCTCGTTCTCCGTTCCTTGGCTCTTTGCGCTGCATTTCCATGAATACGTAAGCCCAAGTGAGAATGAGAGGAGCCCCATCTGCAACGCTCAGCACCCCTGTGGCAGAATTGGGTTGTCTGTCTGTACCTATCTGTCCATCCACATATTAATAAATGGTCTGCTTTGCCCCGAGGGCACCCGAGGGCACTGCTCCCTCCTCCCATTCTCTCTGTTCTATCTCTAAATACCAAGAACTCTGACAAACAGCTGAAAACACTTGAAAACCCCCTGGGAAAGTCATGAGCTGCTTTGAAGAAAAGGCAGAACGTTAACTGGAAGATGATAAACTGAAGAAGCCCAACTGTGTCCATGTTACAGAATTTCTCTAGTTAAAGGGTGCTGAAAAGGAAACCTTAGGTCCAGGCCCATTCAATCTTTCATGACTTATCTTCTGTCATACTTTACAAGTACATATATTTCTTGACAGAGCTTTGAGTACAGTTTCCAGAGTATAATTCTTATTTTTATATTTAGTGTACGTACTATGCACCCTCTGTGCAAATCAGTAACATATCTGGAGAATGAATATGACCCAGTAATGAGATCCTGTGTTCAGTTGTTTTGGAAAACCAGAGTTGTCGTGTATAAATCAATGCCCTACACTGAACAGTGTTGGAAACCCCATGGCCAGTTGGTTTCTAAATCTTTCTGCCCATCCCATAGGCGAATTGTTCCTTCTTGGTTCTTTTTGTTGGTTATTCTAAGAGTTCAGATTAATACATTGTTCTGCACTTCAGTGACACCGACTCATTCAGGAGGTGAAGTGCACTGTTACGGCCTTTGTTTTACTGTCTAAAGTACTCTTGTTTTTTTTAAGAGAAGTAATTGTTTTCATTTCCTAGTGTTATTAGTCACAGGTAAATGGAATTAACACACATCTAATCTTTAATAATGTGCAAAGAACAATTGCGCTCAAGTCAAGAGCTGGAAGAAGAAACTCCATTTTATCCGTGTGCTCAAATTCCTGTATATCTAACCCCCTTATTTGTATTTGTTCCCTTCTCGCAGAGGGTTAGACTGGCAGGGGCTTTTGGCCGCACAGATTGAATCTCCCAACCTTCTTTCCCCAGGAATTAATGGGAGTTAGCTGTGTACTCACTGTTTGTGCCTAAGAGAGCATGTCCTAAACACTTGAGCAAACACAATCTTGAACCATCCCACGTGTTTAGCGAGAAATCACAGTCATTGAAACTCTGCAGCTGGGTATTGTTTCGCGTTGTGGATTTAACACCTTTTCCTCTCTGCGTGGTACCCCTGAAATCCTCATAAACCCTGCGTTCTGTAAGCAAATTGTGCGATTCCTATGGTGCTAAAAGCTGGTCAGAAACACGAGGGCGTCGCTCCTTGCGTTCTGTTTCGTATCAGCCAAGATCTATAGCCATTCGGGAGGATGTAAGTACCTGGTCCCCTGGTCCTGGCAAGGGGAACCCTTAAAAATAGCAGCACAGCAAACTTGGACGATGATTTGCTTTGATTAATGGAAGGTGTTTTGCAGAAAATTTACAAATAGAAAAGTGTCGTTTCGGAATATGAACGTTTCCAAAATGCATTACGGCGTTGTCACAAATTGATGCGTTCCATTGATCATCCCCTTCTGGACAGAAAATGAAATGAGAAACCCCAAGCAGTTTCTTCGATCACAAACGGGCTTAGTAATGAGCGTGGTTCAGTTTTAGGATGTTTGGCTTCTCATTTTTGAAAGACACAATGTACAGAACTTAGAAATTGTATCTGGTATGGGAGTTACGATTCGACAGCTGCTGACTCCAAACATTAATTAAAACTTAAGGCGGAAAAGTAATAATTCATCAGTATTATAAAAAGATTTGTCTTATAGTTAGAGGCATTTGGGGGTCAAAGATCCTAACCTTGCAGAATAAAAAAGGCCTTGCTTTAGTGATCACTGATTCAACATCATTTAAATGTTCAGCTGAAAAAATATAATGGAATGTAATGGTACATAAATTCTCCAAGGAGAAAATAAAGTCTATACGTATGTCTATATTTTATATCTTGAATGTTCTGCAGTTTGACAAGGACATGGATGAAGTTACCTTATGCCGGGGGCAGTAGAATGTTGATTAAGAGCCCAGTAGCAATTAGGAATTGGCCGGCGCCAGCACAGCGTTATAACCCACTGGGCTTATGTGGATGTGTTACCACCTCTGGAATACACTGTTTAGTGCTTGCTTGTCTTTTTTACTTTGATTTTCTAGATGGACAGACTGAAAATATTTTCTTGATGTAAGAAGCTATTCAGTGCTCTAATCTCCTGGTTTAATGAAGCGGATTTTGGAAGAGTTGGCGTGGGAGGAGGAGGGAGTCTTGGCTGTTTGCTCTATTTTGGCAAGAATTTGAGTGACTTTGCAAAGTTGTTTATCCTACTTCAAGCTGGTGTGTATCCTCCAGAGTCTCCACCTCTGCTGTTTGAAATGGACTTAATTAGGCCTTTATTTTATAGTGACTCCACTTAGACCTCGTCTCATGATTTTAAACTGGTGGAGGTGATTGCAGCATTGCATGCCCGCAAAATAATTACTCGTTCATTAATTTTCAATATCGCATCTTCTTTCAGAGATATTCTTTAAAATGATTATCCCTCCTTTGAAGTTTTTGACCTTATCAAGCAGTTTTGTTGCGGTAAGATGCAATGAGTGCCTTCGGACTTGAATGTTCTGGTCCTTGAAATGATTTACAATGGGATGTTTCTGCCGCAGTTATTAATTAATTAACGTTTTCATGCCGACAGTGTTAGTGTGGAGTGAACCCAAGGTGTTTGTGTTACTAATGATTTTTCATCTTCTGTAATTAATTCCAGATTTGCTCCGTTTTCTTCTGTTCCTCGATTTGGCTGCAGGACGACAACTAAGGCAGCAAATTGCTCGTTGCCACCGCTCAAAGTAACGATGGCAACAAATAATTATGAGCAATTGATGATCAGAGAGATACGTAATAAAGCACGTTCAGCAATTTTAGATCACAGAAAATGCTTAAAATCACAATCTTCATATGGATAATTTATTACTAGAGGAGGACAGAATTAGTGAACTAGGCTGGGATTTCAGAGGATGCCTAAATTGGTGTTTAGATCCCACTGAAATTCAGTACCAGATATCAGCATCCTTTCCTTTCCTACCTTTAGGAAGATCCTGTTGCTTAACTTTGTGCTCTTTGTGCTTTGTGGCTGCTTTTAGTGCTAATCCCAGAAATAAACCGTTGGCTATAAGAAATTACGCTTCATAATGCTTAAATTCTCAGAAACCGTTGATCGTGCATTTCAACAGACAGGGGTGGGTTCACACCACAACTCCCTAAATGAATTAAGAGCCTTAACTAAGTTGGAGCGCTTCAATATCTTCAGCAAAAAGCACACGGGGGCAAAACCAGAGCATTATTTTTAATATCGCACATCTCTCTTGTGTAAGAGTTACTTAACTGCTCAAGCAAGTGCTTTATGCCAATTAGAATCATTTTTTCCTGCAGTTACTGGAGTCATTTGATCTGCTGCTGTGGTCAGTGCTTTCCTATTGATTCTTCTTTGGGATGAGGCATTTGCAGGCTGGACTGTAAAACAACTTTGCGACGGTTCTGACCGTCTTTCTGTCCTGTAAATCACCTGAGGCGCCTTGTCAGTTGTATAAGCAGCGCAAATAACTTTTCTTGGTGGGATTTCTGCTGCTGCCCTAAAATGCTGCAGAATCAGGACTGGGAGGAGTGATCTCTTAAAGTTAAGCATGTGCTTAAGTGCTTTGCTGGATCACTGCCTTGATCTATTGATGTTCTCCGGGTAATTTGCAGGAGCTGTAATTGCCTTCCCAGGTTTTCAGTGGCTGCCCAGCACTAAATCTGCACGGCCTGTCCTCCTCCTGGAGCTGCGGCATCGCCGCTGCGGCCCAGAAATGCTCCCTAATACTTTGAAGGTTATTGCAGAATAAGATGTCTTGTTTGTCTTGTGGCTGCTCATATCTCCGGTGGCAAAGGAATGGGTGAAAAGTGTGGTGGCTTGGTCTCGCTGTTGTTTGTGAGATGAATCGGCACAGCCTTGGGAAGCTGTAGAGAGCACAGGTGATGAGGCTGAGCCTCTTTTCAGTATAAGTTGGGGAACGAGCTGTTGGAGAGCAGTGTAGGGGAAAGGGACCTGGGGGTCCTGGGGACAGCAGGGTGACCATGAGCCAGCACTGGGCCCTTGTGGCCAGGAAGCCAATGGGACCTGGGGTGGGCTAGAAGGGGGTGGTCAGTAGGTCAGAGAGGTTCTCCTGCCCCTCTGCTCTGCCCTGGGGAGACCACACCTGGAATCTTGTGTCCAGTTGTGGCCCCTCAGTTCCAGCAGGACAGGGAACTGCTGCAGAGAGTCCAGCGCAGGGCAACAAAGATGCTGAAGGGAGTGGAGCATCTCCCGGGTGAGGAAAGGCTGAGGGAGCTGGGGCTCTGGAGCTGGACAAGAGGACACTGAGGGGGGACTCATTCATGTTTCCAGATATCTAAAGGGGCAGTGTCAGGAGGATGGAGCCAGGCTCTTCTTGGTGACAACCAGTGATAGGACAAGGGGTAACGGGTTCAAACTGGAACACAAGAGGTTCCACTTAAATTGGAGAAGAAACTTGTTCCCGGTGAGGGTGTCAGAGCCTGGCCCAGGCTGCCCAGGGGGGTTGTGGAGTCTCCTTCTGTGCAGACATTCCAACCCGCCTGGACACCTTCCTGTGTAACCTCATCTGGGTGTTCCTGCTCCATGGGGGGATTGCACTGGATGAGCTTTCCAGGGCCCTTCCAACCCCTGACATTCTGAGATTCTTTAGCTTGATTTCTTGTAGGGTTATGGATTGGGATTTCTTTGGTATTTCTGTTTCTTAAAAACAAAGAGAACCAAACAAACCCAAAGCAACCAAACAAAAAGACTTGAATTAATTTCAGTGTAGCTATTAATAAGCAGAACATTCAGACTCTTGCCTGTGATGAATCACTCCCTGATGAGTTGGAGATCGTGATCAAACAGCAAGAAGCATAAAGACACGCACCATTGGGCAAGCAGCAGCTCGGGTACGTAGCTCTGCACAAGGCAGGACCCCTGAATGGGTCAGAAATGGCTCTGACACCAGCAGAAAACCAGCCCAGCTCCTGAGCATCGTCACACTCAAAGCTGCAATGCTACACGTGTAGCCTTCCATTCGTATCAAGGCTGCATTTTTTTCCTGTGAGGCAACTTTCAGGTATTTACAACATCATTTTCCAAGGGGAAAGTGTGACACCAACATTGTCCTGGAAGTTTGGTAGCTGGGGAGATACTGGTAGGAAGTCTAGCTGTCTGTTCTTTAATACAGGAGCCCTAGTAAGCTAATGCTAACATGAAACCTTTGAAAAATCTCAGACTTTAGCTGAGGAATGTGAATAGTGGCTTGAGCAATGTGACTGGAGTCAGTGGAATTAGTCTCGTGTAAAATACAAGTAGAATCAGTTGTGCAGCTTTGGTATTTCTTTCAGTGCTGTTGTGGTTGTCCAGTGGTGCCTGGTGGTACCGTGCGACATCAGTAAACCAGGCACTGATGTCCCGTTAGCAAATAAATAGTAGACTAAACAAAAATTGCTGGTGTTTTATGAAGGAAACTTACTTAAATTCTGCGTGGTCGTGATGCTATGACAGGCAGCAGTGCTATAAATTAAACAGATGTTGGCCGTCTCTCTTCTACATTGTGTACAGCAGCAAGGCTTTTAGAAAGGGAAATTATTAGAAGAATTTTCATTACCAAATGAAATTGTAATCAATCACCCTGGCAGAGTGGCATTTTCCTTTAGTCTGTAGCTGTAAGGCAGTGGAGTATATTATATATTTCCCACTCTACCCGCTCAACACCTTCAACAGCTGCGTGCAGGAAATAGTCTGGAAATTGTTTGCATTTTATAGGCGTTAAGCCTATAATAAGAGCCAGAAATTTTGGACCTAGCTTTGTATTTTGAGCAACCCAGTGCAGATTGGGGAGAGGTTTATGTATGGATAGAGTTCCCCGTTGCCGTACAAAGTGGCACAGTTAAACTGATGCTTCTGTGAGGATTCTGTGTTCATGCCGATCTGTTTGCGCAGGAATGAGTGAGAGTCCGTGCTTGGTTTGTTCACGCTGCTGCAGATGTGTTGGCTGAAGAGATCAGCACCTCCAGGATCTCCGGCCATTTTCCTACCTGAGATGTTTCATTGAGCGCCTGTTGTTTAACTGCTGTTTCTTTAAACGCATTCAGGTCTAAATGAGCTGGATTAGCTGAAAGGTCTTTAAATACCAGGTTTGTTCTTGACTGAAAAAGGCCTAGACGCTTTTTACAAGATGAAGAGATTGCTGAGGGACACTCGGGGTCTCACACAAATCAGACTCGAGCAAAGTGGGTGTGAATTGCTTGCAGCTTATTTTGTTCCTCCTTACCTAGATGTTTCCACTCCAAGCAAGGCGAAGGCACAAATGGTATCTAGCTGACCAATACATATTTTGTGTCCAGCTGCAAAGCAAGGTGGCAGCAGCAGCTAAATGTTCATTTGTCAGCGGATAAAGGTTGGAATTTTTCCTCTCTCCTGTGCCTGCAGAACTTCCAACCAACCATAAAAAGTTCAGGAGTGTCAGAGTAAAGATCTATGCTCTAATCAAGAGGGATGTCTCCTCAGAGCTCTATTAGTTGCCAAGAAACTACTTCTGCAAAAGTGGAAATCTCTAACCGCTCCTAAAATCATTGACTGGACGGACACGGAGTGACCTGGCTGTGCTCGGAAAGGCTTCCTGGAACAGATGCCGAGATACACAGTAAGGAGTTTGATGTAAATACATAGACAGACGCTGCCAACAAATGGGGAGTCTAGTTGGATTTAAATCCTTCTTGTATAGGAAAAGTAGCATAGATTCCTGGCTAACCGAATAGCTATTGAGGAGTGCTGGTCCAGCGACTTTGGCTTTTCTATCCTGGCTCTAGGCTGTAATATTAGCAATTAGTTCTCCTCGCTTTGCAGGAGGGGAGTCTCGCACTGTATCGATCTCGTCTGCGCCGACTATAAATTCTTCAGCGCCTGCCTTTTATTTGACATTTCCAAGGCAGGGAGGACCTGCCTCACCTATTTCACATGTGCTGCAAACCGGTGTATGTGGAGATCCTATAGAGAGCAGTTCTTAGAGGGAATAGGGGTGGTATTTAGGTGTTTCTGTATGAATTTATATAGTATGGCAGACCAGCTCGTTGTGGTTCTGCCAAACTCCCTTGTTTGCAACATCAACTGCGAGTCTTGTCCTCTATAAGGGTCTCATTTTGGCTGCAGCCTTGGAATTGTAATTAGGAAAATATTCAGGAGAGAGAAATCACTGGGTAAAAGTTTTGATGTAGGTCTCGGATAAACTAATTCCACCTTTCCAGGCACTCATTTGGAGTGAAGGATTTGCTGAATTTTGAAGGGTATAGCTGCATCTGAGGGAGCCTGCAATTGTATATTGACTTAATAAACCTAAAGTGGAAAGCGTAGACCTGGTTGATATTTCTTGTCTTTTCAGTGTGTAACTACTTCTTTACTAGTTGTATATACAGGAGCTTAAAATATGTGAGGTCTCTATCAGACAGACAAACAGATCGCTCAGAATCTCAGTGCTGCCATTTTTGGGAACCTGGAGTTTGGAGAGTTAATGGTTTTATATTGGAGCATCTCTCTAGTCATCCCTCAGCTCCGCCGCTGTGCTGATCCCTCGCCCTCGACTTTGCGCTGTATGAGGCCCCATTTTTTAAAAGGCAAAAGCAATTTTACTGGAGTCTCCGTGATTTAAAGCTTTGTTCCGTGCTAAACCACAAAAAACTTGTCAAGATTTAGATGCTCTTACCGGCTTCTACAACAAGGAGAATTTAGGCTCTTACTTCCCGTAGACTTGTTGTTGGCTAAAGTTGCACGAGAAGTTTTCTTCGTGAAGAAATGTGGAAAATGCAGGAAAAAGGGTCTGTCCAGACCACAAAGGGGCTTCTCCAGCATCGTGTGAGCTGGGAACAGCACAAAATAGAACATAAACCAACACAAAATAGAACATAAACCAGCACAAAACATCAAGTCCAAGCTCTTTAACGTCTGGACAAGGTTCCTCCTTATAGTCAACTCCACGTCTGTGATACATTTTAGCGCCACAGAGAAAGAAGTTAGAAATGATCTGAAACTCCAGCAATCGAAATGTTAACACAAATAACCTGCCCCTGCACTACTGAAAGTTTTGCATGGTAATATAAATTAGCTTAGGAGAATTACGAAGTAATTTCAAGTACCATAAAGTAGCTGTTGGGAATAAAAAAGTGTCGTAACTGCGAAGCCTCAGCCCAGTTTCTGCGGGAGTGAGTTATTATCATTAATTATCAGTCTATTTTATAGTTATTGCCTGTAATTTCAGACTTTAAATACTTTAAAGCATAAACAATGCTAATTTAATTATGGTGTGAGAGTTGTTGAAATTTGCATGCAGAGGAAGAAACCATTAATAAAGTTTATTCGGAGAAAAGCTTAAGATAATAATTAGCATTTTTTGGCATTTCTAGTGTAACGGAATTAACCATCCTTTCTTCGCTTATGCCCCAGTTCTGTGTAGAAAACAGACAGCACAAGCTGCGTAAATCACGTCGGGATACAGAGGGTTAGAGAGAGACACACAAAACGGTTCCCTTGCTATAAATTCCTTACATCGAGTTCACTCACCTGTTTGTGTCTGAGTAGTGTTGGAAGAAGCCGTTTGAGCTTTGGGAAAACCGGCATCTTGATCTTGTTGTTGAAAGTCTTTGCAGATAAATGTGAAATACGCCCCGAAGGCACCAGCAGGAAACTCAAATCATATTTCCTTTGATTTATTCAATTGTTTTTCCTTAATTACATCCTCATCTCCTGTCCTCTGTCAGGAACCACCTCTCTAAATCTTGTTTCATCTTTGTCAGTGTGACGGTCACTTATGTCTATTCTAAGGCATTAAATAAGAAGCTAATTAGTATGGGACAGTGAACAAATCAGTGCAATCATTAGACAAGAATATGGGCTGACTATAACCAGCAGGTTGAACCCTGAATGGGTGGGAATTGTGGCTTTTTACATATTTGTCACAAACAGAACAATGTCATTGCCCACAGATAAATAAAACTGCCCGGACTGGAATCCCCAGCTCTGAAATCTCTATGACCACACTCAGAACCATTTGCATCGCTAGCTTTTGGGAGGAATATAAATCACAGCTCTAGCAAATGACTTCTGGATCCTTACTGATGGCATTTAATCACTCTGAAGTCTTAACGGGCCTAAACACAGTATGTGTGTTTTAGCTCTGCCTTCTACCGTTCTCGACAGCGGAGGATTTCTGCCGCGCTCGTTTTGGGAATGATTTTTTGTACGGCTAAAAATAAATCAACATATGGCAAATAGGTTTTTCTCTGAACAGATTACAGCAGATTAGACAAAGCTGCTGATTTTGCATTTCTGAAGTCTGGAAGAAGTCGGCAAGGCTCTTGGACTTAGGCAGCACCATTTGCTCCCAAAGGAGGGCGACATGGTGAGCATTCCGGAGCATTTCCCTTAGGAATAATAAGACACTTTCTATTATTTTGACAAGCCATTGGTTGGCCAGAAGAGGTGAGCACCATAATGATTGCTTCTAATAATTCATTATGATCTAATATTGCCTTGTGTGCATATAATGTTTAAATATATAATAATGTTTAAATTTTCTTTCTTATGTATGAAACATTATTTAATACTGTTTAATTTAGTAAAACCTTAGTGGTTTTTGTCTAGTTTCATATCCATAGCATCCAAAAGAGTCTTGTTACATGGCATTTTTTACCCAGCAGATGGTAAAGTTGGGTCATCACTTGAATTACCTACTTATTAACAGTGTAGCATCAGTCTTTTTCTTGTAGATATTTCTAAGATAATTTTCACCCCTGCAACTAATTTTGTGTCAAGCTTGCGCATGCATATGATACCTAATGACTTCTGAATGGCAATGAACTTCAAGTGGCTATTAACAGAAATTGCCTTTGAACCTTATGATCTGCAGATAAAAGACCCCTTGAGCTGTCCAGGTTTTAAAAGCATATATTTTTTTTTCTGAATACAGAGATAGATAGTTATAACTCTCAAGTACAATTATTACCATTATTTTTCTTTCATTCTTGGTCATGCCTTTTGATTTTAAGCTTATCCAGTTACTGATCTCACTTTGTATCAAAGGAAGTTTGGTGGGAGTAGATTCAGGAAACCTGTCTGGTTGTTGCTTTGATTTCTGTTTAGGAACAGCGGAGAGGTTTTCTGGGTGAGTTCCCACCTCATTGGGAATGAGGTGGGATGGGTTGATTCCAATGGGATGAAGTTCAACAAGGCCAAGTGCCGGGTCCTGCACTTTGGCCACAACAACCCCCTGCAGCTCCAGGCTGGGCACAGAGTGGCTGGAGAGAAAGGGACCTGGGGGGACTAATGGACAGGAAGCTCAACATGAGCCAGCGGTGTGCCCAGGTGGCCAAGAAGGCCAATGGTGTCCTGTCCTGTATCCAAAATAGCGTGGTCAGCAGGACAAGGGCAGTGATCCTTCCCCTGTGCTCTGCACTGGTGAGGCCACACCTGGAGTGTTGTGTTCAGTTCTGGGCCCCTCAGGTCAGGAAAGAGATTGAAGTGCTGGAGCGGGTCCAGAGAAGAGCAACGAGACTGGGGAAGGGACTGGAACACAAGCCCTATGGGGAGAGGCTGAGGGAGCTGGGCTTGTTTAGTCTGGAGAAGAGGAGGCTTAGAGCTGAGCTCAGCACTCTCTAGAACTACCTGAAGGGCAGTTCTAGCCAGGTGGGGATTGGGCTCTTCTCCAGGCACTCAGCAATAGGACAAGGGGCCATGGGCTTCAACTCTGCCAGGGGAAATATAAGCTGGAGATTAGAAAGCAATTCTGTGCGGAGAGAGTGGTCAGGCATTGGAATGGCTGCCCAGGGAGGTGCTGGACTCACCGGCCCGGGAGGTTTTTAAACTGAGATTGGACATGGCACTTAGTGCCATGATCTAGTCAATGGACTGGAGCTGGACCAAGGGTTGGACTTGATGATCCCCGAGGTCTTTTCCAACCCAGTCGATTCCGTGATTCTGTGAATAGTCAGTGTTGCAAGTAACCATTCCTGTGCCATGGGTGTCTGGTTTGGAAACCACTCGGTAGGCTCTTTCTGTCCCAACCTTGTTTTGGGGTGGATTTGGGTGTTGCTGGTGTCTGTGGGTACATTTCTGCTCTTCCCTTTCTGTCCAGCTTCACTGGGTTGGCTTCGCTTGGCTCTGCGAATGCCATTGTGACAATTCAGCCTCAGTTCCCTCCAAAGAACACCCTCATTCAACTCAGCGAAGCAGATGCAAACGCTCTAAGTTGCCGATGTGTTCTTCAGTCTTCTCCAGGGTGTTACTCTGCTTTAGGTTACTCTTTATATTGCAAGACCGGGCACCTGAGGACATCACTCTGGATTTATTTATGCCAACAACAAACCTCCATTGATTTTTCTGGCGGTGCCGAGCTGAATCCTCACTGTGGAAATCACCCTTGTGCTGGGCTGTCTCAGTGTAATCTGAGAGATGAATTGTTGCAGACGCTTTATGTGCTGACCTCTCTGCCTAGGGCAGGAGTCTCATCCTACACCAGAACATTTATCCCTACAAATATATATTGAGCATCTGTTTATAAATAAGCTGAATTGGAAAATAAAAGGACATCTGTGTACTTGTAAGAATTTAGCTGTGGAAGCCCCAAGGCTGCAGGACACGAGTTCAGCGGTGACTGAGCATCGGGGCTGGATCTGCAGCGGGAGCTCGGGTGCATTTCCCAGCAGAGCTTCTGTTCTCGCTCCGCTGTGCAAATGCGCGCTCCTTAATTCCACTTGGCCGGAGGGGACTTGGAGGTGGTTTGCTTTATAAAGTACTATTGATCTTTAGGTGTCACGTGTGGCTAAATCATCATCCTGAGCACTGGGGCACACCGGCCCGGATTGCTGACGTGTGTTTCTTGCAGACAGATGAGGGGAGGCTGCTGCTGTCACCCCAGCCCACAAGATCAAGTGTCAATTTGTTGCCATATCTTTGGTTTTGTTCTATTTTATTTTTTGCACAATGATTGCAAAGCAAGATCAAGCAGCCTGTGTTTATTATTTATACCCTTCTGTAGGAAAAACTGAGCTGCCAAACTCAAGTGACAGAACTGCCCTGAAAATTAATAGAGAACATTTTCTTGGGGTGTCAGGTCTGTCTGGTTTCCTGTCATATTTTTTCCATTATTCATAGCATCATATAGTGTTATGGGTTCAGTTAGTGCTTGGTTGGTAGGCAGTGTTATATCTGAGCTTTATGTATAATCACAACAACCATTAATGTTACGATGGGCCAATATTTGTGTTTTGGTGCTCAGTATATTTAAGAATAACCGCTTACCTACTTTTGCTATTGTGCCTGGGATCCCTTATTCAGCTCCTCTGTTTAATCTGGTTTCATTTCCCTTCCCTTTGACAGAAGGAGAAATACAGCCCTACCTACGAGATGCTGCCTTTCCATGCCCATGTGTTCATTGCTGTGCCCGCCGCTCAAATCTGGGATATTCAAAACCACTCGTGCCCCATCAGGCTTTGCCGATCTGACAGAAATGAGATTTATTCAGTCCGTTACTTCAGGTCAGATAATATTAGACTTGTCACAAGAAAAAAAATGACAATTCATTAATACTTTACCCTAATTGGGGGAGGGGAGGTGTGTGTGGATATGGTGGAAACAATGCAACTGCTGCGTGACCAAATCCTGCGAGAATTTGCACCAGGTTAACTGGACAGGCTGAATTACACTGAGAGAGCGAGATTTATTTCTTCATTTCAAATCACTGCGTAGGCTCTAAGCACAAAAGTAGAATAGTCCAGAAGATCAACTGAGTGTTTTTAATCTCTGTGATGAATATAGAGATACTCTGCACTTATATAGAGGTATTGGTCAAAAGTTATTATTACCTAGTAGAAAGTGAGCTTGATGGAAACACGGCATGGCTCTCAGGTTTGTTATATCTCGTAAATCATTCTACTGGTCCTTCACACGCAATACAATGTCAGTGGAACCATTAGGATGTAAATGCGGCTATGCAAATTCCCAAGACCCTTATTAGCAAATTCATTAGAGTCGTCCAGCCGCTGTAGAAATGATCCTATTTGATTTTCAGATATTCTCCGTTGCGTGAATTTTTCTGCTTAGAAATATTAGGGAAAGCCAACCTTGTCCCCAGAATGTGGCCTGGGTTTATATTATCTGCTTTATGCAATATTTCATGCTGCTTTCCCAAAGTGATTACTTAAAAAAATCAATGCCAGAGCCCACAATAGTCAAACCACTGGCAATAAAGCAGAATATACATATTCTGTAGAGAGAAGACTGTCAATAACAACATTGATTTTTCTTTCAGATTTGCAACAACCACAACAAATTACAAAACTATGAATAGCCCCTTAGTTATTTTTTTCCTCTTTTCTTTCTTGTGACATCTTCACCTTCTCTCAAACTATTTTGTGGAGACGTATGTCAAAGGAGCACTGAACCCATAGGGTGCCATGTAAGGAAAAATGTTCTGGTTTTGATAATGCACAAGCTTATTTTTGTGCTTCCAAAATGTCAAATAGAGACTTTGTTGTTCAAACCTACAAAATATCTGCCCTTTTTTTTTTTTAAGTTAACTTCTGTTAAAAAATATTGAAAGACCCAGTTATTTTGGAAGGAAAAAAAAGGTGTTTTTTCTTTTTCATCCCTCCAATTTCCTATAAATCCTGTAGAATTCCTTTATCTGGGAGTAAAAAGAATGAAGAGAAATCTGGAGAACTACAGAGAGTTCCCTTCCGAATTCCCCCGATCAACAAAGACAATAAAAATAAGAAATGGAGAGAGTTAATATCCTCCATTTCCTTTTATTTTTTTTCCAATTGCAACAAAACCAGATACTTGTAACATAAATATCGGGCTTTTCATTTTTAGGAGGGAGTTTAGGCCTGTGTAGGCCCAGGCTCAGGCTGTGTAGGCCCCAAAGCCGTGACAGCAGAAGGAGGTTTTGCTGGAGCAAAACTGCACAATTTAAAACAACAACATTTCCCTGAGTTAGCAGCGGGTGTCTGCTCTATTTCACGAGAAATCAGCCTTTTTTCCAGTGCCTTTTTTTTTTTTTCCCCAAAAAGTGAAAAGCGCTTGCTCGAAGCCATTTCCTACTTGCATCCCTATTGTATTATTGCTATTGCAGTTATGCAGAAAAACCGCTTTGTGCTCAGTGCTGTGCAGAGAGGAGATTGAACCCCTGCACAAAGTAACCGAAAAGCTGAACACACAGAGTCACAGAATATCAGGGGTTGGAAGGGACCTGGAAAGCTCACCCAGTGCAATCCCCCCATGGAGCAGGAACACCCAGATGAGGTTACACAGGAAGGTGTCCAGGCGGGTTGGAATGTCTGCACAGAAGGAGACTCCACAACCCCCTGGGCAGCCTGGGCCAGGCTCTGCCACCCTCACCGGGAACAAGTTTCTTCTCAAATTCAAGTGGAACCTCTTGTGTTCCAGTTTGAACCCATTACCCCTTGTCCTATCACTGGTTGTCACCAGAAGAGCCTGGCTCCATCCTCCTGACACTCCCCCTTTAGATATCTGTAACCATGAATGAGTCCCCCCTCAGTGTCCTCTTGTCCAGCTCCAGAGCCCCAGCTCCCTCAGCCTTTCCTCACCCGGGAGATGCTCCACTCCCTTCAGCATCTTTGTTGCCCTGCGCTGGACTCTCTGCAGCAGTTCCCTGTCCTGCTGGAACTGAGGGGCCACAACTGGACACAAGATTCCAGGTGTGGTCTCCCCAGGGCAGAGCAGAGGGGCAGGAGAACCTCTCTGACCTACTGACCACCCCCTTCTAACCCACCCCAGGTCCCATTGGCTTCCTGGCCACAAGGGCCCAGTGCTGGCTCATGGTCACCCTGCTGTCCCCAGGACAATATCCCAAACAAAAATAAATCATGTTTAAATGCAATTGCTGTAGAGAATTCTTCCTGCCTATGGCTACATCTGCATATTTTAGCATTTACCTTCTTTTATAGGGAAATAAGTAGGCAGTGGATGCAGACAACAGGATGGTTTGTTTATGTAGCCTTAAAGAATGTTCTAGAGCGGCAAAATAATAAATTCTGTGCTAAATGGAGGGTTCCCAGGTGTCTGTGTTGCTCTGGTGTTTTTTGAGGTCTTTGTTTAGATCATTTTTTGGTATTTTGTGTTTAGTCCCATGCGAAGCGCTGTGACCCGTGTTAGTGCCACACTGAGCCTGGGTTACAGTAGAAAGGGAATTTCCACCGTTCCCATTTTCAAGCTGTAAAAGGGTATTTGAAGCTGCAATGAGCTTTTATGGAAAGATTCCATAAAATGGAGCCCAGCACGCTGAATGTACCAAAATATTAGTTTAACTGCCTGTTTACAGTCCCATCATAAAAGAAAAAATATAGTCTATAAAAAGACCTCCTGAAGCAACATTTAGAGTAGTGGAGTAAGGAAAGTATTGTTTAAACAGATGCTGTAAATTTAATATGGTAGTATTATTGCCACCCAGGATTTTATTGATTAGATCTTTTCAAGTTACTTATCTAAAAATTTATTGTGTCTGTTTCCACTCGTATTTAACCAGGATTTCCAAACCAGAAATTATTAATGAGCTATTATCTGAGAAGTGAAGGGGAAAGTGATTTAAATAAAACGAAGCATCAAAGGCAAACACAAATCATGGTAGTGTAATATCTTTGTCTTTTTTTTTAATAGTCTAATGAAGAAAAATTTAGAGAGGAAGCAGCTTTTGGGACAAAACCATGGTATTTTGTTTCAGTTGCAACACAGTGGTTTCAGTTTTCTGTTGGGTGATATTTACCCTCCAACTTCTTTTGTCCATTTCCCCCTCAGCTTCCCAGCCCTTTGTGGCTGAATCTTTGCCTTAGAGAAAAACCAGGCAGAGTAATTCTTTAGACACTGGATTTAGATGCTGGAATTGGGAATTGATGGAGAAAAAAGATATTCAAATATATTCTTCCAACTTAAGGCAGACATGCAAGAGGAATAAAACATGTGGCAGCCTGCATTCCATCCTCACTTAGGTAATGAGCATCTCATGTGTTACGGCAACATTTCTGAATGTCACAGAATCTATAGACCCTAAAAGAGAAATATTCTGCAGTGAGTTATCCGGAGGGAATTTGGCCCAAAGCAATATGGAGAGAAGCTCAGCTTGCCCACGGTTAAATAGGACGTGTGTGGCACAAGTTTCCTTTTTGTTACATCCTCTCAACCTGGTACTCGCCAATTGTAAATAGAAATAATTTGCATGATGCTCTGAGTAACTGCTCACATGTTGTTGATTTTGGACCTAAAAATAATTGCAAAAGATATTGGGTGAATCACTTTGAATGGCGATTAAACTGTAAAAAGTCTTCAGTTTCTCAAGCGCAGAAACAGTTGTATTGTGGGGTTGTTTTTATTCCCTAACCCACATTTTGATCAATGGCTGTATTGGCCTTTGTGTTTGAAAAGACCGGATAAAATCCCAGGCTGGATGTTGAAGGGCCAAACTTCAGCCAGGTTTGCCCTTTGTTCATATTGTAATGTAGTGACCTCTCTCTTCTTGCAGCAATAGACACGTTCTTGTGTGAAGGATGAATTGTCGGGCAAGAAAACAGCAACCTCTCCAGCTTGCAGAAGGCTTCTCCAGATCCTTCTTCTCTACCGTGAGTTTACTCCGCTTTATTTATTTCTTCCGCTTGGCATTAAACGCTCCCTTGGATATTCATTACACTGCTATGAAAAATTAGTTTAATTGATGAATGAAGCCCTGGTTTGCTGCCACTACCTTTCCATCTCGCCTCGCAAAGCTTTCGGTCTCTAACAGATGTGTAGCCAGAGGACTGAATTCATCCTCGCTCAGCAGTTCCCTTGCAGCCTGAGAGCTGCCAGCACACAGAAATGTAGTTAAAATTTAACATTTATGTTATTTTGGACCTTGTAAGCAAGGGGCAGGGCTGCAAAAACAAACACGTATGTAAGGCGAATGCAGATACTCCCTTACAGCAGACAGAGAAACCATTAATTTCTTTTTACGTTGGCCCAAAAGCTGTGGATACATTTTCTTCCATAGACATCTTAAAAATGGCCTTTTTCTATGTGGGTTTCAACAGCTACAAAATAAAAAAATCTGTTCTCTGGAATAAGTACATGATGTAACAAAAAACTGTAATCATAGCACACTGAAATGTTTTGAGATTTTTCTCTCTCGATGTTTATCACACTCTTACAACAGTTTCAAGTGGCAAAACAGATTCTGATTTCTTTTAATTTTGGAAGCGCAGTAACTTCCTCCCTTCAAAGAAAACAGCAAAGCACCCTTAGGTAAGTTTCTATGGAGAGCTGCAGTTTTGCCACTCTTACCCAAACACACACACATCTTGCGTTTGGCCTTTTCTGAGCTTCGTTCGGTGCCAAAAGGTGGGTAGTTTATTAAAAGACATTCTCAGAATAATATCCATTGAACTGTTGGTATGGGGGTAAGTGAGCTGTTTATTGTGCTCTCTACAAGCTTGCAATTTAGGTATGGAAAATTGCATTGGATTTGCTGGATTTACCAGTGGTTGATCCTGATGCATAGATTTGGGAGAGTCGAGCTCTAAAAATCCATCACTCTGCTCAGCATTAGATGTTTTACTTCCACTCTAAGTAACCAAACACCCCAAAAATACATGAGACAGACGTTCAGGTTGTTACCCATTGAGGAGCCTGTTTATTAGTGATTGTCCTTACAACAAAAGCAAATTTTGGATGACTGGGTAGTGAGGTCCAGGTCCCTTCCAACCCCTGACATTCTGTGATTCTGTGAAATTGGAAAGCAGCAATATAAAATAGCTTTCTGCAGCATGGAATACGTTCAAGTCAATGATTTAGAGATAAATACTCTGTGTATAGAGCATCCAGAGCATGAACTGAGTCCTTGGGGGTGTAAAAGGTCAGAACTCTGAAGACGTTGAAGCAACATCACTTTACACCAGTGGATGGATTTGCCCTCATTACATATCTTTTTTATATATATATATTTAAATATGTTCTATTTGCCGTATCCTCTAATGATAAGACTAAGATGACAACAGAAAAGCTCAAAGGCACTTTCCGCATATTCATCCTTAAAAATATAATCTCCATCTGTCCTTTTGTTTCAAGTTAATTCATGGCTGTCTATCATAGTAGGAAGAATATTGTTACCTGCAGTGCAGTATCTGCAGTTCTGGAAACATCAGTACCTCCTAGAATTGTGAACTTTTCACTATATGCATTAGGTGAATTGATTTTGACTTAATATTTCTGGTTTGGGTCGTATGGTTTGGTTTATCTTTGCATAGCCCAAAATCCAAAGTGTATAATTGTGAACTTTAGCTGTTGTGAGCAGTTACTAAGTGAGAACTTGGTGTGGAGCTTGTATGAGTCTTAAAACTAGAGATACTTCAGCTGAGAATTACCTGAGTTTGTTGCTTTTTCAGAACAGCAGCTGCAAGCCCCTGTGGCAACGGAGGGAAAAGGCAGGAGCGATGGAGGCTGGAAAATCGCATGTTGCTTATTTAACATGCTGTGGATTTACCTTTTGGAGTTTCCACCCAAGAACAGAGTTTCCTGAGGTTCTAGGTGCAAAATGCTTCGATCGGTACGCGTAGGGAAAAGGCTGGAATGGTTCTTCAGGGCCGTGTCTTGTCCCGGTGCTGCAGGGCCTGAAGGGACTTGCTTTTCTTACCTACCTACCGAACTGCGTTTTCCACTTTGCACAAGATTATCGCCGGCATACTCTGCAAACCCAGCTTTCCTTCCTGTTTAATATCCTTTCTATTTTCAGCTCTGCTCAAGTTCTCAGACTGTGCATGTCCCTGTAAGAATATTTTCCAGTGTTCATTAATCCACACACTTGGCATCATTCATATGCTGCTCTTTAACGCTGTTGCAATAGGTCAGAAGGAGATAAAAGACGTCTGGTGATGTGATTCAAATCATATTGTTCACTTCTGGAGCACAGTCCAGTACTGTGGAATTGTCTTGCTGTCCATCTCTCATCTTTAGCAAGACCATTGTGTGCCAAGGATGCAAATAAAGTCTTGAATGTTGCTATGTTTCTTTTAACATCCTTTAAAAATAGGTATTTCTTTTCCTCTTTGGGAAGGTTGTTCCCAGAAGCTGGCAGGGAAGAGGATAATTGTCTTCTGTGAGTTTACAAGAGCATCCTCTGTGTTGAATTAACTGCATGAAATTAAGAGATTTGCTTTGTGTGGAGTTGGGGCATGAGCCTGGCAGCATTTTATCAGGCGAGTAAAACATGGACACATACCTGCCATTGAGAGAAGTCTTAAAATGTGTATTTTATTTGTTTTTCCCCTTGAAAATACCTTTCTAAAACGAGGCACAATTTATATGACTGCCTTTGGGATTCTGGCTGAGAGAAGCTTGGCTGTATTTATGTTTGGACCTCAGGGGCCAAGACACCTTGTTGGGTTGAAATAAATCACTCGATGGCAGCGCCTGGTCTCAGCCCCACAGATTGAGTGTCGCCACGACGGGGCTGACACGCGGCTATTGTGGGGCTCAACCTTCGTATTTCATCTTCCAACCTTGCTGGGCGCTCGGCCTCTCGCACTTTATTCCCCCGTTTTCTTCTCCGGCTCATGAACTGGCGACTACAATTTGTGTGCCTGTGTCTTGGAGACTTTTGAAGATGCTGGTAACCCCTACTGGGTTAGAACAAAACCACGCGTTGTCCCGTGGTGTTGAAAGCACGTCGGAATTGTTTACGTGAAGTCCTATATGAATTCAGAGCTCGTTTATTGTCATATACATCAACAGCATCTCTATGTGATGCAGTTGACTTTAAAGGTCTTCTGTACAATTTTTATATGTAGCCTTGATATTAATATCAGGTGAACGGTGACAACTTTGTGTAACATGCATGCTCATTTTATTATTCATGTAGGAAATCACCGTAGAGTAGTGTGTGCTACAAAAACATGCTTTAGTTGACTGAGCACTAACTTCTCCAAGCAGAAAAGGCCTTAAGCAGCAACTGTTAAAGGGCACGCTGATCCTGTACGACTTTCATTTCTGTCTATAGTCGCTCGTAATATTTTCCTGTCACTGTGCCACTTGGAATTAAAATGTCATCTTTTACAAGGGTCAGTTCTGTATATTCCTGATTCCTTCTCTACCTTATTTGTCTGTTGGTTTTTTAAAACCTGGGCAAAAAGCCGCACTTGCGTTGGCTGGCTGGGATTTGCAAAGCTTGATGGCACCTGGGCATGATATTACTGTTCTTATATATCTTTACTTGTAGAGAATATGTTTTCTGGATACCGAACAAGGGACGGTACATGGAAGGAAATTAAGAAACATAGCTCTAAAGCATTTTCTGTAAGTTGCCTTTAAGTTTGTAGTTGTTTGGAGATGCGGATGGTGCCAGAGCCCGGGTGGCTCCTGGTGCTTTGGGCTCCCCAGGACACCCATTGCAACCACCTCCTGGCTGAGACAAATCAACTCAAAACCCGCTGATGTGCATATCCCGTGTGTTCCGTGGTTTGGTGGGTCTTTAAACAGCAAAATCCTTTCGAACGACAGCGTTAAGTCAGCACTGATGTGCATCTTCCTTTAGTTTTACACCCGCGAGAGCCACCGGTGCGTGAAATCCAACCTTCCCGGTGCTTGGGGGTTTCGATGAGCCGAAGGTTTTAGCCCTTTTCCCCAAAAGGGCTTGGCTACAAAAGTACTTCTATGACAATTAATACACACATTTAAAATGCCTGGTGTGCAATATTCCAGGCTCCAGGCAAGACTTGGGCATTTCAATATTTAATAAGCTCATCTTCCCAGTTGGGTGATGGTGTGCGAGGAGACGTGAAAGGCCATCCCGGTTGCGTTCCGGCCTCGTTGGAGAAGCAGGATCTCATTAAGCACAGGGAGCAGCAGTGTCTGAATTGCCTCGCCGCGCTTGGAGTTGAGCGGGATCCCCCTAAATCATTCCTGACTTTATGACGCGAGTTTTATTGCATATTTGTTCTTGCTTTTGTTCTGAGCCGTTGTTGCGTAACAGGGCGACTCTGACTTGTTGCTCAAGCGTCCCTCAGATCTGCGAATCTCCAACTGCAATAATAATCGCGGTTAGAGGTGCAAAAGGAGAGACCAAGCGGCTGGTCTGGTGAAGTAGCTCCTGAATACTGTCTATCAGGCTCCCATTTTTGTCCACTAACAACATATCCTCATATCCTCCTTCCTACACCCGCAGGGAAGGTGATATCAGGGCCACCCAAGAGGAATTTGCCCATTGGAAATCAGGCTACAATAAATAGTTAATTAACAGCGTTCCATCCGTGGTATATAGAGGTGAATAACACACTTCCATTCGGTTGTTTATTCAGAGAAGGTGCTATTTAACAGCTCAGCAAAGTGATTTCTTTGTTTTGTTGGAGTAGCTCTAAATAAAATTCAAAATGTTTTTTCCTTATTCAGCATATAGAAAGGTATTAATTGATGAAATTTTGAACCATAGCTAATTCTGTGGGGATTTTTTCACTCCCTTGTATCCTATGGCATTGAGTTATACAAGTTGAATTATGCTGAATGTTGAAATGCTGTTTGTATACTGACTTTTCCGTTTCTATAGTTTATCAGCTTTTCAGTCCCACGAGGAACAGAGAACAACTTCTTTCTTTGTGCTCCCTCCAAGATGTGTTTTCTAGGGCTGAGAACTGGAGAACGACTCTAATTACGAAGGAGAATCAAGGCAAGACTCCACTTAGGAGAACACGATTTGTTCAGTGGCATCTAATGGAAAAATAAGGGGTGTAATGGGCTTCCCTGCCCATTATCCGCTCGAGCAGCAGCTGAACTGGGTGACCTTTGCCGTTTGGAGTCATTTACTTGGCTCGTGGTAGAAACATAAAGAGGAGAAAGAGTCACTGCAAGTTCAAGGGCAAATCTCAAGAGGATTTCATTGCAGAGACTCGCACTCGGCTTTGCCCCCAAGAGTAGGGTGGAAATACAAGTGGGTTGAACTCAGATCAGTGAGTATCAAGCAAACTGTTATTAGTGGAAACAAAAGCCGCTTTTTTCACGCCCTATGGACAGTAAAAACATGGCAGAAGCTTTTGATCCAACTCTAATTTGGATGAGTCTGATGTTTAAATAACTCCGTTGTTTGGTTTGTAGCAAATCCTTTCAAGCAAATCCCTTTCCTCTTAGCAAGTTTGCCAGTTATTAATTTGAAGTGGTGTTGTCAGGTGGTTTTTTGTCCCAATACAGAGTTATAAGCATATGGGGACAGCCACCAGAAAATAAAGACCACATGCTACTTTTGAGTTGATTAGGGGGGTGTTTTGAATGCTCCAAATAATTCATTAGGATAAAGTGTTGCACCAACTGAGCGTGTTAAGTTGAGGGACAGAATGGACCAAAGAAATGGTGAGATAGTCGTTGGGTTTGTTCTGGCTTTTTATTGGAAGTTTGGTTTATGTTTAATGAAATAAGTTATGGGAAAAAAGGTGACCAGAAAGAAAACAAATGTGCGGTTTGTGCTCAGGTGTAAGAGCTGGTCGGGAGTTGTTTGTGGGAATCCTGATGTGTCCCAATGAAATGAAGGGCTTGGAAAAATGGAATTGACAATCAAAGGTTCATCCAGAATTAAAGCTTGTCTGGGTTTCATGAGAATGAAATGACTCGGTGTTAATATGCGCTGGGTAGGCAGGTTTAAGGGCATGTTCTTTGTTCTTATGGCTCCTTTTACGCTAAGGTATAAAAGCAATTTATCTGACCCATGTTACAGTGGGATGAATCACCCTGTGAATGTGCCTATTTCTTTCTTTTCTTTAAGCAATTACATAGCCCAATGAATAAGTAACCTGGCTGGAATTCTTCCTTTTCTGTATGTTAGAGGAAAATTGAGATTTTGGATTTTTCTCCTGATTTAGCAGAGGAAACGTTTCATTTGTTGGATGTTTTGTAGGATGATAAAGGAGCTCGTGGTTTGTTTCTATCCAGCACTCTGAAAATTCACCTGCTTTTCACATATGAAGCAGAGACAGCGTAGATTCAATGGCACAGAAAGATTTGTCCTGATACATATATCAGGAGAAATACAGCATAAAACCTATTAATGTAATTAGCAGGGCTCATTTGGAGAGCTTTAAACTAGGGGGATGGGGTTGTAGCTGGGCTTGCATCAGTAGGGCATCACCCTAGAGGTCATGAAAGCTGGGAGGCCTCCCATACCCCTGGGGTGAAATTGGGGTGCTCAGCTCGCTCTCTGAAATGCCTGCACACCAATGTGTGCGACATGGGGAATAAGGAGGAGTTAGAAACCTGTGTTAGGGCAGGAGACTATGACCTAGTGGCAATTATGGACATGGTGGTACAGTTCACACGAGTGGAATGTGGTCATGGATGGCTGTGTCTTTTTCAGGAAAGACAGGCCAGCCAGGCGTGGTGGTGGAGTTGCTCTTTATGTGAGAGCAACTACAATGTATTGAGTTTTGTCCAGACACGGATGCGGAGCAAGTTGAGAGTCTATGGGTGAAAGTGAAGGGGCAGGCTGGCAAGGGTGATACTATTGTGGGTGTCTATTATAGGGCACCAGATCAGGGTGAGGAAGGTGATGAGGCCTCTACAGACAGCTGAGAGCAGCCTCACAGTCACAGGACCTGGTTGTGGTGGGGGATTTTAATTCCCTGATGTTTGTTGGAAGGACGACTCAGCCGGCAGCCACAGTCCAGGAGGTTCCTCCAGTGCATTGACCATAACTTTCTGATGCAAAGGGTGGAGGAGCCAACTAGAAGAGGTGCACTGCTGGACCTCATCCTCACTAACACAAAAGGTTCCACTTAAATTGGAGAAGAAACTTGTTCCTGGTGAGGGTGGCAGAGCCTGGCCCAGGCTGCCCAGGGGGGTTGTGGAGTCTCCTTCTGTGCAGACATTCCAACCCGCCTGGACACCTTCCTGTGTAACCTCATCTGGGTGTTCCTGCTCCATGGGGGGATTGCACTGGATGAGCTTTCCAGGGCCCTTCCAACCCCTGACGTCCTGGGATTCTGTAATGTCTCTTTTTTCACAATTCACGTGCCGGTGGATCCAGCCGTTGCACCAGGGTTGGATTTGGGTACTGACACCTGCAAATGTTTGTTCTGTTTGCATCAACTAAAGGGAACGAACCCTTCACTGCAAAGGGGTTTCCAACCAACCCTCGTTCTGGTTTCATATTCGAGTGTGTTTTTCAGTTGTTTGTGCTTAAGGAAAAGCTTTAGACTCATTTTACAGCTGGTGCGCAAACCAAACCCCTAAAGAAAAGAGGGCAAAGCAGTGGAGTCCCCTATTTTCCCCATATCTTAACATCCAGTGCCATTGGGAAGAATCCCATGGGATGGATAAAATATCATTCCAAAGGCATGGATTTCAAAGGGCTGGCTGTGATATCCACTATTATTGTTCAGTATTGCTGCTCCAAGGCTGCACACCAGAGCTCAGATAAAAAGTAAAGCACATCCAACATCTCTGTTCAGTGCTGATTTACCTGATTGTGAAATCATTACTTGTGCAGAAAATAATAGCGATTATAGCCAAAGCTAGAGGAGGGGTTTTTGAGCTTAGGAAAACGCATTAATGTAACTTGGGCAATTGTTTTAGAGACCCGCTATACTGAGATTTTTCATAGTAGAAACCCCAGAGCACCATTCAGAGTTTGCATTTCTATTACCCAACATGGTTATAAAAACAACATTTACAGTTCTATTTAAAGGGCTGTTTGGTGAGGAATGTTTCAGAGAAATACCTGCTATCGTTTCTGCCTGGCTTGATCATTAATGTCACTGTGTGCAATAATAATAATGTGTCCAGCTATTTGAGCTCTGGCTCCCAGCCTGTGTAAATTCCAAAGTGGAGGTTAATCTGCTTTTTCAACGCTAGAGAAATAAGTTGTTAACATGTTTTCCTTTGCAAGATGACTTCAGCAGGATAGTTTGCTGTGAACAAGCCCCGTTTTGAAACGCTCGGAGCACTATTGAATCCATGGCTTATCTAGGATATCACCTTCTCGAACTGTGAGGTTCTTTCATATTTGGCTTTTTCCAACCTTATGGTGGAATTATCTTGCTCTCTGTTCTAAATCTTCTGGTAGACTGTGATAAATAACTCCTCACATTAAAAAATGTATTACTACATGGACGCTTTCAGAACCAGAAAAAATCTGTGTCCTTTTAAGAGTTGTTAATGGCCACGTTATAATTCCGATGATGATTTAAACTGCTGCAGGTTCATCTCCCATCCTTGTTTATCCAACACTTTGCCTTGAGAGGTTTCAATAAGAAGGTCCCTGTTCATACAGTGGTTTTAGTTCTGTGTTTTCAGCACAACTAGTGTTTTGTGAAGGCTTTGCTCCTTTTATTTCTATTTCAATGTTGATTTATATAGAATTATTTACATGAACAAGCTGGCCTGAAGTCCTTCCCGCACACTTGCTTTGTGACGTTTCTTTGGGGAAATGCTTAACCACATAATCATTTTATTTCCACTTTTAGTATTAGACATCCCGGCTACATGTATCCTCTTTACATTTCAAACCCGCTATTATTTTATAGTTTAATAGCATGTCTCGCTCTGTGTATATATTCTAAAAGTCAGATGATAAACCAGACTCCATCATCTCAAAGCGACTATAGATCTTGGTGCGGGCAAATTTATAGCTATTGCATTTTTGTGCTTGTGTCAGCTAACCTTGGCAAGCAGAATCCCACTCGCTATGGGGATGAGACGTATAAATCTCTTCCGCTTTCTCTTCCTCCTGGTTTTGAAACCTTGTCTTAGACCTTGTTGCCTCCTTTATTCATGGCAGCGAGAGTATCCTGTGGGTTGAAATTTCAAGGATCACGGTGTAATATTTCATCTCCTTTTTTATCCTTTTTTTATATTTCTTTCTCTCTTACCTTGATGCATAAAAAAGTTTAGACACCTTTGTGATGCTTAATATATTTGTTTATAGCCGGGAATTTTCAGGAACTGAAGTAATCTCCTAATGCCTTCCGTTTCAATGAATTGGTTGGTGACCGAGAGTCCTTGATTCATGTGATTTTCTACCACGATTCGGTGTCTCTGAGTAACACGGTTCTACAGTAATACAGTTTCCTCTATGCAATAAGCTGAGTGTTCTATGTCCAGACCCCTTTTGCTTTTCTCTCCACACGGCTCCAAAATTCAGAGCAGATCTTCTACAGCATGTCAAACGTTATTGCGTTTATGGAAAGTTTTTCTGGTTTAATGTTTTCCATTCTTTTAAACTAAAAACCAAATGATGGATTGAAATAATCAGTTAGATTTTTAAGCCAAAATTAACTTTGCTTCCTGAAGCAGTTCCAAGTTTCAAGGATCTATAAGGTTCATGTGTTTGGAAAAGCTTTGCCCATTGCAAACCCCTGACCCCACAGCTCCATTTCTTACCAACCGTGGCCTCTCTGGCAGCAGGTGATGAATGTTAAATGCATCTATCCTTTTAAAAGATACTTTAAAAGGCTTGGATTTTAAAGCATCACGCCTTAATTGCAATAGCGCCGCACTTGCTCTGTCTTAATCATTAGGGTTTTACCGCTAATCATCCCTGCAAACAAACGACATCCTCGCCTCACCCTGTTCATCCAGAAACACCCGCGCTGTCGGGTCTCATTAATTCCCAGATTTTCACCCCAAACCTGACCTGTTTACACTCCAGCTCAGCAGATCCATCAAGCCCAATGGCAGATTTATACAAGCAGGCAGCCGTCCGCGTGTGGAGAGCGACGGTGTACGCAAGAAATATGCAGATGTCGAATACAACCGTGCAGTCGGCAAATCGACTTTTGGGTATTTACATATAATAATTACCAGTGTGGGGAATTTGAGCATAATCCTATTTAGAGAGGCCATGCGATGCATATGGAGCAGCCCAAATACAGACTTTTAACTCTTTGTCTGGCAACGAGGATCCGTTTCTCGCAATAATTCAATGTTACTGAGCTTGCTGCACCTTAGCTATAAGATTGCAGGAATTTTTCCAGGATAGAGCTTTTCCAGAGTTATTTTGGGTTCAAGAATGTATCATTTCCTAAAAGTGAACTCCTTTGGTGCTGCTTATTGCAGCCGGGATAGCTATGGATATTCTTAATAGGCAAAAAGAGCAGAAAAGACAAAGGTTTGTAGGGTGGTCTATAGATATAGCGTTCACTTGATGGGAAGGGCTGACAGTTCTAACGATCAACGGCTATGGGGTGTAGAATCAATGGGTCTGGAGAAGGCGGGTTCAGATCCCTGGAGACGAACACGTCCCAGATTCGACTGTAAAAATCCATATATAGGGCTGTGCCGTCTGCTCTTTGCGTGCGGATGCTCCACTTTCCCCCATTCCTTTCTCACCTACGGTATAGCACAGTTTTCACCTATTTTTACCATTCAAGACCTGGAACACGGATCTGTTAGAAACGGGAAATGTGTTGAAATGTGTTGTGTGTTTGAACTAAATCTTTCGGGTTCTGTGCTTTAATATTGGGGTGGATGCTGCGGCACAAGGAGACAAAGCTCGTTATTGATCTGTTGCTATAGCTCAGCTCCTCAAAACATGCAGTTGATTTTCCTGTGTATCACCTACCTGGTATTTTTCTAGAAAATGACAGCACATAAAGAGCCTTCCCCGGCTTGTTTTACCATCTTATGCTATTAATGCTTTTAAAGGTGAAGATTTGTTTGGTTTCCTTTCTCTTAAAAGGCTTATGTACATACACACCAGCTATAGATGAGGTTTCCTTTTGCAGATTTTCTTAATTTGGATAAGAAATCTTAATAGCGATGACAGTTGGATCACCTTGAACGGAGCTCCCTATCGATTTTCTTATTTTGTTTGGTTTTACTGGTTTTTCATCTCAAGTTTCACTGACAATCGGCATTTGAAGGTGTTTCCAAGTTGAGTTAAAGCAGCGCCTGACATCTCCCTCCAGGATGGAGAACCTGACAAGCATAAAATCATCACCAGAGGGTCCTTATTGCTGCGAAACACCGGACCAGCAAACCTGCTGGGTTGAGAAGATGAGACGGAACGTCGGGAAGGTTCATGGTCTGTATTTTCCCCCCTGGGCACACACTCAGTATTTCTCCCCATCTCAAGATCTGGTCACCCCCAGCACTGCGATTCCCCCGCCTGTTTTATGCTCTATTGTCATCAAATTAAACAATTTAGAGGTATAAACACTCCTCTGTCCCTTCCCCCCAGTTTCCCATCCATCCTGGAAGCGCATTCATTATGATTCTCACGTAACGAACAGAAAGCAGCGTGATGATTCGCACAGATGAAAACCACGTTAAATAAGTTTCTCCTTATATTATCATTGCTGGAGAATGATTTTGTCTGTTGGGAATTAAATACCATGAAGCTGGGTTAGCAAATCATCTCCGTCTATTCTGATGGAATCTCTAGGGCTTTGTATCTAGATAAGCACACAAATAGTAATTGGGGAGCAGGGATAAAAATAAAAAGTAGCTACTAATTTTTTGCTAGACTTAAGGTTTTTTTTCAGCTTAGTTATGCAAATATTCTAAAGTTAATGGTGCCTTCAGTGACAGCAGTAATAACATTTCTACATCTGACCATTAAGTCCTTGGTTTTGTTCCATTCACTTGTGCCTAGATAATAAATCTCTTCCACCAACCAAGTACAGACTCACTCACGACCCTCTGCCCGCTACATGTATTTTAATTCTATTTTAAAATGTCACGCAATCTTTAGTTTAGCGTAGAGATATGGTCGTTACTTAGATGAAAAATCATAACCTCCCAGCGAATTCTTCAGGGAATTAAAATGCCGAGGATGCGGTGGAATATTTTTATAAACTCATTTATGTATATGAGTTAGCTTAATTTTTATCACTGAACGCAGGCTGTGCGGAATTCTAACCAGCTGAAGCACAATTCTCTGTCTTTTCTGCATGGCTGCGGTGCTGCCCGTTCTAATAATAGCAAGCGTTTTGAAACATGAGATAGGAAATTCCTGCATGAAAGAGGGAGTTTGGCTTGTTATTGTCAGCTCGAATTCTGGCTATTCTGCTGAGAAGTTAATAATAAATAAAGACCAAGGGGCATGTAGCACATTATGGGTTTGATCCTGCAGTTGCTCCCTGGAGATGTTTGCTTGTCTGAGGATGGCAGGATCAGGATCTTACTTGGAATATAAAGTATCCACATTATGAATTGAGGAGACAAGGCAGGTTTGACCGTATATGTGCTTGGCGCTTGATTTAACGTGTAGATTCCATAGATCCGCAGCTACTGGGGGAACAACCACCTGCCCAAAGGGGCTGGAGTGAAGGCTGGGATTCAGATAAGCACAGGAGTGTGTGTATTTTCATACAAATAACATAAACACGTGTGCAAAATGGCATCTCCTAACGAACCGAGGAATCCCAGGCGGAGGCTTTAGTGGGATCTGCTTTCCCTGTTGAAAATTCCCAAGTGAAATAGGTCAAGAAGGGCAGAAAGTGATGTTCCTGCTGCTGCTTTTCCTCCTGCCCTGTCCTATTTTAGTCTCTTTGCCTCTATTTAATATTTGGATGGTGAGCTTTTAGAGCAGGGACTGTATCCCAAGCAGCGGCGTGCAGAGCTCTTCCTTCAGATGGTATCCTGAGGCCACCTGTCCGACCCATTAAGACGCTTCTGCTGAATGAAACGCTGCTTAAAGTTGCCCAAATTTAAATCAGGTAGGTCCTAGAATGCCTGAATGTGAGTGGCAATGAATGATATTCCCCTGCAGCACAGAGTTTGGCGCAGGACGGAGCGTTTTTCTCAGCCCCATGATCAAGTGTCGGCAATTTGGTGCCACGGCCGTGTCACTGCGGTCACACCTTCGACTTCGTTGCGCTTGGTCCATAAATAAGATAGATAAAGAATGCAAAAAAGGACATTTTTAGCGAGGTTTCTGAGTTTTCTGGTGGATAGAACTAAGCAAAAAAACCTTCCTATTTTAATAATGTGGTGTCATCCGCGGTCCATGAGCAGCATCACGTCTCGGCGCCGCTGCACTGTCAGGCACTTCTGGGCAATTAACACTGAGAAGACAGCGTCTAACACATCCCTCCTTGCACAGAACAAACCTCCAGATATGATTGTTTCATCACAAAAAAAGAAGTTAATGCTGCTCTGGTTTACAAGCTGGATTTTAATACAGCCTGACAACTTGTTCTTGTATTTCTCTGCTAAGTACACATCTCGGTGCTGCTGTTCTGTCCCCGGTACAACAAGCTGACAAGAAAGAGCATATTCACAGGGAAACTGGGGTAAGAGCCGAGGTGCAGCTTTTGAATCGGGTCTGGTTAAATACATTGTGATGGCATATCAGATCTTTTACCCAAATTAAAATCTGAAGGGCTCTTGTGGCTTTTTTTAGGTTTTTCGCTTCTTTTGCCACCTTAAAAAGGGATGGGAAGGTGGAAGCCTTTGGTGTTCAGTGAGAAGCACACCATGAATTTGCCTTTTGGGCACTCGAGAACCCAGTTTCACGTGGAGCAACCTCTGTGCAGCCAGCAAAGCTGAAATACCTATGGAAAGTTACCCTTTTCCTACACAGGTGAGACCAAACATCATCTCAGCAGATAAGGCAGGAAAAGCATAGCTGAAGAAAAGCTTTAAATCACACCTGAACGTGGTTTAAACCAAGGTGATGTTTATGCACGTGCTCTAAATGTTATACACCGATTGAATTCATTTCTGCGTTTTCATTCTAATATTAAATGAGTCAGTTAAAGCGGATTTATGTGATTCAGGCCCCATTGTCTTTATGAGGAGTTGGTTGCTGGAAGCGGATCTGCCTGAATTGATTCTCTGAACTAGTTTAGGGAGAAGGGGATGATGCAGTGAGTAAAAATGGAAAGTAGGAGAGTTTCCAAGTAGCAGCGGCTGCTTTGTTTGGCTGGGACGCAGTCTGTATCGCAGCGTAATAAATGACATTGCACTGCCTGTTTTCTCTCTGCGGAATGGACAAGGGGTTTTCATTTCATGCTCCATTCGCAGCCAGCGACAAGGATTTCACATACTCAGCACCTGCACTTAGCATGGGGGAAGAACAGTGACGTATTTATGGAGTTGCATCGCAGTAATTCCGTTTCCAGAGCACCAAGAACACGATCGATGCCGAAAGGGAAAACCAGCTGAGGCAAAGACCTCGTGTACGTTTGCCATACGTGGAAAGCTTGACAGGAGCACGCGAGGTTTGTAGAGGACGCTCATCTCCTTTTGCAGACTGGAAATGGCGCTTGTGGCTTTGTTGGGATGTCGGGATTTGGAAGGGAAAGAAAAGGTTGGTTGTTTTTGAGAAGGGAAGCCAGTTTCTCCACAAATACAAGAGGATGAGTAGTCTTATCCTGGAATATTGTTGTGATGGACTCAGCATCCTCCTTTTCCTTCTCAGGAGCTTTTCTCCAAGCGAACCTTTCGTGGTCCTGCTTCCTCATTGCTATGACCTGCAATTATTTAGTATCTACCCTCCCATTTCCAAGAGCAATTGAGTTTCGTTCTACACCACATCAGTGGTATTCAAAGAATTGAAAGGTCTCTGAATATCTCAAAAATGAGGTGTTTATATTTTTCTTATCATTGCAGCCCATCCCACTAAATTAGGAAGGAAATTGAAGCTCAAAGCCCAGGTTTTCAGAACTCTTGTGCAGGGTAAGGCACTTTCTTTTACTGGAACGGAGTAGCTTTGGGTGGAATATGAGCAATTATCTAGAAAGATCTGTTAGTGGATTAGCCAAGGAAGGGCAAAGAGCTGAGTATCTTCTGTCTCATACAAATAAATGAGCTACATCTGAAGATTTAAGCAATCAAATTTGCATAATGAAGGTGTTTATGCCACATTATAGTCACCTGGTTTACAAATTCAGTGAGCATTTCACCACCATTATCTGCCGTCAGAGCAGAAAAATGAAACATTTGGGTGAAAATAGTCTGTAAGGCGATGTGAATGGATTTTACTTCATGCTTCTTAACATCTGATCTTCAAGACAATTCCTTATTTGAGGGGTAAACTCCCATTGCCATATCAGCGGTTGAAAATGTAGGGTTGGCGCATCGAGCTTGTAGTGATTTTGGGTAGGGGGTTGAAATCCTGCCAGCACTATTGGACTGTTTGGGCAACTTGTCCACATCTTCATTAGTTCTGGGTGTTTCTCCCTTGTAGGCCTAAGGAATTTCTCTCTGACCTCTAGAACATGCAAAATGTGAACTGTGTCTCAATTTTCTTCCCTTATTTAATTCGTGTTATTGGTGGGAGGTTTAGTGTTACCTCTTCCCAGCCGTTTTGCTCAGGAAATCCATAGGTACCACACAGATCCATTCCATTAACTCTTTGCTCTGTAGTTCTTCATCCATTCCAGACTTGCAAGCTGAGGTGATGCCCTTATAAGAAACAACCTTTTCATTCAGAAAGACAACAGATCATAATAACTTACTATAATACAGAGTGCCTGTAGTGTAAGGGACCAAAGTCATCCGATTCATTCCAAATTTATGAAGTTATCATCTTCAGGCTGTAAATGAAGGACAAATTTAGCATCCAAATTCATAGTATCGAACGTGCGATCTACAATACAGAATGCCTGTGGACTAAGGGACTGAAGTTGACGGATTTAGTCCAAATTGGTGACGTTCTAGTTTCCAGACTCTAAATAAAGGGCAAATTTAGCATTCAAATCCTTTTTTTCTGTCTCCCTCTTGCAGTCTCTAGGTGACGGAGTCAGATTTTATGAAGTGCAGCTTTCTTCCAGACTAGAATAAAGGTACCTGTTTCTGCAGTGATTTATACGGTGCTTCTGTTTTCTTTTATGCATCTTGGATGCGTCTCCCTCTTTCATTTTTTTTTTCCTCCTGTAGCATGAAGCTAATTCTTACACTAATGATACATTTTCTTGCACATTATTTTGGAGACACTAAATAATACACAAGTGTTAGATGTCATGTATTGTTTCTCAAACTCACGTTGACCTCACAAGAAAAAGAAAGACTCACAGAACCACAGAATCCCAGAATATCAGGGGTTGAAGGGACCTGGAAAGCTCATCCAGTGCAATCCCCCCATGGAGCAGGAACACCCAGATGAGGTTACACAGGAAGGTGTCCAGGTGGGTTGGAATGTCTGCACAGAAGGAGACTCCACAACCCCCTGGGCAGCCTGGGCCAGGCTCTGCCACCCTCACCGGGAACAAGTTTCTTCTCAAATTTAAGTGGAACCTCTCGTGTTCCAGTTTGAACCCATTACCCCTTGTCCTATCACTGGTTGTCACCGACAAGAGCCTGGCTCCATCCTCCTGACACTCCCCCTTTAGATATCTGGAAACATGAATGAGTCCCCCCTCAGTGTCCTCTTGTCCAGCTCCAGAGCCCCAGCTCCCTCAGCCTTTCCTCACCCGGGAGATGCTCCACTCCCTTCAGCATCTTTGTTGCCCTGCGCTGGACTCTCTGCAGCAGTTCCCTGTCCTGCTGGAACTGAGGGGCCACAACTGGACACAAGATTCCAGGTGTGGTCTCCCCAGGGCAGAGCAGAGGGGCAGGAGAACCTCTCTGACCTACTGACCACCCCCTTCTAACCCACCCCAGATTCAGATTCTTAAGGCAGCTCTTTACACCGACCTTCTGAGCTGTTTTTTGACTCATCCATCCCACCTTTTGACTCTCCAGGTTTTAGGTTGTTGGTTCCTTTTTGTAAAACTTCGAGGTTAAACCTGCTCCTGGTGCGGCATCCCAGAAGGAGAATGTTTTCAACCTGTTAAATCTCAAATGGTTCACTGCAGTTCTAATTACAGCCCCTCATCAGAATAACCTCCCGTAGCAAGAAGTGAAAAAAATAAAACCACAAAAAGCATCATTTCTCTATATGAAGACAATCGATTGCAACCTATAAAGCTACCGATTATCCAAGATGTGCTTGTTGGGTATTTTAACTGCTACCATAGAATAAAATGCAGGTTTCCAGGCGCTATTTCGTTCATCTGGTGTGACCGAACAAATGGGAAGCTTTAAAAACCACACAGTAAGTCACTGACTGTAAGCGTTTAATTGCCATTGACAGTTCTGGCCAATTAAATCTCTGCAATAATGATCACATCAGCAAAAATTACCGGATCTTTTGTGTTCGGATAACCGCAGTTCCTAATTGGAATATGGTTCCAATGAAATCTCTTGTCTCCGTTACCGAAATGAACATGAGGGATCGGGGGGATCAGCAGGTTTTGCTTGGGGTGCAAGAGGCAATTGGGATTTTTGCAATGGACGCTCTTGTGTTACGGAATTACACGATGGTTTTGTTGTTATGGACAGTATGATGGGTTTTTAGTTCACTTTTGTGCATTCCAGTTACATTTTTATTCTTCAAATTTCAATTTTAAGCTCTTTTTCTTTAGAATTCACGTCTCATTCTTTTTAAAGCAATACAAGCTAATTTAATCAAGCGGTCTTTAGAATAATAGAAAAGTTATGCTAATTTTTGGCGATTAAATTGTATCTCTTGTTTTTTTTTGCTCATGAAACGCGTCCTTACTTTGCGAGGAACTCGCTCTTTCTTTTCTGGAGGGTTGGAATTGTTTCTTTAATACATTCCAAGCTCATTAGGAAAGGACATCTTGGAACGGACCCTGCGAGCAAAGGGAACCACCGCTGCAGCCTTTGGTGCCTTTCAGGAACGTATTCCAACCAGAGTTGTTAAGGCAAACCTAATATCTGGGTTCAGAAGAAGTAAATACCATTATGGCTATGTAAGAATGCTTATTTTTTAAAGGTCCTGAAGTTGTTATTGCTGCGGCGATGGATGTTTCTATCTCCAGGCTGCACCACTAGGCTGCAACGTGGGGGTCTCACGTTTGCTTGTTGCTCTCTGAATGGTCTTTATCCCTCGCTAAGCCTTTTGAAATAATTCATTAAATAGCACAAAACCTCTTGGCACGGACTGTTGGGGTTTGCCAAGGCTACCGAGTCCTTCAGAGATATATTCGTGCACCTTTTCTTTTCCCTAGGTGGGCTTTCTGTTGCCGTAAGGCCATAGAAGTTCAGCTTCCTATATGGCTTTCATAAAACTGACTTAGACAACCAAATATATCAACGTTAAGCTAAGCTTTTTTTCCATACAGTATGCAATCCCTTACCCTTCTATTATCTCACTGTTTACTGTGCAAGGCCCATCTATTTTTTCCATCCAGTTGCTCCTGACTAAATAACCTGACACGCTGTCTCCTCAGCAGCTGCTTTGCTTTCCCGTGTTCTGCCGGTGATGCACAAAGTCCCCACGTATTTGCATATGAAATACCAGCTCCAAGTCACATCTGTGTGTCGCAGGAGAATAATGAACCACCGAGCAGCGGGCCAGGCAACTGATTTGAATGGCACTCGGGTGGTGGCCCATGGAAATTGTTCTCTTATGCAGACTTAGTGGGAATTTAAGCATCCAGCACACCCTTGTCCTTCGGAACCGTCTATTTGAGCGTCGGCAACGTTTTACAGCTTGCGTGTCGTAATGGAAGCAGTTGGGGTCTAAACTTGAAACTAGCACTTAAACTGAGCACGTCTTATGAATTGAGGCGTTGTACGCAATAAGGAGCGCTGGGCAATCAATTAGTGTATTGTAATTGTTTATCCTTCCTAATTCCCAATGCTCGTGTGCCCGATGCTCGTGGCACGTGCAGTTCTAATGCACAGCGTTGTGCGAGGCTGTGTGTTTTTAAACTATTAGGGCTTTAAGTACCAGAGATGTGCATCATATATAACAATCCCATAGAAAAATATAGGATATTTTAAGGGATAAATCTAAGAAACACAAGCAAAAGGAAAAACAGGCTGTTTGAGCAACTGTGATATAAATGTGGTAGAACTATAGTTAGGTGGGGAAAGCTCTCACAATCTCATACGTGTATTTTTACGCAAGAACGGGGGTAAGATTGTTAGTGCAATATAGATAGTAGATCGGTAGGAAAAGCTTCTAAGAGCTATAGGTTGGTGTGAGTGATGGTTAAACCCAGAGCAAAGGACTCAAATAGTGGATGAGAAAGGTTTAGTTTTGCTGAGAGCGTTTGTGAAATCTGGGTCTGTTCTGGAATGCAGGTGGAGTCACATCCCACCCCGACGTGCTGTCGAAATCCTGAATTTTGCCACTTTGCTTTTCAGTTTATTTTAGTTGTGGAATTTAGAGTGATTTATTGTTGCCTTTCTCCTGACTGGATGTAATGCAGTGCCCGGCGTCTTCTGAGTAGGGCAGGATGTTAAACGGCTTGATAGAATCGATGCATTCTTTTGATTGCTGTAATTTGTAAATCAATTAACTAAATCAAAAGATAAAAAGCTGAATTGGCAACAAAGGCAAGTTGGGGTTGTTGTGTTCTTTTTTTTCCATCTAGGTAGAGACAGACATTTGCTAATACGTAGGAACCAGTGGCAAATCCTGGCACATCAGTTGTGTTGCTGGAGAGCACAATATCACAGAATCACAGAATCCCAGAGTGTCAGGGGTTGGAAGGGACCTGGAAAGCTCATCCAGTGCAATCCCCCCATGGAGCAGGAACACCCAGATGAGGTTACACAGGAAGGTGTCCAGGCGGGTTGGAATGTCTGCACAGAAGGAGACTCCACAACCCCCCTGGGCAGCCTGGGCCAGGCTCTGCCACCCTCACCAGGAACAAGTTTCTTCTCAAATTTAGACCCAGGCTCAGCGAGACCCCGGTGCTTTCTGGAGCTAATTTGGGCAACTGCAAGCAATTTAATATTGAATTAAGCATTATACAAGATCAGTTTAAACCCAGACAACAGCAACCTAAAAAGTGCATATTTTCCTTCAGTTGCCAATTTGTCTGTTGCTAATTAAAGGGAGGACCAGATAAAATATTTGTTTTGCTTTCAAAGTATGATTTACACCTGTTGGTAAGAGCAATTAAGCTTTTAATTCTGTAAAATACCCTCGATTTTATTTATGCAGAGATTTGATGCTTTTATATTAGTCAAAGTCCAAACAGAGGAATGGAGCCCAAATGGTGAGGGGGTATCCAATTACTTTTGTCTCAGCCAACAAACATGCTGCTCTAATTAAAAGTCTGCATGGAATATTTATAACCAAGGAGAAGAAAAGCTCCCGACGGTAAGTGTGCCAAAAGCAGTGGAAATCCTCCGAGTTGGGGACTCATCAGCTCCTCTGTTGTTGTTTGTCTTTGTTTTCCCAGCTCTCAGGGCATGAGTGACAGTTTGGATGAAAGATATACGGTGTTATTAAACACTAAATAGTTGAGTTCGCTGCAGGAATTACTGCGTGAAATCACATCGCTTGCATTAGGGGGGTCAGAAGATGTTTATAATGTTCGTTACCGGTCTTCAAAAGTGGATAAATGTGTAATCGCGGTCGGTGGGAGTGCGTTCAGAGAGCGTAGCGGTGCTGATCCCAGCCCTAAAATCAAGTTTCCCTTTAGTCAGTAACCTCAAAATGCCTCTTAGGGTATTTTCATCAGTGGATTTTGAAGGGCTTGGCACCGTTGTTCCCATTTGTGGGGATGTGGAAGCTTTACATAAGGGTCACCGACAGCAAATGCCGTGGCCAGAAGGGAACAGGAGTGTCTGTGTTGCTGCTCCCCTCTTCCCCGCCTCATTTCTCTAAATACTGGGGTTGTTTATGGGGTTCTATTCACAAATAGTCTTTGGAAGGGCCCTTTTTGGTGAGGTTTGGAGTTAACATGCCAAGCAGCACCGAACTGAGCAGTTCCTGCCCACACAGCGGCGTATGGATCAGTAATTCTCCAGAATCCCCAAGCGATAGCTGGAAAAGCTGCGGGTGATGAGCAGCTTTTAAGCAGAGTCCCATTGTCACCCTATGTGGGGAAATGAAGTGCTGGGTGTCTGTTTCCAGCAAATGGAAAACTGAATTTTTATACGCTATGATATCTATTTTATTATTATTATTATTTTCCACTGGTCATGGTCTTAACTCTGTATTACACAACTCTAATTATTGTGGTGATGGTTTGATGTCGTTCTCCCCTACCTTCTTCCCAAAGTACTGAGCATAACTCTATATCCTCTTATAGAGAGAAATATAAAAATCCAATTGGGTGGTATGTGCCCTACAAGTCATCTTTCTGTTCAATGGAGAAGAGATGGGAGCAGAATGGAATATTAAGCTTCATTTATTTAATCGTTATCTGAATGGAGTTCACCTCGTAATTCCCGTGAGGTCCCTTGGCTTTGCCGTTCTGTAATTTTATTGCTGGAAACAGTGGCTGTGAAAAGCGCTATTTAGAGCACAATGTGTGTTGGGGGAGAGGAGAACAAAAGGGGTCTCGCCCCCCCTTGCCCTTATTTAGCATATTGTTTGAATAGGTGGGTTGGGAGCTCGCTAACAGCTTTTCTAATGCAGTATGTGGGTTTTCCAGCCGCCGATCGCCTTGTGCGGAGCTGCTCCTGCAACCCCACAGAGAAAAGCCGCAGGAACTCAGGTGCTTTCCACTAAATCCCTGCAATGGAAACGTCCAACCATCTCTAAAAGCCTTAGTCTCTATCTGTGTCATGCAATCAGAAAGGCTTTTATTTACTAATCCACGTGTAGCTATTTAAAAACTCATTTCTATAGAATGAACTTAACGCAGAACATTGTTGGTCGTTATCTTTGTTCCTGGCGGTCTCATGGAGCTTTTTTGGCTTGTTAATTGTTGGAGGCACGTTCAAATCTCCTGACCTCAAAGAAATTTGTCATTAAATATCTATATCTACACATGATGCGCGGTAGGTTTAAATACATGTATTTAAGTCAGGGTTTATAGCAGCATCTGCTACAGTAGACTGTGTTGCACAGTTGTGCTGCAGCAAGTAGATCCTGATATTCTTAGCACTTCAGCTCATCATCTCCTCTGCTGTCCACCAGGATAATTATAGCGACCAGCATCACGTTCCAAGAAAACAGGGAAATAACCCAATTTCCCATAGTTGCAGGGACTTCTGAGCTGCTTCCCTGTGCTCAGGGGCTTCGTTTAATCCCCTTTTGATGGGGAGGGAGCAGAGTGGAGCATCTGGGGGGTCTGGAGCGAGTTTGGGCTCTTGCAGAATCCACATTTTGTTTGGGGACTCTGGAAGATTCGGGATCGTTTGCTGCTCTACCTGACTCAGAAGAAGGCAAGTTGTGGTTTATTTGCTCAGAGGCTGGAAGAATAATGACGTTAGTACGTATAGAGGTGGTTTTTCCCGCTGCTTCAGGTGTCCAGAATTTTCCTTTGATCTTGTATAATTTTTTATATGTTGCTCTCGGGGGGGAAAACAATCCCAGGATTGACTATTACATGAACTATCTGGCCGTCTTCTTAATGATTCCTGACAATTGGATTTAAAAGATAATGATAGGTGGGACTTAGTAATGTACAATAATGCCTGCAGTATGTTTTTCAGTGACACCGATGTTGCCTCGATGCTCCATTTTCTGATTGTTGGAGCATATCGCTTGGTGGTTTCTTTTGCTTCTTTTGAAGACCTATTGCAACAAAATGTAGAAATATTCTCCTGTTAACATCAACTTTAACAAAACAACCAAACAAAACATTAACACAAGGAGAAAAGTCTTGTTCTTCAATGTAAAACTTATGGGTTTGTTACTAAGGTGGGTAACCTGGCAAAAAGCAGAAAAAAATAAAGCTTTAAAAGCTATTTTTTCATAATAAGTTTAAGGAACTAAGTTTTCTGAACTGGATACAAGGAGTCATTAAGCTGAAATTTGGATTTGCGTCATGAAATGCACCGAATAGACCCTGTACGTGAACAGAACTTTCTCCGTCGCTAATGAAAGTTCATTATGGATCTTTGCATATTCTCCTTGCCGAGGCCAACTCATTGCCCCAGTAGATCAATTAACTTTTCTTTGCCATCTGTTCGCTCAGCCATTCGTTCTGTCAACACCGCGTTTTCTGGTGGCTTTGAACATCGTCCGGAGCTGGCGAGGAGCTGCTGTCTGCAGCCTGAAAGACCTTGGGAAGAGTCTGGAAATGAGGATTTAGCGATGGTGGGTGGCTTGTTCTTCATTCCGTTCAATAAACGTTGGATGGGGTGCTCCTCTTGGTTTCCAGAGGTAAGCGGATCCATCCCTTCAGCTCTAGGCCTGATTCTAGTTTTATATAGTAGCGCTGTGATCTCTCCCTGACCCGCCGTGAGATTCGGATCAACCCATTGGAGACCAAGAGTCTGGGCCTTCTGAATTGCGGGAGGACTTTGAGCAGCGTATTGTGCTGAGAGGCTCCTGCTCAGAACGTCGCGGCTTTGTTAGGAAGGCACAAAACGTTGAAAACTTTTGAGAACACGGAGAACCAAGAGCTCCGAGGTCTTATTGAAAGTGTCTCTGCCCCAAGATACACCAGGTATGTCTGAAGCTATGAAGGTGTTGCTCATCTCCTGATGCTCCTGTAGAACGAGACATAGAAATATAGCTACGAAGGGTATACTATAGGTTATACATGCTGGTGTTTGTAAGTCCTTGGGTGGAAAAAGGGAGTTGGAACAAATGGGCTGGTTTGGGTTACGGCGTTGTCCTGGTTTTGTTAAAAACAAGTTTCTCTTGTAGTGAATTTGCCTGTGAGCTAAAGCTTCATATTAAGCTGCATTTTGCTGGAGAAACAGACACATGTTTTGGTAACATGAGATCTTGTCCTTAGTCTGTATGGGGATTAAAACCCCGGCTTATTCCTGGCTATAGGTCACAGCTCAGATGTACAGATCTCTTGGAATGTTTGTTTGGGCTGAGATGGAAGTGTTTATCAGAGTTTACTGTCACCCTAGGCCTCTCTGTGCTTCTCTCATAATGCTATCAATAAAAAATAAATAATAAGAGCACCTCCAAAAAGCCTAGAGCATCCATCTTCCTTGAAGAACATCTTCACCAAATAAAACGGCAAGATTAGATCTTTTTGTGTGTGTTAATGTTACCTAACTTGTTATTGCTCAGGAGTATTGCAGATCTCGCTTTTCTTTCATCTCTGCAGAAATGAATCAATAGCAAGAACATTATGGTTTAAAATAGTAATAATCTTTACTGAGTTCCTGTTTTTCACACAGAATCCCAGAATGTCAGGGGTTGGAAGGGCCCTGGAAAGCTCATCCAGTGCAATCCCCCCATGGAGCAGGAACACCCAGATGAGGTTACACAGGAAGGTGTCCAGGCGGGTTGGAATGTCTGCACAGAAGGAGACTCCACAACCCCCCTGGGCAGCCTGGGCCAGGCTCTGCCACCCTCACCAGGAACAAGTTTCTTCTCCAATTTAAGTGGAACCTCTTGTGTTCCAGTTTGCACCCATTACCCCTTGTCCTGTCACTGGTTGTCACCAGAAGAGCCTGGCTCCATCCTCCTGACACTCCCCCTTTAGATATCTGTGAACATGAATGAGTCCCCCCTCAGTGTCCTCTTGTCCAGCTCCAGAGCCCCAGCTCCCTCAGCCTTTCCTCACCCGGGAGATGCTCGAGGTGTGCGGATGAAAAGCTGAAGATGGAAGCTTTGAGTCTTCTGATAAACGTTGAATAGTTGGGTAAATGCCAACCCGATAAGGTGTTTAGTGAATTTCAATTCTGTTGTTGCCATTATTTGGAGGAGGCTTAAACCGCAGTGAGCAGAAGATACTTCACTTCCGAATGGCGATGCTCATGTTTCTTTGATGTTCGTTAAGTTGACCATTTTAATTAATGCATCTTAAATTTCCTCGACATCCATCCATGGACGAGTGCAAGATGCCTGTGGAGGGGTGTTTAGGTACTTTTTCAAATGGAGCCTTTGTTTTCCAGAGCTTTCTGAACTGAACGCAAAGACAATGCACAGTAGAAAAACAGACTTGTAAGAAACAAAATTAACATCAAAAAGCTACTTTTGATTCTAGTTCCCTGAGTTTGATCAGGGGAATGAATAGATTATTAAGACTCAATATCCTTATATCATCTCCTGCCATCAGTACAGAGGAAATAAGTATCCAAATCACTAAATTGCTTGAAAGCTGCTTGGCAACTGCAAATTATAAAATGGGTCATCTGACTCATTTGTTATTTCTTTCAAAGACGTGAAGAAGGGAGAAAACCAGTTCAGGATTAGCGCAAGGAGGAAATGCTGTTTCAGGCTGCCCTGGAACAGCATCAGGGCTCTGCCAGAACTATGACAAGATGCAAAACGTTCAGTAGTTATTATATATTATTAAGAATAAAACCCAGCTGTATGTCCCTTTGGTCTTGTCCTTTTCATCCCCAGAGCAAGCCTAAACTTGAGTATAACTTACACTTTGGGTTTTTTCCCTGTTTCTTTCCCCATTCCTTCTTTATTGAGAAACTTTTTGCTTCTTAATCATGAGCAAGGGATAAGGGAACAAGCAGTATTTCCTGCAATCAGTAAATAATGTGGAGCTTGGAGGGAGGAAATGGGAAAGCTATTGAGAGAAGTAAATGAAAATGAAAATGGAATTACATTGCTTTACAAGATGCAGATATACCAAAAGCAGTTACAGACATAAGAGGCAATCCTTTCTGTCATTTGTAGTTAGGTCTTAGGATGAGTTGATGCTTTTTGCTTTGTTTCAGTATTAACTCCTTATTAAGATCTGTCTGTTGTGGATTTCACTGTTTTATCCATTTGATAAACCTGTCTGTACAAGGCAAAGAGCTTTTTTATTAGTGTTTCAACTGAGCTGTCCTTTCGGTGATGAGAAGAGGTAGAATACAAAATGGATGAGAAGCACAATTGAAATGCACAGATTGTGCATCCTTGGAAGTAGGTGAAGCTGCCCCGTCCCACCGTGAGGAGCAGCACATCAAGATTCCTCACAGCTGTTTTTCAGGTGCTTATCTCGACTCCTTCGCAGGCAGTGAATGATTCCTCCTTATGGGCTTTGCTCAGCAACAAACCACTTCAGGAGAATTGTACCGTGTCCTGTTGTGCAGAGGTGTAAAATCAAGATGAACAGCAGAGGTAACGTCCCGCGTGGCCGAGTGAAGATGTGTGTGCAACGTGCATATTCAATGACTGCTTGATATGTATCATCTGAGTGTGGAACAGTCACCTGAGAGACATGTTGCTCTATGTCAAAACCTTCACGTTCTTGCTGAAGACCCAAAGTTCACCTCATGTCTTGGGAGAAGAAATTTAGCCTTGGGAGAAGTGTCAGCAAAGGAAAGCTGCTGTAATCTTGGCTCTACTTATCCCTCTGCTGTTGCTTCCAAGAGCACAAGCAAGAGCCAGAATTTGCCACTTACTGAGAAGGGTTTAAACAGTCAGCTCCCATTTATGTTTTCTCAGAAATAGTTCTGAGCAGAAACACTACCAGGGAAATGGAATTTGCTCTGGGCTTATCTCTGTATTGTGACTTACGGGGATTTTGCCAGGTAAATTGTTTGTGGACTCGCACAGGTCTGAAGATTGCTGCTGTCATCTTGATGACAAAAATATGGGACTTTTATTTGTGCCTTCTGGGAGCCACGAGGTTAAGAAAATGACTGTGATTTTTTTTATTTAGTTACCCAGAGTGTCTTTTGAAGTGAGAATCACATCAGTCCCAGAAACACTGACCTGCTGATCTCACCCCTCCGCATGTAACAACTGGAAAATTGAGAGCCAAGCCAAAAGGGGAGGAAAGAGAAACCAGTGGGGTGAGCAAAGGGCACCTGAGCTCCTCAAAATTCAGTCAGTGAGGGACTCGCTCAGTTAAACTGTATTTCATAGCTGGTTCTGTTCCTTCTCTTCCAGCTCAGCACATGTTCCTGAACCTCTTGGATGGTTTTAACCATTACTGCCATTATTCTACATTTTGAAATATGTAGAGATTGAGGACCCATCTGTTTGGAGCAGTCCAGCTCTGGGTTATAAGGAGTCCAGTATAAGTTGGGGAATGACATATTAGAGAGCAGCGTAGGGGAAAGGGACCTGGGGGTCCTGGGTCCATAAAAAAATGTTTTGCAAGCTGGAAGATCTTTGAGTCCTCACTAGTACGGCAGCAAATGCCCGGCCCTTAGAGTGCTCAGCAAATGGTGAGCCTATGAATACAAACAGGGGTTCAGAAGCAGGATTCTCAAATAGGTTCAATAGGAGTTTCACTGAAGGCGGTGAAGCCTTGTTTTCCAAGGCAGGTTCCTGTTGAATCATTAATAAATAGTTTCATTTAGTGTTTTGATTTTTTCAGCTAGTGTTAGAGTCAGAAATCCATACTCCACGGCTGCAGCGTTCCCAGATTTGCCTCTTAACTGGCCCGCGTGATCTCTCACATTCAAGACACCAGAGATTTTTCCTGGAATAAGGAAATAGTAAAAGTTATTTGCAGTCGTTCCGTGTTTCCTCCCCTAATGGATTCTATGGCACTTAGCGTGCACTTACCTCGGTTTTTATCTCACTGCCCATCGCCCGGTATCTGAGTTCTTCCCATCAAAGGTAAAATCTCTTTCCCTGAAATACTCATGATGAGAATGGACGGGTTGTTTGCTTTAGAACAGCAATAAAAAGAAATCCAAAAAGGCCAAGCTTAATGAAGAGCAGCAGTTGCATTTAGGAGAATTAGCGCTCACAAATCAAGTCGAAGAGATGGGTTTTGTATTTTAGATCTGAAAGAGATAAGGACTTTTTCTTTCGCTCATTTTCCAGTGTCACAGATTTGAAAGGTGTCTATTTTTCCCCTTGATGGTGTGACAGGGCTGGAAGGATTTGTTCCAGGAAAGCTGGTTGTGGCGATGCCATTGTGCAGGTCCCACAGAAGCTTCTCTCTCGTGCTAAGACAACGTTCTTTTCATTGACTTTCCTATAAGAAGCCGGACTTCTGGGAAGGGCTCCAAGAGCAGTGGAAAACGGCCGTTCTGTGGTTACCGGCTGCAATAGTCACAGAATCCCAGAATGTCAGGGGTTGGGAGGGACCTGGAAAGCTCATCCAGTGCAATCCCCCCATGGAGCAGGAACACCCAGATGAGGTTACACAGGAAGGTGTCCAGGCGGGTTGGAATGTCTGCACAGAAGGAGACTCCACAACCCCCCTGGGCAGCCTGGGCCAGGCTCTGCCACCCTCACCGGGAACAAGTTTCTTCTCCAATTTAAGCGGAACTTCTTGTGTTCCAGTTTGAACCCATTGCCCCTTGTCCTATCACTGGTTGTCACCGAGAAGAGCCTGGCTCCATCCTCCTGACACTCCCCCTTTAGATATCTGGAAACATGAATGAGTCCCCCCTCAGTGTCCTCTTGTCCAGCTCCAGAGCCCCAGCTCCCTCAGCCTTTCCTCACCCGGGAGATGCTCCACTCCCTTCAGCATCTTTGTTGCCCTGCGCTGGACTCTCTGCAGCAGTTCCCTGTCCTGCTGGAACTGAGGGGCCACAACTGAACACAAGATTCCATAGTCACACTTGGGGTATTTGCGTGAAGACTTTGAGGTTTCAGAGACCTCTGCTTTCATTGCCTTTGGATCAGGTTCTCTTGTACCTGAGGAACTATAGGCTCCTATGGAATTTATGGAGCACTTGGCACCCGTGGTTTAAAGAAGTGCCAGATACTGCTTGGAAGACACCTATCAATCTCTTTGCCTGTGAGCCTCATGTTCCCAGTATCTCCATACTTCTTCTGCTAATTTGTGAGCTTGTCCTTCCAGCAGCTCCTGTGAGCTCAACCTGGCCTGTAATTCATCCTTTTGGCTGGAAGACTGAGGCACAGAGATCCTGAGCTGCTTCTCTGAGAAGAGCATCTGCGATACAAATGGCACTTGTCCCCACGTCTCCTGTTCCTTGGTCCTTTGAATCGAACCAAAGCTGCCGCTTTAAGCTGAGCCCTCTCTGACCTTTCCAAGAGATCTCAAAAGTTTACTTACCCCTAGGGGTGTTGTGAAGCTTAATTAATGTTTGTAAAGTGCCTTGAGTTCTTTGGATGAAAGCGCTTTGGATTATTAATATTAATAATAACAGATGAGCCTCTGAAACACTCTGGTACAGTGGAATGAATTAACATGAAGCAAGCAATCAACAACAACAAATCAAACCAGTAACGCCGTCACCGCCTCGGGCAACGCATCCAGCTGGTGGTCTGATAGATGTGACAGATGAATCCGCCGATATTCTCTGTCATTTCCATTGTAAATTAAACTGTCTCCCATGGCCTTATAACGGCAGCAGTTTAGCCAGAAGTCACCTGCAGCATTAACTTGATGTTTGCAGTCGAGGCTCTTTTTTTGAAATTGTCCTTTGAGGGTCATATTTAGACATGAGGTCTGAATACGTAACTTTTTGGGGTAGTTTTCGGGGACTTGCAGAAGCTGTGGCAAATTGGGCACCATCCCCGTAGTCGCAATAGCCCATGTACCCCAAGAGAGACTTGATTCTCCTGTGATGCTTTCAACTCATAATGGTGGGTTGCTCCTTCTGCATGACTCTCAACAGGCACAATGGACAGGAAAATAACAAGAGAAAGGATGGCAGAGTCTTTCTGTTTATCAGAGAAAGGGGAGAATATAAACTCCCTGGTCCATGTCGAGTATTTGAGGTACTAAAGAGGGTATTTCAAGTTGTTGCGACCTCCTTTCCCTGCACAGGAGTCTAGAAGAACCCAACCCTGATTCTGGTTTGGAAAGATATTCCTGTTATTTTTAACAATTCTGGCTGCCACAGATTAGCTTTTAGCAACATCATATTCAGGATAATCAGGATGATTACATGCATATCCAGTGTTTTGTGTTTGAATATTAAATAGCCTCAAATTCAGCATAGAATCTTCCATTGCATTGTTGGTGTCGTTCTTTGTGTTTTACTATTTGAAGCACAGTAAAAAGTGGGCTAGGAAGTGTCTGAAGTCAGAAATGTATCCCTGTCCTTCAGTTTAGTGGCAGATAATTGGGCCCTGAAGGAGCTGGCTGCTCTCTGGGCTGTGGGACGTGTATGTTGGCTGTTCTTATAGCTGCCATACGTTTGGGCAGGAGCCCCAAGGGCTGACACCTCCCAGTGGGAGAAGGATGCTTCGAGTTGCGGGATTGAGTTAATATGATCCAGAGCCCCATTCCATGGAGATACCACAAGGGACAAACTCCACGTGGTTTAGTACATGCAGTTTTATTCCTAGGAAGGGAAATTCACCTGCAGGTTTTTATCATTCGCCCTCCCCAGCGTTGGCTACATGTCACTCTTATGAGCCACTAAACCTTTTAGACAAGCCATTCCGCTCCACTAGCGCACATAGAATAACCTGTCAGTGTAAGCAGTATGCATTTGGTTAGTTGGGTTATATTTTGGGGGCTTAGTAAGACGTTACTGATTAAAATTTAGCTGGAGTCCAGGGGAATATTTCACAAGTACTCACTAATTTAGGAGTTCAGGTCTCATTTATGAATGTGCTGCTGATGCTCAGGAGGGGTTGGGTAGTCCATGTGGAGGTCAAAGCATTTATGTAGTATATAGAAAGTATTAATATAGTATATAATAGTAGTGAAGAACTGAAGCGAGCTCCCTTCTCTCAGGGACAATGGGCAATAATTGACGACTTTGGGCAAATCATGTAGGTGTGGTAGCATTTCCATTCTGTTCTTTGTACTTCTGCTGACCCCGCAGCTCCGTTTCCCATTTGTAAAATGCCATTAATTATTTCCGATTGTAGTAACGGCGTTGCAGCAGCGTTGATCCTGGTGAAGGAGTCCGCAAACACTTGATAGAAATGGATGACGTTCTTCTGGAGAATTCAATCTTCTTATTGTTCAAGTTGCTTGAAAATGGTGATTCTAGACAAAACTCCTTGGTCCTGTATAATCATCCATTTTCTTCAATGAGTTGTAGCCCAACGCGTGGATCCACTGGATAGATTCCAAATATAAGCCTGTTTTAATGCTGAGCATTATAATAAATAGTGAATGTTTTTTACATTCAGGTACTTTTACAAACCACTTCTCATGCAGTTCTTCCATATTTTCAAATAACATCACCCAATTAAGCACTTGAATCAGTGCTGCCCTCAGCAGAGATGTAATTAAGCAGGTGTTTAAATCCCTTGTTAAATTAGTCTTTTATGTTTTTCTTTCCTAATCTACCATTACTATTCCTGTCCAGAAAAATAATGGGGGAAATGAATCCTGGAACCCGAGCGTTGGGCTTATAAGGGTCAAACTCTATCAGCCATGCAAAGTAGATCTATGGAATCTAATCAAATTGAAGTGAGACAAAGCAAATGTAACTAGAGGCTGCTGGATAACAGCAGGGAATGGCAAAACATCACTTCTCCAGAAAGGAAGAAAGCTAAATGAAATAAAAATTCACTTCCAAAAGGGCATTATGTGGCACTTTTCCCAACTAATGGCTTCACGGCTCTAATTCAGAATGCTCACAAAATGCATCCATGGCCTGGCCATAAAGAGAATAGGGAAACAAAGAGGTTGCTAATTCAATTACAAATGTTATAGATCAAGCTCTTTACTATTCATCCAAATGGAAATTTACACTAAATAACATTATCATGAATTGGCTCAGCAACTAATGGACTAAGACTCTCCCATCTAACAGATTGCCTGGTCTTTACTAGGTCTTGGAAATGGTCCCTCTTGTGGATACCTCTACCCAAGCCTCAATATACTCTTGTTATGGAATAAATGAACGTCACATCATCATTTTCACTGTGTTCACCGAGCTGATAGATACTTTAAATAGTTTCTGTGTAAACCTCGATCTTGTCGCTTATGGCCAGGGCAGGACATACAGGGTCTTTCAGGGGTCTGTACTTTTGGATGCATTTCCAGTGATGTTTGGTAAGCCAAGCATGAAAATTCGTTCTTCTAGATTTCAGTACCATGTATATGAATTGAAATAATTCTCATTTAATGTTCCTTTGTTGCAAGAGTGATGGTATTTCAGACCGTTGCACCATTGCATTAATACTTATTTACGGTGTGTGTTATGTATCCAGCTGTCAAAATTTGCCGATACTGCATCAGAATGGTGGTGAACGCCTTAAGATCAGCCTTAAGATGATTCAGGACTCGGTAGGGAGGAGCTTAGAGCCTTGAGAACATCATATATTGCGAGGGTTTGCTCAAAGTAAAAGCAGATGGGAGAAGAGGAGTGTGCAGATGTGTGCGCAGATGAGACCTACTGGGACCAGTTGCTGCTGCAGCAGCTCTGCTGGTGCTGGGGAGGAGGCACCTCAACTTGAGCAAACGAGACGTCTTCACATTTTAAATACGCTGCTGCTTTTGCACTGGTGAACTGGATTAGTTCAGCTTCGTTTGGCGGAGCGTAATTAATGGTTTGGTAGTAGAGGGGCTCAGATTGCCTACTAGGATGCAAATTGTGACGTTGGTTCACCCCACAAATGAGGTTTGTCCTGAGCCTGCAGTGAACTTGATGGATTTCTAGAATAATTTGGATGGAATGAACTTCTTGGTGTGTTTCTTGGTTTCCATGATGTACGATGCCATGGCCAACTAAACTTCTTCCAGAGCTCTGGGTTTGGATTTTGGTGGTTACAGAAACGTATGGTTCTGGTGCTTGATATGAAACACCTCCACACTTTTTTAGCATGTGTTTAAATCCCCCAAATCCTTCAAATTGTGCAACTATTACTTAAAATAGCCTCAATTTTTTGTTAAATCTTGAATCCTGGACGAAGCAGCAAAAGAACACATTTCTGCGCATCTCCATGATTTCTCAATACAGACTGTGAAATGCTATTGATGGAGAGTTCATTGCTTTAAAAGGTTACTTTCCTAAAAATAAAAAGGGACCCAGCCACGTTTGCTGTGCCAAGGCTCATTTCTCCTGCCTACGAGGGACAATAAGCGTGTGATTTGAAAGGTCATCGGTTCTTTTGTATGCTAATAAACAATTAGTACGGCTGGGGGGGAAGACGAGGCATCAACTTCTTTGGAATGTATTTCTGAGCAAATTAGCCATTGGTGACAAGTCAGGAATAGTGAGGCGAACGGCTCGTGGATGATTTCTTGGCCATCATTTTGGTCCCTGTGAAAATATTGCTGTTTAATCAGCTCTGCCTAACAATTATTTTTCTCACCTTCTGGGACTTCACCCCTGAGATTATTATTATTTTTTTATTATTGTAACATTTTACAGCTGATAAGGGAAAAGGATTGAGGAAAAGAAAATAACTGGCTTTTCCTTGCAGGCAGTGATGTTGTATGCATATAAATATATGTGCATAGCATCTGAATGTGATGTTACTCCAGTCGTTTTATTGCAGTGGCGTTTCACACGTTCTGTACTGACAATCCTCCTCCCTTACCCCCCTGCCCCTCACACACACACAAACTGACCATCTGGGCAACATTTAGAAAGCAAAATAACCGTGATTGTGAGTGGAAGCACCAGATAGCGCCGTTTAAATAGCACCCACCCTGCTCTTCCTATTTCTGAATTGCTCAGGAACATCTGCAGGCTAGCAATCAATTTATGTTATTTTTTTGCCTTAATCATTGGAAAACACATTTTAGACTTCCTGGAATGACTTTTACCTGTCCTATTTCTTTACTTGGCTTTCGTGTTAGTTCTGCGTGGCATTCTTTTGGATGCCATGGGTTATTTTCTTATTGAGTTTCCAGAATGCAGGTGCGTGGTGGTGGAGTTAAATGAGCTGCACCTTTTGTTTGGGGGAGATGCTCGTGTAGTATCAAAGATGCTTGGACAGTATCAAAGCAGCATCTCAAATACCTTTAGCTGCTTCTGTTCATTGAAGCTTTCAGTTTATAACCATGTGTTGATGGTGCAGGGTCTAATTCTCTAGCTTTTCTTTATTTTTAATTAATTGTTTTGCTCTAGTGTCGAGAGTTTAGATTGCAGGGTGACAATAAAACCCTGGCAGATGTATTGTTAACCTCCTCTGTCCCCCACTTTCCCCTTTTACCCCTCCCTCTCCCCCCTTCAGGACAGGCAATCAGGAGGGAAAGAAGGACAGAGAGAAGCGAGTTGGAAAAATTAACAATGTTTTACTAATGCTACTAATAAGAATAGAGAAAATAATACAAAATATACAAAACCAATCTTGAAAGTCTCAGCAACTGCAGAGCCGGCACCCGAAGTCCTGGACTGGAGGTGTGGATGTGGTGCTGGGCACCGTCTTCTTCATAACTTTCAGCCTGACCCGGGTTTGAACTGCTGAGCTACTTTTAAAACACTAATAATGACCCACCTTCACATTACCCATGAATTATAACTGAAAGGCAACTGCTTTGAGTGCTTACTCACAAGCCGTTTTTAATGGGGTTTTGCGTGTCTGTAGAATTCAGTTGAAAACCAAATGCCGTGGAAAATTCTCATGACACCCCTGAGTTTCATTGAGCAGAGAGCACTTTTCAATTCCAGAGTGAGCTGCAAAGCTTAAACCGGGCAAAGAAATCATTATTTTAATGATAATAATTTACACTTGCATGGGAGCTTTCATCCAAGAAAATATCCTGTTAGAATTTTCCATTCATAGTCTCTCCAATGTGGGGTAATTTCACCTCGATAAGTATGTGTTTTGTGTTTGCCTTTGCTGTTTGGGAAGGGAAAAAATGATGATAGTTTGTACAGTCGAGTGTTTACTATAGAAATATTTTGCATTTATATTGTAGTTTTCTTAAAATCTGAATGTGATTTTGAAGCACTAGTTTAAACCTGTCGATACCCCTATTATGTCAAACTAGTCCCCTCTTGTATACTTGGGAAACTGAGGTAATAATCTCCTTGGTCTCTTCTGTTTCTTGGGGTATTTTTGAATTTGAATTAAATTGAAGCAGTAAGTGGTTTGTGTGTCTGGAAATCAGGTCCCGTTACGGAGATCAAAACGTGTGGTCCAACTGAGCCGTGTCCTCAACTATAAAATCTATTCTTGTGCAATTCTCTATGCACTATTTACTTATATAAAGATTTTTTTTCTTTCCCAAAAAGCTGTGGGGAAGCTTTAATTTAAACATCTGCAGACTAATAACACAAAGTCATTTCATGGAAAGTGTTGCAGAAATGCTAATTGATCTAAATGCGCTCAGAAAGCATTTTACAGAGAAAGCACCCAAAACACAGGATGGATGGCAGGATACATTCCCTTTAGTGATATGTTACCACAGTGTTTTGTTCCTGGATTTATGTATAGGTTTTAACCACTAGTCTTGAATATGTTATAAAGATTTCATGCATTATTATTGGGGTTTTTTGCTCTGCCATTAATCTACTTTATTAACTGGTGGTTGAGAGTAAAAGAAGTTTGATCAAACATAAACTTTTAATGAATTGCAATTAGTGGACAGATACGACATCATGTCTGAATTTGTCATTCTCAGAAGTGTTCAACTGCTTTAAAAAAATAACCCAGCGCTTCGGCTCCGCAAGACTTCTGAAACACTCTAAAGACAAAAGTGTTAAAGCAATTAATCATTAATTAAGCATTCCAGCAAACAATCCCCAGTAATGTTAACCCAGAGACCCAGGTTCAAGAGGGACTTAAAGCAAATATGTGGACATGACATTAACTAAAGCTCTTCATGACTCGCAAGATAAGTTTATTTCTCCCCATCCCCACTTCTTTCCTTCTTTTCCAGCAGTGGCCTTATTAATGAGCTGTGAAAGCTGACATTTCCAATAAGGAACAATTAAATCTGAAACTAAATGAAGTAATTCATTTACAAATAATAGCTAACTAGCATGAGGATGGGGAAAAATGATTGCAAGTCCTAGGAAAAAAATAAAGTAAATTAAGTCTGACTGTTTTAATGGGAAATTAATCATTAATTAATCATTAATTAATTATTAATTAATAATTCCAGCAAACAATCCCCAGTAATGTTAACCAAGTGTAGGGGAAAGGGACCTGGGGGTCCTGGGGACAGCAGGGTGACCGTGAGCCAGCACTGGGCCCTTGTGGCCAGGAAGCCAATGGGACCTGGGGTGGGTTAGAAGGGGGTGGTCAGTAGGTCAGAGAGGTTCTCCTGCCCCTCTGCTCTGCCCTGGGGAGACCACACCTGGAATCTTGTGTCCAGCTGTGGCCCCTCAGTTCCAGCAGGACAGGGAACTGCTGCAGAGAGTCCAGCGCAGGGCAACAAAGATGCTGAAGGGAGTGGAGCATCTCCCGGGTGAGGAAAGGCTGAGGGAGCTGGGGCTCTGGAGCTGGACAAGAGGACACTGAGGGGGGACTCATTCATGTTTCCAGATATCTAAAGGGGCAGTGTCAGGAGGATGGAGCCAGGCTCTTCTGGTGACAACCAGTGATAGGACAAGGGGTAATGGGTTCAAACTGGAACACAAGAGGTTCCGCTTAAATAGGAGAAGAAACTTCTTGCTGGTGAGGGTGGCAGAGCCTGGCCCAGGCTGCCCAGGGGGGTTGTGGAGTCTCCTTCTGTGCAGACATTCCAACCCGCCTGGACACCTTCCTGTGTAACCTCATCTGGGTGTTCCTGCTCCATGGGGGGATTGCACTGGATGAGCTTTCCAGGGCCCTTCCAACCCCTGACACTCTGGGATTCTGTGATTTTGTGAACCTCAGCTTCGGTATGTCTCATTTTCAGTGTTCTGATGGCTTTACATGGAGGGAAAAATTGTGCCCTATATGAGAAACTTCAGCCAAAGGGCTTAATTTTTGGAAGCTGGTAATCCACAGCTAGTATTTCACATAAAATCCATCCACTCACAGTTGTTGCTCTTGCAGCTGGATTTTCAGGCTGTCCGTCTGACATAGACACAACATGCTGATCCCTTTTTTACCAAGATGTGCAAACACTGTAAGAACATAATGGAAGAGAACACAAACCACACATTTCTTCATGTTAAGGGAATGCTGGTTTGCTCTGGCTGATGCCATCGTAATGCATTTTCATTTAAAAATGCTTTCTTAAAGTTTATCTCTGAATCTCTTAAGGCACAAGTTAATTTTGCAATCAATTGTTCATACGGGGATTTGTAGAATTCACAGTTCTTCCATTGGAATTTGAGTTTTACTTGAATTAATCTTAAAAACCTTGAACTTCTTGCATATATTTTCCAAACCCCTCTGTGCTTCCTCTCCCCTATGCTGAGGAATATTTGAAAAGGGGAATTATATTTGGACGCATATTGAAAAAACTCCACTGATTTCCTTAGTTATACTTAAGGCCATTTACGTTTATAATACAAATAACCTGTATAAACATGTCAGGGAAGATTAAAACTTCATTAAAAAGTGTAAACAGTGTGCAAAGAAGATGAAGGGGGGGAAAAAAACCACCTTGCCTGAATTGAATAATGGTAATAATAAAAATCACTGCACAATATTGCTAGTTAAAAGTCCTGTTAAAGCGAATGTACCGTTGAGATGAGAAGCAGAGCTGCTGTTATCTAACACTCAGGACTGAGATTTCTTTTCAATAATTTGATAACAACATAATGAATAAATTAATAACATTACCCAGGAACTGGAGTTCATAGATAAAGTCGATTCCTCACCAGCGCCCAAATCTAATCAGCAACGTTCTGGTCGGGGCTGGTCAGCTCTGGTGTGTGTGCTCTGCCGTATTCCTCCCTGCTCACAACCGCTGAGGCTGCCGTTACCGCTTTATTTGACAATATTAATGCAAATTATGGCTCTAAGGCTGGCAATTATGCATTTTTATTTCATTGAGGTGAGCAGGATTGTTGCTTATGTGCTTTAAAATGCTACAAACAACTCTGCCTTCTTTTGAAGTGATGTACATTTGAAGGCGAATTCACCGAAAAGGAGAAATATCGCCTGTTACAGAGCGGGTTTGGAGAACAGGATGAAGTTGTGTTAATGTATTGCCGATGCATAAGATCTGTTCTCCAGATTTTTAATTTAAATTGGTAAAGGAAAAGCAGGAGAGGGAAGAAGCTAATGAAGGACAAGCTAAAATGAGCGCAGAGAATGACCATTTCCATAGCAAATGAGTGGATCAGGAGAAGGAATTGTGAATGTAAGGTAAAATGTAATACAAGAGGAGGACTGGAATGTGACTTAGCACAAATACCTTGTGGTTATCACCTTTGTTTCACTCTGACAGAAGGCTGCAATAGTAAATACTGTAATTGTCTGCCTGGCCTTTCAGTCAAGATCAAGCACTGGAATTTTAATAATAAGACCTTTATTCAAGGCTCCAGAGGTGCCTGAGATATTGATGGATGAGCTTTTATGTCTTCACTGCGGGGTTGCATGTGTGTGAGGCTGCGAGCTTGAGTGCCAGAGAGCGTACGACCGTTAATAGTTCACTGGAGCTAATTAGTCCTGGTTCATCCTTTTGGCTTATTTTAGCATGGTGTGATGTAGACAATCTCACATCATCATCATTTCAATAGCCCACCTGACATCTGGAGAAAACCCCTCTGGATCCTTCCATAATAACAGGATGTCATCCTCATCCTTTCCAAAGTGTTTGTCAGATTTTTGCTCTTTGTCTAATATCATCCCCGTGCTGTCAGACTTAAGTGTTTTCCTTCACCAGGTCTCCTAATAATACTGTACAAACCCAACCCAGGTAGCGTATCTGCCACTGTAATGCTAAATACAGAAGGGTAATGCTAAATACAGAAGAGTAGTGCTAAATACAGAAGGGTAGTGCTAAATACAGAAGGGTAATGCTAGGTACAGAAGGGTAGTGCTAAATACAGAAGGGTAGTGCTAAATACAGAAGGGTAGTGCTAAATACAGGTTACTTCAGCCAATACTGCAATTTATTCAATATTTCTGATCAAGGGAGATGTTTTTCACTTGCAGTGCTTGAGAAAGCTGCCTGGAGCCTGTTTAAAACACCTGTTTCATAGCCAGGATTATGAAGATGATGTGTTTAAAGATAAATCAAACCTGTGTCTGGGCTGTTGCTCTTCCAGAGCTTCATCTCCTCAGTCGTGTTTCCCAAACCTTTTCCATATGGTGCCCACAATCCTCTCCAAGCAGTTCACTTCAAAAACGCAGTTGTCCTATATAACATGGTCTATAGATCTTCACCGAGAATATGGTGTTTTTATTCCAGAACTTGAAAATTGGCTCCTTCAAATGTGTTTGGTGCAAAAGGACCTCTTGAGTGTCTCTTTCCAAGGCGGGAGGACCGTACTTGTCTGATCACATTGTCAAGTAACGCAAGTTCCCTCCCTCGGGGTGAGGGTATAAATAAAAGATATTTATTTTCCAGCCCTGGTTAAGTATATTAATGTAAATGCTGATGTTACACTTGTGCCCTGTAGACACAAGTGGCTCTCCAGGGAGAGCGAGAGAAAGGCACATACAATAATTTGTTTTTCGCTAATGACAGCAATACTTCATCCCGATCCGCTTAAGAGCATTCATTTCCCGCTAATAAGTCACTACGTTTAAGTTGATTCCAGGAGTTTATATAGATCACAAGCCGCTCAGATTTGATTAGCAAGATGTCTCACATGAGATCTTGCAAACGGATCAGCCTGCATTTGAATCACTTTCAGTCTCCTCTAGCTTAAATTTATTAACGTGATTACTCTGGTAAGCGCATTGAGGCGAAACCTCGAAGTCTGAGGCGAAATCTTGAAATCTGAGGCGAAATCTTGAAATCTGAGGCGAAATCTCGAAGTCTGAGGTGAAATCTTGAAGTGTGAGGCGAAACCTCGAAGTCTGAGGCGAAACCTCGAAGTCTGAGGCGAAACCTCGAAGTCTGAGGTGAAACTTTCTCTTTCTGGGGCCGAGTGTGTAACTTTAAGCGATTAGGGCGGCGCAGCTGCTGTGTTTTGGCTGTGAGGGGATTGTTTTAATTGCAGGGCGGGAGGAGGCGCGAGGCCGCGCGCTTCGCATTCAAACGGCGCGTGCGGCCCAACGGCTGTAACGGTTCCAACGGCCGCCAGGGGCCGCCGCGCCGGGCCGGTCAGAGAGGCGGGAAAAATAACGGCCGTAAAGAGGGAGGGGAGCCCGGCCGTGGGGGGGAAGGAGAGGGTTTCGGGTTTGGGTGGTAACCGGCTCCACACGCGGGTTGTGTGGGGAAGCGCGGGCAAGATGGCCGCTGGGGTGGAGGCCGGAGCTGCCGCCTGCTGTTATCCGGCCCTTTGCACCTCAACCGGAGCTCAGCCTGCGGAAACCTGGTGAGTATTAGTTGTTTAATGAGGAGTAGAGGCAGCTTTAGCATGGGCTTGTCCAAAAACAGTAAATATCAACGCTATTGATAATGAAAATGGCTATTTTTCATGCCAGCCCTTCTCTGACCTGTTGCTATTTATTGTCTGCCTTGGACTTATCCTTTTAAATGTTTCTGTTTGTGTAACTATGAAAACACTTCTCAGTCTTATAGTGTTTTATGACTTTTGCCGTAACTTCCACGCTTTTTATGTTAAAGACTTTACAGTTGGGTGGTTGTGATGAAGCGTATTCGCGTTTTAAAGCGTGTCCTTAGTCCTGGTGGCTGCCAAGGAAAGTTCAGATATTTAATAGAACTTGTTTTCTGGAAGAAAAGGCAAAGCAATACCTACAACTTCATACTCGGTGCCATCCAAGATCAGAAATACCCGAAGAAACGGATAGACACTGTGTAATGATGTACTGCTGGGACAACAGTAATTAAACAAATTCAGTTATTTTTGTTTCATTATGCAAACAGTATTATCCAGCCTATTTTTTCAGATGTGTTGGGTAACTCAGACCCTCTTGATGTACACTTGTCTCCTGGAGGTTCAGGAGAGATTGTCGCTTAAGGAATGTTTCTTCAAGGCTTGGATTCCCTTCTTCCCCTTCCTTTCTGCTCTAGTTCTTGTATTGACTTTATTCTTGTGGTGTCTTAAGTGGCTGCAAGCTTGGAGTAAAATCTTGACCCTATTGGACTTGATGAGAGTTTTGTCATTGGCTGAAAAAAAGATGAGATTTAATGTATGATGATTATTAGAGCACCAGACTAGATTCCTGTTGAGAAAAACGCTTCTTATCCCTGCTGGTTCCAGTGTCAGTGACCTTCCTTCCTGTCCTCAAAATCCCATCATCCACAAAAATAAGCATATAAACACATTAGTTGAGGGAAGTTGGGAAATAGATGAATCCTCTAGTGGATCTCGAAGTGTTTGTCTTTCCTTATCAGCCCCATAATGATAGTGCAGTGATGGCAGCTTAATGATAGCAGCCCCAATGACGCCATTCAGTGCCAAAGAGGTGAAGGCTGCACATTTTATTTTGGAAAATAATTATGCAGCTAATTACAGCACTTGACTTTCGTCCTTCCCTTCCCTGTGATTTGGGGGGGCTGGTTTGCTCAGCTTGCAAAAGACTGCGTCAGTTATTATAAAGGTCAAAAGACTCTTGTATTATGATTTGTAATTGCTACTAATAGTGAATAAAATAAATACAGCGTCATTTTGGATCATTTAACTCATTATTTAACTTCTCTGTTATCAATTGTCATATTGTGTGACCCAGGTGGTTGAAAGAAGAGAAAGAAACCAGAAGTTGAGATCTGAAATTCTTCTGAGACATTTGGAATCTGACTTCTGAATGTAGTGATCAGACCTAACAATGCAGAACAATTTGTCTTAGCAGACAGCTGTGTATTGTTTTATAGATGGTCCTAAGGACAAAAGTGAATTTCAGGGCAATGCCATTCTAAAAGTACCATAGTTGAAGAGTCTTAGTAGATTTTGACTCTGTGTGGCTTTGACATCTCGACTGGTTTGCTAAGATTTAAGAGTATGCTTGTATTTAAGTAAGGAAGCCCTAATACATGTTTTGTACAGGTTTAAAATTCTTTTATCTGCCCTCCTCTGAAAACCCTGCTTGGCAGCTATGGAGATGGACACCCCTTCACCCTTTACTCACAGCTCTGGAGGCCCCGTACTATTTCCATCCTTTATCCTCCGCTCAGCCGCTCCATTCCAGGTTGTATAATTGCTCTGGCCGCAGAATGCAGCGTGTTCCCTCATGCTTCAGGTCAGCTCCAAGTCTTGATTCAGTCTGATTCATTTCAATTTGCATAATCTCCTCAGCCCTCTATGTTTCATTTAGACACCAAAGATTTAGTTTAGTTACAGTCTTGTATCATTTATCATTTACTTGTCGTCTTTCAGAGTTTGATTTAATCCCTTTGCTTTACTTTAAAAGACTGATTTCTTATCCACACAGGGCTTTATTCTGTTTTGATTTTCAAGCCTTCGTATTTTCTATCTGGATCTTCCTTACTGTGATATTTATTTTATACCTAGAGATAAACCGCTTTCATCTATGATCTTAAAGAAAGTCATAAATTTAACAAGCAGTGTCTAGGCCAGAAACCTACACCAGGACATTTGTGTACTGATGATGCTTTTTCTGATAATTGCCATGCAGGTGTTTCATTGTAGGGAGTCAGTATGAACTTGTTGTTTGGCATCCAGGATTTATGTCTAACCCTGTCACTGAGTAAACTACATAACTGGAGGAATGTCAGTTCACTTTTGTCTCTTATGCTTTGTCTATATATTTTTTAAGATACTTGTTTTTTTGAGCGTAGCACACTGCAGTTGTTCATTTAGTTTACATCAGACAGCAAAGTTATACTCAACTAGCTGATAATGCCAAAATGCTTGAACAAGTGGTGACTTCTAGCATTTGCAAAAGTATTTTTCTCTGGGTAAATTTTCTGGATCTGATTTTCTTCATCACTGCCTGGCAACTATGACAAATTATCTTACTGATAATTTTATTTTTAATGGGAAAATGTATATGTGGTACTGATTTGTAGGAAGTTTTTTTACTTATAATATAAACCCTCCACTTAAGTACTTCACCTCAGCTGAGCAAGGTTTGGTTTGTACTCCTTTGGCTTTAAAAAAATATTCCAGGTCAAGAAGAGCAATATTAGAGAAACACTGGTCCCAATTCATTGCTCCCTAGCTAATGGATTTTTCTGTGCAGTTTCTGATCTAAAATAAAAATCTATAAATAAATACAGTAGTAAAATAACTGTACCTTGCAACTGCAATGCAACTCTGCAGCTGCAATGATAGGACAAGGGGTAATGGGTTCAAACTGGAACATAAGAGGTTCCACTTAAATTTGAGAAGAAACTTGTTCCCGGTGAGGGTGGCAGAGCCTGGCCCAGGCTGCCCAGGGGGGTTGTGGAGTCTCCTTCTGTGCAGACATTCCAACCCGCCTGGACACCTTCCTGTGTAACCTCATCTGGGTGTTCCTGCTCCATGGGGGGATTGCACTGGATGAGCTTTCCAGGGCCCTCCAACCCCTGACACTCTGGGATTCTGTGATGCTGTGAGTCAATCTGTCTTTTAGGAATTTGTCCAATCTCTTTTTAAATCCCATACAGTCTTCTATTTATTTTGAATTTGCTGTTTGGTAATTTCTCTGCATGGCTCAAATATTTGCAAGGCTGCATTAAAAACCATGGAAATTATCTCCTTTGTGGTCTTTGGAGGTTTATGATTCACATCCTTTTATTTGCAGTTATGAGGACTGGAAGTGTCCTCTTTTCTTTGAAAGAACTCTGGAGCTTGGGCTTTAATAATATATTAGATCACATGGCAATGGAATCACAAGAGATTCAGTAACACTAAAGAAGAAAAAGAAAAGAGTACCATTATAGCACTCCTATATAATTCTGTTGTGAATCACAGTGCCCAAAATGCCTACTGTATTATTAGAAGAACTAATAGAGTGCATCTCCCTGTGACAGCTCAGTCTCATCCTCTCTCTTATGTATCCACAGTAAACATTTGTATTGTAAACCAGTATTTTATTGGAGGAAAGAAGCTTGGCTTGGCGTGGGGCATTGAAGGTAGCTTCCTGAAGTCCTCAAAAAAGGAAAAGGCTTCTGCGTTGAGGGAATAGCCTGTTCTCGATGCCCACAAGACATCAGAGCACAAGTATTGGGTGTGTAGCTCGGTGCACAAGTCAGAACTCGCTCTGTACCTGTAAGAGCAGCTGGATACCGGAGTGGCTGGAGCAGACTGTCACTGTACACACACAGCTGCTTTTTTTGGATTATTTGAAGTGGAAAACAGTCTGTAGCCTATAAAGTGGAGGAGGGGAAGAGCCGTAGTCAAACAGGCAAGTTGGTAACATTTTGTTGCTAATAATTCAGCCCTTCCTAGCATATGAGAGGCCTGCATGCTTTCCATTTTGAACTGACAAAGCACCTTGTTTTTGCAGAATGTCTTAGGCTGGTGAGTGTTCATAGATGTGAATGTTTCAAAAGCTGAGTCCTGCTTTGTCTTTGTCGGTGGATGCAAGTACCCTGTAAGAAGCTGACAGCGTAGTTAGAATTTCTTCAGGATAATTGCTAAAACATGCTTAGACTGTCAGAGAGTAGCTTGCTTTATCTTTGAGAGTGCTTTTGGTTTCTGCTGTCAACAAATCAGTTGTCTTCCTGGATTGAGCGATTTTGTAGGAATAGAATGCTGTTGTCTCATGTGCCTTCTGATACTTATGTTTTTTTCAGGCTACCTTATCTTATTGTGTTGGGATACAGGGGGAGAGCTGTTTGGTCTACTCTGGGGGCCTCTTACCGCAAGTGATGACATCTTTTCATAGTCCTGATCAGAGTAACTAGCTAAGTCATTGTGGAAAAGCCTGTTTGCTTCCAAATACTATTTGTTTTCTCAAAATCTGGTTCCTTTGTCGCCAGAGTAGTGTGTAGCTGTTGTGCTGGTCGTTTGCTGAGGATGAATGTTTGTGTTGGAACACTCTGAAATTCAAACCTTTTTCATCATTATTTCAGCCAGCCACATGGGGAATTTTTTTGACGTCTGTTCTTTAGTTTATCTGATTCCAGTAGGAGGAAGATGAATATTGGATAGTGTTGGAAAAATCAGTTTATTCTTCCCAGTGACCTTATGTTATCTCATCTTGCTTAAGAAAATAAATGTTTTGGTATTGCTCAAATGCACCATATTTAATGGGTTAAAACTGCTATTAACGACTTCATCCAATCTCTTTTGCATAGCAAATTTTGTCCAGCTCAGACTTTTTGATTTCATTTACAGTCATCTGGTGGAAGTCTGCACTAGCATTCTATCTAGGCTCTATTTAATATGCACCAGAATTATTGTATTTGATATATATCAATTTTAAATCTGTTTCAACACAACCTTGAACGCCTTTCTGGCAGTATATCACTTCATCAGTCTAACTTAACTAGAGCTGCTTTTTCATTTTTTATTGCCCCCATAAAATCTAGGAATGGAACACTTCGATTTTTCTAGCAGTAATTTTTATTACTTTTTGCCTTTTTTTTTTAAGTACTTGTCAGTGAGATACAGTACTTTGTACAGAGTATATTTTTCAGCTATGCATTATATTTTTATTTCCATTTATTTCAGATGGAATGTATAGCATCCATCTAAATAATACCTGTGGTAGTTCAAATGAGTGTATTATGAAGGTAATTAGAATGGATATAAACTGGGTTCACCCACTGGGATTGGTGTGTTGCAGTTCCCTGCCTCTAGTCACAGTCACTTTCAAGTCAGGCTTGAAAGGATAACTCATGTTGTAGTTTTAATGTTGCGCATAAAATCATATTGCAACACAGGAGGGGAAAATTAATTTATTGCGATTTTTATGTTTTCATTTTAATTTTTAGGTTTTTCTAGATTTTTCCCTGGAGTGTGTTATCGCGCTACTTCTTGTTTTTTTCCCTTCAGAACGCAGAAATTGCCGTGTTAGATCAGACTAGTGATCTGTCTGGCCAGATAGTCTGTCTTAACAGGAATGTATGCCAAGTGCATTAAAGAGAAATGTAAAGGCCTAAAATAGGCCACTGTAGAAACAATTGCTGTAGAAAAATCTCCCTGGTGGAAAAGTTTGTCTAATCACCATTAATTCAACACTGCTCTGTGCTCCAAAGTCTTCAAGTTCATATCCTGTTGTCTAAAAAAATACGATTTTGTGTGTCGTTCCCTTCTGTGCTGTGTCTGTTGATAGCAGCTGGACAGAATAGGACATGGAGCATAGTCTGGTGTTCTGTTGCTGTTCTGGACATCTTGGGGGCAAGTTATTTCATCCTTGTGAGCCTCTATGGTTTCTTTATACAATTAGGTAAACGGTACAGATTATCTTTCTGTAAAAAGCTTTTGAGACCTGCATGTGAAAAATGCCTTGGAAGTTGCGGTAGTGCTATGAGATTTAAGATCCAGTTACATTCTTAGCACAGTTCAGATCCGAGATGTATTTGTGTGTTTCCGTGAGGTTCTTTGTCTCAGGCTGATGACGTTATGGTAAGTTCCACAGCCAACTGGTGTACACTGGGAGGAAAACTTTTTCATTGGTGGAAGTTCTTATTTCCTGAGAGTTTAGGAGGGAGGAACAAAGGAAAGAAGAAAATGATTTTGCTCTTTGGTTGGTTGAAATTATATATATATACCAGTTATTTTAGAACATGCTTTTGTGCTGTCTCCAGTAATAATGCTGAGCAAGAACCTGTGTAACATGAGTTTAATGTTTCTGTAAGAAAAGAAAACTGACCAGGTATGTCTAAACAGCGTTCATCATCTATATAGGAAGTGTCCCCTCATTATTCTCATTCTGCTTAATGAATATGAATAATACATTTTGAATAATACCTATAATAATAGAATACGAGTGGAGAACAGGAACAGTTTTCTAATTATGGCTTTTGAATGACATTGGAAAAGGGTACTGGGTTAAATCATCTTTCCTTGCTCTGGGTTGAATTAGCATAGATTTAATGCCAGTGATAATTTAATGCAATTGTGAGATCAGTAGTTTAATGCATCTGGCAGCGAGACAGGGATTTTCTTTCTCTGACAGCACTGTATAAACCCTGTAATCCTTTTCCTTTAGCTCTCGCACCCATCCAGACTTCATCTTAATGAAAGGCCAAAGAAATCAGGAGTCTGAGCGTCTATGACTCAAGCAAAGGCAGGATGAGCAAAATGAGATGGTATTTTAGCATATTTTGTGGCTCAGAATCATTAAAAAGCCTAACAGCTGGATTGGAGGGCTGAGTTTACATTTGCACCTCCTTTGTATTGCAGAATGTTGCCAGCATAGTCAAGTGTGTATATTGGTTTACTATTTCAACAGCCAACACCAAAATTGGAAGTAAAACAAGATAATCTAGACCAATTATGATTTTAGCATTTAACCTTAGGTGTATTAACACTACTGTATTAAACTGAACCACAACCTAGGAACTCTGGTCAAGTCTAAATTTCAGGTAGGACCGGATTTTTGTTTGTCTTCAGAAAGGCGCCTGTTCCTTCAATAGCCCAGTGTTTTGACTGTTGTAAAAGGACAACTGTGCGTTCCCATCAGGACTCCTCAAACCAAGCACTAATATATACTTGACTTAGATTTTACATCCCTTTGAGGAAGATTTGCTCTGAAGGTCCAATCTCAGCTGAGTTATTAATCTAATGAAAAATTGCCCATAAGTGCCGTTTTTACACGATTGTCCAATATTTTCCCCCAAATTATTATCATTGCTAATTGTATCAGTTTCTTTTCTGACTTTAAATTCTTGTTCTCAGAAGAGCCTTATGACAGTATGTTTCACAGTTCGCTTCTGTTTTATGAGAATGTATTACCTTTTATCTCAAAAGTTTAATAGAGATTTAGTCTCATCTGTGCCTTCGTAGACAAATCCTCCAAATTTAGCACTTGAATAACATCAAAACACTGCATGTGTTACAAGCATTAGGACAGTGTCCTGGTTTTGTTAAAAACAAGACCAGTTTCTTCAGAAGATTTTAGACCTTTAATGTCTGTGGTTTTTGTTGGGACTTTCAATATTGGACTTACCTTGATGATACAGACAAATTTAATGCTACTGTCTTATCTCTTAACAGTTAGTCAATTAATGATATTTCACTGTATTCCTCATAAGGTATAACACTGGCCAAAAAGAAAAAAGGTTTGTGAGAAATGAGTCAGGTGTACTGAATTGAATTTGAGAACTGTTTTTTGCTAATAAAGCTGTGAATTTGATTCAGAGTGATTAGGAGGGGAGGAGTTTTGGGTAGGGATCGCTATGAAGGCTTCTATGCAGAGTTGAATAGTTTGTTTTCTTTTGGTTCTATAGAAAATGTGCATGTCAAGCGTAAACAGCTGCTGCTGAAAGTACATATAACCAAAATATAATGTACAGCAGGCACTACGACTTGTAAAGTATGGTAAGCACATAACTAAGTCCATGAGATCAGAGTACCAAAATTGCAGTGTTTAAGTAGTGAAGGCTCAGGTGGTGATGATGTGCTGGGAAGGAATAGTTAAACCTTGCAGATTGATTCTAGTGCTTTTAATCTGGGTAAAAAGCAGGTAGCATCAGGGGAGCTCTCCAAAACTCAGCGGAAAGTTGTGAACGCATTCCTTTGTGAAGAAGGGTAGATAGAGGCTGCAGATATGCACAATAAAGCTTGATTCCCCCAAGTTTAAATAAAATACTGTATTTTAATAAAGCATTCAAGGATAAAGGCCATTTGGGAGGTGCATTGGAGCTGCTGTTAGCTGCCAGCTCAGAAGCAGCACAGAAAACATGCTCTGATTAATACATCACACTTCAGATGTTTCTCATTGCTTGTGTAGCCTTATTGTTAAGTATCAAAAGAGCCTGTTCACACAAGGGTTTGTTTATTTACAAGGATTATAGTTGTTAACTGACAGTTTAAAAGGAATTAAAAGGCCTCTGACGTTGATAGGCTAGCATTAAAGAGAGTATTAAATGCAGACCTTGGATTTATTTAAAGGCCTTTTCCCTTCCTACCCCCTAGTCTGGAGAAAAGATGAAAGTTTAAATATGCCGGAGTTGATAATGGGAAGAGATGAATGATGGAAATTAAATTTCTGCTGGAAGTGAGTGTAGGTGTTTGAAGGCATGATTGTAGCCCAGGGAGATTTGCCAGTGATGCTCATAGTATAGCTACAGGGTGAAAGGTCTTGGATGAAGGTGTTTACACAAATGTCTTCTGGACTTTATATTCATTGCCCAAAAATGTTGATAGGAGCTCTTCCATTCACCACAAAGGAGTGAAATGAAGAACAACTTAAGCAGGAAAGGTCTTTAAAATCACAGAATCACATAGAATCCCAGAATGTCAGGGATTGGAAGGGACCTGGAAAGCTCATCCAGTACAATCCCCCCATGGAGCAGGAACACCCGGATGAGGTTACACAGGAAGGTGTCCAGGCGGGTTGGAATGCCTGCACAGAAGGAGACTCCACAACCTCCCTGGGCAGCCTGGGCCAGGCTCTGCCACCCTCACCAGGAACAAGTTTCTTCTCAAATTTAAGTGGAACTTCTTGTGTTCCAGTTTGAACCCATTACCCCTTGTCCTATCACTGGTTGTCACTGAGAAGAGCCTGGCTCCATCCTCCTGACACTCCCCCTTTAGATATCTGTAACCATGAATGAGTCCCCCCTCAGTGTCCTCTTGTCCAGCTCCAGAGCCCCAGCTCCCTCAGCCTTTCCTCACCCGGGAGATGCTCCACTCCCTTCAGCATCTTTGTTGCTCTGCGCTGGACTCTCTGCAGCAGTTCCCTGTCCTGCTGGAACTGAGGGGCCACAACTGGACACAAGATTCCAGGTGTGGTCTCCCCAGGGCAGAGCAGAGGGGCAGGAGAACCTCTCTGACCTACTGACCACCCCCTTCTAACCCACCCCAGGTCCCATTGGCTTCCTGGCCACAAGGGCCCAGTGCTGGCTCATGGTCATCCTGTGAAAAACTTCCCTGTGAAAAGTAGAAAAAAAGAGTCTGATAAGGGATGTGATTGAGGTCACATTGTAGCATAAAATACCGCACTGAGCAGGGCAAACCTATGGAAGAACATTGTAATTGGGCCGCGAGGAAGGAATGAAGACAGTGGCTAAATTGGACAATGACTTTTTCAGTAGAAGAAAACAGTTAAAAATGTGCTATCTGCTCTTACTCTGGTCAATATTTCAGGTTTCTTACAGGACAAAAATTTTTGATACAGAAATACCTCAGAATGTGTTAGTGCTTTATTTTCAATGAAAACATTAGGGAAATTCAGAATCTTCAATTTAAAAAATGATACATTGTACCATATTTTAATATAATGGGATTTATCAGTATAAAGAAACTGAAATGTTTCCAGAGGTTTTTTTGATGTGAGTTGAAATACTTCAATTTTGTGTTCAGCATGCTTTTCAAGTTTCAACATTTTGTCCTCATTAGGATGAAAATACATTTTGACATGACTGTAAATGAAAATCATATCTGACGATTACTTCCAACTATCTTCATCTAGTACCTTCTTACCACAATACAGCTGTGCGAAAAGGTCACTTTGGAAACGTCTTCTATGATGAAACTCCATGTGAAGGAGAACTCCTCAGGGGAGCCGATGACATTAATGGGAAATAGAAAATGTGACATTAATATGCTGGAGTTTGGGGGGGCTATGGGATGCGTGTGTGTTTCTTGTTTGTTTATTTTTTAGATATAAAGGATAGGAAAGTTCCCTGAAAGAAAATGTTCAATTAACTATGCTTTTAGCCTACAAAAATGAAGAGTCATTACCCATTACCCCTTGTCCTGTCACTGGTTGTCACCGAGAAGAGCCTGGCTCCATCCTCCTGACACTCCCCCTTTAGATATCTGTAAACATGAATGAGTCCCCCCTCAGTGTCCTCTTGTCCAGCTCCAGAGCCCCAGCTCCCTCAGCCTTTCCTCACCCGGGAGATACTCCACTCCCTCCAGCATCTTTGTTGCCCTGCGCTGGACTCTCTGCAGCAGTTCCCTGTCCTGCTGGAACTGAGGGGCCACAACTGGACACAAGATTCCAGGTGTGGTCTCCGCAGGGCAGAGCAGAGGGGCAGGAGAACCTCTCTGACCTACTGACCGCCCCCTTCTAATCCACCCCGGGAAATGTTAGCTGAAGATTAATAGGAATTTTTCACAACTTCAATTAAAAACAAGTAAGACATTTGCAAATCAGTAGGTACCTTTGGAAATCTCAACTTTTGGTCTGTGTTCCTCTTGGCTACAAAGTATTATCACAGTCCCACCACATTTTGTCTTCAGACAGGCCCTGCTCGCACATGTTGCATATTTGAGGAATAGCTTGATGAAAATCCATGCTGTATTTTAGGATATTGGTTCTGTTGCCAGGTAGTAAAAGGCTTCCCCCCACCGCCCAGTCTAAAACCTGGACTTTTCAAGGCAAAGCATTTACCATAGCAACAGATTGTTGGCTTTTACCCCTCCAATTGGGGTTCTGGTAGTAGGAGGTAATACAAAGAAATCTAGAAGACATTGTATAGGGAGCACTGAGGTGCATTATTATTGCTGTCATCTCCTACTTACATGACTGCTTATTTGTGCTGCTTTAGATGCCCTGAAGTTCCAGTCAAGAAAGAAAATTGGTTTGTGCGTGGCACGGTAACTACACGGAATATAGTGAAAGCACAGAAAATTTGTGCCCGATGTAAAGCAAATAACAAGTTTGTTATGTAGACTTTTTTCTTGAATGGTTCCATTGGTTTGACTGCAGCCTTACTACAACTGCCAACTGGCATTAGTTGCTTTGGAGTAGTTCTGAGGTGGGCTATGATATTGAATCCTGCATTTTAAGAGCAATTAAGATGTTAAAAAAAATGATAATGAACTCTCTTCCCACTGGTATACCTTGAACTTTGTCTCCTCTCTGTCAATCTTGGCCGTATTGCCTATCAAATAGTTGTAAAACATTAATTACATAGCCAAGGCCATTTTGTCTGGGAAGGACTTCTGGCATATATGGAAAGAAAAGCCTTTAATATTCTTAATCCTTCAAAAATGATGCATTCCTGAGGAAGGGAGAAAAAACCTACCTGTGTATGTATATATGTGCTTTTCTAGAGACCTTTAAGTGGAAGGCTTCTTCCAAGTAACATGCAATTCGTGTGGTACAACACTATTTATTTATCTCTAAGTTGACAACACTGACCTTTCTCACATTAAAAATGTCGCTTTCTTGAGACCTAAAATAAGCCATAAAGGAAGACTGCACTCTAGCCTATTGTTGAGCAGAAAAATTCCTTCTTTTAATCCTATCATCTTTCCTTGCATTGGGCAAAGCACAGTCAGGGAAAATTACCACCAATTCAGGGGACTGTAATTTGTGTAGTTATCATGCGAGTATAAAGCTGTTAAATTCCTCTTTTCCGCTTCTCTGAAATAATACTTGAGGATGATTTTGTTTGTTTTCCGCACCCAGTCTAGCAATAAGTCCTGCGCAGAGGGGGACGTGCGACTCTGGCACAAGAACCGTATTCCAGCGCTCAGGGTGTCAACACAAGGCTGAGCGAGCGGAATTTTTAGCACTGGCATGTAATTCCAGGATGATCCTGGACAAGCCTTTCTCTGCAGATTTGTTGATTGCTAATGTTGCAGTATACTATAATGTAGTATATCAGAATTAGTATATGAGAGAGAAAACGATGACAGTCGCCCTCTCTACTGTATGTTCTTTGTCAGATTTCAGTTCATTGTACCTAATGAACAGTTTAGGTTTTTGGCCATTCTTGAGGGAGAGAACACGTGACAATAGTAGCAACTCTCTTATCTCTGCAGGCAGGAGCTGTAGGTCAACATCTTTCATTTATGGAACAAATTCTAATCTTTGAAAATCCCAGTCATGGGAATAAACCAAGAGAAACCTTCAGGATTGCACTAGTACCAAAACTAGCTTGTTTCATAGGCAAACAAGTCGATCCTCGCTTTGGTGTTTTTAGGTGATCATTATGCTACAGATAGTGTTAAAGCTTCTATTGCTTTAGACCCTTGGTGCATTGTCCCGTAAGTTTGTACGTTAGACTGTTCTGGACATTGCCTTATCTATAATAATGAAAGATATGTTAAACGTGATCTGAATTATTTTTCTAAAACAACATAGAAACATTCCTGATGAGATGTAACCAGCTCTGGCTCTAAATGTTCAGAATGAACTTCTCCGTGACACTGTCATTCTTGCCGCATATTTGAACTAAACAGAGATCTTCTTTTCTCCTCTTGGTGTGATATAAGGGGTTATCATTTCTACAGTGCTGCTTCTGTATGAAAATCTCATTATGTATTTCAAAAAGAATGCAAGCGGTATGATTTTCAGGAAATGTAATTACATTTGGAGCTGAAAGGTAGCTGTCTTGCAACATTTGACCTTCCTAATAGGCTGGGCAGAGCATGTAATGGATACTTACGCTTTAATGGTCTTGGAGGACTGACTAAAGGTGATCTTTAAATAGGGATCCTTGTACCAAGGATGTATTTCTAGCATAGGCAAACTTGTGATGGGGAAGCAGTGTCTGTGCCTCCCCCTGTATAAGGATTTGTGAGCAAGGAGCACTGCACGTGTGCTGGGTGCTGGGTTTCCAGAGTGGCTGCAGAGGGAAATCCAGGCTGGTGAGAATGAGCACCTGAGGTGTGACCCAAAACCTGCTCAAATCAAAGGCCGTCTGACTGCTTTAAATAAAGATTTTGGGGCGGGGAGGGAATCAGGCCTCACCATATCAAACCTTTGTCACTTCGTCCTTGCCTGTAGAAACTTACATTTTGAACAAAGCCGTGCTTAATGTTTGTTTATTTCAGTAATATTTTCAGAGCTGGTATCTGTATTTAAGCGGTCAGTGTTAAGCACACAGTTATCTGTTCATTGGAAGAGAGATAACGTTGCAAGTTATGCAAATTAGAAGAAAAAGCAACCGATTTTTTTTGATCTTTTATATCTAGAATTCTGGATTCAGTTTTATTCAGTCCAGCAAGCTTTTCTTTCTTGCATTTTTATTGTGTTAGGCATTTCCTACATTAGAGAACATATGGATGTACATGTGTGCAATACTAGTATTGCGATTATGAACACTTAAATCCCTTAGGTGAATGAATTCACCCTTGGTTATAGGACTCAGCACGTAAATATCTTGGGTGAGGGACATCTCGGCTCCCTTTAAAAGCAGGAATTTGAGTGTGGAAGTGACGTGACAGCATTACCCCAGTCCTGTCTGATACATAACAGTCTTTTCTGTCCTAACTCATGTGATTTCCAGCAAGATGCTTTTTATGGCTAAAGTTTGTCACTGTGAGACTCGTCTTCTTAGGCTCCTTTACCAGGCGATGCTTCTAACTGCACTGAACACTTAAATGGTGATGATCTTAACATGTCTAACATTAACCTTTGTGAAATCTACTTGTATTTGCGTGCTTTCCATGTGCAGAATGGCGATGATAGGACTACTCCGTATGGTTCTGGTGAGGGTTATTACATCTCTGTATTATGAAGCTGAAGGCCAAGAGTATCGCAAACATCACATGTAAAAGCTCTACACTGAATAGCACTCTGTATACTCCAAGTGTGTAAATAACTGTGAGCCAAATGGATCGGTGTTCATTTTTGTTACCTTTACTGCCGAAGCAATGAACAATGTCCAATATTATTTATTTAAAACCTCTCTGGAATGTTAACAGCCAGCAACATTCAGAGGCTTGAGCTTTACTAATACCAGCAAACCTTTTGTGTATGGGAAGTACAAGCACTTGGAGATGTATTGTATGCCACGTGACAGAGAGACTACTTGACATCTATTTTATTTCTAAAATGTCACTAACTGAAAATTAATCAGACCTGTAATGCATGTTTGAATTCATTTATATTGCTGTTGGAAGCAATATCTCAAGAGCCTTAGACAGATGTGTGAATGCTGTAAGGCAGCGCGCTCAATGGATTAGAAAATGCTTCAAAACACCCCCCACCTCTCCCAGTGCCTCTCTGCCTTTGCCTGCGTGACCTTTTTGTACAAACTGGAGGTTTTAACACAATGAGAGGAGAAACACCCTACCATACTCAAACTGATACCTTCTGCTACCCCTCTGGACCTTCTCTAGCTTATCAACATTTGGAGTTTTTCCTGCAAATAGTGCTAGTGACCTATAGCTGTTTGTGTAGCCTGTGGGACTGCTCGGTGCAGCTCTACTTTATGTAGATATGGAGTTGGAAGATAGTGATGTTTGTTGGAAGGACTACTCGGCCGGCCAGCCGCAATCTAGGAGGTTCCTCCAAGTGCCTTGCCGGTAACTTTCTGACGCAAAGGGTTGGAGGAGCCGACTAGAAGAGGTGCACTGCTGGACCTCAACCTCACTGACAAGGAGCGTCTGGTTGAAGCGGTAAAGATTGAGGGCTGCCTGGGTTGCAGCGACCATGAGATGGTGGAGTGCAGGGTCTCATGTGGCAGGAGCAGGTTAGCAAGCAGAATTGCTGGGTATGCTCAAGTGGAAGAGGAGAGTTTATAGATCATGGAAGGAGGGGCTGGCCACTTGGGGGGAATATCAGGCTGTTGTCAGAGGGTGTGGGGAGGCAACTAGGAAAGCTGAGGCCTCCTTATAATTAAACCTGGCGAGAGGGCTCAAGGAAAACAGGAAGAGCTTTTTCCAATACATGGCAGATAAAACTAACAGCAGAGGCAATGTAGGCCCGCTGATGAACGAGGTGGGTGCCCTGGTGACAGAAGATTTAGAGAAGGCAAAGTTACTGAATGCCTTCTTTGTCTCTGTCTGCTCTGCCAGAGGCTGTCCTGAGGAGCCCCGTACCAGCAGCGAGACCTGGGCAGGCTGGAGAGTTGGGTGGGGAAAAATTTAATTAAATATAACCACGGCAAGTGTAGAGTCTTGAATCTGGGCAGGAACAACTCCAGTTTCCAGTGTAAGTTGGGGAATGACTTATTAGAGAGCAGCGTAGGGGAAAGGGAGCTGGGGGTCCTGGGGACAGCAGGGTGACCATGAGCCAGCACTGGGCCCTTGTGGCCAGGAAGCCAATGGGACCTGGGGTGGATTAGAAGGGGGTGGTCAGTAGGTCAGAGAGGTTCTCCTGCCCCTCTGCTCTGCCCTGGGGAGACCACACCTGGAATCTTGTGGCCAGTTGTGGCCCCTCAGTTCCAGCAGGACAGGGAACTGCTGCAGAGAGTCCAGCGCAGGGCAACAAAGATGCTGAAGGGAGTGGAGCATCTCCCGGGTGAGGAAAGGCTGAGGGAGCTGGGGCTCTGGAGCTGGACAAGAGGACACTGAGGGGGGACTCATTCATGTTTCCAGATATCTAAAGGGGGAGTGTCAGGAGGATGGAGCCAGGCTCTTCTCGGTGACAACCAGTGATAGGACAAGGGGTAATGGGTTCAAACTGGAACACAAGAGGTTCCACTTAAATTTGAGAAGAAACTTGTTCCTGGTGAGGGTGTCAGAGCCTGGCCCAGGCTGCCCAGGGGGGTTGTGGAGTCTCCTTCTGTGCAGACATTCCAACCCACCTGGACACCTTCCTGTGTAACCTCATCTGGGTGTTCCTGCTCCATGGGGGGATTGCACTGGATGAGCTTCCCAGGGCCCTTCAACCCCTGACATTCTGGGATTGTGTGTAATTGAGTTTTCTGCCTAGTGAAATCCCCTCTGTTAATAGTGATTAGTACTAGGAATTGCCATTTGTTGAAGCCCTAGAGTTCGTAGTTGTCAGGACTCTCAGCACAGCAGCTAGATTGGGTGTGATCATGTAGAGTGTGGGATTGCAGCACATCGCTGCTTTGGAGCTTTTCCAGCGCTGCAGGGTTGCTCTGCACAGAGTCCCCTGCGCTTCCCGCAGGTGAGGGTGGAGAACAGCTCCCCCCTGGGGACCGTGCTTTGGAAATCAGCAACAATTCATATGGCTGTGCTTTAATTTGGAGCTTTGCTCAAATTATCTGGAGTCCTTCAGAAGGCAAAAAAAGAAGAATTTGACTTTGGCAGCTGTCTTTACAATGCCTGCCAATCACCATAGTATCTTGGCTATTTTTAAGTCTCCTGAAATCAGTCTGCATTAAGGCAATAGCTGTGCTTGGATTTAAGCCCAGGACTCTATCAATATAAAATGATTTGTTGCAAGTTTAAAGATGCTTCATCCCTATTCTCTCTCTTTTCATTTACATTTTAAGCTTTCATCAAAATGTGGATCAACAGTACTAATAGAGGCTTTTTTTCTCTCTCCTACTTCATGCTTTCTACAAAGATTACCTGAGACTGTATGTTCTTAACCTCTGTCTGATGTGAGGGCCTTTTCCTTCCTGTTCAAATAAGAAGGACCAGTTTATTCACTGAAAAAACCTGCTGTGAGTCTTGCAACCTTGTACCATTTGAATTTTTTCAAGTAAAGTTCTGAGGGATACGAAACACATGTATGAAAGCGTGATCGGAAGCAAAAAGGAGATGATCCTTCAAGCTTGTTTTAATAATAATAACAAAAAATAAGTTAAAAAATTAAGATATGTTAATTGCTTCAGCCTTTAGTAGAAGCACAAGTTCCTGGTATGTTTTTTCCCAGATTTCAAGGGGTTTCTATGGCAGGCACCATCAACAGAAAGAAGACATTTGTATTCTTTGACATAAAGCCAATGATTCTGTCCATCTCCGCGGCGTAATCTTTATCTGCTGTTAGAAAGCATTAGCTCTCTGTTCTCCCAGCGCTCAAAGCCGTGTTGCATCAAACTCTACTGGAATTCTGAGGGGAAAGAGAAGGAACCTTCTCAAACCAAAGCCTGTATTTTGGCTCTTTTTCTGAAACTGTTCAAGACACGATCATTAAATATCTTATAAAGTCTAAACTCGAAATAAAAACTGTTACTTAATCCATGACAAAAAGATTGGACACTATTTTTCTCAAAGCTGCAGGTTTGCTGAAAATATTTCTTAAAAATAGCATCACTTCATGTGTTCTATCTGAATCTGATTTTTGTATGTGTAAATGTAATTTAAAGGCAGAAGTGTTCAGTGTTCTCTGTGGGTGATGGACTGTCTAAAAACAAAACAAACCCGTTTTCTTGCCTGTCCTGTCTCAACATATGCACTAAATATTATATAAGAAAATAGTCGCTTGTTTTTCAGCTTGCTTTTGCCTTCAAGGCATGCTGCAGTAGCATTAGTGCCTCTGGAAAAATAGTTAATTCTTTAAAGTTTCCTAATTTGTATAATTTTTGTACTTTTTGCATGCAAACCTCTTGAGGCTGTATCACTATTTTCACTTCTGCCTTAGCACTTTTTAGTTTATCAGCAGCATAAGGAAAATCTTCCTGGAGACTTTCCATCAAACCCATTTGTTGATGAAGAAGGGAACATCTCTTTTAATGCTTTAAAACAGGATCCATAAATTTTGAAGTGAACTTCGAGTGCCCCTATTAATAGATAAGTAATTTTTTTAGCATTGCCCTGACCTGAGTAGGTAAAAGGGGCCGTGTTGAGAAGGTGAACGCTCTAAGATCGGCGTGATTTAGAGTTGTGTTTTTGCTTTGCTCCTTTACACTTTGTGTGTGGGTGTGGAAGAGAATTGCATGAAAACCGGGTGTTTTGGGAGATTGTATTTCTTCAAAGCTCTCTGAGAGTGGCCGCTTTGAAAACAACACTCTTGCCTTCCGTTCTTATTTGACTTTTTAAAGTAGCCTGGAATTTATAAGATGTAAATAGAAGGGGGGCGTAAGACAGGTACCCACCAATCGTTGTCATAAAAATAACCAAGAGAATCAGTGTGATCATAAAAGCGTCCAATTATGTTGTGCTGCAGAACTAATAAAAAAAGATATAAACAGAATATAACCTTGAAATAAATACATTCCAACGTGAACTTCTGGACTGCAGGCTGTTATTTTTTTATGATTCAGCTGAATCTGAGGTAGGGAAATGAAGGTAAATTATCTGGGAAAGACAAAATAAGGAAAGTTGGGTTGGGACAGTGTCAGTGGAATAGATGAAATGCACTGGAGAACTTGCTGTATTGATTTTAGGATCGTTTGAATTTCATATGTATAATAAGACAGATGATTTGAATGGGAAGGACAGAAAAAATGGGTCTAGAAGATGAGAATATTTAAATGTAGACCAATAACTTCTTAAGGAGCAATTGAATCTTGCTGTCTAGTACTGCTTTTTGTTTGAAAGCTGAAGTCTGTGGCTGACATAAGAGCAAGTCTTACTGAAATGACAGTCCTTGTAACACATTCTCCTCCTGTTCAGCTTTACCAGCACTGAGGAGGAAGATCATGCTCAAGGTGCACCTGGGATTAGGCCCCATGTGCAGGGCTGGAATCCTCGTGTAGCTTTGCCATTAATTTTGGGTTGAAAATATTTTGCTTCCTATAGCAGTTGTTTGTTTTTCTCTTACTATATTACAACGTTATCATTACTTCTTCAATTAAAGGCTTTTCTGTGCAAGAGCTGTGTTCTTGTGTGAATTCACGGTGCTTTCTGTAACAGAGGTTTGGTTTTGATTTGCCATGGGCTCTACTGCAATAGAAATATTTAATAACAGTGTTAAAAGGACAGTGCAAAGGTGATCAAAAGGGTAGATGCCTTGGAAAATTTAAGTAAAAGGTCAGGGCGAAGATGAATGGAATGTAGCTCTTACTTCAAATACTTTTTCATATTTTAAAGTCTAATATAGTCCTTATTGCCCGCTCTGTTCACTGCAGCCCAAACACTATGGCTTTTCTAATTAAACTGTGTGTTCCATATTGCAGCTCAGGTTCTGATGAACTTCAAACTCAGCTTTGCTTTCTCAGGGTTGTATATAAAATAAACCCAGTGTGTATTGATATAGTTGAATCTCTTTTATGTTTGCAGTGGCAATAGCAGACTTTTTCCTCTTTGAAGTCAGCAACAGCTTGTGCATCCTGTACTTGTTGTTTACCAGATCAAATGCTGATCAGTTGTGCAAACTGCCAGTCTGGTACCTGGAGCGTGCAGGTCGCCGGGACTGAGGCTGATACCAGAAATGGCTTAAGTCACTGCTGGAAAAACAGCTGGAATTTGGAAAGCTTCAAATATAGTATGATTCACATCCAATTGCATGGTATTTTGATACAGGGAATTGACAATTAACTAATTAACACTTAAAGAACTAACCCTTCTAATCCACCCCAAGATGCCATTGGCCTTCCTGGCCACAAGGGCCCAGTGCTGGCTCATGGTCACCCTGCTGTCCCCAGGACCCCCAGATCCCTTTCTCCTACGCTGCTCTCTAATAGGTCATTCCCCAACTTATACTGGAACCTGGGGTTGTTCCTGCCCAAATTCAAGACTGTACACTTGCCCTTGTTCTATTTCATTGAATGTTTCCCTGCCCAGCTCTCCATCCTGCCCAGGTCTCTGGATGGCAGCACAACTTCCAGTGTCATCACTCCTCCCAGCTTGGTGTCATCAGCAAACTTGCATCCTTGGGTGAACTAGATAACAGAAATTGGGACACGTATTAGGTGAAATGATTCCCCGTGTGTTCGGTGTCATAACTAAATACTTATAACCTCCCTTATAACCTCAAGGGTTGTAAGGTCATTTCCAGGTCCTGTGTAGTAGCTAATTACAGCCCACTTAAAGACCTCACAACACATAAGGCCCTGGTATTTTCTGTACTCCTTCTTCTGCCGCTCTGTAACCGCCGGCCTCATTAGAATTGAAATCAGTTCATAAGTGTTTTGGCTTAAATTAGCTTTATTTCTGATCAGTGTAATGCCACGATTTGATGTCTCTTTTAAAAGAGTTTTTAGCTTAGACTACATGAGCTTATGATAAATAGCGTATTGGAAGTTGATTAAATTAGTAGTAGAAGTGGGCAGTAGGCAGACAGGAGGAAAGATGCTCAGAGAAGCAAATTCTGGATTTTTCAACTCTTCTCAATCTTTAATGGGTTCATTCTATTGTTGAAAAAATATAAATACTAGAAGACTTCTTTAAACTGAGGATTAGCCCCTACTGGAAGAATTGAGTGCTCTGTGAGTCATTTCATGTGTCTTCTAATATAATGTATTTTTGATGTAAATTAGGAAAAAAGTTGTAAGAGGAAAATTAAACTCAAATTTCTTCCCCATATCCCCCCAAAGAATAATACCATAAAATAAAATAAACTCAACCCCAAAAGCCTTTAAGACCCTTTCTTAATAAGATTACTTAAAAACGCATGTGGCTTATTTTAGCGATGGGTGAGATGAAATTATGACTTAGAAGTGCATAAATTGCTTTGCTTTAAATACTTAAACTTTGCCTCAAATGGCTTTTTGAAGTTCAAAATGAATTTGGTTGCCCATCTGCTATCAAATCCCCACGTTTCTTGAGAGTACTGAGAACGGGAAATACAAATACCTGTTTATGGCCGACCTCCTTTCAAATATCAGAGGGTTTTTGGCAAAATGTCTGATCTGTGGCCACATTTCTATCATCCTATACAGGAATTGAAGGTGACCTTGAAGAACTCTGTACCCTAAGAATCTGAACTTAAAGCTCCATAAAAGGAAGATGTCACCTAGAGGTATAGGAAATTACTATTGTACCAGATTTACAAGGCGCAAGTGCCCAGCAGTTAAATATGATGATTGTGCATTATTCTGCTATGCTGGCTTTATTAACAAAGTGAGGATTTTGGAAAAAAGGGCAGATGTTATATCATCCCCTCAGTTGGTTGTATCTGAGATACTTTGGGGCAAATTTTGTTCTATTCTATTGAATGGAATATTGATTCTTGAGAGGCCTGGAAGCTCCCGGAAGCCCTTGTGAGAGCAGCTGATGTGAGTGGGCGTTAGCGCGGGGAGGGAGAAATGTAATGAAATAGAACAAGGGCAAGGGTAGAGTCCTTGCATCTGGGTAGGAACAACCCCAGGTTCCAGTATAAGTTGGGGAATGACCTATTAGAGAGCAGCATAGGGGAAAGGGACCTGGGGGTCCTGGGGACAGCAGGGTGACCATGAGCCAGCACTGGGCCCTTGTGGCCAGGAAGCCAATGGGAGCTGGGGTGAATTAGAAGGGGGTGGTCAGTAGGTCAGAGAGGTTCTCCTGCCCCTCTGCTCTGCCCTGGGGAGACCACACCTGGAATCTTGTGTCCAGTTGTGGCCCCTCAGTTCCAGCAGGACAGGGAACTGCTGCAGAGAGTCCAGCGCAGAGCAACAAAGATGCTGAAGGGAGTGGAGCATCTCCCGGGTGAGGAAAGGCTGAGGGAGCTGGGGCTCTGGAGCTGGACAAGAGGACACTGAGGGGGGACTCATTCATGTTTCCAGATATCTAAAGGGGGAGTGTCAGGAGGATGGAGCCAGGCTCTTCTCGGTGACAACCAGTGATAGGACAAGGGGTAATGGGTTCAAACTGGAACACAAGAGGTTCCACTTAAATTTGAGAAGAAACTTGTTTGGGGTGAGGGTGTCAGAGCCTGGCCCAGGCTGCCCAGGCGGGTTGTGGAGTCTCCTTCTGTGCAGACATTCCAACCCGCCTGGACACCTTCGTGTGTAACCTCATCTGGGTGTTCCTGCTCCATGGGGGGATTGCACTGGATGAGCTTTCCAGGGCCCTTCCAACCCCTGACACTCTGGGGTTCTGGGATGTAAATCTTGAAAACCTCTCCATAGCAGTCAATCAATCTGTTCCCTTCTGATGGGGGAGTAGAATTGGAACAACTTTTGTCCTTGTTCTGTCTGGGTTGTAAATGGCTTACAAGAAAAGGCCTTTTCCTTGAAGAAAATTGTTCTGTCTCTCACTTACTGCTCCAGTGGTGTAGGCTCCGCAGGCTAGGCCATGTGCACACATACTCATTACCCTAAAACACTTGCTATTTAGTGTCAGCTGCTCACCCAGCCTGTTTTTCAAAAGAGAGACGGGCTGGAGTAGCTGAAGTATCTGTCGGATACCTCAAGCTCCCTGTATCCAGTTCTGCCTTGTTTTAACTCCCAAGTTTCCTTGAGCTGTGACCTAGACTAGTGCTTTTTTTTAATTGCAATGGTACTTTATGTGAAACTTGTCTCTCACATCCAGATAATTCCTTCTAGTTTAAAGATTTTTATTTTTTTTTTATGAGCAGGATATACTAAGGGATTCAGACTATTGATTCCTTTCGAATAGCCTGAGATGCTAGCCGCTTTATCCTTTTTGTTCATTTCAATGGGTAATGAAAAACAGTTTAATATCATTATGCTCATCAGATAAGGCTTAAAAACTCACTAAGGTTCAAAAGAAACTCCTAAATAGATTGCAAGGCTTAGCACTATGGATGACTCTGTCTCAGGAGAGCCGGATATTTTCCAGACTTCTAAATCCTGCCACATACACCTCTCCTCCCAATATTTATTTAATACCATCAGAGAAGCCATCTGGGACATGTTTTAATATGGTAAGGAAGAATTTGGTTGGAGGAAGAACATGACAAAGTTTGTTATTCTGTGCTGTTTTTTACTCTTGTAGATACTGGCCATGCTATCTACTAAATAACATAGCAATGATTGAGTTCCTCTTGTCTTCTCTGCTTTCGGGGTGTTGGTTGGACTGTATGGGGAGCAGACAGAGCTTTTCAGATCTAAGTGCAGCTCGCTGGCTCCCAGGAGGTGCTGGAGAATTCATTGTGAGCAGGGAACGACTGATACTGGGTGGGGGGGAGCCACATTGTCCATGCACATCTTTGCTATTCCTCTGTATGTGCATCAAATACTGTATTTTTTCCAGCACATGACTCATCCCGCTAGCGTTATGAATGTTAGTCAGCGCTGCTGCTTGGTCTGCCTGGTCATGGCGAAGAGGTAAATCAATGGTAATTTTCTTTTTCCAGCTCTGGCTTGGAAACTCTTGCTCAGGGGAAGGCACCAGGTAGTCTCGCATATAAACACCACCCCCGCATGCATAACCTTAAAAAGCTTATTGCATATTTTTGTGTGTTTTTCTATCACATTTATCTTATATGTGTTGTGCAGATGTGTTCTTTTACAACAGAGAGTTTATGATTTACAACGATATGAATATATTGCCATATTAATAACCTGGTTCTGGGGAATTACTTAACTTGAATTTTTAGCAATGTTTAATAATGTGCATAATGTTGTTTTCTAAACTGGAAGGAAAGTTTCCTCACAGTCAAATGAAAGACAATATGTGAAATATTGTCCGTGGTGCTCAGATAGCTGGAATAAATTCTGAAGTATCTGTAGGTTTTATTGTCCAAGATGAAGATGTATTGATACTATGTGCACGTCTCGAGTGCTTCCCCCAGCAGTGGGAGTTGCCAGTGTTACAGTGAGTGTAAATGTCAGCACTTCAAAGGAGGGAAGTGAAGGGAGAAAGAGTGTCACAGGGGCATCTCCAGCTTTTTTTCTACTGTCATTTGATGGTCATTTTTTAAATATGTGACACGCATCACTGGAGAGTAGCATCGTTACCTAGTCAATGGAGTATATACTAGGATGAGGGGAAATTCAGGGTTGGCTTTCGTAGTTCAAATTATTAATAGAGCTTAAAGGGTGCCAAGTTGCAGGATGAACCTAAGTCTTCACTCAACAAAATCTTCATTTGAGCTGTGGAATAGATAATGCTGGGTGCAGCCTTCCCGGCTTGTCTTGGACCCGTGCCTCAACCACGGTAAAGAAAAGATATGGGTTATTTACCATCTCCTTCACAATGTACGTTTGGATTCATCTCGAGGGAAATTATGCGGATTGCATGATTGCAAACTCATGGCAAACAGAAGCGGTGGGGTGTGAGGAATCATTCCACCCACCTCCTTGCCCCGAGGGAAGAATGATACACATGTGCTATTCCTACCGGTTCTGCAGCGTGTGTTCCTGAAAACCTCCCATGCTGGGAACTCATCATCTTCTTGCATTTGATTCAGGTGCTATTTCAGTGCCGGTGTCATAGCAATTAAAAGTTTTTCCCTGTGCCTAACTCACATCTTCCTTGCTTCTATATAAGCCCATTGTTGCTTCTGCTGTTCCACTATGGACATGGAGAATAGATTCTCCTTGCAGAAATCTTTTTCCTATTTAAAGGTGATTTTTATTTCTCACTTCAGTCATTTTCCTCCCAAATTAATCACTACCAATATTTTCAAAATTTTGTTGTTGTCAGAGTTCTAAACATATTCACGGTTTTCATCCACATTCCTTTTTGTTATTGCATCTCTATACTGAAATGTGGTGCTGAAAATTGAATACTGTATTTCACATGGTCGTTTAGAGCTCTCATGTGGGCAGGTGCTAACCTGTGATGATTTTTTGGGACACAAAAGGCTGAGTACAGAAGTGAGGATACCAGTAAGGAAACATTTGAAGTGGCTGATGCCACCGGGATGCCTCTCTGGGCAGAGGGAGGAGAATTTCCCTGTGGATCCACTCCGTGATATTTCAGGTTTGCGCTAAGCTAAAAAGTTCCTGCTCTGACTTGTTTCAGTAATGGATTTCAATCGGTTTGATTTTTTTAAGGCTGCCCATGACCCTGCTTCATCGACTCGGAACTGCCCTGTCTTTGCTTCTGAATGAGGAATTTTACCCTGAAGCCGAGTGAATTTCAGCCAGATGTTTTCACTGCGATGCATTGTCGTTTCCTCCCTGTGAAAAAACCCTTCAAAAGGCGCTGGTCAATTGGATTGAGAGGTGGTTTTACAAAGGCGAGGGCTGCGTGCTGAATACAGAAAGGGCAGCTGCTCTTTCCCTGCTAAGGAAAAAGGTTGGCTGGTGGCTGGGGAAATCCACTGTCAAAATGGAACAGCAGGGAGAAGCACCAGGAGCATTTGTACCTCTGGGGAGAAGTGTGGTTTGGGAGGCAGCTGTGCAGTGCGAATAGCAAGTGGAGTGTGTACAGCGCTATACGTCAGATGGACTAGCAGAGAAAGGCAGAAAAAAAGACCTCAGGAACAGAATGGTATCTGTACGTTTATTATGACAGTCAAAAGAAGCAATATATCCTTGTCCCCGTTCCTCACAGATGTTTTGTATGATATTCACTGCGTGTTTTTTTCCGTCCACAAATAAGTCAAGTTTGCTCTCCCCTTTCTTCAAGGCGAATTTGCATGAGTTTCAGAAAATGAGAGATTACATGTGGAAGAGTCATTAGAGAAGCAAAACCTTCCTTATGTTTATCAGTTGGAAAGGCAGGCTGGCAATTACATGTTTAACTACTACTTCTTTTTCTTCCACTTCACCCGCTAGTGGTCATCTGTTGGTAATAATTAACCTTTTCACCCGTGCTCCAAATGGAAAGATTACTGGCAGTAATTAGATGAGAAGTATTCTAAATACACAGGCTGATCTCCCAGCCTGACTTTTGGATGCCTTTACAGCAATTTGCACATTAGTAGGATGAATGACACAGAAACCCCTGTACACGAACAAACCCGTCAGAAAATACAAACGAAATCTCTTTGAAAACGTTGGTTCTGGAGTTATTGTCGAGGATTCGAGTATTGATTTCAAAGCGGAGCTTCAGGGAAGAGGAGACCAGGTCTCATTCCTGCTTCGGTATTTGTGTGTGTGTCCCTCAGCCACAGTGTGTGACCTACTGAGACCTCCTGTGTCTTCTGCCTGGAGAAGCTGACAAGCAATCAAGATTCATTCAGGTAGAGTAAGAACCATCCAGTTTATTCCTCACTCAGGCGAATTGAGGAGCTGAACCGAGGACTCTTGACCTCTGAAACAAAACAATATTTGTGTTGTAGAATAAAATCTACGACTCTGACTCATCTGGCCTATACACAGAATTACATTTTAAGCGTGGCTTGGGTAACTTGTTCTGTGTGTTCTTAGATTAGAAATTCAGAAGGGGTCATTCTGATCCTCTGGTTTACAGTCCTGTAGTAAATCAGCTCTGGGATGCAAAGTCTTTTCAGGCCGGGTTTGAGCCTCAGATTAATAGTCATGATGAACGGTCAACTTGACTTAATCACTAGTGGCAAGCAGTCTTTCAGTGAAGTGAATTTTCTTTGGAGGTTAATGTTTTCAATTGATATAGGTCTTTAAAAGCAATGCACAGCTGACACAAATTATCTGAAGAACTATTAAACAGAAAAAAAGAATCCAGAACAGCTATTATTGTCATGGAATTTCATGAATCATCCAGTAGCACTAATTAAAACAAAGAGTGTTTTAATACCACAGATAAATCTGAGAAACAAGGAGATCTTTAATGATAAAGTGAGAAGTAGTATTTCTCTTCTTTGACAGTGCTGTGTAGTGTAAGATAGATCAGCTTCTGTACAGCAGGATGGAAGGAATCAAGATGGGAAATATGTAGAAGGGGGAAAAAATACGTAAAACGAAGATGAGAAATATGTTATGTTTCTAGTGCTGAGATGGATGGGAGATGCGCTTACTTTGCGTGATAGTGAAGAATATGCAGTGTTAGCAGGAGTGTGATTTTGTACGCTAGTGGCAAAAGTCATAGACTCTGATGTAAAGATTATAGTCAGAGTAGTTAGACTTGAGATCATCTGAAGAACCCTGGAGATTGTGATGGTTTTCATTTAGCTGACTCTTAAAGGCCTAAAACTGATGCTGTCGAGGTTCAGTGGTTGGTTGAAACCAGCCCCGAATGTGCAGAGCTGGGGCTGGTGGTTCAGCGCGATGCTCCGGTGACCACCTGTGGCTCAGGAGGTCCTGAGAACAGTCATTAGTTTAAACCACTAGACTGTAGCAGCATATGTACATTTTCTGTATGCCCTGTTCTCATATTCTCCTAATGACATGGTTTTTTGCTTGCTGTTAACAGACAGGATGGAAGAAACTGTTGGAGACACTGAGATAGAACAAACTCTTTTTCCCAGCTTTAATAATTCTCATTTTCAGTAGTTATTTCAGAGTTAGTTGGGCTAAAAAATTACTGACAAGTCAGGCCTTTAGAGTCGCTATTTACAAGAAGATGACATCTTTAGAGCTCGGTAAAGAATGCATTTAACCTTTGTTAATTATTACCTGTCTGTACCCGTATCTGCGATATTTTATTCAGAATAACTGTCCTATAATAATATAATATAGTAACTGCTGAGTACATGGCAGAACTGAGGGAGGTGTCTGGACGTATGTGGCATTGTGGTGCGTTTGTGGGGTTTTTAATGAGTGTCTTTATATATATATATATATGTATATTTATATACATGTTTTTGGTCAGTTGAGTTGGGCTCATGAACAGCTATACGCAGGAGCTGAGATACAGCATTTTCTATTTCAATGATGCCGCGATAAATCTTAGGAGCCATCTGGGATTTTTTTTGATTAAAAAGTACTTAAGCAGAAAAGGTTGATTGATGAAAATCAAGAAGGGTGTGAATCAAAAACCATCCTTCCGCCCCTTTTTTTTTTTACATGAAGATTGAAATTCATTTTGTATAGTTCAATGAAGATTAATATGCAAGTTAAATAGGCAAAAAAAAAAAGTGCTTTTCCAGAAACGAGCACACATTAGCAGAGAGAAATGAGAAGTTACCTAAAGCTCAACAGACAGATCCAGATCTTTGTTTGCTCTTCAGTCCCACAGTAATAGAGGCATTACAGGAATGTGGCCAGAAATGGACAAAGTAATGTTGGTGCTTCATCTGTCTGCAGGTGCTGGACAATGGGCTGTTACAGTGACATTGTCGGAACACCAGGGAGCTGGACTCAGATTGACCTGAATGCTGAATCATGGCTTGAAGATGGGGAATTTCAGATAGATCGAGGCACATGGTGAATTGTTTCCCTCTACCAGACACTAAATTGTACTTGTTTCTTTTATTTAAAAGAGATTGGCCTCTGTAGTAAACACTGTTTCTTAATCTCCAATAAGAAATATTATGTATAAAACCAGAGAGACTGTTACACCAGATCCTTGAGGTTTTTTCCCCCTTTTTTAGCATCAAAGGGACTAACAGCGCATTTTAAAATATTCAAATTTGAGAAAGCAAACAGTCAAAAACCTTGAGAACATATTGTAGTGACTGTAAGAGAAATGATATGTGGAACGGAGAGTAGGTACTTTCCATTTGCTTTAGCTGTTTCAGATTCTTCAGATTTGTTTTCATTATGAAATTGATATTTGCTCTTTTTAGAAGTCTGGATCTTTTCTTCTCTGTAATCAGCATTTATTCTGATCCTTCACCCTCTAATGCCTGCAAATCCTGACATGATCTGAAAGTGTCCAAAAATAAATCAGACCGGAAAGATGGAAAAGGTCACATGCAACAGGAGTTTGAATAGCGGGAGCCAATTTACCGGAGGTGTAACACAGAATCACAGAATCTCAGGATGTCAGGGGTTGGAAGGGCCCTGGAAAGCTCATGCAGTGCAATCCCCCCATGGAGCAGGAACACCCAGATGAGGTTACACAGGAAGGTGTCCAGGCGGGTTGGAATGTCTGCACAGAAGGAGACTCCACAACCCCCTGGGCAGCCTGGGCCAGGCTCTGCCACCCTCACCAGGAACAAGTTTCTTCTCATATTTAAGCGGAACCTCCTGTGTTCCAGTTTGAACCCATTACCCCTTGTCCTATCACTGGTTGTCACCGAGAAGAGCCTGGCTCCATCCTCCTGACACTGCCCCTTTAGATATCTGGAAACATGAATGAGTCCCCCCTCAGTGTCCTCTTGTCCAGCTCCAGAGCCCCAGCTCCCTCAGCCTTTCCTCACCCGGGAGATGCTCCACTCCCTTCAGCATCTTTGTTGCCCTGCGCTGGACTCTCTGCAGCAGTTCCCTGTCCTGCTGGAACTGAGGGGCCACAACTGGACACAAGATTCCAGGTGTGGGCTCCCCAGGGCAGAGCAGAGGGGCAGGAGAACCTCTCTGACCTACTGACCACCCCCTTCTAACCCAGCCCAGGTCCCATTGGCTTCCTGGCCACAAGGGCCCAGTGCTGGCTCATGGTCACCCTGCTGTCCCCAGGACCCCCAGGTCCCTTTCCCCTACGCTGCTCTCTAATAGGTCATTCCCCAGCTTATACTGGAACTTGGGGTTGTTCCTGTCCAGATACAAGACTCTAGGTGGGTGGCTGATGCTGGTCCTGACACTTGCAACACGTAAGGGCTTTGTTTAATGGTCTTTCAAAATTAAAAATTAGACAAAAATAGCAAAATAGGTTTATGCATTGAATATATGAAGTAGCTCGTGTTTGTGAGGAGAACGTGTTTAAGAAACAACTTCAAGACAGCCTGAAAAAGGCACAGTTTTTAAATTCTTTACCACAAAAGCACTTTCATTATGTAACTGGGTCTTGGTTATTTGAACAATAGTTTAGGAAGGGTTTTGCTAAAACCTGTCAAATCTGATCTATCATGTTTGTGCGCATGGACATGCAATGTCTTCCCTTTATTTCAGTCAAGTGCATTTTTACACTCCGGCTGAATCGTGCTTAATCTGTTGGCTGGATATCCAGTAGAGCATGTAGCATATGGATGTGTCAGAGTGGGACTTTGAGTGTATTAATAACATAGCACTGAATTCTGCTTCCTCTGTTTAGTTGAGAAAACAGAGTTTTCTACAGCTCTAGAATTGAATGTTTTCTCCCCTACATTCACAAGGCAGCGTATGAAGAATTCTGTTGAATACAAATGGATTTACATTTCCCAGAAGAAGAAAAAATGTCTAGAACCAGTTAATGTGAACTAGAAGGATTGTAAAAATCTAGTATCCTTTAATACCAGTCTCCTCCCTATCCGTTTCATTCATCTCTTCAGCAAGGATTGTCTGTAACCTTGGCAACTGTCTGTTTTCTCCTCCTCAACTGGAAATGCTGCTTTATTTGTTGTTCCTTTTTGTGTGAGGAGGTGTAAACTAGAATCCCACCCATATCATGGTCAAGGAGGAGAAGGCTTAGAATGCTTTTTTGGTGCAGATTTTACACACCTGTAAAGAAAAGCTGAAGAGTAGCTGAGAGCTCAGATGCAGTTGTAATGTCTTCAACAAGGTTAGTTTGTCAAGAACTGTAATACTGTGGTGTAGCCAAATACCGGCTCAAGTGTCTGTACTAAGTGCTTGTACCAACAATTCCATTACGGTCATGGTTTTGAGTTTGTTTTTAGACTCAATGAACACGAGAAACTCATGTGCACATTAATTTTCTGGGATTCAGGTGTTACATAGGATGGCCACGTGTGCCATATTCAGCTTTTTCTCTGGTTAGTCTGGTTAGATGCATTACAAGCACTTAATACTTGCTTTTTATACTAGGATGCTACACTTTGAAACTGAAAATGCTCTGCTGTGTTGTTCTACAGTTATGATATATTATTTAACTTTAAATGGACTCTGATAGAAGGTCAAGCTTGTTGATTAGAAAAAAGTAATTGAAATTTGTTTTATTGGGGTAGGGGTAGGAAGGGAAAATGATTTCTCTTTATTTGATAATAGAAAACATTATGGTCATTTATTTTAGTTTCTGTAATTGAATTTCAAAGCCTTCAAGTTTAGGTATGTGGATACATCCAATTCAGAAACTTCCTGTATTTCCTTTGTCCACTCTTGAGCAGTTTTAGTGATTGTATAGATTTGTCTTTCCACAAGTTGGTTCCCAGACTGGAGAGCAATCTGGAAACGAGTGACGGTATTGACAACAACCTACCATAGGTCACGCTTCTAATTGATGCTGACAGCGCCGGCAGAACAGAACTGGTCTGGAATGCAGAGAGAACTTCGTCTCCTCCTCCTTGCACAGGCCGTGTTCTGGAATTTATAACGAATGATTTTCTTTTAAGCCTCTTCCCAATCTGAGTATATTTAGTGCAACTCAGGAAACTTAAAACCAATCGACAGGACTAAATTTGAAACACGAAAGGTTTGTCATTTGGATCTTTAGAATTCAGCGCAGTCTGCAGAACTTCATTTGCTATTCATCTTCGGTGTTCCCATGGAACGTACAGCCGGCTTTTCAGGTGAAACAACACAGCACCACTGAGTGATGCAATAAGGAAATAAAGAAATGCTGTCCTTCCATTTGACAGAACTGCTTTTGCACTGATAATCTCTGAGCAGTTAGAGATGTTGAAACTGTTGATGTCTGACTAGTTTTCCCTCTCTTAAAACAAACCAATTATCCATCCATGACAAGAATAGAAATAGAAGGTGGTAATTTCTTGCACTCTTTAATTGCCTCCCAAAGAGGATAAAACAGTTACTTTAAAAGACCAGGTCTTCATCTGCCGTGTTGAAATTTAGTCTTTTGAGGATAACTTAAAAGGACAGATGAAGATTCTTGGTTTGTTAGGGAAAGGGAGATATAAATTAGCTACTGGCTTCAACAAAACTTGCCTATCATTAGATATTCTCTCTGTCATGTGAAATAGCACAAATAGCGTGGGAATTAGCATACAGGTTCTGGAAAAGAAAACCCAAATGTAGGTAGCTGGTATTTCAGAAGCCATTAAGGAGTTTTTGCAATAGAAAAGAATGATGAATGTTTTGGGAGCAGGCCGGGGATGGGGTTACTCCATAGGTACTCTGCAGTGTTTCCGTGGGATCTCAGGTCAAGAATTTTGGGTGGCTGCGAATTCACCCCAGCTCTCCCCTCGTGTAAATGTGCCATTGGCACAGAAACCCTCTGCAGCTGGATTGCTTTACGTTATCTCTGTAGGCAGGAATGTCTCCATGAGTCTTTCCAGCGGGCAGAACATGACAGAGCTGTAACTTAACTCCGCTAAATTTGGGTAAGTTCATCCTATTGCGCTGACATTAGAGGGGACAAGGGCACGTGTTCCCATTAGGGCTGTTCAGACGGAGCGTTATCTCACTGATCTTCACTGCGGGAAGCAAAGGAGCGGCTGTGGTCAATGTGGGTTTTCCGTATGCTAACGATATTGCTCTCCACAGGAAAAATAGTACAGGTACCACTCTACACAGAGATAATAAGAAAGTGATACTACCGATAATGTAGCATCCAATAGTCTTGTAATCAGAGCATAGACGCAAGTTGCAGACTGTTGCATTATTCTGCTCATAAAGAACTTAATCAGAATTTCTCACCTGTGCACCTTACCTGAAGAACTCTCCAGCTCCTGGTGTCTTTCCCCACAAGAGTTCAGTGTCTGAAAATGCAAGCAAAATGTGCTGTGATTGTTCTTTCCAAGAGCTGTCAGCAGCTGTGGTGGTGTTACGGAAATATTTATACTTAATAAAGTTTCTATAAGCACCTTATGCTTAGAAACTTCAACTGGGCAGGTGGTACGTCTTAAGAACGTAGAGCAGAAAAACGCCTTTTATTCTGCTGGCTCCAAACAATCACTTGCATTAGTTTCCCACCTGTGGTCAAGTTTTCTTCTGGTTGGCGGCATGAAGATCTTGTTTTCTGTGAATAAGCCTGACCTGGGATCCGACCTTTCACAGAATCCCAGAATGTCAGGGTTTGGAAGAGACCTGGAAAGCTCATCCAGTGCAATCCCCCCATGGAGCAGGAACACCCAGATGAGGTTACACAGGAAGGTGTCCAGGCGGGTTGGAATGTCTGCAGAGAAGGAGACTCCACAACCCCCCTGGGCAGCCTGGGCCAGGCTCTGACACCCTCACTGAGAAGATGTTGCTTCTCAAATTTAAGTGGAACCTTTTGTGTTCCAGTTTGAACCCATTGCCCCTTGTCCTGTCACTGGTTGTCACCGAGAAGAGCCTGGCTCCATCCTCCTGACACTCCCCCTTTAGATATCTGGAAACATGAATGAGTCCCCCCTCAGTGTCCTCTTGTCCAGCTCCAGAGCCCCAGCTCCCTCAGCCTTTCCTCACCCGGGAGATGCTCCACTCCCTTCAGCATCTTTGTTGCCCTGCGCTGGACTCTCTGCAGCAGTTCCCTGTCCTGCTGGAACTGAGGGGCCACAACTGGACACGAGATTCCAGGTGTGGTCTCCCCAGGGCAGAGCAGAGGGGCAGGAGAACCTCTCTGACCTACTGACCACTTGATTACATCCTGGTTAATCCTGTTTCTACTGTTTCCTTTCTTTGTCATACCCACCTTGTGTCGGCGCGTGAAACATCTTCAAAAATCTCCGCGATATGTTGCACAGGTGTTTTTAAACTTAATTATTTTCAACTAAAATGAAAATGTAAGCTACCTCTAATGAGAACCTTCAGATAATAGTCTTTCCTTCCTACTGGATATTTAGTAATGCCTCCTTTTTAATAATGTGTAACATGCACTAGAAGAAATACTGCGTTGGAAAGCCCTGTGCTGCAGACCGAACACACACCAGCGAGGGAGTTCAGGGACGAAGTGTAAAGTAGACCAGTGAAAACATATTTTGCTGGTATAATTGCATTTCTGCAAGGGAATTTTCCAGCATAGAAATGCCTAAAAAAAAGAATTACCCCATCTAGCAAACATTGTGAAGGCAACGTCCTGCAGCTGCCAGTCACACTGATTGGATTTCTCCACTGAATAGGATGTGCACCTACCGAAGAACTCGATAGACCCCACAACCTCCCTCTCATAAGTCGCTCAACGTAGGTAATTTGTGTTTCTCATTAAGAAAAACCCCGTGCTATTCCTTTACTATTAGATTTATCATATTCATCACCTGGTGTGGTAGGATTTATTGTATTCTCCCTCTTTTTCTGCGCAAGTTGCACACGGTTTGTTCAGCAAGGGCTATCGGGGGCCGTGCAGCCGGGAGCTGCTGATTAGCAAAGTGCTGGTGGGTGACTTTATCACGGGTTCTATTTCCTTGCTGCGGGGGAGCATTGGGGAGAACTTTTGCGCTTTCATCTCTTATTTCCTGGTGCACCTGATTGACGTACAAACGACGAGGCTGCCAAACCTGGAGAATCAGACTGAAACGAAAAACATAAACCTGTTCTACCTTCAGCCTTTGAGTAGAAATATTTTGCTGTAATTACTGTGTCAGATTGTACCGATAAGCAGTGTTTAATCAGTGTACGAAACAGAGGGAGCATGTGCCTTTTGGTGAATATTTGGGTTTTCTCTTCTCTTGATTTGATGTGTTTTGTTGAACCTATACGTTATACAAAATAGTACAGAAAGTTTTGAAGCATGGCGAGCTTTAGTCAATGCTTGTCAAAACAAAGCAGTTTCCATTTTATTATTCTTTCTGGTAACAACTAGCAGACTGAAATCATATTAAAAAGCTGGTTATTTATGACTTGTCAGGCGTGTTGTGAAGAATTTACCCTTCCATTGCCCAGCTAATAGCATCTTATGGAGCTTCGCTTTGTGAAGTTCTCTGCACCTGCATAGAAATTGCAGCCCTTTTAAAATATTTCAGATTGGACTCTAAGTATCGCAGTTTTCTCCCTGCAGTAGCTGCTGTCCGGTTGAATTCTGTTTGCAGCAACGTTGGATTTTTCCCCCAAAAAAGCTTTCGGCAAAGAAATGGTTGAGGCCACTCAACTGAATTGAGAGCAAACCCAGTGCGACCACACTTGTAGAGGTCCAGGAGGGATCATTTCTAACTCACCACCTTTGTACCAGGAGAATGGCCAACACTGGTCTGTACTGGGCAGGCTGCCCATGTGAAATGGCAAATTACCCCAAGCTGGGATATTATTTGGTACATCTAGTTTGCTGGTAAGTGTTGAGGTTGCATGCGAAGAAGGAAAAGCCAAAAAGCCTACGTGTATGAATTTCCTTTGCATTAACCTTGAAATGCAACTCAGATTTGATCATCGTGCGTAGTCTTTTATTTTCATTACTGCTGATAAAAGAGACTGTGTAAATGTCAGCTTTGGGATGTCTTAATTTACAGAGCTGCAATTGTTTGATCCTTGGAAAGGCTAACATGACATCTTCTTTTTCCTTTAAATATGCCTGATTTTGGGAGCGGCTGCGGACTACAGATTAAATCTCCAGTTCATCACATCACGTCAGGACTGTCCATTACTTTGAGAGCAGTTTTCGCGTCCAGAAAGCTGAATACGTGGCAGGCCGCTCCGTACTCTGCAGGAACAACATCGAGGGCACCTGGCAATTGAAGGACCCTGGTAGGGTGTTTAAATCTCATCCAGCAAACATGGGCTTGTGTAGTTTTCACAGCAGGTGTACAGGAGGAACATGGGTTTGGAGATTGCAGAGCTGCCTGCTCTGAGGTTTGTGGTTTGACAACTGAAAGGACAATTCAGGAACGAAGGGAAACCTTTCTGAAGGTGAAGGATGAGAACAGAGAAAATGTTACTGCTAAAGAAGGAAGAAACCACCTCTGTCTGGGGACTGGAAGAGTTTCTGAGATATTCCGCAACTAAGAGACGGCTTTTAATGATCTAAGCTGTGGCAGTAAATACTTGCATTGAAATATGGATAAGATACAAGTCCCTAAGCTTTTTGTTTTCTTTTGTGGACCTACTCCTTAATTTACCCGTGTCTCCCCTCTAAACTGAGCATGAAGTGAAGCTTGGGCTATCTGCTCCATCAGAAACTGGTGTTTGGAAATATTTCTTGCCTCAGATGGATAGTGAATAATCAAAATGTAAAGTAGCGGAGAGAGGGGGAAGAAAAGAAAATTAAATGATTGCACTGAAACAATTTGAGTAGCACTAAAAAACTTGCACAGCTGTTCGCTGAACTGATGGAAAATTGGATCAATTGGGGTGACAAGTTTGAATGTCGTTGGTTTGACATTGTATGGCAGGCTCTAGTGCAATTTGTCAATGGAAATACTGCCAAAATTATGAAGCGGTGGTTCAGTTTGTGCCCTGAGATCAGGGGTTCTTTATCACTGGAGTAGAGCGCATATTCCTCGTGCCTCCACAAATACCCAGGCTTTACGTTTCCTGAGCTTCTATTTGACCAGGGAATGGTGCACAATAGGAAGGTGCAGCATTGGGAACTTGTCTGTGTAGAGTGTCTTCTATGATTGTACCTGTGTGGAGATGTACAGGTTGTTAATCGCTGGGGAGTGGAAGTGGTGGTGGATCAGGACAGGAGGGGGAGCTCCGGGTGCAGGTTCCATGGGAGCCGGGGGCTCAGCTCTGGAGCCGCTTGCAGCAAAACTCCACTTGGCTCTTAGATTAGGAGGGAAAATCTGTTTCCAGTCTGTCCCTATTATTGCTTAAAGCCACAAATGACCTGGATTTGAACTGGTCTCCTGAAGGGTAAAAGGTTTGAACTCTGGTTGCCAATCCCCAGAAACGCGCAGTTGCTCCCAGCGCAGATTTGAAACTAATCCCGACCTCAAGTCATCAGCCTTAGGTTTCGGTTACTCTGATGATAGATGGTAATTTAAAGATTTTGCTTTCCTCTTCTTGTACCCATTGCACCCTATTCTTCCTTCAGTCGCATAAATCCAACTAAATCTTCTCAAAGGAGATTATGAACTGGTAGATTTTAAACAGTGTAGAGCAGTCCCTAAGAGAAGAAAGCAAAGTGGATGTTCACCTCCCAAGTCTTCCCCCCATTTCACGACAGACAGAAATGTCCTGAGCTTAATATGCCTCTTCAAAGGAAGATTCAAAATGCAGTCTCTCAGCAGGATATTTTCTTCTTGATACTGATGCTGACCAAGGTTTGTAGCTGCTGCTGTATCAGGCACTTACTGCTCCATTCTTCTAGCATTTATTGCTATATTATCCCTTCAGTTTTGTTATAGAATGCTTATTGACTTCAGTGGGCTTTGTATGGGAGAAGACATCGATTGGTGATTTCTGCCCTTTGGCCTGAATTCTGTTGCACTTCAGTTCACCCCCGCTCTGTATTGCTGGGGTGGAGAAGCCCTGGGAGAGCTGAGCGCCAGGCCCTGATCTCCGTGAAACTCCTGCAGACCTTTTGGGGTTTTGTAGCAGGCGTTTGTTCGGTGTTCTCATGGACTTCAGCCGGAGTTGTGCTCGAATAGGGCTGCAGAATGTGGCTGTAGTGTCTAGGGAGGGCTACCACTGGTTCTGGCTAGCTGGCTACTTCTAATGACTCTTTAAACAAACAAGCAAAAAACCCACAACACCACCACTAGCAAAACACCGACTATTAATTGGTGCAAATGCACATCTCTGCTATCAGTTTGTCCAGCTTCTTGTATAACTTTCCTATTGCATGTTCTCCAAATGCTACTTTATGAACTCCCAAGAGCAAGTATTTCTTTAAAACACTACTTAAACCAATATAATCCCTTTGTATTTTATTTTCCTAGAAGTTGTTCTTGTAAAAGAAGTCATAGCAAAAGCCACAGTCATAATAGGAAACTCATGGAGATTTATTTTGTAGCATTCAGATAGAGTGGATACTGTAACGTGTGCAAAGACTCTGTGTCATTGTCCTATTGATTTTCTATTCTTTGCATACTTAGCGAAGCTGAGAGGTGGTGGATGAGGCTTCCAGAAGGGGCTGCTGATCTTGCATCTTTTTTTTCATGTTTGGGCAGTCCAACCTGGAATAATTTCCAAGCGTCTGATGTTTAAACTTGGTGCTGTCCTCACTTTCTATACATGGTGTTTTCTTGGGGGTGTCTAAACCAGGTGAGTCAACTCTCAGTCCTCCCCAAAAGATCCCTCTAGTTAAACAATATTCAAACCATGTGCTGTCTCTACTTTAAAAAACATAAAGAAAACTCCTTTCTTGAGGCCAGTAAGGTTTTCTCCTACATTGCTTGTGGGCTCTTTGCTATTTTTACCTCAAACTCTTTTTTTTATGCAGGGGAGAGGAATGTCTTTTCATATTCTCACCTGTTTTGGATCGATACAGTGACCTTCACTGGAGCTATAATTACATTGGTCAGGGATGCATCAAACCTCAGAATATTTGATTTGTCCTCAACCTGAAGTGAGGACTCTGAATGCATTTTTTTCCTTCCCGACCCTTTGCAACTGTAATTCAGCTTAAATCTGTGGGGATCACTTGAAGTTTACAGAAATTTAAAGGAGGTAGGTTAATATCCCTTCTGTCCTTGGCTTTACTGCAGACAGTAGCAACAAGGGGCCTAATTAGTGTTTGGGTTTGTTGATTATGGACATTGCTCCAAGAGAAACTGGACTGGCACCATGAAACTCATTAGACTTGGGTCTTCCAACATTGTGTTCTTATATTAAAGAGAGAAGAAATCTAGCAAGGGGGAAGTCGAGGGAGTGCAAAGTAGAAACCTCATTAGAGCAATTAGCGTAAGTCATTATTTCCTAGAAGCCTCAAATGGCCACATTTATTCTAAAGAGAAGCCAAGGGTATGGCTGCGTGTAGCTCCGACATCTGCCTTGGGGAGGGAGGGAGGGAGCACGGTGTTTGCTGCCCGTGTTTGCTTGTGTTCCCTGGCTTAGGTGATGTGTGATCCTATTAAGCTCAGTATAGCTAATCCTCTTTCATGGTACTAATTTCTTGCCATTATCTTTATTTGGCTGCTAATTTCCCTTATGGTATTCTTCTACTATCCTAATATTAGTGAGTAGCTTGAGATATTTCTGGAGTATCCTGTTGGAAAAATCCTGCCTGGTTGGTGTCAGTGTCTCTGGAAGGAAAAAGGAATTGCTGGTAGGGCTGAGAAAAAGCATCTCCTAATAAAACCCTTTGCTGTTAATGATGTCTGAGAATCTAGTGTGTTTCCATTTCTCAAATTCATCTTGTACTTTCATGCTGAGGCTCGAGTTCTGTTGCCTCAGTGAATCTTGATGAGGGGATTTACCATCAAACTTCTTGCACCTCGAATGGCTGAAGGAGAAAAGGAGGTAACAGAGTGGAGCAGTGCGGTGATGTGCCATGGTCCTGGGATATGGTCCTGCTCCTTTGCTTGCAGCTCACATGGAAAGGTTTCGTTTGTTTCTTCTTACTGTGAAACTCCTCAGTAGTACCCAGCACTGTGGTCACAATGTGCATTGCGAGTAATTGGTAACAAAGTGGGATCAGCAGAGTGAGAGCCCGAGAACCTAAGCCGTGCTAGGGATAATTACTGGTTTTAAACCTAATTTGTCAGGCAGTATTTTCCTCTGTGTTATCCTCTTATCTTCCTTTGTCATGGTAAGGAACAGGTACGCTAAATGCAATATGATTGCATTTGGAAAAGGTGGAACTGCTGTGTTTTGACCTGGAGAGAAAATGTGTCAAATTAGCCCTTTCAACGTTGAGATGCTGTGTGCTTTTAATGAAATCTGTCAGATACATGAATCGTTAACCTACCTTTCATTTTCACAGCTTATTAAAATCATTAAAATACAGCAATAATTATGATTCTTTCTGACTCCTATATTTAGATCAACCCCAGAGACCTCAGTATACCTAAAGGATTGTGTTCTGGTGTGAGCTATTGCAGACGGTTAGTGGTGCTTCTTCTTGACAGCAGAATGGGACACGAGAGCTTCGTCATCTTTGCTTTATATCTCTTGGGTTTTTTAAGTGTAGGATCTGACCTGAGAACCCAAAGAGGTGAGATTTCTGTTAAATATTTTTCATTTTTCAATGAGAAGTTGCAAATGAAGTCAGCTTGTATTCAAAACTGCACAGCTCCTCATGAGAATTGATTCTCTGTCACTTGAGACAAACCGAAGAGATGAATCTTCACAGGTTTAAAATAAAGATGATGGGCTAGAATATTACCTGAGGGAAGACCTAATCTTTTAAATCAATGCTCACGCGTCCTTGCAGTGACATTATGTTATTTATTCTCTATTATTTGGCCAGTAGATACCTCTATGTGTGGTTTTTTTAATAATTGAGATTCCCGATACAGAGGAATGGATCTGTAGCATTTGGTTTAGGTTCTATGTATCCATACAGGTGTTTTCTAAAGTCTTGGTAGCAGACCTTTGGTTGCGGTTTTGAATTTTGTCACATTTGCTACATGCAGTAGGTAGAATCATTTACTAACTGTGCTACGTTGTGAGCGTCTGTTTCAAAGGTCTGAAGATTCAGAAAGGTCTTTTGTTAGTTCAGATCTACAGCAAAGGACATTTCTACAACGGCAAAAGGATTTTCCAGGCTTAGTACTTCAGACATATTTCTACTCAACTCATGGAAATGAGCATAACGGAGCTGATTTCTAGAAGCTGAAAACACACAGATTTTCATGGAAATGAGTAGAAAGATTCTTGTTTGCTTTATAGCAAGCCCCAAAAGACCCTTTTTGTTCCAGAGTTGCTGTTTGATCTTGTGCTTGCCAGCCAGGGAGTGTGATGTCGAAGAATTGAGCTATCAGATCTGTGCCTTAAAGACCTTGGAGGGGAGGGAGGGGAGTTCCGTCCGTCGAAGGGCCCGTCCTGCTTCTGTATCGGCGATTTCAAGCACTGGCAAAGTCATCAATAGAATTCTTTTTCGTCACAGATTATGCTGTAAAAGTGAAAAAAAAAATTGCATCATCGATTTGGTCTTGTACTAACATGACAAGTTTGTGATGATCACCAGTTCTGGAGATGAAAGAAATGTACTTTTCACTTTTCTGACATGTTGTCAATATCTTTCTCCAGCTGTTTTGAATGCCTTCCTGGTTCTTCTCTTCAAAGCCGTTTTTGAGCAAGATAAGTAAGGGAAAAGCCTAGATCTGCCATTGGAACAGCGTCGCTTCGCTCTCTGTTCTAAACGCTTTTGTGTTTGGTAAAATAGCAGTGTGATGGTTTTATAACAACCCAGGGCGTCAGGGAACCTTGTGCACCGTTCCAGATTGCTCATCTGATCCTCTGCTCTTTGTGTGTTTGATTTCAGTGGGCAGGAGGGACACAATGACATTTATGTTTTAGGTGGGTAGATGGATTATTTCAGTGTGATTGCCTTGCCTGAACTTCTGCAAGCTTCTTGAAAGAGAAGTACAAATTACAATGAGAATGGAGGCACAGCGAGGCTGATGTGACCTTGTCACAGCCAAATTCATACGGTGTAAGTAAACTGCAAACAGTCTGAGAAAAGGCAGTGGGGCATGAAAGACATGGAGCGATTTCGATTCATGTAGCACTAAACAGACAAGGGCTCTTCGTCTGAGAAAGAGGTGACTTGCAGGGTAGGACAGATCTGTAAAATCACACATAACATGGAGAAACTCAACAGAGAAGTAAAATTGGGATTGTGTTACAATAGGAGGTGTGGGTCCTCAAATGAGAGTAGCATGGGGAAAGGTCAGAACAACCTACGGGGCTTTTCTGCTTCGGGTTTAACACTGGATTTCTCTGACGTGGGATACTGAGAATACTGAACTTGTAAGTTTAAAAAGCCCGGACTGATGCAAGGAACAACCCCCTTATTTTAAGGTATTCAAACTATCAATAAACTTGTATCAGTGTGATTATAATGCTCAAAGCCAAACTACAGTGTCATTCCCACTGTCACTAAGTAGCCTTGAGTGCATCCCCTGCCTTTTATTTCTATTTCTTCTGCAAAGGGAAACATTTCTTGTGCCTCGCAGCCATTAGGAAAGCCTGACCCTGGTTAAAGCTGAGGAGAACCCACCATGGACAGGAACAACCATGGTTAAAATTGCCAGCTGCTTAGAAATAACTGCCCTTTTTAGTTGATATACAGAATAAGAAATATCAGGGAGCATGTTTACTGGTTGAGATGGAGCTTTTGTGGTTGCTGGCTATGGTAACAAGGCGATTGCGAGAGCGGTTCCCTCAGCAGCACAACCTGCTCTGCCAGGAGAGAATTCATCAGCCGCTCAAGCGACGTGACCTTTGGCTTCATCATGCTTTACCGAGAAATGTTCTATTGAAGTGTCTCAATTAAGGCAGCTTCCCAAACTCGGGTCATCTAGCTCTGAAAACACCAGATCCCTCAGATTTCCTTTTCATGTCGCATTTTGTTAGCGGCTCTGTGCAAATCAAAGCTTCCTTTTCTTGATTAAAAAAAACCAGATGGAAGATACTTTACTACATCCAAACTTAAAAATGAAGTTTTCAGTTGCTGTGAAACATCGTGAGGCATCTCTTTGATGCGCTCTACCTAGTTTTGGTTTCCAAACTGTTCATAGCTTAAAGCACTTTGATACCTTAAATTATTTATAAAGTTTTTAGTAATAATTATCTCTAAGTGGTGTTTCAAACCATAGCGTGGACCGTAGGGGTCTATAGTAACCTGTTTGGAATTTTCACATGGATTAGGCATGTAAATACTAGTGACACTTAAAGAATCAGATAATTTAGGCCTCTTCTAGGGAGTAAGACAATGGTTTGCATTATTTGTTCCTGGTTTCCAGTGTATGTGTGGTTCACTAATGCAGACTCGCCTGCTTGTTTCTTTGGGTCTGTGTCTGGTTTGACACTCACAATTACCCTGTCAGTAGATTTACTCTGATACACATTTATCAAAGTGAACTCTGCACTGAGTTCACTACAAAAATTGCTCCCAAAAATACCAGAGCTGATCTATTAGTTTCCCTTATTCTATCTGCAGAGGACACAAACCCTTCTTGTCCTTTGCTTTCACTCTCTATATTCCACAAGAAAGTTGCGTGAATTTTGGGAATTGAGTTGAAATTCAGGCATTTGTTTTGTGTTCATGTCACACGTTGTTTCTGCCACAGTTGCTCGCCTACCCCCTCAGCGAGTAGCAAACTTAAATAAAAGGAGCTTGTGTGAAATTTGGCTGCGCAGCCTGTGCTCGGGGTCTGTGCCAAACAGCTTAAAGCTGCAGAACCCACTGGTGAGCGGGACAGCAACCGCTCTGGCTTCACCGCTTGGCTTCACCATCGCTTGCTTCTCTCCCCTCATTCATGTTTACAGATATCTAAAGGGGGAGTGTCAGGAGGATGGAGCCAGGCTCTTCCCAGTGACAACCAGTGATAGGACAAGGGGCAATGGGTTCAAACTGGAACACAGGAGGTTCCACTTAAATTTGAGAAGAAACTTGTTCCTGGTGAGGGTGTCAGAGCCTGGCCCAGGCTGCCCAGGGGGGTTGTGGAGTCTCCTTCTGTGCAGACATTCCAACCCGCCTGGACACCTTCGTGTGTAACCTCATCTGGGTGTTCCTGCTCCATGGGGGGATTGCACTGGATGAGCTTTCCAGGTCCCTTCAACCCCTGACATTCTGGGGTTCTGTGAACTTTTTCAAGATGCCAGAAGTGAACTGTTGTCTTATAGAAGAGCAACCTGATTGCCAGCATCCAGGAAAAGGCGTTTCTACAGAACAGCGTTCTAATCCATCCATCTAATCCAGTTCTCCTTAAAACAGAGACTCCTCTTTCTCTTTCCTTTAATAACTGAACGTGGCTTTGCCGGGAGAGGGGCCTTGTTGCGATGGGAAAGGATACACGAGGCCTGGCAACAAGTTTTGGCTTTCCTACACAATTTGTAGCATTGGGCAAGTCAGTTGGTGCTTGTGCTTTTCTAAAGAATATATATGTAGCAAACACAAACAGCCTTGGTAACATCTCCTCCTGGCTCTGGATTTTCACGAGCGCTTGCTGAACAGCAGGCCCGGCGCAGATTGTCACGATCCCTCGCGGAACCCTCCTCACTCAGCAAATGAAGGAAAACTCCACCGGAATGGAGAGGAAAAAACTGCTCAACTCTCTGTTGGATCGTGAACCTGTGATATTTAGAGCATGTTGCCTTGTCTTAAGCTTAGCGTAAGTAATGGCTGTGATGTTACCAGCTGTGGTTGGAGATGAAATATTTTCATTACGTCTGGATTCTTTTCCACTCCTAAGAGCATTTCTGGTTTCCTGTTTACCTGGCACAGTCACTTGGCTGTTGATGTTTATCAATAAAGATATGAAGATCTTCCTTTTCTAATAGTGTTAACACACATTCCCATGTTCCTCCTGCAGTAGCAGTGGGGAGAATTGCATTGAATGGAAACAAAGCAAAGCAGAGAAAATTTTTTGCAGTTTTACTCAGAAAAGAAAAAATATTTACAAGAGAATAGGTGGTTGGGGAGCAGAGGAAGAAATAGAAGGCAAAGAAATAGCCTCATCTTCTTGAATGTGCTTTTATATGCTCAAATGAAGTATTTGGTACCAGGCCTGTTGACGGCAGCCGCGCTGTTTGGTAAAGGCTTTAAGGGCAACGACGCTTCACATTGATCCCTCTTGGATCCTGGCTGCATTAGTATTCTAGACCCAGCTCAGCCCGGTGATCGTCAGCGTGGCATGTTAATTAGTGCTGTCCCTCTTTTGCTCTTCCCTCCCCCTTTGCTTTCCAGTCCGACCATCCCTATCGCCGTGATGGACGGTTTAGATCTTCCCAGCCGTGATGCTGATGACCCAGGGCAGTTCTTGCCACTTTTGATAAACTGTCAGATTATTTTTGGAATGTCCACATATGCTTTTCTGGAGGTACAATTTAGCGCTGGGATAATCTACTAAATTGCTTTCTGTGCTATGCCAGCTTTCACTTGTGCTGCTCTTTTCAAGCTTTACATGGCCAGAGAAAACGTGTGCTGAGCAAATGTTAAGTGATGCAGCACCCCAAGAATGGGAGCAGTGTATTCTCCACTAGACTGTTTATGAAATACAGGATATAATAATGTTTGTTTCCCTTTTTTGTGATGTATACGCAGAACATAAAATGAATGGAAAAATGCATACCCGTTTTTTGCCTTAAAACATCTGTAACGTGGAGCTCCCTTTAATTTCACAACATAACCAACTGACAGCATTACAACATCGTAAAGATTACCTAGCATAACTTTAATATGAATAATGAATAAACCTACTGCTCATAAAATATTAAAGAAAAACCATGCTTAAAAGTTAACTGCATATTGACAAAGGTTGTTTCAAATTGGAAAACACATACTTGAACTCTGAGGGAGAGGATCCCCAATGTGCGATGGGCAGAGATGTGAAGGCTTTATCAAATAGTCTTTATTTCTCAATAAAACGAGTATAGGCTGACACTTGATTGTATTAGTAGAGCCCATTTAAGATACAAATCTATGAACCTGTGTATATTTAGCTTTTGCGTTATTCCTTATTGGGATGCAACAAACTTTACAATAATTGTTTTTTCTTAAAGAGCATGCAAATGTCTGATTTTAATTTTTAAATAGCACTATGCATAAACTTGCATTTGGTTCATTTTGGGAAAAATGTGGCTGACCTAAATAGAAGAGTTATCTTTGATCTTGTAGTGATGGAACCGTTAGCAAAAACTATTAACTGAAAAAGCAACATGTGTGGCATCCTTCCCGAGAATAAAATACACCTTTGAATCAAAGAATCTTCATGCGTGAGAAGGTTGTGGTGGGCAGAGGCTGCTGCTCCTCACCTGGCGAGGGCTGAGGAGGGGGAGAAATAGCACCTTATATCAGAACCCTGAAATACATGGCCTGATGTTTCACAGTTGGCGAGCGCTTCATGTCCATGGAATTTGGTGGTTGCTCAGCGCATTTGAAAATCTAAGTTATTTACTCCAGTCCTAAACGCTAAGTTAGAACCTGAAATTTCTACTCATTGTATTGAAACTTGATCGTCCCTCCTCGCAAATCTTGGTTCTCCATCTGTAAATAAGGACAATCTCTGATTTTCTCTCGTCTCTATCTTCTGCATTTGAATTTCAGGTTCTTCATTTATTACCATATGTGCCCTCCTTAGCACCATGGACTTGGGTTTCAAATAGGTCCTCTATGAGGTTCTTTAATGTAATTAGTAATGGTCAATCTGATTTAAGTCATAAAATATGCGTAATACTCTACTCATGGAAGACTTAATTAACATTCATTTAATGTATCACAGAGCTCTTTCAGTGAGGAGCATACTGGAAATACCAAGTACTATTTATTACTTCTTCAGTGAAAACGTGGATAATAACTTGGGATTGTGGTTCCAATTTACAGGATTTGTATATGAACTCAAATTCCCTAAGAGAGAACTTGACCTCAATTTCTAGTTATTGACAGTGTGTCTGGCTGACTCACCCTCCTGAGGCATCACGGTGTGAAATGGGAGATTAAATTAAAGAAAGAATCCAAATCATTGCTGCTTTTTGTATCCTGGACCTGGTTTGTAACACAACTGAAAAGATGTTTTATATTAGAATCTGAATTATCCAACAGAAATACCTCTTCCAGCTCTCTGCTTCTTCCTTTTGTTGTGTTTATTAGTACACACATGGCACATGAAGATCAGCTTTTATTCTTTAATTTCTCTTCAATTTATGATTTTATTTTTTCCACTTAGAACTCCAGAAGCTCAACCAGACCGGATGCCTTGGGACCTGCTATAGCAAACATAAGCTGGGCTTTAATTCTTTATTTACCACACAAAAAGGTAATTATAGCATCACCGCTACACTTAAGAGTATATTTGAGTGGTAAATTTTCTCTACGAGTCAAAGTCTATAAGTCTGGTTTATTAAGTGAAGCCATTCCATACTCATTAAGTAGGGAATTGTACCCGAGGATTCTTGTTCTAATGTAGAAAAGGAGAAATGAAGTCTGACCTTAGTGGTAAAACACCCGTACATACAGCTTTGCGTTGCTATAGATCCGGGCTCCAGGACATCTTGCTATTGCTACTGGTGGCCATGTACCGTGAAAGCAGCACCAAGATCCTGGTTCTTATCAGCTCGAGAGCCAAGGACGAGCTCCCTGTGCCTTCGCAGTCCCTTTGAAACCAGTTCATGCTTTGGCCTTGCTGTATTTCACAGGGAACAGCGTAGTGTCCATTTTCTGCGCTCAAACAGCACAGGCACATTTACCACGTGCAACCAGCGGACTGACAAATCAATAGCAGAATGACATGAGAGATGTGGGGTTTGTAAGGCGGAATGTGAGCAGTTCTCTTGGGGTGGCTGTGTATCAGGCAAAAATGGAAATATCTGAAAATGCTCATTTCTGGCCTCTGTGATTTTAGTTTCTCGGAAATGCATTAGTCAAGTCCACTGGTGGACAATTCCTCATAGAGCTGGACTGGGGAATTTTACAGAGCAGCCTCAAAACCAAGAGCGACATAGGTACTATAGCTAAATATACTTGAGTGGCAATGTCATTTCAAGACATGATGCTTTTTAAGCATCCCGAAGACAGTCACTAGCAAAGGTATTATTATCTGCAGTATGACAGTCCAAAAATACCTTAGCAAAGCACTTTCTTTTTAAAAAAGAAGCATTTCTTATGGAACACTTTAGTCTTCTGCCGTTGTCGTGTGTCAGTGAGCGCATCTGTTTTGTCCCCTGTGAATGCATGGCACTAGAATGCAGCTGGAAGGCTGCATGTTTCCATTCTGCTGGAGAGGTAATTCACCTTTACTGTTACTCTTTGAATAATCTGCAAGAAGTGCACTACGAATTACTCTGCATCTGTTCTTGATGCTAATCCTATTACCAGCAACAGGATTAGCTCATAAACAAAAGAGCTGTACTAGTCTGTTCTATATGCTCTGCTCTGAAAGCTGAACAGGGCTCACATGCAGTACAGCACTTCTCTTACCCTTAGCATTGCATCCAACTGCTGAAATTCGCTGTAGTGATATGTAAATTAATTATTAATTATGTACTGGCTGTCGTTGTGATCTGAGGCTGCTGTTTTTATGCTGCTGCCTCATTGTGGGGACAAGCGTGTTGGAGAGGAACCCAGTTCCCTTGCTCTTCAAGTTACTCATCTGTAAATGGCTCTAACGATGCTAAATTATTACTGGAGATTGGGAGATGCTTGGGACTGTTTTATCGATGGGCATTGCTGCTAAATCTAATTTGCATAGGAATAAGGAGCCAGTCATCAGATGAGAACACTCAGCTTCCTTTAATTTATTGTAATTCTCTTTCCTTGTTCCAGGATTGTGTTTGGAGGCAATAAGAGAAAGGAGTAGGGATAATATACATGAGCCCTCCGATTCAGGAGCTGCAGGGTAGCGAAGACACGGCTTTGCTTTTGTAATTATTTCTGCAAAACCATGTTGGCAGATTCTCCCTGTAGAACTACAGCATATGCCAACAAAACTTTTTCTGTTGGCATTGCTACACGAGTTCCTCAGATGATGTGAGCTAAGTTGACAAAAGCAGTGTATTGTCAGTGGCGCTACATCTCCTGGATTCAATATTTCAGGACTACACAGCATATCTCTATTTTCTCCCCCCATCACCCTTTCCTTGCTGTTCCTCTGCTCTTTACTCCATGTCTTTCCCCATCATTTTCTCCACTCGAGAAGAAACAACAGACAAACCAAAACCAAATGCTTCCCAGTGCAACACTGACGGTATGATCCAACTCACTACATTAATTTCAACTGTGTAGAAAGGGCACAGAAATATTTTGTCATTTCATGCAGCTTGTCTGACCCATGCTGTTTGCACATACGATCCAGCTTTTTAAAACGGCTGATCTTCCAAAAGAGAGAAAGACCTTACCAAAAGAGAGCAAATGCTGCCACTTGACCTTTTCCGCCTTTGGATTCTCAGTGTATCCGACTTGGCCAGACAGGTCTGGGGAAGAAAAAATAACCAGCAGATGGATTTCCGACAAGAGCTCGGTGGCAGATGGTGCCTACAGACATTTACTGAGATGTCCGCGGTCTTAATGGGGGTGTTTTTCCCCTTTCAGCAGCACTGATAGTACATTAATATTTGTGCATGGTAAAGATGTGCTGACAGATAAGGGGCTGCATTGTTATCAGCAGAAAGCAGCTCAGTGACCTCTAATCTTTAGTTGAAGTTCTTCAAAGTTCATCTTTGCTCGTGGTTTAATCTGATGGCAAGTGACATCGTTGGGAATTTTTTTAGTCTCCTTCATGCCATTGGATAAAATCTGTAAGTTCTTGAATCACCGTTTTTCTGAAACAGTTAATCTTCAATGTATTGGATTTATTTCTTTTGATAATAATTATCGCTTGTGCATTTAAAAGCAACTCAGAACCTTCTGACTGCACTGGTACAATTGGAAACAATTTTAGAATTTTTAATACTCGTTAGTTGCGTCATTTTTTTAAAAGATACTTGGGATAGACTTAACCAAACCCCAGACATTCTTAGCATTAAGCACATGAGCAGGCTTAGAGAGTCCAGCTTGCCTAGAGCTGAGTAAGCACAGTTGGATCTGCTGCCCATGAGCAGAAACTCAACATACAGACCCAGAATTTGCCAACAGGTACGTAGCCTTCTGCTACAGAAACGCTATCCTCAGGCTGTTTGGATTTACTTGACGTGATGATCTCTTCTTGTCCTTTGAAGTCTTCCCCTATACATGTAATTTAGGATTCATTCCCAGGGAATTGGTACTTCACAGAAACCGAGTCTTCAGTCTTCTTACTCCTGTTAGGACCCACTGTGCTCTGGCACATCCAGCTGAGTATCTGCTGTGCTTTCTGCTCGAGGCCTCGGAGAGAACGTCCACAAAAGAGGTGAGAGCAGCACTGAAAGGGAGGCGATGGCCTTGATTCCTTGTCTTTCAATGCATCCATCTCAGCCATTCCTATCAGCAAGGTTTCCCCTAGAAATGGAACCTAAGCTGCCCTCTCCCTCTCCCACAAGCTGAAAATCTGCTATCTGAAATCTTTATAGAGTGATTTATTCTCCTCTGAGTTGGCAAAAGGAAACCTACCCAGTGACATCCTCGGCCCTGGACTGAATCCTAATGGTTCGTTACTGGGTTGCGTTCAGTCTCTCCTTTCTACATATCGTGAATTTTGCATTGGCTGTGAAGAAGGGTTGTCTTCTGGAGTCAAAGGAGAAAGATGAATTACAAATGAGGAGCAAGTGCACTTAGGTTATAATAGGCCAAGTTACTGCTTTGGATGTTTTGTTGGTGTAGAAATGTGGATGGCTGTGAAATATGGCAAAGAACACTTGGCTAGAGACACCCCCCGAATGGAAAGATCTCTAAACCCCGTCGCACAGAGATAACGCGATCTCTGCCAACGTGAAACGTCTGAGGGAAAATGTTGTTATAACTGAAGTCGGGAGCAAATCGGGGCAGAATGTTGCTCAGGATAAAATTGTCATTTCCAGACTAAAAAGAAGGTTGTGTTTGTATTTTGCCTTCCAGTTATTTCATTCTGTTGCTTTACTGACTGTACATTTCTCTCTGTGACACAGTGATGTTCTTCCTGTTACGAGATCATTGTTTTTTTTGCCTAATGTTAGAACAGTCTTACAAATTCTGAGTTTCATTGGGGGGGTGTGTCCTCCTACATCTCATGAAATGTTGCGAAGTCATATGAAAAATCAGAATGTGGCAAACGCGCCGTCCAGAGTCTGGGGCTCAACTGACCTGAATTGTGCTGGTTCTACCCGTGTCGCGCTAGATGGTTTGCAAAGGTAGTTTGAGGGTGGGGGGACATTCACATCACTTCAGACCCTCCCAACTGGAGATAGGGAATTTTCTCTGTAATTCCCAGCTTGCAAAGGAGTGAATTTGGGATTGTGTCCATCATTCCTCTCACTGTCTGCATCCTGTTAGACTTGCTGCCCAATTTCAGCACCGTACAGCTCTAAACTCAGAGCTTGTGCCCACCCTTCCACTAATGCATCAGTTTGTGTACTTGGATAATGGAGATAATGATGCCGGACTTGTTTGCGAAAAGAGCCGACATTCACAATTTAGAATGTTTCTATATATGAAATAGATATAATTAATTCCCTTTCTGTCGTTACATGCAAAATTCTGTAACAGATGGACTAGTATCATTTGGCAAATAATTCATCTGACGTTTCCCTCATCAATCATTAAACAATTGGTACATTTCTTTATTGTGCAGTCAGCTTTCAATCCTATTTTGTGAGATGTTTAACAGCATACTGATGGGATTGGGCTGGATCCATTGAAATCAGTGAGGAGGCTGACTTGAATCAGGCCTTGTATTTTTGTACCAGATAATTTCCAGGTTCCAGTATAAGTTGGGGAATGACCTATTAGAGAGCAGCGTAGGGGAAAGGGACCTGGGGGTCCTGGGGACAGCAGGGTGACCATGAGCCAGCACTGGGCCCTTGTGGCCAGGAAGCCAATGGTACCTGGGGTGGGTTAGAAGGGGGTGGTCAGTAGGTCAGAGAGGTTCTCCTGCCCCTCTGCTCTGCCCTGGGGAGACCACACCTGGAATCTTGTGTCCAGCTGTGGCCCCTCAGTTCCAGCAGGACAGGGAACTGCTGCAGAGAGTCCAGCGCAGGGCAACAAAGATGCTGAAGGGAGTGGAGCATCTCCCGGGTGAGGAAAGGCTGAGGGAGCTGGGGCTCTGGAGCTGGACAAGAGGACACTGAGGGGAGACTCCTTCATGTTTCCAGATATCTAAAGGGGGAGTGTCAGGAGGATGGAGCCAGGCTCTTCTTGGTGACAACCAGTGATAGGACAAGGGGTAATGGGTTCAAACTGGAACACAGGAGGTTCCACTTAAATATGAGAAGAAACTCGTTCGTGGTGAGGGTGTCAGAGCCTGGCCCAGGCTGCCCAGGGGGTTGTGGAGTCTCCTTCTGTGCAGACATTCCAACCCGCCTGGACACCTTCCTGTGTAACCTCACCTGGGTGTTCCTGCTCCATGGGGGGATTGCACTGGATGAGCTTTCCAGGTCCCTTCCAACCCCTGACATTCTGGGATGCTGTGAAAGGTATTATAGAGTCATAATTAGCAGATGGAGAAAGTCTAGATTTGTTAGAAGGTAGTAAGCATCATGGTCTAACTACTGAATTCTGCTGAAACCCCCATTCCCTTCCCTCTCCCTTGGTCATTGAGTGCTGACAGTTCCTCATGTTGTAAAGAGCTTCCATGATATTCTGTAGTTTTCTTAATATCCAGGCTACTCAATGCATATTAACATCCCCCTGTCTCAAGACAGTGATTTTTTTCCTGTATAATCGTAGGACAGAAGTTTGAAAAGCTGACCTGAATGGATCCTACCGGCTCATTAAACAACGGCAACCGATAAATCTTTTTTTTAATAGTCTCTTGAATTTTTAAGTCTTAAGAATCGGTAATGCCCGTACTGTAGATGTATGGAAATGGCTATTTCGAAACTAGGCCCTAACTTTAGGAGAGGCGATTTGGATAAATGATTTCACTTTTCTTCCACCTTTTAATTAAAACTACTGTGGCATGGACTGCGTATTTCAACAGTTTTCGTTTAATAAATTGCATTAGGTGCTATTAGCTTTCAGGGTATTACACCAGATTAACTCTCTCCTTTCTTGGATTTCCTCACTTCTTTGCCATATCGTTTGGAGTGAAAACAGCCAGCTTGCTTTCCGTCTCCCCCTCTCTTTATTGCATCAGTATGCATTGCAAAACCGGTGGCTTGTACATCCTAAGCTAAGATAATGAGACCAATATTAATTCCACTACAGCTGCTACAGGCATGTAAATGAACCTTTCATCTGTCCAGCAAAGCAGCTCTGACACTTGCATAGAACACTCGGGCTGAGCAGCGGGAGATGGCAGAGGTGAGGGTGTGCTAAAAATGGCCGAAATTCACATGTCCTTAATTAATATTTCCTACTCCAATCAATGCTGTTATTATCCGCTGCATTAATTATTGCAAGGACATTTTTTCCTGTTTGTCCCTGCTGGTGGGGACGTCGCAATTGTCGTCCTGTTAGCACTAGAAAGGACGCTACTTGAACCCCATCGCACAATTTGCTTAACGTGTTTGGGACCACGTCTTCTAGGCTGTGTCCGCATTGTACAGAGCTGCTTAGAGTGGGCTGACGTGTCTAAAAGCAGGATAATGGTAGTAGGGCAGTGCATGGGCTAATTAGCTCTGCCTCTCCGCAAAGCTAATTAATATAGATGCAGTGTTGCGCTGATACGACTGTTGCTTTGAGTTGTGGCAGGAATTAGTTTGTGGCTGATGTGACTCAAGTGTCTCTGCAAGAGCTCTACGAAGTAAATAATCCTGGTTTTTAAAAAAACAGATTTATTCGATGTAACAATGCGGCAAGGAATCTGTGGTTATAATAACAGAGTGAATGACTCTGCATTGCTGTAGAAAGCTGGATCCCTTCAATACAAACCTGGAATTTCTGTTTGTCAAACGTCCTCACTTCCAGTCCTCTCCAGGACAGCACTTAAGTGTGTATGAATGGCTTCAATGGGCTTTAACCATATGTTAAAGGTAAGCGTATTCTAAACGCTCTGCTGAATTGAGGCCTAAATGCAAACAACACGCAGAACCTTTTGATAAACATCTGATTTCTCTGAACTCAAGTGGTCCATTATTACAGGTTTGAAACCTCCTGGGTGGCAGCCGATATGTGCGGAGTAAATTACAGCGTGATGTGATTATTGTAACGTATTCACTTGCCTGGGAGATGCTCAAAGGGGCCTGTGCAGGATGGCGCTTAGTGCTGAGTTTTGCACCGGTGGCAGCAACAAGCCGATGAACCGAAGTATCTTTTTATCAGTGTCTCTTGAAATAAGAAGCACATTCAGAATGCTTACATTTCTGTTTAATATAGTTAAGCCAGAAATAAGCAGGGACTCAATTTGGCAAGTGTTCCTAATCTTTGATGAAGCTGGAATCCAGATACTCATTTTCCTCAGATCTCGCTCCTGGAGTGATTTGGATGATCCAGCTGTTTGAGCTCTGCTCGGTAGTAATCCTTTAGGAAACACTGCGTTCGGATGGAATAGTATGGGAGGGGATGCGAGTGTGTTGACTAGATCCTAAGTATAAAAGCAAGGCTTTATATTTGATCTTATTAAAAACACGTAAAACCCAACACCATTGTGAGGAGGACTTCAAACCTCTCCATTAATTAACCATGTAAACAGAAGGTAATTCCTTATGCATTGTAGTTTTTGGACATCTGTAATCTACGTTTAAATAATAGACTAAAGCAGCTTTTTCAGAAGTATTTCACCCTCGGTAAATATAAATTTTTATTCATGTGAGCAAACATTTACTTTTTAGATTTTGTTCACTGTGGAAGAGCTTTGCTGGATTCTTGTGGGATTCTTTTTAGCTCCCCGATGGACAGAATTCTCAGCATGATACTGGGCTTGCTTTGCTTCAATTCAAGGACTTTATCCCTAAGCCAGCGTTAACTGGGGCCGAGCAAGGTCAGGGGTGTCTTGTGTCACTTTCTTTTGAGCAGAGAACATCTCTTGAGGTTCTGTGGATCTTTCGGCTGCCGGCACAGCATCAATCATACCCAGCTCCTCGTCCCGCTAGGAGGAAAGGTGACAACAGCCAGGGGAGGGAACTTGTCAAAACACAGCCAGAAATAGCAACCGAATTTCCAGGTTCATCCCACACTGTCTGCTGAACGAGGTGCTTTTGCTGTGCTTTATTTCCTGATTTTTTTTTCTTTTCCAGATAAGTGCAGGTCAGCATTTTTAGGGCATTTATAATCACAACTGAAGGTTGACTCAAATAGTTACGAATCACGTAATTTCCTGGAATGGATTCTTGCTTTTTTTCCCCTCAAGGCATAATCTTGAATCGCCCTCATTCTGTGTGAGAATTGAACCCCAAATGATGGGCTTCTGTAGCTTGACAAAGAGCCGCAAGGATGGGAGCTAGTATTTAATTCCCATGGTCTTTATGTAGATACGTAGTAGAGTTTAGTGTTTCTGTACTGAAATAAAGCAGAGTTTGATCTTTACGACACTTGAATTTTGTTGAGTTTTGGGTTGGTTTTTGTTCTTTTCCCCCAGAAGACTCAGATTTGCAGGAAATGGATGTTCTCCAATCTAGCTCCAATCCTCAAACAGCAAGGACTGCTGTATTATGGACAAGTTCTGCAGATAAGTAAGGAAAGATATTAATTCATTAAGTTAGAATAAGAACCAGTGCCTTAAAAATGATACTTCCTGACAATTGATATATTTTACAACAGTCTGACAATATTTTTTACATGTTAAAATACTATTAGGCCTTTTGTGCACAGTCTAAAGATCCTCAGTAAAGATAACCCCTCACGACTCGCCCCAGTCTTCTAAAGCAGAAACTAGGATAAAAAACTGCATAAAGAATGAATAATTGGCCTCTTGAGTATGATACTGTCTGTTTCGAAAGGACATTTGCTTGTGTTAAAATCAACCTTTTTCCTCAGCAAAAAATACACATTGCTGTGGCACTAAAGAAGTAATTGCTAAAGTTATTTGTGTCACAATAACTTATTAATCTGGAAGGATGAAGACACTACCCAGAGGTCATGGATGACCCGGTAATGAGACCGTCAAGCATCACCATAAATAATTAAACCAAGACACATTACTCGAGAACTTTTTCTTTTTCCCTTCCTTGGGCACCTTGAATTTCCTTCATTATCTATATAATTTGTATAAAACTTGAACAATGCTGGACTTGATTTACCCCCCAACTCTCCCTGAGAATGAACAGCTCTTTAGAGAAAGAATCAGTTAACTATAGAGGACAGAGCAGGAATTGGGATGTGTGTGTGTCCAGTTGACATTCGGTTTATATGGAAAGTTGAATGATTTGGGCTTTCTAGATTCTTAACAAGGTCTTGTTGTCAGGGTTGATTCAGTACCTCGTGTTAGCCAAGATGACAGTCATCATGTTTACCTGAAAGGCATAATTAATCTACAGTTAATTGAGTAATTCTGTATTTAATCTGGTATAACAGAGAATTCAGTCGACTTCCTGAACCAATCAATTTTTGTCTCGTACATTGTTTTTCAGGAAGGATTTGGGTCTTTGGTTTTTAAGTCATGTCCAAATCCACTTTGGTTTCACCCGCAGCAGATCCAGACAACTCGGTGTATCCGTCTCTGAAGCAGCTCTAAGGCATTTTGTCAGTCTGTCCCTCCTCACCGTTACCATTAAAAAGCCATGTTATAAAAGGCCAGCAAACATCTTTTCACCACCATTTAATGTGCTTGGTTCCTAAACAGTTGCAATTGATTTTGTTTGCTCTTGCAAACACGAATTATCCTGTAATCATCTCAGCCTTCCAGCCATCCTTACATTGACTTGTTTGTGTCTTAGAGTGAGAAACCGCAGATGTTGCTGTGGAACGTAAGAAAGGTTAGAGGCAAAGAAAAGATGGGTTTTTCATGATGGGCAGGACGTGCATCCACTTCAATTAATCGCCACCCTTACAGCTTCTTTAGTACAGTGCAGGGATTGAGGTAAATTTGAAAATTAAATGACCTTTATTTTTGCTTTTGCTTGTGGTTTCTGCTAAGTGGCTATTTCAGGGTTCATCAGTGACAGTCCCTTAGACTCTGATTGCTTTTACTCCAACGAGTACACGCAGCGGAATACTAAAGGAGACGGTATTTTCCACCTACAACACATTTCTTTACAAGTACAGCTTTGTGACTTAGCGCAGGCTGAGTCCTGGAGGATGAAATTGTACAGCCAGTTACCCACCATTTTTAATAACAGAGCATTTCTTCTGACAACCACGGACATAACAACGATGAGCATCGCTGCTGCTTTGACTCCTTTTTCTGGCTAATGTGTTTTATTTTTTAAATGACTTTATCCCGCTTTTTCTGTACTCTTTAGATTTTTATATGGTTTGGATTTCTACTGCTTAAAGAATTGATAGTTTGCACTTCTTTACTCTTCTGTGCTACCATGTGTATCTATGCATGCCCATTTTATCCAAATTTATTGGAACAGCTGGATGTGATATATTAGCCTGAAACCAAATGGTCTGATCCATAGTGAGTTATTTTGCAGGAAACACAAGGTGGGTGAACCTCAGTGTCCTCATGGGTCATGAGAAAGTGGAGATTCAATGAAAGGAGAGGGATGCAGGTTCTCATCCATTAAGGGCCTTCGCTCTTCTGTCCCACAGGAGTTGGACGAAGATGTTTTTGTGCACGGACCTTCTAAGGAAGCAGCAGATGTTGTAAAAATCGAACTGGTGCACTCATACCAACAGATGGTGGTGATTTACACAGGTCGTCTGTCCAGGCAGGTGTCCCAACCACGCTTGATTCTTCATGCCGATGCCCTTGGCAATGAGAGGGAGAAATTGTGAGAGGCCTGTTGTGAAACAGGCAGAGTTATAGCGAAAGAAATGGTGCTTTTCCACTGCTTTTTGAGGACGTGGGGCAGGGTTTGTTATGAACCGCTTTGGATTTCCTGCTAGATAACTCAGAATTGGGCCTGAGTCGTCTTTGAGTTGTCATAGATGCCAGCAGCATTCAGTAATGCAGATGAGTGCTTCTGGAAATCAGCATGAGGTTTTATTTTCATTTTTGGTCTGAAAACACTCAGGGGACTTGCAGTGAATACATTAATGGGGAGGATCAAAGTTTTTGTGCTGCCTGGGTGTTGTACCCAGGTCACAAGAGTGGGAATGTTGGGTGATGCCACTGGCCCCTTCTAGCGCTGTAGCTTTGTAAATCATCTTTAGTTGAAAAGAAACTACTGAAGTATCTCTCCTTGTCCAAGGGACTTCTTTGGTAACTGCTCTGCTAAGTAAGGCTGGATTTTGTGCCGTGCCCTTGCTGTCAGTGGCTTTAAGGATGCTCAGCGCACTCCGGGCAGGGCTCTCACCTCACTCGTTATAGCTCTAATAATGAGAAGCGGCAAGGCAAAATTGGCCTGTTGGTGCGCTTGGTATTTCTTCCACATTTCATATCTCCTGTGGGATCTTTCTCAGCTCTTTTTTTTCATGTCTCTGCTCATAATGACTTAAGCGGTCAACTAAAGTAAGTTTTTCACAAGGAAACTTGAGAGAAGCTTTGTCTTCTAAGACTTGCTTGTCATAGAAGGTCCTTAGGTGAAACATTTAACTAGCTTAGGGTTGGGCAGTCTTATTGGAAGAATATCGAAGCTGGAAATGACAACCTCTGCAACACAGAATGTTCTGGAAGGGCCCATGGTGCCTTGACATCCCTGGGTACAGAGGGAACAGGATCAGAACGCTTTGGTCCCACAGAACCTTCAGCTGTCGCTCCACTCGGCTCTATGAGAAGGGGAGTTAATGATGTGGGAACAGTGACCGGCAGCAGCAGCTGGAGCCGCTGGCTTCTACTAATATTTTCAGAAGGTGAATAGCTACAGGCTGCCATTCGCAATCTTTGCTGCAGAAATCGAGGAACGAAGAAGATTCCAAATGCTTAAAAGAAACAGATTTCATACTTGGAAGTGCATTGATAAAAGCGTTTGTTGTCGTATGGTTGGACTTGATGAGCTTAAATGTCTTTTCCAACTGAACTGATTGTGTAGCTGGGGTCCCTGTTCCCCCACTGGGACTCGAGCAGGGATGTGTTTGTAGGAATAGGGCTTTTTATTGCAAATTGTCCTTAGCAGCCAGCTTTTCTGTCTTGGCTTTTAAGGACGATTCCACCAGCTGCCCACAGTGTGAGTGTGCTATGGTGACACATACCATTTCAATAGATGTCTAAATAGAGGCCGGTATTTTCCTACTCTTACTCATCGCTGTGAGAAAACAAGGTGGTGGTGGTGGTTGATACCAGTGGAGTTGATGGTCAATCCAGATCCTTATAGGAGGGGTCTGTCCTCTCCATCAGCTGCCTCAGGGACCTGCCAAGTGGGCTGGAAACTCCTGTGAATGGGGTTTGAGGAGCACGAGAAATACAGAGAAAAGGGGGAAGAATAGCAGAAAGCCTTTCTGAATTCCGGAATGAATGAAAACCATAGAAAGGATTCATGCTTATGGTGTTCCAGGGTGTATGTGGCAGATGGAATAAACACTGGTTAAAAACAATTCCTATTTCTAGGGTATTTCCAGTTTTGAATAAAGTTGCATCCAATTAATAAAGAGATCCAATTAAATATCTTTCACTTAGACGAGAATTAAGTGTTGTCAGTATCTGGAGAGAGTGAGTTTGTTGTCTGTTTACCTGTCTGATCATTCAGAGCTCTGGAAGAATGAAACTTACTGAGTTCTGGGCATTTTCCATTTCAGGTTCCAGTTGTGGGTACTTCCCGTTGGCAAACCTGTCCTTTGATGTGAGAACATCATCCCGATCAACAGAGTCGTTTCCTCGCTGGACATGCTGAGCGGTGCCCGATAGAATCGTACAAAAGCACTAAGGTACGGAGCTAATTCACCCTACAAGTTCCAGGTGCTCAGTTTGCTTTTATAGAGTAATTGCTGGTGGAAGGGACCTCGGGACATCTCGAGTCCAGCCCCTCCTGTTCACAGCAGTTCAGCTGGACCAGATTCCTGTGTCCAGCCTGGTTTTCAGATACTTCCAAGGGTAGAGATTCCACAAGCTCCATGGGCAACATGATACTTTGTGAGACTGTAGGCATGTCAGTCGTTTGACATTTCAGTTCTTCATCTGTCAAATGAGAAGACAGCGATGTTCCTTCTGCACCTTCGTTTAGCTGCTGAATTCTCGGTTACCTATATATACGATACCGTGCGTACAAGTGGGCAAACAGTATTGCTGATTGTATATGCCGCATTAAAATTGACAATACGTTAATAGTGTAGAAACACATTGAGGAATCCAAAAATGGTTTTGTTGTGTACTAGTTTTAATGTACCGAACAAATGGCACTGGTCATGAATTGCTGATAATTAAACACTTAGCATATGAAGAGTTGAAGAAGAGAACTCAATGTGTACATTTCCATCGATAATTCACAGGACATTAGAGCCTCAATGTCAGAAGTTGTTCCTCTGTGCGGGATGGCAGCGTATTAATGAAGTTGCTCCAGCCATTACACTCCAATTGCTAATTTATTCATAGTCTACGAGCCGTGGGGAGAGAGGGGCAAAGGAAAACCCAAGGTCTGAGTTCAGCAGCCCTTGAGACAAAGCTGCATGCTGGCTTTATTTGATTTCTCACTCATGCATCTAGTTCAGCCTTGGTGAATGAGACTGGACTCAAAGGAAGCATGTGAATACAGCTCAGATATTGGACTTGTCACCAAATCGTTCCATTGGAGCTCAGTGCTAACAAAAGTAAGGCAGTCGTGTTCAAAATGATACGGTGCAACATGTTCTCATTTCCCTAAACCCCCTCCCTGGGTTCATAGCGTTTAATCCTGTGATTTGAGTTGTTCTTGTTGGCAGGTTCATGTATCACTAAGACTGTTCTCCCTGCAAAAACACTTACCATGAGTTAAAAGGTGTCGATGAGATAAAGATGCGCCTAAATACCAACCAGTTACAGTAGCTCCTATATAAGGAGAGAAGAAAGACATGGTGGCTTCTCCTGTGCCCTTATTAACCAGTGTATTCTAGAAAAGTGTTCCTAGTTACGACCACAAGTGAAGAACACGATTTTTAAAGTCGGTTGAGCTGTACACCTCTGGCAGCGGATGACTCTGTCATCAGAGCCCACATGTCACCTCGCCAGGCTTGTGACAGCCCTTCCCAGCAGAAAAACCCAGAGGTTCAGGAGTCTTTGTGAGGCAGAAACCGCAGCAGCACATTTTGGGTGGATTTGACTCATGCTGTCCCTCCAGTGTAAACCAGTGGATGACCCTGGAGAACTGCAGTGCCTGCACACACCCAGTGCTCAGCGTTCCAGAGACTGCTCAAATAGCCCAGCCACGCAGGGTCCAATTCCCTTCTTGTTCCTCACCGGCGCTCATTTGCCAATACATTGAAAAATCGGGCATAGATACCTTAGAAATCACAAAATCGCGCTCCCCTAATTATTGTTTTGCCTGTAAATTGCATTGAAAGAAGTTGTGTTTTGAAAGGCTTGCCAATTACCTTCGTCCAGATGTCTGCGGTTCTTCTCATTTCAGTGGCATTGTGCAAAGTACGCGGTAAGCAAAATCTGATGTGCAAGCTCGTTCACAAAATACACACCCCCATTTATATACATGCTGTTTATCTGTGTATGGACGTTCCTAGTACACATCAAATGCAGACACATCTGTTTCATTCAAAATGTGCCAGATTAGCGCGGAGAATTTATCCATGTTTTTAGCCTATAGAATTTGCAAGCTCGTTTGGAACGCGGTGACTTGAAGATCTACCCGGGATCATTGGAGGTGGCAGTAACTTCCGAAAACACAAAGTCAAACTGGATGGAGTAGGAGGGTTTCTTCAGATTGCAATAAGGAGTTTTGGTGAGATTTATTCCACAGTTGGCAAATAATATCATTGAATTAGATTTAATAAAAAAGGGGTGAGGGAACAGGAATATTAAGTATCCAGGACGTAAATCCATAGGTTTGTTAAGACTGCACGGAAGTAGAATAAATTGAGACTGATAGTTGAACTGCAGAGAAGTCTTGTTGAGAGTATGCAGGTAAACCAGATTTATTAACCATCGCCCCATTTGTATTCCTTTTATTCAATTAACTAACTCAAGGATGATTTTCAGTGTATATGGTGACCTTAAACACCATCACTGTGGAAAGGAGCAATGAGATGTGGGTAAATGGCACATTATTACGTGCTCTCAGCATCATCTTCAGTTTAATAAGTGAAATTCAAGTGTCAGAGAGAAGTGTTTCCACTAACAAAAGGTGTATGTGTGTTTGATTTGTGGTTGTTCTGTCTTTTTCTTGTTCCTTTCAGATATAGTATGTGCTGCTTCTCTGACAAATACATGAGACTGGGACAGGTTGGTGCTTCTCATCCAGCTGTGGTCCAGGTCACTTTGTAGGGATCTGCTGGTGTTTAAAACCAATCCTGAGTTGTAGGGAGGTTGGGAGGCAAAATCCCTTCAAGGATTTGGTCCATCGGTTTCGTTTCCCCGCAGTCTCCTCTCTGTCCATGGGCTGGTTGTGTTCAGAATGTATATGCAAGATTGGCAGGTGCCAAATGATTGGCGGGGGAGGAGAATGGCGAGGGAATATAAATGCCAAAGATTATCCATCTGATAGATAAAGCCTCAGGATTTAGCTAAATAGAAATTTACTTTGGTACAGAACAGATGTCCAGATGTCCTTTGGGATGAGTTCATTTATTTAAATCCTATCTGTTTTAATGAAACACTTTTTAAAAGCTGGAATGAAACCTGACTTAAATGCCCACTCAAATGTTTGCCGAAGCCCAGCTGCTTGACAAGAGGGGTCTAAAAACTGTGCGCCGAGGTATAACCCGGTGGTCGATCAATACTTTGGTGTTGTCTTCAGTTAGATGAGAGCTTAGTGAGTTCCTCCCTGTGCCGATAGCGCTGATCTGAATGTCTGCCCAGGCTGATGTTCAGAGCCGGAGAGGCAGTGGGAGGTTATCACCTCCAGGCCCACGCTCTGCTTTAGCTGGTTTAACTCTGCTGCACTGGATGTTGTTGGCTCAGCCTTCCAGTCTTGCTTTGCTGGGTTTCTGTTGCATTTCCCACCCTTAAAAATCCTCCTTCCAGCCGCCTAGAGCCGCTGGGACTGTTGTTATTGCCGGTGTGTCACGAGGAATCGCTCGCTGGAGCACACATGAGGGAATATACATTTTGCTATAAGCACAGCGCAGGGCAGGAGTTTCACTGTTTATTGCAGCCAAATGCAACAAAGCAGCAGAAGTTGTTTAATCTTGAGCTCATCGGAGGGATTTTGTGTTGCATTTAGTTACTGTGTGTGTTTGCACGCGTGTGTTATCTCTTTGCTAGGCCAGCTTTGCTTTTGTTTGTTGCCGGTTGCAATGAGAGTTGATATTGTACCTATGATACTACTCATTGATTACTTTCTCGCTGCTCAATCAGTTCCTTGATTTGTTGTTATTTGGCAAATAACAGTGATGTGAATTAAAAAAAACTTCAGAAAAAAGCTTTTGTAATCTCAGATGAGATAGATATAGATATATATATATTTATTAGATATATACTCATGGGCAAAACTCCACGCTCTTTCCCCCTGAGATGCACTGGGACGGTGTGAGTATCTTCATCTCGCACAGAAGTCATTGTAATAACTCCTGGAAAAAGGAAGGATGTGAGCATCTGAAGCTGGACCAATGACCAATGGTTCATGTTCTAGTTTCTAACCAAGGACAAGGTTTCTCCCCACTCCACAAAATCACTCTCAGCACTTTGTTTTCCGCTTCACGGATGCACCACATGCCCAGCAAACGTGTGGGGTGGTCCGGCTGTTGTGGGAGCAACCACTGTTTCCTTTCAGTCTCCCAAACGTTGACAGCAGAAAACACATTAAGTATCTCTTGGCCCTATCATACTGCCAGCAAATTCTCATCTGGGATCCTGCAAACTGTTTGTTAGTAGCGTAAATTAAGGAATTGGTGGATAGAAAAGCATGGCTTGCATTTGAGGATGTTCTAGTTAATTTTAGGATATGCAATATGTGTATTGTTGAGCTGCTGTTTGCTTTTAGATTGGGTTTGCTAAGGCTGTTAGATGCTTTTAGAGCTGAGATTAGACCTTTGCCACTGAGCAGATACATTTAGAAATAAAAATACTTATTAGATGGCTGAGAAGTTAAATAAAACCTTAATTGAATGAAGAAATGCATCTTGGTGAGGACGATATCCTTGTGAGAGGAGTGGTTTGAAAACAAGCTGGAGAGCATCTAAACCCTGTATTTGGGCTGGTGTTGGCTCCAGCTCATCCTGGAGTGCGACCTGTCATCGTGGAAACGTCCAAGGAAACACAAAGTGCTGTTTGCTGAACATTGTAAAGGTGGAGCCAGCAATACCTTGGACCGGCCCAAGCACCTCGTACGTTTTGCTTCTTTTTCTCATGTCTTTCTCACCGAGGAGTATTTTGAATAGACCGTGCAAACCTTTGAGGACTCCATAGGCAGAAAATAAGAAACTGGCCCAAGGGCTTGAGCTCATTTCTCTCCAGCAGCAGCTCTGCCCCTGATGCTGCGAGAAGTTCTCAGGGCTGGAAATGTGCAGTGATGGAACGGCTGGTGCTACAGGGACGTACAGAGACGTTCTTCTCTTCCTCACGGACAGGTTGTGAGAGCTGTTGGTGCGTTTGCCAAAATCAACGTACCATGTAAGTATTAGTTATTGTTGTTATTTGTGAACGGAAACCAGTTGTTTGGCTGAAAGGCTCAAGGCCAAAATTCTAAGCATACTTGAAAATGTGTGTGTGTATATATATATATACTTAACATATATATAATAACCACAACTGTTAGTATTGATCAAAAACTGAATTAGACATGTACATTGTCCTGGAAGAGAAACTACAGATCCCATGCCACACAAACTTATTGGATGGTTGGTGAGGTGGCAGAAAACGTTGCCAACTGGCTGCAGATCAGCTGAGCACTCAGAACATTGGCCGTTCCTCTCACATCTTGTACCTCTCCGGCTCTGAAGAAATGGAACACAACCACAAACGGGCGTTTTCATCCTCCCTTCTAGGAGCTTTTTGTCTTGTATCAGTGCGGTTCCTTCAGCCATCGCTCTCCTCAGTTCACTCGCTGATCTGGCAGAGCTTCAAATGGATTCTTCCTGGAGAACTATCGACACGAGGTGTAATAACTGCACATTTGAGCTTTTACCTTCATTAGGAAATTATATCATGAATAAATATGAATGCGAGCTAAAGCGATCCTGGCTGTAATGCAGATGGAGTTAATAGGGATATGGGAAAAAGCACCTTGGACATAATTTATGATAATTAAGCTCTTGTTTGAGGGAGGTGTGTGTGCTGCTGGCCAACTGAGAATAAAAATAGTGATTAATACTGGTATTTTTCTTACAGAAATCTATCTCTGATCTATAGATAGCGACCAATTCTCAGAACAGGACAAAGAAAACCAGTTTTTTATTCAGAAGCTTTGAGATGTTGCAGTCTGGATGTGGATATAGGGGATGAAACTTTGGCTTTCGTGGATTTTCCTATTAAATGGAGTTGAACTACTCTGCCCATGCTGTGTCCCAATGCTTTTGCTCCCATGGAGAGCGTCAGAGGGCCAGGTACTGGACTTGGTATGGAATGGGTTTCAGGGGCAAGGAATGGTCTTGTTATCTGAGCCAGGAATACAGAACTAAAATAAGATAGCTCAGAATCCAGCCTTGAGTTTCATACAGTTTTCATGTTGGTTATAGCAGCAGAATTAGGAGAAGCAGTAGGCAGAAACCTCAAGAGATACGGGCTGTGAAATGCTGAGCAGGGTGCTCTTTAGTCAGAGGGGAAATATTTGAAAAATACTTGAAAAAATAAATAACACATAATGGTTAACTCATGATGGACTTTTTGTGAAGAACTCCCCCCATTTTGGCATCAAAATTCAAGGTTCGGGCAGCGAACTGTTCTCAAAACACCTGCTGTGCGTGTAGCACGGGGAGCAGCTGGACAGACAGCACAAATCCACGAGCTTTAGGAACCTGGGTTAAAAATGAGAGAGAACAGCACAGTGCTGCCCTCTGAGAAACCTCAGCTTGCTTTGAAACCAGAGATAATCCGCGTGTGTTTGGGGGGCTCCACTGAGGCTTCTCTGCTGGTTCTGCCTAATGGGGGTGCCCAGCACTCCCTGGGAGCAGCTCAGGGTGCTGCTGCTCTCGCTCCAAATCCTTTGACATCTTTCTCTTGACCTGGGGGAGAATTCATCCAAGCCCTGGTAAGCCGGCCAGCCAAACAGCAGGAGGTGAAACAGTGTCCAAGCATCATCATCATCATCATCCCCCTGGATCCCAGCGCAGGGGCTGGGGCTTCATCCTGCGCAAATCCAGACCAGCTCCTCAACGGGGGAGAAAAGACGTGCCACTCATTCTGCAGCTTCGGTTCTGCATTGTTGATCAAACTCAGTATTTCTCTGCGATGAAAAAAGAAACACTGGGCTGTTTTCAGGCTGTTTACAGTTAGATTTGATGCATGCAATTAAATGCCTTTAGCGTAGACGATCTGTTTGTTTGCTGCCCCCTTTGACCCTTTAACACGACTTTTGTTTTTCACCTGCAAACGTTCCTTTTCCTGTTTTCGCCCTGTGAATACAGTAAAAGAAAAACAGTTTAGAATTTGTCCAAGAAAAATATACAGGTCAGACGGATTAGAAAAAGATCAGGTTGCCAGATACCCAGGGAGCAGGTGTTTTGTTTAGTGTTTTACACCGTCTGCCAGAAAATCCACTATCTAAACATTTAATGATCTCGGGAAGGCAAAGCGGTCCGGGAAGGGATGATGGTGGGCAGGGCAATACTGTGTCTTTAATTTTCTTTCTGAAGGAAGAAAGTCTGCATAGCAATGACAGGATCACTTGTTCGTGCCTTTAATGTGTGAGCTGTTTTCTCCAGTGGAGGGCACTCAGTGTATCACAAACTCCAGCATTAGCACCACAAGCTCCGAAGCATCATCACTCTCTGGAAAAACCTTCGGAATTAGACAAGAGCTGCCTCTCAGCACAGCTACAAAACACTTTAAACTCGACCAGCTAAATGGATAAACCTACCCTGCGTAGCTTTTAAAGAGCACGGGAGGCCTGTCTGCGCCGGGAGCGGGGAGCCGGAGGATGGATTGCTGTGTCTGGGGATGGCAAAAGGCAGCAGAATGAGAAGCGCTGGGTGCCGGCAAACATCTTCCCATTTCTGCCACAGAAGTTGGTTTCCCTCCGTGCTCTCCTCTCGCTTTTCCTTGCCGATCGCCACTTAATGCTGCTGCTTCTCTGCTGACTTACACAATGGCTCTCAGAGCTTAGAGTCCCTCCCTACCCCCCCACTCCCCCCCCATCCTCCGTCCTGTCTTCCCCACCCCCAGCCCCTTCCCTGTCCTTTCCCTTCCTCAGCCCCCAAATTCTCGCTTGTCCTCTCTAGGGAACTTTGGGGGGGGTGCTGGCACGCGGTGATGCGAGTGGCAACCCTGCCGTGCCAAGAAGATTCGGATGGTTTAGGGAAAAGAGCCCGGTTTTGAAAAGGGAGAGAGGCAAAGGGAAGAGAGAGGGAAGAAAACAGCTGGAGAAAGGCAAAGGAGGACGTTTGTTGATGACAGAAGGATGGGTAAGTGAACTTTTCGTGTTTGTTTCCTAGCACAGCTGTATGGTAGATTTTTCGGGTGGATTATTAGCTGGTGGAGAGGGGGAAGCAGTCTAAACGGCAGCAGTGCATTCCTTTGCCAGGTGACTCACTGTACTTGCCATTGTATTTTTAGATCATGCATTCACCCCCCCCCACGCACACACACACACACACACACACCTTTCCTCCTGCGGTGCTTTGATATGTAATTAACCTGTGAAGGACCGTCCAGAGTCCGTCTGTCTGTCCAACCCACCCACACACCTGCACACGTCCAGATCCATGGATGCGCGAGCCACGCTCCCGCAAAATCTCTTTCTGCCTTCATCTTCCCATCCGATGAGGCTGTAGTGGGATTATTGGGGCTGTCAGGAGGGCCCGTTAACACTTTGCGGTGTGTGGGAAGCCGCAGGGAGGGGGGAATTTGGTGATCTAGGTGGTTTTGAAAAGGCTGCTTTGCTGTTTGAACAGATACCCCTCATGTTGCTGCTGGATTTCCAGCAGTCATTTGCCAGTCTTATTTTTTCAAGTGTGACAGGTTTATTTCCCTCCCTCCTTCCCCCTCAGCCCCCAAGTCTGTACCAGCCAGAACATATTTCTAGCTGGAGCAAAAGATGAGGATTTACATTAAAATTCAAACCATTAAAGCGAACGGCAGAGGCACCGAGTCAGGGGCATTTTAGATTAGGAATTATTTTGCAGATTGCTCCTTAGTTGAAAAAAATTGCATGAAATAATTGCAGTACAGGGATGTGGTTTTGTGTATGTGACAAATAATAAAGTGATTATTTATGGAGGAGATAACCAGCCCTTAAAATATTTCCCCTTGGAAGAATGCGTTTTAATTCTTAGTGAGATTGCAACTCTGGACAGAGACACAAGTCCTAAAATGATGACGGGCTAAGGAAAGCGTGCGTGTAGATGTTGGATTTTCTAGCAACCTGTCCACCCCCTTTATAATTATTCCAAGCATGTGTTAAATGTGACTGTCCTCACGTAACATCATCGCTGCCATATGATAAATCTGACATCTCAGAGGCAAAAGCTTCACACCAGTAGAGCTGTGGAGGAGAGAGGGGAGTTGAAATATGAATATACCCCTTTAAACTTGGTGTTTTGCTGCTCCTAATGCAGTGCTTACGTGTATTTGTGTTGCTATCTTCATAATACTGTATATACAAAATAAATGCTTAGATATGCACAGCATCATGGCGATAACTTCAATATGTGCTGAGACTGATTCATTTGAAAGAAATATGTCTTCTACCATTATCTTGGTATTGAGGTCCCATCCTAGCGTTACGTGGTACACTTCTCGATGTGGTCGTACTTTATTTCTGTGCATCTTTTGATATATTTTAGGGATATAAAAACAGTGAGTAAACCTACTTAAACCTACTCTTCAAAACAAGCCCTTCTGTGCAAAAAGTAAAAACCCTTGCTTACCGTTTAATTTGACAATAAATCCCCATTTTAAAGATGGATCAAACTTTATGACAACTCGATTCCTTGCTTTTTGCAGTAATTTTTAGAGGAACTGGACTTGCAGTTGCTTTTATTAAAGGGCATGTTTAGCAGCACATAAATACCAGCAGCTTTGGCTCATTTCCTTTCCAGCACTGTGGAGCATTCAGCACAGTGACTTGACAAATATGTTTATTGTGAAAACCTCAGCATCTAGCGATAAGGATATACCAGCTACGTTGAGAGAAGATGTACAGGAGAAAGACGAAGAGAGAAGAGGCTCTTGGTCCTCCTGAGGGTCCATCAATCACACAAAAGTCATTGAATCACGAGTGGTGCTGGTGGTGGTGCGGTAGGAGAGCCGAAACACCACCAACAGGCATTTACACGACAAAAAGTGCAAGACAGGAGGCAAACAGGTCGCGTTCCAAATGCACCGCTTCACTAACGCTTCATTAGAAACCCCATTGACCTTGGTAATCTGTCGGCGATTTATTTTAATAGCTTTCCAACGCGCATGTTTTCTTTTTAATGTTTTAGGTTTCCATTTAATTAAGCAGCTGAGAGGCATGAGCGTGGCGTTAGTGCTGCTTCCCACGGTGCTGCTGGTGGTGCTGGCGGGGGCTCAGCGAGCCTGCCCCAAGAACTGCAGGTGCGATGGCAAGATCGTGTACTGCGAATCCCACGCGTTCAGGGACATCCCTCAGAACATTTCTGGAGGGTCCCAAGGCTTATCATTACGCTACAACAGCATTCAGAAGCTGAAATCGAATCAGTTTGCGGGCCTCAATCAGCTCATATGGCTTTATCTGGACCATAATTACATCAGCTCCGTGGATGAGGATGCATTTCAGGGCATCCGCAGGCTGAAGGAATTAATTCTAAGCTCCAACAAAATTACCCATCTGCACAACAAAACCTTTCACCCCGTCCCCAACCTCCGCAATCTGGACCTGTCTTACAACAAGTTGCAGGTGTTGCAGTCTGAGCAGTTCAAGGGCCTTCGTAAACTCTTGATTTTGCATTTGCGGTCCAACTCGCTGAAAACCGTGCCCATCCGAGTTTTCCAAGACTGCCGAAACCTCGACTTTCTGGATTTGGGCTACAACCGCCTGCGGAGCTTATCCCGTAATGCTTTCGCTGGCCTTTTGAAGTTGACAGAGCTCCACTTGGAGCACAACCAGTTTTCTAAGATCAATTTTGCCCACTTTCCACGCCTCTTCAACCTTCGCTCGATTTATTTGCAGTGGAATAGGATCCGGTCTATCAGCCAAGGGTTAACGTGGACTTGGAGTTCCTTGCACAACTTGGATTTATCAGGAAATGACCTTACGGGGGTAGAGCCTGGGACCTTCCAGTGCCTCCCCAACCTGCAAAAGCTCAACCTGGATTCCAACAAACTCACCAACATCTCTCAGGAGACCATCAATACGTGGATCTCGCTCATCTCCATCACTCTGTCCGGAAATATGTGGGAATGTACTCGAAGCATTTGCCCTCTGTTTACTTGGCTTAAGAATTTCAAGGGAAATAAAGAGAGCACTATGATATGTGCAGGCCCTAAACATATCCAGGGTGAAAAAGTGAGCGATGCTGTGGAGACATATAACATCTGTGCCGAAATCCCAGTAGTGGTTACCGAAAGATCGTACCAGGCTCCCAAAACCCCGCCGAGACCCATCTTCATTCCTAAACCTACCGTTTCCAAACTGGAAAGCAATCAGCCGACGTCCGTTGTGCCGAGCCCGTCCGCAGAGCTCCCGACGCCCGGGCTGGAGCCGGAGTACGAGCACGTTTCTTTTCACAAAATCATCGCCGGGAGCGTCGCCCTCTTCCTCTCCGTGGCCATGATCCTCTTGGTCATCTACGTGTCGTGGAAGCGCTACCCGGCCAGCATGAAACAGCTCCAGCAGCACTCGCTCATGAAGAGGCGCAGGAAAAAGGCTCGAGAGTCCGAAAGGCAAATGAACTCCCCTTTACAGGAGTATTACGTGGACTACAAGCCAACAAACTCTGAGACCATGGATGTATCGGTTAATGGATCTGGGCCCTGCACGTATACCATCTCTGGCTCCAGGGAATGTGAGGTATGAACCATGATCCTCCTAAAACCATTTCAGCTGCTGGGAAGGAGAGGTAAATGTTTGAAGCTCTTGAGGTATCTCTAAACGCTGGAAAAAATGAATGAGAGTTTTTCGCTTTTGGGTTTGCTCGGTAGAAAGGGTTATCGCATTAAATGCTGTGGGGCAGGGAGGTGCTGGTGATGGTTTTGAGCAATTCAGACTTAACTAAATTAAAAATAGATTAAGTTGAAGTAAACAGCTGTGATAAAAGGCATTTGGAGTGTTATTCTCCTCCTACTTGTAGCCATTTATTAGCAGTGGCTGTGAGTCCCATTTTAATGTGTTGGTAGAAACAGGGGAGTTTGAGAAGCTTTTCTGTTTCAAAAATACATCTAGAAACCTCTTTGCTCCAGACCTCACGTCAAATCTTGAGGGGTACGTGGCCTATTTGAAGGTAATATCGTAGATTTTTCTGCATTTTCCATAGGGTTCAGGAGTAAACCGGGGGCCAAGAGAATTGCAGCGCCAGCCCAGAGTGAGGCCCCAAGTCAAACAGCACATCTGCAAATGTCTGGGTTGTGAGAGGGCGATTCTTGGGGGTGTTTTTTACTTCATTTTAGTGGTCAGCGAAGGTTTAGCTTGAGAGACAACTCCACTGGAGTTAATGGTTTCATATCCTTAAGGTCATGTTACAGCGTTGACTCAGCAACATGGGAAGTGCACATACGAAAAGCTCTTGGTGCTTCTTGTGTCTGTTTTTCAGCTTTGGCAAGAAAATACCTCTTTTCCTTGCTGTATTGTCAATTACTTAATATGTATTTTTACTTGTGAATTCCATTGCTTAGTTCTGCACGGTGAGGGGGATTTGAGCAATGACACTTCAGTACTTGGAACTTAATCCTGCCCGTGACGTGGTGTTAGGGGACCGCGGTTGATTTTGCTTCCCTGCTTGTGTCCACCCTACGTGCGAGTGCTGAATGGGCCTGTGTTTCTATCCATTGATGAAAACTGGGGTTGACCGTGTGAATACTGCCCAATGTCTCTGCCGGGCAGTTCCATGGTCCGTATGTCCTCCAAGTGTCACTTTGTGACAATAGAGCATCTTTACGGTGGTTCGTATTTGACACCTGGAACCTCTTGCTGCCCATGGAGCCTGAGGGCAAGAGAAAATAAAAAGGTGTATGTTTCAAGGTTGTTTCCTCTGGAACAGTTTTATTTGCGAGAAAGAAAACCACCTGTCATGCCGTTGTCATTTCCACCAGTATCGTGTGATGGAAGGTTTGGGGTTTTTCTTGTAGCAGCACAAGTAGAAAGTAACTGATGCTAACAAAGTTATTCAGGATATTCACTGGCTGTCACAAGGAGCATTAATTTGACTTGAAAGGCTGTCTCTTCATGCTGAAGTTTCATTAGCTTGAATAAAACGCTGTTTAATTTACAGCAAGCTGATATGGAAGACAACTGAATCTGAAAGTCCCTGTACTGAACCCATAACCTGGAACGGAGTTTGGATCGCGATTGTAGTGCATGGTAGATATGGAATATGTGATGTTGTTTGGGAGCCTGAAATTCAGGTAATTTCGATTCTGATGGATAAAAAGCTGAAGAGTCCTCTCAGATCATGGAGGCACATGTAGCAACCATGAGCCTCCACTCAAATACTATCTTCAGCTTGGATTTAACAGTTTTCGTCTCCATAGCTACAAGGTTCCACTTGTAAAAGGGTAGATATGCACTGTACAGTACTTAAAAATGGTAGGAAAACAATCCTGTGGTGTCTTCAGCAGTGGAAAGGATTTCTGTTTGGGCAGGTGGGTAGTGAGGGGAAGGGAACACCTCGTTACGTGCTGATTTACCCAGAGGTATGTGATGTGGGAAAAGGATGGTTTGTATGAGTGAAACGGAGCTCAGGCCAATCCTGTAGGTTTTTCATTCATTGTGTTCAGAATGAAGTTTCTCCCAAAAAAAGACCCCTGAGAGGGGGAGAGTGGCTGGTTATCAAAATGAAGGCACTTCAGAATTCATTGATTTTTACCTTTTAAATGAATATTTTTCTAATTATTGTCTACTTTCACATGTCCACCAGCTAAGACGTCCAAAAGTTGTGTGTATTTCGGGGAAGAGAGAATGGCTTAGTTCCCTTTTCACCTGGGAAAGGTGCTTGAACGTACTCTGTTGCTGGTCATTGGGAATAATTAATGTTTTCTGAGCGTGGCCTGGGGCCGTGTGAACACACCTCTTATGTTCACAGTCATGATTTTGCGTTCAGATTTATCCAGCTCGTCTCATCCATAAACCACTTGTTTTCCATGGCAAAACTGGCCTTGAAACAACATGTTTAGGTATTTATGCAGGTTCTGTTTTCACAGCAGCAACACACATGAGCAGGAGGGGGGGTGGTTGTTGTTCTAAGTTCAGTGAGATTTGTAGAACGTAACACAGTAGCGGGTGTAGGAGATTCGCCCTGTGTTGGGTCCTTGTGCTGCAAGTTGAGGAATTGCAGGGACGGTTTGTGCGGCTCATTTTCACCTCCCTGCTATCGGAATTATTCTTTGTGCTCCGGAGCGAGCGCCAAAGTCAGGCTTGCTGTAAATGGGAGCAAATCTCTTGGCATCGCTGGGATTATAATCACCGACACCTGGCCTGCGATATTCTATTTAGTCTATTGGCAAGGGTTGCTAAAATAACTGGATGCTTATGATTTTGGCTCTCGCCGTCCCGTTAGCAGTCTGCTGCTATCTCATTTCGGTGTTTGCTTTGTGCATGTGCATCTTATTACCTCTCTCTTTCATATTTATTTGTACATTTGCTGAAGATCTGGGAGCCATAAAAAGTGAGTTCGTAAACCAAGCTATTATGTTATGTATTTCATACATACCACACACAAAATATCCGTATATAGCACGTTATGAAGGTATATGGGGAAAAGGAATATTGCTGCAAAAACATTTCCTCCTTTCACTGGAAGGTTATTTATCTCGCGTTTCTCAGACTGGCAGTTACTAAACAAACAACAACCAACCAAACAAGTGAACATCTTTTCCGTGTTAAGCGAGCACAGCTGATGTGCAGCCCTTGGAGAGACGCTCGACACAGACCCTGTGAGTTACTTTTGACACTTTAGCGTCTCCGTGTCTCACTACACCCCAGCGCCTGGCAGACCGGCCCACCTGTTCACACACAAGTTCATCTCCGCTGTGACGCTGCCGCGTTTTCCGTCGGGCTGAAAACCAGGGCAGTTGTCACTTGGACTCATCCATGCGATAGCACTCATGCAAAATCCTCTTCGCTTTGAATTTTGCTTCCCCCTCTCATGCCAGTGGGAAGAGATAGATTGATAACATGCGTGGGCTGCTGCTGACCTCCTCCTTTTAAGCCTGGTTTTAAAGGAAGTGTTGACACGCCACTGGTGTCTATTGTTTATTTATTAAATATCATTACTATGTTGTTTGGAACGAGATGCAAAAAGCAAAGACAATATTAGTCTCCATGGCCCAGATACTGTTCACTCCAAGGTTCTGTGACTCGATTTAAGAAGCATGAGCTTATGGGATATTGCGGCCTCAGGAGAGAAGTCACGCAGTGATTTGGCAGAATTCCTCATGATTTTTTTAAGAGCAGTGATTGTAATTCCTTTGGTCACCAGCCCCATGTTTCTATAAGGAATACTCAGCAAGGGCTTGGGGCAGAGATGGAAGTTCATTGTAGCTTGGGGCGATGCAAAAGGAAGGTGATCGCGTTAGGAAGAGAGGAACATGGGCAATGATGAGTGAGGAGTATGAGAAGTAGCAACTGTTAATTAGAGAGCTCATGGTCATCGTTTCTGTTGTCTTTCCCTTGACCGTTTTGGAATGCTGTAGGATGGGCAGTGTTAACGTAGCTTTCTCACATCCCATGCTATGGCTCTTTGCCTCTCCTTTTCCACCTCTCCACGATTATAGATGGACCTTAAATTCTTGCTTGAGTTGTAAACTGAAGGGTGAATCAATCTCACGAAACTCTGTCATAAGCTCCGTGTTTGTCCTGGGAGAGTAAGCAAGGGCTGAGCTGAGCGCGCTGCTCCTCGCTGCAGTATATTTGGAAGAAATATGCCAGAAGTGGCTCAGAGGTGAACTCTTCCAGGCACAGGGCCAGCGAGAGGCTTGAGGAGAAGGTAAATTTTAGAAATGTCTTCAGGATTAGGACTAGAGGTAGAAATTTGCCTTTGTTACCATTCGGAGAATCCATCAGCATCGCATGCGTGTCATTGCAAGTACAATGTCAAGGTACAGAAAGTCGTGTTCTAGCAGCGCTAGGGATGTAGCAAGAAATGCACAGGGGCAAATTTCCCTGCTCAAATGGAGGGGATGCTGCATTGCAAAAGCTTCATAAAAGAAAAGCAAGTAGTTGTATTCCTCCTCTAATCAGTGCTCTGGCTCTCTGAAGGAGAATTGTGACAGATGCAGTTTGCCCTCCCCATCTCTCTTTTCCTTTCTCCCCCCTGCCCTTCTGCATTTCTCAGACTCTGTGATGTGCTGCCAGTATTTTAAGGAGGAGAACAAAAATCAATCTTAGTCCATTATGTAGCTCATGCCAGGAGGGATAATGCTGACAGAAATAGCCAAGGAATCTGTTGAACTCCTTCATTTGATGCTTGGTTTTGTTTGGTTAGTTTGCTTTTTTCTTTTAAACACACACACAAAATGCTCAAAAAGAGGCGAACGATCTTATTAAGTATCCTGCTGCTGGAAATATTCCTCAAATGCTCCTCCAGAATCATGTCAACCTGAACTAGACAGGCTGGTACCACCCAGAGCTCCGAGCCCATCACGCTGCCCGTGTTGGAAACACTTCGACGTGAACAATTCCTGTGCGATTCCTGTTTCTAGCGCTCCCACCATCCCGGTTACAGTCATTTCAATCCAGGTATTTCAGGACTGAACACAGCTGGGCCGCAGCACTGAATGTTTTTGACACTAATCAGCTTTTATCACATCTGCCTGTTGTGCAGCCAGATAGGCTCAGATTGCCTGTAGATCTCTCCGTCCACACTAAAAAGATGCCCGGATCAATTCAAAGGGATTTCCTGGAACTTGTTGTCTCTCTTTCTAGCTGCAAAAATTCAGGGATGGCGTGAGAGGGTCTTATTTTATGGGAATATTGGCTTATTGGCCTAATGGATTTGTCTTTGCCTTTTGAAGGCAGAAGGAAATAGAAAGCTCTTCCTGTTGGGTTTATCAGCTGTACTGTTGTCATGGGCACTTGGGTGGGAATTTGTGCCACATATGAGGATGGGGAAGGCAGGTAAGGCCAGAAAATGCTGATCGGCTTGAATCTCTCCCCATATTCTGGCTACAGCAAGATCTCCACCCATGTTTCATGCATCATGATCTTATGCAACAGCTCTTTGCTGTAAAGATTCCGTATTTCCTCTTCTGTTTCCGTTCTCGCTCTCACACACCCTAACTTAGTTTTTTTCCCGACTTTTCCAGTGAATCGAGTGTCTTTGATGAATAGACTTGAGTTGTGTGGTTTTGCTCATTTTCAAACTTGGTTCACGTTAAAAATCAGCTTCTCCTTCCGTGTGATGGCCTCTGAAACCCCCGATGATTCTTCACTGCTCTCATCGTTCACTACCGCGTCCATTTGGATTATCTTTGTGCCATGACGGATGCTTTAAAAGGAAGCAACAAGGCCATCAAATTCTTGCCCTGGTTCAACTTGCATTTGTTAATGTTCTAAATCATCTTGGGCCTGAGACGTGCTAGTTCTTAAATTCAGAATGAAGTGATTGCCTGAAACCTCTCCATGTGTTAATTAAATCATCATGATTGTGGTTTCTTGAGACTGACAGGTTATAAATAGGTTTTCTTTCCCCCCTCCTGCAATAATTTGGTGTCCGTGATGGCAAACCAGCTGTTGTTCTACTGTCCATCTGACACGGGCCTTCCCATTCAGACTCCACTGCTCTGCTCTTATTTGATTGTCCTGAAATAATGGACAGTGTCATTCTTAAAGGCTGGTTAATTACCACGCACTTCTCACATTACGTGAACATGTGAGAAATCTGTTTTCTCAGTCATCATTATCCATTTAATTTAAGGGAATGTGTATCAAGGAGCACTGAAGGTCAGGGCAGATGTTGAGTGTCTGTATATACACACACACTCACCAACATGCAGCAGAACGCGCCGAACAAGTCCTAAGATTAATGTATTTTAGTAATAATTCGATTTCCATCTATAATGTCGTGTCTCATCCAAGACTTTGTGGAAATAGAAGCCTCCATGTTCTTAATATAGTTTGAGTCTCCGCCTGAGAAGGTTCATCATTGCTGGGCTGGAACAACAGGAGAGGCAACATCGTTTGGAAACAACCTGATTACAGTTCTTTTCATTCTTAGTAGTGAGAAATGCCAAAAATATTGAAGTTGACCAAGAATTTGTCCCAAACTCTCTATTTGCCCCTGAATGTTCCCCGGCTTCAGAGCAGCTCTGTCCCCTGGGGTGAGGATGAGGCAGAAATGACGCTGTTGGGAGCGTCATGCCCAGGTTGCATTGTGCAGGATCCCATCAGGCGATGGAACGTGGGTCTGTGCACCCTTTAGAGCTCTAATTTGTTGAAGAACCTGAGGCTCGATCTCAGTCCGCTGCTCTGGAGCCTCTTTGCTCCTCCCATTACACAAAGGAACTACTGCTTTCTTAGGTGAACTCTTGAGCACAGAGATGTGTCAGGGCGTCATTCACGCTTAAATAAGCTTCAGGAATATATAGGAGAGAGATTCCATGCAGATCCAAGACTGGGGGATGTGACCTGGGGAGCAAGGTGACCACCGGCAGCTCTGGATGGAGACCGCAACATTGAGGAACCGTTCTCAACTCTGCTTTTAATTTATTGTGTGAGCTGGGAGAGACGGTTTCATTGCAGGCTGTCGGAAGAAAAAAAGGAAAGCAAGGTCACGTTGACTTTGATTAGAATTGGAGCGTTGAAAGCAATCCTTAAACCTTTGAAAATGCCTCGTGTCTCGGAGTCCTTGCCCTCCCCTCTGCTTACCCAGGCCCGGCTGGGACCGCGGCCTTTCCCTCTCCTCCTACCTGGTGCCCAACAGAATGGGGCTGGGGCTTCAGCTGCTACTCGCACATAAAAGAACAAAGTATTGTCTGAAGCCTTGAGGGACTCCCGCTGCCTCTGTTTTGTTCCTGCCATAAAAGCCAGTCTAGAGTGGTCCGCTTTGTCTTGCTCCGCTATTAGCACATGCCTATTTAGTTCTTTTAAAACCTCTATACTGTATTCAGATGCAACAGAGCCCGACGTACAGCTACTCAGGTGTTCCCTTGTCCCCGTAGTTTTCCGCAGCACAGTGAAATTGCATGATTTTAATGTAAATTTCTGATCCCTTTTTTTCCCCAGCATTATCATTTTCCTTCTCAGAGCCTCAAAATCACACGTTAGGCTTCTGGCTTAAAAACCCACATCAGTGTCGCCCGCAAAGTGAAGCGAAGGCAGTTTGTATGTTTTTGCAACTCACTGGTGATTTAGAATTATTACAAATCTTTATTTGAAAACAAAATCTATGGGTATTTTCTTTGCTGCCTTTTCTTTGTTGAATATATTAGGAGTCCCAGTGTGTGCGAAGCTTCGACAATCTGAGGAATTGATTAACCTTTTTCTATTTGTGATTAGCTCCCAAATATTTATCGTATTAGCTTGTGAGAACAAGGTCCAGGCTTTGTTTTTCTGTCATAGACAAGGGATTTGAATTAACGTTGCTTCAGTGAATTTTCCACACAGTTTATAACTAATAGGTAAGAGTAATGTCTTGTTTTTCACTTCCTCTCATGTCTTAATCAAGATTGAAGGAGGAGATTTAATCCTGATATGCATGAAAGGAATTGAAGTGGAGAAGAAAGTGTGGGATCTACTTTGCCTTGTGTGTATCAAGGGCCACACAACTTCACCAAGATCCACTGTTTATAAAACCAGTAGTTTATTTGGACTAAAAAGTGGCTTCAAAGCGTCGCTTGGGGATGTAGAGAGAAACTTGCACTTCGCTGCTGATTTGCTCCAAAGGTTCATAACCTTCCCAATGAAAAGCACCCTGTCCAGCTGTGAAAATCATCCCTTTCTCCACAATGACGTGAAGTTGATGGGAGAGGACGACGTACCTGGTGTTGAATCTGGGGCTGAGGAGATGTGGGGATGTTTGCAGCTCCACAAAGAGCCGCTCAGACACAACCCAGCGAATCCCGGGGAGACTGACACAGCCCCACTGGAAAATTACGTGTTAATTGGATCCTTACAGGGAAATATCTATTTATCCTACCTGCTGAAATAAGCAATTTTCAGCGCATCTCTCCTCCTCCCGTTCCATGTTTATCATACTGTTAAATACCATTTTAGGCACATCACTAGAACAGTATAATGTAAGTTTGCATTAACTTGAATGTCACCAATTTTCCTATGGATGCTTTCATTTCTGAAAATAAAATGCTTTTTTTCACTTAAATCAATGACAGTTTTAGGAATAAAATATGCAGTGGCTAGAATTCCTGTTCATGGCCAAGGTCCTGCTTTGAGACGTATCTCATAGACATAGAACATTACTATAAAATAAATCCTTACCTGAAAGGGCTTAGAGTCTATCTTTTAGTTTTAGCTCTAACAGCATGTTAGATCATCCCTAAGCAGAAATAGCGGGATCTGAAAGGGAAAAAATAATATTCCTTTTGAAAATGTGTCAGGCAATGATTTCTCTCTGTTCCTAGTGAGTATTAACTCTGCCTTCAGCAGGGAGTCGTGGGGTGGGTTTAATCCTGCATACCACGTGCCTTTGAATGATTTAACTATTCCACGTTCCCTCTCTTAAGTAACGATGAAACATTAATCCAAACTTGCAGCATCCACCTGAACTCAGCTCAAAGGAATAAAGAGACTTGTCCCTCGTTCGTTCCAATATGTATAAAGTAGAAATGTCTTTGTTTCTAATCAGGACCTGCGCTGTTTCCTGTTCGTCATTACTGGTAGCAGCAAGGTTTGAGGTACTGAATTTCAACCTGGATTTCTCCTCAGATCCTCCCTACCCCTGCCAACACTTCATGTTTTCTTTTTAAGAAGAAAATGCTTGTTTTTATTGATACACAAGTGTAACGGAAGAAAAGCTGATGTGGGCCTTAAATATCCGGCCATTTGGAACATCTAATTGAGGGTGGAGAATGAGATGCTTACCAGTGGTTTATCTGAGGACCAGAGGGAATCAGTGACCCAACAACAGGTTTTCAAGTGTGTTCAATTGAAGAATTGAAAGTTTGCTGCTCACTTCTCCAGCCTCTAAACCTTTGTTTACAACCTTTTTTCTTTTTTTTAAATTTTTATTTTAATTAATTTTTTAATACGTTGTTATTTTGACTCTTAAATCAGCAGGTAATGTGGGCTGTTGGTTCACCGTATCTCAGACTTAACGCAGCAATTAATTACTCACTATATGTACATTTTATAACAGCGTTAAAAAGTACTAGTTAATCATTGATGAATTTTAAACCAGGATAAGCACATAAATAAGAGGTCACATGTGATTTCTGATCGTTTCTTACAGCGTGCATTAATTATTCATTCATTCTTGATAAGCTATTTACAAATGCACGCCAGATCTGAAACGTACCCAAACGAGCTGTAGTCAGAAAGCAAATAAAACCCTCCGAAAACTCATGTCTGCTTCACCCAAACAGCCGTTTATTGAGTCAGGGAAACGAGGCTGAAACGTTCCGTGAACAAAACATAATTTATAATTGTTGGTATTTGATGCTGAGATGAAAAGTAGAGACTTGGGGCCCATCAGTCAGGCGGTTCCAGTTTAAAAATGAGCTCGCTTTTAGAGGTCTCATTTTGGATATTCTCATATCCACGTTCTCCAGATGGGATGAGAGCTTGGACTTGTGCAAATGTTGCACGCACATTTCATATATATCTTTACGTCCGCCCATGGTGGAGGTGCCGTCCATCAGAACAGGACAGGCCTGTGTGCAAAATGCAAGTCTTGCAATGAGACTTAATTTCCCTGCAATTAGGAAGCCTTAGAACTTGAGCCCACAAAACCAGCGCACCCGCAACACCCAGAGAGAAGAAACGCTGCACGGTGTTCGCTTCGGTACAGAATGGATTCCAATGAAAGTAGTTACTGCGAAAAATGCCCCATTTGTGAGTCGCTGTGTTTGTGGGAGAGCAAGGCATGTGCTGCTCTATGTGTCATTTAGGGATGGATGCGGCACTTACATATAACGCGCACAATTTGTTCTTTGAATTCCAGTCTTTATAGATCTTTCAAAAACGGGAAAAGGGGTAAACCACCTTTCCTCTCTGCTTATGTTTACGGCGTCAATCTTTCTATCTGCGGCTCTCCTTGCAAGCTTGTTTCCGGTGGCTTTTCCCTGTGCCTTTGTTTCAGAGCGCTGCAATATTCTCTCTCAGGTAGGCACTGAAATAGTTTTCCTCTCTCCTGTGTTGATTGCTAATTATGTGGATGCAAGGTTTGCTTTGTTTCCTTTTAAAAGCGTTTGCTTGGGACCATTTCATCCTCATCTTTGAATCAGACAACAGCGTGAATATCAAACAGAGAGCTGGTGGAAGCTCCGCTTGCCACCTGTCTCCAGTGAGTCAGTTCTCATTTGATTTCTTATTTTATTTCTACTTCTTCATCCATTTGATGTTTTATCATCTGAAGCGTTTCTCTCCTCCCTTCCCCCCTTATTTTACTTCACCCACCTCTGAGCCTCAGCTGATTTCTTCAAGGAAGGTCCTTGAACTCGCCGGGTTTCTATACAGTACGGATCCTTAGAAGAGGCTGCTGCTCTGCTGCTGTCCATTTTTATCCTTTATTCAAGGCGGTTTGAAGTGTTATTTCCCTCCTCATGTTTTACTAGGGTATCTTAAATTTTGTAGAAAAAAAAATCACATCATCCATGAAAAGTTTTATCATGATTTTCCTCCCATTTTTCCTTTTCGTTGTAATAATTTCTGTTTATTGGAGTATAGCATGACCATGAGCCAGCACTGGACCCTTGTGGCCAGGAAGCCAATGGTACCTGGGCGGGGTTAGAAGGGGGTGGTCAGTAGGTCAGAGAGGTTCTCCTGCCCCTCTGCTCCGCCCTGGGGAGACCACACCTGGAATCTTGTGTCCAGTTGTGGCCCCTCAGTTCCAGCAGGACAGGGAACTGCTGCAGAGAGTCCAGCGCAGGGCAACAAAGATGCTGAAGGGAGTGGAGCATCTCCCGGGTGAGGAAAGGCTGAGGGAGCTGGGGCTCTGGAGCTGGACAAGAGGAGACTGAGGGGGGACTCATTCATGGTTACAGATATCTAAAGGGGCAGTGTCAGGAGGATGGAGCCAGGCTCTTGTCGGTGACAACCAGTGATAGGACAAGGGGTAATGGGTTCAAACTGGAACACAGGAGGTTCCACTTAAATATGAGAAGAAACTTGTTCCTGGTGAGGGTGTCAGAGCCTGGCCCAGGCTGCCCAGGGGGGTTGTGGAGTCTCCTTCTGTGCAGACATTCCAACCCGCCTGGACACCTTCCTGTGTAACCTCATCTGGGTGTTCCTGCTCCATGGGGGGATTGCACTGGATGAGCTTTCCAGGTCCCTTCCAACCCCTGACATTCTGGGATTCTGTGATAGAATCATAGGGGCATGAAAGGACTCTGCATTCCCACTGCTGTTTTCTCCCTCCCTATTTCAGTGTCAGAGCTCCTGCTCAGCTCATGCACTATGCACCAAGGCGTTGCTTTGGACACAGGTGGGTTCATGAGGTGGAATATTTGTCTGGTAGCCAGACAGGTCACCAGGCTATGAAATATCTCTCTAGTTTGATTTCTTTTTCTAGAGGCTTGGCTGTAAAGTCGCTGTGTCTTTCTGCTATGTTTTCCTCTTGTGCTGTTACCCGGACCTTTTGCCTATACATTGATTTTCATAATCTCCTTTCTCACGTTGGAGCCCCTTGTGCTTTAACCGTGTAGACAGACAGCAGGATCAGGACTTGCCAGGTTTAAACTAAGTTTTCTCTTTATCCACATGCCCAGTATCTCTAGTCCGGTTCCCAGTTTAGAACGTCGTCACGTCTGTCCAGTTTTCTTTAATTAACGCACAGGAACGTGCCCAGGTCTGTAAATCCAGGTCCCTCGGGTGCCTGTGCAGGAGGATCCTCTTAATGAGCACAGGTCAATTAGGAGATGATCTGCGTGCTCCCAGGATCTGAGGAACGAGCCATTCGGGTCAGACATCCTCTTCCCCTTCAATTTGAACTGCTTTAGAACAGGCTTATCGTTAAACTGTAGCTTTATATGTGCAATAGCAGAAATGGGACACAAGAACTATTTATGGAAACGGAGCCTAGAAATGAAAATTAGAGTGTGCCGTTCATTCCAAAATTACAGGGAGACCTTGAAAACCTCTTTATAATGCCGGTGTAGGGTGTGCTGACCCATTTTGGCCGTGCTGTGTGGTGCTGAGCGTTGTACGATCAACTCACAAAACAGTCATTGCAACCCAGGAAAAGAGCTGAACAAGAGCAAAGTACAGGCAGAGGGGAAGGGCATCGGGTTGAGCTGCTGACCTCCTGCAATACGTTGGCATCTAGTAAAATCCGTACCAGATCTTACCTCCAATTTGTCAGTTTAAATCCAGCTATGTTAATTACACACGAAAAGCTCAAGTGTTCTGTCCATGTGAAAAGCACTTGCTGATTCTCAGGTAGTTTCCTAAAGGATGAATGGAAGTATTTGTCTGCATTTGCCTTGCACTCAGAACTCGAGGTTCCTGATCCACGGGATCGCAACAGCAAAAAGAAGCAATATTTGCACAAATAGGCCAGTTTTGATGGACATCCCAGGAATTCAAGACTTAGTTATTCCTTCAAGCTCAGGTTTGAAACGCTGTGCGGTTTATTTCAGTCTCTACTAAATTACATGCAAATGAATAGACAAAATATTACAGCCTGTCCCAAGCTGTTGATACTTATTCAACATATGCCAAACAGATGAGAGATGTTTTCTCTTAAATACCCCAAATTTCATAAAGAAAGTTGGGAGAGAATGATGTTCCCAAGTCTGTCTGTGCTTCCCCCTCTGAGGTCTCACCACCACAATAAAAATAATAATAAATTTGCCCTTTTCACTTCAGTCTTTAGCTTTTGGTGCCATTTAGCAAAGCAGGCAGCAGCTGACAATATGAAAATGTCATTTGCAAACATTTACCTCGCCGGTGCTCGCTGTGGTTTCATGGGACGCTCGCTAAGAACACACAGCTAGGAAATAGGAATTATGGAGCTGGGGCTGCCTGAACAGCCTCGGAAAAACGCACAAGGGAAACCAAAGTAACGCGCTCTTGAACAAGGGGGCTATCAAGGTTGTTTAACGGGAAATTAAGGAGAAAAGAAGAGACACTTAAGAATAAAAACCAGCTCAGGCCTATAAAAGTCATGAAAGGACAGAAAAAAGAAGGGAATATTGATAAGGAAGGCTTTTTTTTATTTGTAATTGTATGGTGGGCTTTGGCCTTTCTTCTTTTAAGTGCTAACCAATATATTTTAATTGAACAAATCTCATTTTCCTTAATGCTTAATAAAAAGATTTCAAGAAATAAAACTCATGGGGGCTTTAAATAATGAGCGTGACTTTCCTTGAGTCCTTTAGGAGTTGAAACGGGTGACTAGTAGGGAGGTAAATCCGCTTTACAGATGCTCTGAGACTTGGTTGAACATCGGAGTCCCTATTCTCCACTACCTTGTTATGCTGGTGTTACTGGTCATTTTGGCATTGCTGCAGTAGGTAGCACAGGAGGAGTTAAGCAAAGGGTATTTTTTGTCCATAGCCAAAATTCATTCTGTTTATTCTTCTTATTATTGTTTTTGCAAAATCCTCAACTCAATTGCAGGTAGAATAAGCCATCTGGTTCCTGTCACAGCTACTCTATATTACATCCGAATGGGGAAATTGCTTATTGATTTAACCAAGTGTGAACAAGTGCTACTAGGAAACCACCAAAGTATTCGTAATACTAATAGATACTATCAGAAGTGACATGCTGCACTTGATTTTTGGCTAGAGGGCATCAACTTTTAACCAAGGATTTAAAAAACCCTCAGTTATTGCTATATGGATGACTGGGCTATTAAAGCTTTAATGAAAAATTTCTTGGAGAAAGAAAGGTAATACACTTAAAGACAATCGTGTATGTTTTATTGACCTTGTTCTACTTTATGTACTAGAATTAGGCCTGTCTCCTGCTAAGTCTTTAAGTTATTGTGTCATCAAGAGAGTCTCGGTGTTGGCTGTGTGCTGGTTTTATAGCATTTGTGTACGTATATTTAGCCAGTTATTTGCATGACCTGGACATTATTTTTAACCAATTTAACAGATGAAACCACTGCAAGAAGGTGGTACAGGACAACCTTAAACCTGGTGTATTCCTGCAGTGACAGGACAATGTATTAATAAGAAACCTCCTTAGAGATGCTCTGGATTTCTCGTATTTAATTTAGGAAGCAGCCAAGTGTGACTCGCAATGCGCATCATCCGATCCGACTCCTTGCAGAACGACATCTGTGTGTTTGTGTAGGATTCCGGAGTGATTTTGCTCCTAAAATTGTGAGTAATCAAATAGCTCGTTAATTTGGTGCCATAATCTCTGTTAGAGAGACGTGTGCGATCTCTGCCCAGTTGCTGTGTCTGTTGCCCGTCGGGTGGGAGCTCTGGCTTTCTTCACAAGGCACAACGCAAGGTTGGGTCAAAAGAGTCATCAAAAATAATCCTCAAGAATAATCCTAGAAATCAACCTTGTTTCTATGTCCATGGCGTCTGGTCTTTAACCGAAGTTCCATATGGAAGAGCCCGTTGAGCTGCACATGCAGGAGTTCGTTGTTAATTGTGTCCCGGTGAGAATGTGAGGTCGCTTGGATCTTTAAAATGATGTTTTACGCTCATCAATAAATTTTATTTAGCCAAGGTGCCACACCACTGAATTAATCACATAGTGGCCGTGATGCTGCTGAATGAACCAAACTGCATCCATGGCTGTAACATCTTGATGCAAAATCTAGAGGAAAAAGGAATGTATTCGCTTCAAACTTACGCAAGCGCAATTTCCTAAATTCTTAATTTGGGCTTGAAAATGTGCCAACTCATCTCTATCTTGGAGCTCGTGGCCGTTACTCATCCTCTGCATGGTTTAAACTGCACAGCTCCGCACCCGGAGCGCTGATGCACCCGGTCACCATCAGCTGCACCAAACCCGTTCCTTTGCGTTGGCATCTGAACTTGAACTCCAAACAGCACAATCCAGGACTCGGTTCTGGTAGGTTCACATCTGAATCAAATAAAACTACACCGGGATAAGATTGTGCAGTTAGACCCCCAGAAGAATCCAGATCCACGTTAATAGCAATGGCTCATCTAAACGTAAAATATTTGATTTTCATTTTCACACTGCACTTGATTTAGGAAGCGTTCGTTTTAGCATCTGTCAAGAGTAATGTATGTACACAAATAGACTGTCAGGAACTGAATGTGATTGCGAGTTGTGTAATGAATCTTCTGACTTCAGAAACGGCCGCCAGAACCCTTTATGCACCAAAAAGCTGAGCGGAGCAACTGGCTTTATTCAGCGTTTCCTTGGGCTGTGAACATGTGGCAAAGGCACCTGTGAGGTCCAGACCCCGAGAATCTTAGTGTGAGATGCTCCTGCACAAGTTCAGAGGCAGGAGTTGAAGGGCTTGGCCTTTGCAGATGAGAACCGATCCTCCTTTCTTTTAGCATCAAAGTGTTTGCTTCCATTAGTGTCCTTTGCGCTGAGTTTGGCAGCTATAAATCCCAATATAGTGTCTTGCAAATGATAGCGGGCTGCTCTGACATGGCAAATTTCCACTCAGTTTACTTCTTGTCTCAAAAACAAAAGCAATGCGCTATCAGGCATGGTTGTTCGGAGCATATTAACCTGTGATGTTTATGGCAAAGTTACATTTGTCTTGTGTATAGTGGAGATTTCATTAAATTAAAAGCCCTTCTTAATGGTAATACTGCACTTCCTCAGAGTTCTTTATTTCTGAGTCTCAGAAGCTTTTAACATCCAATAGGTTTTTGGTGTTTTTTCCTGCAGGAATTGAGTAGTAAGTTGCTCAGGCTTGTGCAAGTACAACTGTATCTAGTGGCTTTTGAGTGGTTAAGGAATATCAATATAAGGCACCTGTCTGGCTTCGTTCCTTGAGTTATCAGGTACCGAGCATCTGCTGTAACGCTCGGAAGCCCCTGGAAGCTCGTGCTGCTCTGTGAAATCAAGAATCAGTCTGATCGTACCCGATAAGCTTTGGCCTCTGCCACCTCGCATGTGTCAGGTAAAATCCCGCCTCTATTTCAAAGAATGATCCCTTGAAACGGCAATAAATCATCTCGCTTCCGATCTGCTCGGCAACGAGGGAGCTGTTAGTACTTCGAGTACCTCATTTGTGCCGTGAATCTCACTTCTTGACAAAGGATCAGCAGACACCATGTTCAACTCTTGGGAAGAGTGTAGGTGATACTGCTCTGAGTTATTTAAAACTCAATGCTCCTCAGTTAATAATAATGCTTAAGCACATTACATCTTCAGGAAGCTGTACAAACATTAACTAATTAGTACCCCAACTAATACATAATACTCCATCATGGTATGTAATTATGTATTACCGTTAAAGCTGGAGGAATTATTCGTTGTGAATAAATTATCCAGTGAACTTTCCTTTTCCCCTTTACTGTCGTGAATTTGTTTGCAAAATAATCCCAGGTGTTGTGGTTGTAGTTGATCTCTCTTTGCCATGATGACAGTAAAATGTATTCTTTATATTCTACGTAATCAATTCCTTTAGTCACTTGAGGCTGGTTTGTGATTATCATTGATATTGCAGCAGCACCTCCAGGCCCAGTTGCGTATGAGACTTTGTTGTGTACGTTAATACCATTGACCCGAATGGGAATTGCTATAAAGAGAAGGAACAAACCGGTGAGAAGGGAAATAGATACAGAGGGAAGGAATAAACGATAGGCCCGTGATGGAGGAGCGTGCCGAGCGAATCCATTCCGTGTGATTGCACTGGAATGAAATGCACATTTCTTGAAATCCATTCCCTCAGCCAACGCCTTGGCTCTAATTAGGCCATAACAATTCATCGCAATGGCACGGTAGCTGCGTAAAGTCCCCAGAACTGCTGTTCTCTTCTCTTCTCTCTAAAACAGGTCAACGTTTCCCGCTGTGACACGGGGTGTTCCCACCCCCAGCACTTTAGGAACAGAGCGGCCCATTGAGCTCCATCCCCGGCCTTGTCCAGGCCCCGAGCTGCTGCTTTCACAAGCTCTTTGCAAATAGCCCCCGTGGCTCCGTGCCTGACAATCCGTAGATCTATAGGTACACCAGGAGTCAAGTATAATCCCTACTTCTTCTGCAAATGGCTCTGTATTTGTATTTGCTCTTGAATTGTTGTTGCTTTCCCAGCATTTTTAGAGCACGAGATAGATTGGAAGTGTTCAATCTCAGGGAAGAGGTGACTAGGATGAGGCGTGATTAAAGTATTCTCAGTAATGACTGATGTGGAGAAGAGCTGTTTGGAGCTTCTCCTCCACCTCAGTGCTCAAAAATTAGAAGATAATGAAACTGAAAGGTAAAGAAACCTGTGAAAGTTGGTGCCTCAGTTGTAGACTGAGGTTTCCTTGCTTTAGAGAGGACTGCCCGAGAATAACTAAACATGTTATAGGTAACGTTGTAAAACATGCACAGATCTAAAATTTCATTCTTCACATTTAAGGCAGTCTCAGATAATGAGGAAGAATTTTCCTGTCTTGTTTGGTCCATTATTTTTCATCTTCTTGCTTGTAGAGTTTCTTGTGGCCTCAGCTGATCTACCCACATTTGTATGATGGAGCTGAAAGGCCCCGGCTCTTAAATCATTGTGTGAAATGAGGTTGTCCCTTTATGGAAAACGCTGCTATATCTGTATTTCTTATGGGACCTCCTCTCCTGTCTGCCATATTCACACTTGTGCTTAACAGTTGCTCTTAATTCGCTCTGCTTTTCAAAGCCACACACTAAAATTACCACTTGTATTTGCTGTGTGGAATGCAGATGGAACAGAAGGTGAAGGGTAATAGATGTGCAAGGAAGTCTCTCGTTTCTTCATCTTGTCATTTTTTTTTTCTCCTCTATTTTAAAGAAGAGGAGGTGAAAATACACATACGGTGCAAATGCAGAATGTCAGTGTGTGGAAGCTGCGGGGATTATGGTGGCGGGCACAGGGTTGGTTGGGAACCACAGCACCTGGCTGGGGTTTTGCGTTCTTTGCAGTGAGTATCAGAAAATGCTCGTTTTTTGTCAAATGCAGTGAATTTATAAATATCTACCTGGAACATACTTTCCAGAATTGTTCTCCCCACGTTTGACACTGGGCGATTTGAATGGTATTCCATTAAAAAATAGATTTTATTGAGAAACTCAAAGGAAGGGCCGACATGCCTCCGAAATAAGTGTGTCTGATGTGATTGCAGCACTCATGTTTGCTCCATCCAGGTGTAGTTAGCTGGCTCATCTTCAAAGAATTTCAAAGCAAAAGGCATTAATTAATCCTCAAAGCCGCTCTCACGCATGAGGCTTGTCAAGAAGTGAGGATGAGGATGGGTCTGCGCCCGGGTAGTTCCTTTAGGAATGAAAATGAAAATTCCAAGCTATAGGAATGACTTCTGGAATCCCAGAATGAGAAGCCAGGGCAGGTTTTGGCCGCCACTGAGGTCTCTGAGGGTTTTGGGTGGAAAAGGGTGGAAAACTTGCTGTTTAGCGGCCAAAAAGTAGGATTTGAGTGTGACAAACGAGAGCTCGGAGGCGTCAACTCATGTGCATTTAGGGAGCAAAAGTTGTTCAGAAATGAAGATGTTCATAACTGCCCGTTGCCTTGACAACCAGAGACTAACAGATGATTGGGCAACTGATAAATATTTTTAAGATTAAGCACAGTTTATAGCCTGGTGCCAAATTGGATAGTCGAGATCTGAGACCTGTTCCTGGCTTTTGCATAGACTGTCTAGTCTCGTCTAAACCTAAATTGACTTTATCTTAGTTTTGTGCTCCTTAATGGTTGTTGTAGCTATTAAATCCGAGTGCCTTCTAATTAGTAACAAGAACCAACCTCCTCGTGTTCTGATGTATGCAGAGGCACGCTTTGTTTCTTCCACTTACAGCAGTAGTCTCCAAATGATCATGGGAATATTACAAAGGGCTTATTCTGACCAAGTTAAATTAAAGAAATGGATGCTTTTAATTTCCTTAGCTATGAGATGAAAGTAATTGTGCTTATTTCTTTTTTTCTACATATGGAAATTCACTCTTATATGCATCTGTCGTGGATACTAATGAGGGCTGGTTAAAAACTTGTGCTTTTGATGAAAATTTGTGCTAAAGATAATAATTTGCATTTGTTTCTATCCTCTCCTAGTCAAATGTGAAGTTAATAATATCTCTAAAATAGACTAGAATTTGGATGCCACAGTTGCTGGATTTTTAGGGATTCTAATTATTTAACAGTAACAAAATTCAAACTGACTTCTCTGTTCTGATTTCCTTTCCCTGCCTTGTTTTGTTTATTTAGTGTATGAGTTGCTTGGTGTTACCTGGGAGTGCGGTCTGGATGTAGTGAGGTGACTGTGAACTGGCTGAAGGGAAGAAGCCAGAGAGTCGTGGTCAATGGGCAGAGTCCAGTTGGGGCCTGTATCCAGTGCAGTGCCTCAGGGGCAGTGCTGGGGCCGGGATTATTCAATATATTCATCAATGGTTTGGACGAGGGAATAGAGTGACTGTCAGCAAGTTTGCTGATGACACCAAGCTGGGAGGAGTGGCTGACACGCCAGAGGCTGTGCTGCCATCAGAGACCTGGACAGGCTGGAGAGCTGGGCAGGGAAACATTTAATGAAATAGAACAAGGGCAAGTGTAGAGTCTTGAATCTGGGCAGGAACAAGCCCAGGTTCCAGTGTAAGTTGGGGAATGACCTATTAGAGAGCAGCATAGGGGAAAGGGACCTGGGGGTCCTGGGGACAGCAGGGTGACCATGAGCCAGCACTGGGCCCTTGTGGCCAGGAAGCCAATGGGACCTGGGGTGGGTTAGAAGGGGGTGGTCAGTAGGTCAGAGAGGTTCTCCTGCCCCTCTGCTCTGCCCTGGGGAGACCACACCTGGAATCTTGTGTCCAGTTGTGGCCCCTCAGTTCCAGCAGGACAGGGAACTGCTGCAGAGAGTCCAGCGCAGGGCAACAAAGATGCTGAAGGGAGTGGAGCATCTCCCGGGTGAGGAAAGGCTGAGGGAGCTGGGGCTCTGGAGCTGGACAAGAGGACACTGAGGGGGGACTCATTCATGTTTCCAGATATCTAAAGGGGGAGTGTCAGGAGGATGGAGCCAGGCTCTTCTCGGTGACAACCAGTGATAGGACAAGGGGTAATGGGTTCAAACTGGAACACAAGAGGTTCCACTTAAATTTGAGAAGAAACTTGTTCCTGGTGAGGGTGTCAGAGCCTGGCCCAGGCTGCCCAGGGGGTTGTGGAGTCTCCTTCTGTGCAGACATTCCAACCCGCCTGGACACCTTCCTGTGTAACCTCATCTGGGTGTTCCTGCTCCATGGGGGGATTGCACTGGATGAGCTTTCCAGGTCCCTTCCAACCCCGGACATTCTGGGATTCTGTGTCAGGGAACAGACTGAAGAGAAGCTTTCGCTTTTACAATATTATCCACGTGTGTTTCCTGGGTGTGCAGAAGCTGAAGACAAAATGAAATAATGTGTTGAAGAAGCTTTTTTTGTTGGTTTTCACGGAACCAATATTCCATTTGAAGCAAGTAGAGGAACACTAACAGTCCAGTAGGGAATTCGGTGAAAGGAATTTATGTGGAAGGGAATCGATTACCTGCCTGTCCTTGCTTCAGTGGGCAGGATTCTGTGATTTTTGAAGCCGGAGCCAATACCTGTTGGATGTTTTTTAGCTGTATTTACCTCCTTTGAGGAGGAGATGCAAAACTTGATTTCCCTACTAGCTGCCCTTGAACTGTTACAGCAACTCTTTGCTGAATATAACCCACCATTTGCATGTGGTGTCTCAGGTGTATGAACGAGAAAACTCCTGTGCTGTTGAAATGATAAACAAGTTACATTTCAGAAGCCTGAGGAGCCAGTTAACACGTTTACTAACTAAAACACAGATATAATTTGTCATTGCTGACTGTAGCTATTGGTCAGACCATCAGTTTTGCGCCTCCCTGTGCCTCTTGTAGCTCATATTTGCTGCTTCTTCTTGGTTCTGTCATTCCGTTATCAAGAAAACATCACTAAAAGGATGAGCATTTACAAAATTAGAGTGCAAACAGCACAAAGCATCCATCTTGAGTAGGAGACAGCGGAATAATAACCACCACAACAAAATAGATATTTTCCTGAAGCCTGGGCTGGGTTATCATTTATTGAGGGGTGAATGAAATTATTCCTTGTGTTCTATTAGCATTTCAGGGTTCTATCTCAGCTTGAATCATAGAGCAGAAAAAGAAGTGAGATTGCTTACCAACAGCAAAACTAAAGGAACCTGAGTATCCAGAGAGTGCCCAGGCAGGGTTTTAGTTATTCAAGTGGGAATTGGGGCAGCTGGTAATTGGGCCTTAAAATAACGTGACGTTCTGAGCAGCAACTGGAGCCGGGCTGCGGGTGGCACAGGATTCATTATTTATGCACACAGCTTGTAATTATAATTAAGACTAACTCCTGATTCGGATTTCTCTGTAACCCGCATTGCAAAGCGAATGCAGTTCCTAACTTGGTCTGAAGCGATTTATTTAGATGTAACGAGAAGGCAGCAGGAAGGGCCTCGTTCTGCCTCCTGTTCCTGCTCGTTGCTCAGGATTTGACATCCCTCTCGCAGCTCTTTGCGGTGCAAGAACTGTCATTGCTTTGCCCACCTTGTAGTCACCGCCGCTTCAACTCGGCCAGTAAAGGACACGCTCTTTGTTTTCCTTTGCTTGATGTGATGTCCTTTATAGAGGGGGGGAAAAAAAGGGTGAAATATGTGTTCTGTCAGAAAGATAGTGATTAACATCCTGTTTTTGTAGCGCTAAAACTGAGCTCAAAGTCTATTCCAGTGCATAGCATGAATAAAATAAATCAGATATCATCACGGCTGCTGCTGCGGTGACTGGGGCCAGCGCAGAGGCCAAAGTCCTCGTGTATTTGGTGAGGCTGGGCTATATCCTTCTAGTTGCTAATTAAATAAGTCTTGGGCACCTATAGGTGGCTATATGCAGCTGTGAATGGTGAGGTTCCCCTTATGTCCCTTGGGGTTGCGTTTCTTGTCCGTGTTGGGTTCTGCGTTGGCTGTGTCGGTACCGGGCTCAGTGTCAGAGGTGGTTTGGTTCTAGGCCAGCCTAAAAAAAACAAAGCGAGGGGAAAAAAACCCCTCCGAACCAAACCCAACCCCCAAACCATCCGTTGCATTCACGGGTGAGCCGGAGGAAGAAACCAATGGAGTCAGTTGTGGTCAAATTCGGTTGAATAATGGGCCAAAAATGGGTGCTGTTAATACTGCAGGACTCTTGGTTGATGGAGACTGGCAAGTCCGGTGTCTCTCCGAGCAGGAGAGGAGAATGGAATTAAATGAAGAAAAAGGCAAATGGTGTTGGAAAGCTTGCATGTGTCAATTCAGACTTTCTGGAATTAGTTCCTTTCCAAGGCTGTGAACATGAATTGTAAATTCCTTTAAAGAACACTTAGAATTCTGTTTTCCCTTTAAGAAAAGGGAACAGAAAGGGACCCTCTATAAATCTGCTCTAATGGGCAAGCCGCGTTCCAGAAGATGCAGATGTGCTGCTCGGTGCCTCAGGATGGTGTTGGAAACACTGTAGTCGTTACCAGGGGTTTTAATTTCCTCTCCTTACCGTTCTGTTCCAGCAGCGATAGGAAACACGACAACCCTCCAACGGGCTTTGCGAGAAATCTGTTCAGCACCATCCTCCAGTCGCAGGGGCTGAGCTTTCCATATGTTCTCACGCAGGCTTGGGAGACGCGAAGAGGCTGTTGGAGGGGATTTCTCATGGTTAATTAGGAATATCAAACATTATCACCAAGCACTGGAAATTGTAGGTATCACTCCTTAGGTTCAATAGAACTTGGAAGAGACATCCTCTTCAGTGTCACCAAATGTCACTGGCATGGAAGTGATTTAGAGAATGATATTTAATGCTGCTAGTGTTGCAAAGAGATTATATTTTATTTGTCGTAAGCAAAGCCTTCTGTTACAAAATACTATATTTAACTTGATACGCCACTAACCAGGCAATCAAAACACAGAAAAAAAAATCCCACTGTTAATCTGCACTTAATAAGAAAATACTTTTCCACTTGAAAGGTGGTTTATTATTCTACGTGAATGTTATTATTAAAAAAAGTGAGCTCAGCATTCACAGCTTAAAGATTTTTATACTTTGTGAAGTTTGGCAGTAGTTACTCCAATATTGGAACAGAGGGTAATGATGAAAAATCAAATCCCTTAAAGAAAAAACCAATTCCCCAGAGAATATTACTTAGAATCAAGAAATTCAGATTCAGTTTTGTATCTAGACCTGTTTTATTCTAGTAACCGCATATTCCCCACAATATGTTTTGGGGTTGGATTTGTTCGCTAGTTGGTGGTAGTTGAAACTATTGAAGCCGGTATTTAAAATTCAGGCCATTACTTTAGTACCTTCTCATGACTATTTCTAAAGATGTGAAGGGGAAAACCAGCCCAATTCATCTCAGTGTCCCTCAGGGAATAACAATGTGAATTAACATAGAATTAACAGGTAAAACATGCCCATACCCAACTTGCCAGGGTGATGGGTCTCAAACACAGTCGCTGCTTTTTGTTTTGCCACTTTCTGACCGTCCTCATGTGAAGAAAAAAGCTGTTCAACAAGTGCCATTTGAACATTTCTGAGGGGTCAAATGTTCCGATTAAAGATCTGTAAGTGAGTGTGGTTAGAAACCAAGTATTTCATTGCTACCAGGTGGCCAGAACATGCTCCTGCTTATTCCATGTGCCGCTGCAATCAAACTTACTCCGTGCACACGATCATAATGAGGTCAGATACCACGCACAGGCAGAACACAGCTGGTTTACAAATTAATCATGGTCGAAAAGAGTCTTTTCTTGTGCAAAACATTGTGTACCGTGTTATTTTTAATAGATATAATCTCCGGTTCCATTTCTGTAAGTGGAATGGATGCCCAGCGAGGTCCCTTCCAACCCCTGACATTCTGGGATTCTGTGTGATTCTATGCTTGGGAAAGTGGGTGTGACTTAAGGGCACAGAAAAGGGGTCACATCGTCCTCCCCCCCCAACCCTAGAAAATCAGGGTTGGTGGACCCACCAAACAAAAAGAAATGACTGGAGCTCAGTGCATTCGCCACTGGGGCTGAACAAACACCCACTCGTGCTCAGAACCCAACCCCGGGACACAGGATTCTGGGGCTACTTCTGCTCTCAAGACGGACTCCTGGAATAATTCAAGCAGACTGATCAGTAGCCAGCACTTCTGAGGGAAGCCAATTATTTCACTTGTCATAATATGTGGAATAGTTTGGTCAGCTGAATTATTTGTTGGGCTGTGAGGGCTCTCAGATCCATCAGTGTGACTCACTTCTTCACTTACAAAATGGGCGTAATAATGGACTTTCCTGTTGCTTTCTGCTCCTCCAGTCCCTGAGCGCTATTCCCACATTCTCAGTTACACACTATTCCCGTACAAGTCACATTCCGACTCAGCTTTGTTCCGCAACCCCAAGCGAAGACAGTGCGTTCACTTCAGAAGTTTTTATCTACCGTGGTATCCAAATTAAGCCTTTTCTTTAGGGCAGCGTTGTCATAAACACCTAAAACTGCAAAAATGCACTTATTTTATCCTACACACGACACTGCACAATGATTGTCAGAAGCTCCTTGATTTACAGGCAGGGAGGATTGTGCTCAGATGCTTTTCCTTTGTAAATAGTATGTGCTTTGCCCACCGCCCCTTTGGAATGGCTTGTTCTACCAAGTTTAATGCTACTACACTCTGACCTGGAGCTTAATTCTTTATAATTTTGTAATTTATCATATATCTTGACCTCCAGACTTGACCCCTTGTGATCTACTTAATGTCCTTGACCACCAGACTTGGCACCCCCACCAAAAATCAGGATTCATTGAACAACCATTTGAATCCTGAATATCCTCATTAACCACACACATTAGTTTTACACCTTGTTGCTTCCTTGATTTCAAAGCCACGTCGCAGTCATGAGTTCCGAAGAACGACTTGATGTTACATAACATGAAGAAACCGCAGTGAAAAGCTTTTGTTTTAAATGCTTCTTGTCAGCTCCTCAAAAGGTTCCATTATTCTTTGGGCTTTTAAGTGAAATGCAAGTACTACACAATGCTTTCACTGCCCCCCTTGATGAGCGCAGACTCGTTAATTCAGAACAGCGCAAATTATCTGTCAGCTGAAGAACTGATTTTGATGCCAGATCTAGAATGTTATCGTTTTTAAAGCAAATTAGACGATACAAAAACCTTTCTATACCCTATCTGGATTTTATACCTTTTCTATGTTATTTTATACCCTTCCCATGTTATTTTATAAGTGATTTATCATAATTAGCGTGTGGCGTTTGTTAAGTGTGACTCAGTCTGAACGCAGGATCTCTCAGTGTGCAGGGACAGATGAAGGTACAGCAACACCTCATCTTTTATTTATTGGTGAATAGGAATGAATGTGTATTGAACTGTAAACGATCAAATTAGGTAATTTCAAATATACCTCTGAACTCAGGCCACGTAGAACAACCCATTTTTGTACTGAGAGGCAATGGCTGATCTCTACCTACGTTTTCCTCTGATTTTTGTGGACAGTACCCAACCCGGCAGCTCCACGCTGATGATAACGGATCATTTACAGCCTTCCCTCCAGTGACTAATGGAATCAACTCATTCAGCACCGATAGCGCTGAAAATAAACCGGATCAATGGAGTAGAAAGAATGGAGTTCTATAATCAGATTATTTGACCCCAGGCATCACAGAGAGGCCACTTTGCTTTTAAACCAGACTAAACTTTGGTCACAATCCATCCAAGAAGCAAACGGGGCCAAGGAAACAATTTGCTGCTTCTTTTTCAGAAATAAGCGCTATTGTGATCAAACGGGAAATCAGGGGCTCGTCAGGGACATCTCGGGATGGAGAAAAGCATTATTTCTAAAAAACAAAATAGTTTCCTTTCAAATAAAAGCAAGTATTTGCCCTTAAAAATGTAATGGGCGACACTGAAAAACACCGAGCCAAGCACAGCCTGGGAAAGAGTCTTTTTCTCTGGATCATTTAATACAACAGCACTTTGATTATATCAGAATTACATCAGATTCAGGTACCAAAGAGCAATAATCCAGTTTGGACAAGACAATCTTGCTGTAGCCTCATAAACGCAACTTCGACATCTACCTCTAAATATTTCAAAATTTCTATCTCTATAAATTGTATTCTCAGCCATGCAATACGGAATCACAGAGTCACAGAGTGTCAGGGGATGGCCCTGGAAAGCTCATCCAGTGCAATCCCCCCATGGAGCAGGAACACCCAGATGAGGTTACACAGGAAGGTGTCCAGGCGGGTTGGAATGTCTGCACAGAAGGAGACTCCACAACCCCCCTGGGCAGCCTGGGCCAGGCTCTGCCACCCTCACCAGGAACAAGTTTCTTCTCAAATTTAAGTGGAACCTCCTGTGTTCCAGTTTGAACCCATTATCCCTTGTCCTGTCACTGGTTGTCACCGAGAAGAGCCTGGCTCCATCCTCCTGACACTGCCCCTTTAGATATCTGTAACCATGAATGAGTCCCCCCTCAGTGTCCTCTTGTCCAGCTCCAGAGCCCCAGCTCCCTCAGCCTTTCCTCACCCGGGAGATGCTCCACTCCCTTCAGCATCTTTGTTGCCCTGCGCTGGACTCTCTGCAGCAGTTCCCTGTCCTGCTGGAACTGAGGGGCCACAACTGGACACAAGATTCCAGGTGTGGTCTCCCCAGGGCAGAGCAGAGGGGCAGGAGAACCTCTCTGACCTACTGACCACCCCCTTCTAGCCCACCCCAGGTCCCATTGGCTTCCTGGCCACAAGGGCCCAGTGCTGGCTCATGGTCACCCTGCTGTCCCCAGGACCCCCAGGTCCCTTTCCCCTACGCTGCTCTCTAATAGGTCATTCCCCAACTTATGCATTGTGAGGAGAACCCAAAAATCCTGGTGTTACACTCACATGGACTCTCTACTACACACTTGCTATGACTGGGAAATATGTACTATTCCAGTTTGCCAGTTTTAACCTCAAATCCTTCCTTTCTAGACTTGATTTGTAATTGAGTCTCTTGCAAACTAATCTCGTCCATGTAATGCTTCTCCATATAAAAAGCTTGCCTTAAAATAATGAGGTAGTTTAAAAGAAGAGTGAAGCTATCTCTGTCCTTCAAGGTACAGCACTCGTTAATAAGTGTTCTGTGCTTGCTGGAACAGATAACGCGTCAAACATTGCAGGGAGCTGCTCTGCTCCGCGTACCCACGTGTCCTGTGCGCTGTAAAACCACCAAAAAGCCTCAGACCGAACCTGATGAATGGTGGAAATAATGAGGTGCTCGTTTTGCTGTTCCTTGTTTAAATCGTCTTTGCTTTCTCCACGGAACCATCCAGCGCAGGAGGCAGGTGCTGCACAGCCTGCACTTGCTTTCTGTCATTTCTGAACATTTTGGGTACGGTCCATTTGTATGGCCGGTCCTGGAACGGTGGCCAATCCTTTTCTGCACTGTAGTGGGTGTTTTACACACACAGAACTGCCTCGCAGAACTTAATTTCAAAACATTTCACCAAGGCAATAGGTAGATTCGAATGGGAACGTAAGTCAAAGCTGTTTGATGCATACGTGGTAATACAGTGATAATTTGTACTCGTCGTAATTCTGGTAATAAAAATGTAGTAATTGAAATACCTAAACCAAAACAAGGTGCTGGAGACACAGATTAATAAGCAGCGTTGGCTTCTCAACTGCATTGCTGGTTGCATAAAATCCACTGACAAAAATAACAGCCACATGTACGATGAAGCTGAGCAGTGAGCTGCTCACTTATTAGATAGCCCCATTAGTCATTTCATCACACCTCCAACCTTTCCTTTTTGTTCTTTTAATTTCTTCTGCATAGACTTATTTTTAGAGGAACTTGCTGCACTTGGATTCACGCTCAGCAACACAGCCTAAAATATCAGCCTTTGAATTAATTCTGGGGTTTTTTTGCCTTCTACATCAAAACAACTAAAATTACACCGCATGGCATATCCCAAGCATTACTTCTACCCACCCTCTGCTTTTTATGTATGAAAAATATATGCAGTCGATGTGCAGTGGCTTGACTGGGCTAATTCTAGTTAATGGTGTTGAAAAATACTTTGTAGCTCTCATTTCTCCTGCGCTTTCAAGTTGCAGAAGAATTCCTCTGGATGAACTGCTGGGGACGTGCGGTGGATCTGAAGTGGTTTAGTTCTCGAAAAGAACCCGGAGTGTGAGCTGGTGGGGTCTCCGCGGGTGGGATCTGCAGCGTTTGCGAATATACGAGTGTTCTTTGCTCATGCACTATGTTGGAAGCTACATTGAGCTCCCTCAACTTAAAATATGTTATTCGATGTGACGCTTTATCAGTTATTACTCACGCAAATAGTTAAATTCTAACCTATAAATCCTAAAGAACACAAGCAATAGGACAGATGAGCTGCGTCTGGTTTTCAGCAGCTGAAATAGAATTGCTATAGCTCTTAATGTAGGTTACAGTAGCACTGAGTTTCCAACCGATGTGACTCCAGCCTCTCTGCAAATATGAAGGGACAGTCTTATTTTTTCTGAAGTCATTTGTATGCTGAAAACTCTTTCTGCTCCCAGCCCGGTAACAACAAAACAAAGTACTTAACCTCGAATGGTTCTGAAAGAATATCTTTAGAAGAGACTCTGTTTGTCCTGAGAGTACTTTTCTTCTATATGCATCATCTCATTTTGGCACTTACATATAGAACAATAACAAATCTTTTGTCCGATGTTTTTCTGGCTGTTGCTGCAACATAAACCCTATACTTGGAGGTGGTCAAGTGCACCGTGTAGCAACAGCAGCGTCCCTAGACGTTGAAAAGCATCCAGATAGTCGCTGAATGGGGATTAATGGTTTTCCATCACCTTTGATGTCACCTGAGTTCCTGCAGTCTGTACTGTGTGTCTGTTTGTATGGAGTAATAGGCTAAAACTATTTTCCTATACAGATGGCAGGCTCACTTTTATAACTTGTCTAAGGAAACTCATGACCTATCTGAGAACTCCTTTTTGTCACCTCCTCATGTGCACCTTTCTCTCCCCAGTCCTATGCATCATTATTTATTCTTTATCTTATTCCGTGGTGCCATATTACAGTTTTTCCTCATCATCGGTTTTGCAGGTTCAGTAACACCCCATTATCCGTCAGCTCTTTGTCTCAGAGTTTAATCATTGATCATGCAATACCTTGCTTGGTTAACTGTCACCATCCTGTTTGCTGTCCTTCACCCCTGATTGCTTTGATTGACCCTGATCAGCAGTGTGCATTTGAGGTGGACGGTGACAGCAATGCCAGGGGCATCAAGATACCCACTGCTATATACAGAAAACACGTGTGCCGCCAATCAGGCCCATATCTCCTCCTCTCTGCTAAACCTCGTTAATAGTTTCTCAGACCATTGTCTCTAAAGTTCCTTCATAGATGGACTTTGCTTTCCTCCCATGTCCTGGCTGATTCCTGTGTGCTCATTATTCCAGGAGGGAAATAAGTCTGAATCGGGCTGAAATGCAGCACAGTTCTGCAGAATCTTTACAAAAGGGTTTTTTCCTTATAGATCTATAGGCTAAAAGCAGCAGTGCAGCTGGCACAGAGCACTCCATGGCCTGCAGGGACAATGCCCCCCAGCTTGTAAGGCCGTTTAACCCTATGGATAGATAAAGGATGCCTGGGAATACCTGCTCCCTGTGCTAATGAATAAATAGAAGAAGGAGGCAGAGCCATCTATCTCTGGCACAACCAAGGTGTGCACTAGACAGTTCTGGGCTCCATTTCCATCCCTGTTTGCCAGAATTAGACCAGAGAGCAATTTACTTGTGCTATAAGCTAACAAAGAAGAATTACCCAAAGTTGTCAGTGCAACAAAGTGCTTCTGAATTCGATTGTTGTTTCGGACATCATGCATCCTGCACATATTCCCTTTCCTTTTCCTCTGCTCTACATGGCAGATGCCAAGCATGGCTCTCCAAGGCAGTAAAGTATTGCTAGATGGACAGAGTTTCCTGCAATCAGTAGGGACTGTATATTGTCTGTTTTGATACTGCGTTGTCACAAAGTCCTTATGAAAGTCCAACTGGAAGTCAGGAATCCTTGGTTTCACGTCTGTCTCTACCTTGATCCTCTGACCTTGAGTGAGTCATTCTGGTTCTTCAGATACAAAGTGCTCGCATGTGGCGTGAAATCCTGTTTGTCTCTGAAGGAATATCAAATGCCAATGGGCTATGGCATGTGTTTCTTTATTTTATTATTTTCTTTTTTCCCCTCTTTCCTCCACCCTGCTGCTTGGTAACGGCAGTATTTTTGGGACTGATTCTTTTGCTAATTGCTAACCAGAAATAGCACCTAAGTTTGGCAGAGCTTTCAGGAGAAGAAGAATGAAGGCTTTGGGGGGGGGGGAAGAAAATTCAGATATGCATAAAACTTGCATAAAAACTTGGTTTATTCGTCTCTCTGAAAATTCATCGCTCAGGCATATGCAGAATGAATATGATTATGCCAAGTGGGAGAAGGTCCAAAAAAGCTGGACTGCTTTAAAGAGGTTAAATTCTCTTTTTGGCCCTGAAAACAAGATGTTCAT